>NC_070570.1:0-609906 GCF_026914185.1 Puccinia triticina | reverse complement strand
ACAAGCATTCTTGCTGGTCTCCTCCCCCACCCTCTTGCCTCTTGTTTGCAGAAAATATTCCATGACTCCGCCACCCAAGCGCTACCAGTTTTGGAATGCAGCTGAATATGTTGCCAAAGCCAAAGAGTGGGCCACTAGGCACAACATTAACCAGCCTCTGCACCATGAGCACCTCAGACAACCCTCCGCCACCACTGACTCTGCCCCCACTGCGAAACTGTCCACTAATAAAACCAAACAAACTGCTCCAACCACTGCAGAAAAATTTCCAAAACATGCTTGTCCAACTTCACCTGATTTGCTAGGTCTTGTGGCTTGCCTGTTGTTGAGTCCCAACAATCCTCCATCAATTGAGCTGTCACCTGAGCCCTTGTTTCTGCAACATCCGCCCACTCCTGGCAATGGCAAAACAAATGCAGTACATGTATCTGTATCTGATTGTATGTTTATCTGTTTTGCACCCAATACTATTTATTTGATTGAATATTCAAAAATAAACAAGGAGCCACATCAAGAGGATGTGCGCGCTAGAAGAAAAGTGTCCCTAAACATGTTGATAAGTCATATTAATCAGGGTTCAATGACTACAAGATTTTTGGTCAGACATAGATAAGATAGGTGAAAGAACAGGCTAAAAAGTTGAAATCACAATGAGGATGCATGAAGGGAAAAATGTGATTTTTGGGGCGAGTAAGAGGAAAAAAGAAGAAGTTTTAACAAACACCAACATTTACATACATATTGTATGTGTTTTTCAATATGATATGTGGTATTGAATTCTAGATTATTGAAAAAACAATATACATATACATGGTATCACCAAAGCTGTCTTGGATTGGATTTTTTTTAATTATTTCCTTTCAGCTCCTGTGGTCTTGTATTGGATTGTTTGCGGCATTGGTATGATTATTCAAACAAAAAATCACAAAGTCTTAGAGTATCTCTATGGGTTTTACTAAT
This sequence comes from Puccinia triticina, assembly GCF_026914185.1. Lineage (NCBI taxonomy): Eukaryota > Fungi > Basidiomycota > Pucciniomycetes > Pucciniales > Pucciniaceae > Puccinia > Puccinia triticina. Next base: position 608,946 of record NC_070570.1, on the reverse strand, counting down.
TTTGAGTGGCTAAGCCCCCACAATAGCAAATGCATATATAACATTACCAGATTAACATACATCATGTGACACAGGTGCAACTCAGTTGGGTAAGCTTTTGAGAAAACTGGTAACTGATTGTCTTGTGAGCCAAAGGTTTTTCTCAAGTTGTCTTCAAATTCAACAGCTGGCTTCAATTAATTTGGAGAACTTCCTGTTGCAATGACTTGATTTAATAGATCACCACCAACTCAATCAAAGGAACAGAGTGAATAAAATACCCCAAGATTACCAATAATATAAAATTCATCAAAGAAGCACATCTTTGATCACTTTTAATGGAATGGAAGTCACAAAAAGATGTGTTTGATAGGGGGAATGCATAGTTTGCTTCTGAATCAAAACTGCGATCCCAAGCAAGTACTCCATTCAGAAAAATCGAAGGGGGATTGAATTCATGGGTTTGAGAGTCTTTCATTTGTCTGATGCGTCTTTTCTTGAGAGTTGGATTGGAATCTGAGCAATCGGTGTTCTTGCTGATTCTGCCCCTTGTGAATGGCTTCAATGGCTTGGCCCCCTCTGCTTAGGTAATCGAGCGGCGGATTGCCGGCCCGATGACGAGCATACGCTCGCCGGCTGGGATTTCCCACACCGTCATCGACGGTCGAGCACAAACAACTACCACCGCAAACAGCGAAGCAAAGCAAAACATGTTCAATCGAAACACCCACCAATCAGGCCCAACCTTGCAACATCCCAAACCAGTCCCACCACCATTCAATCTGCCAGCCTCACCACCCATACCTGACAGTCAAACATTCACCAGCACTCAGAACAACCCATACGGCCACCCGACAAACGATCGTATCAGAACGAGCACGGCCTCTTCATCAGACTACCAACGATTCAGCTCACCCCCAGCTACTTCAAATGAACTCGATCAGCCATTCTTTCAAAGCCCATCTCAAGTTCCACCGAATAACTTCAACCAGTTCCAAAACTCTCCGCCCAATCCACACCACCATCCCCTCCAGCACCAGCAACAACAGAACGTATGGCCAAACCCAAATCCTATCGGAATCGGACCTTCTAATAACTTCTCAAACCCGTTCGGAGTTAACGATATGACCGCCCAAATGGGCATGCAATTTGGGCAATCCGCCATGAAAGCAGGCTCAGAATACGTGGAAAAAAACGTAAGTAGAAATGACATAAAGACTCTTTCTATGCCACAAAATAAAAGAGGAAATGGCTTTCACGTTAGGGGCAAATAGCTAAATTGTTTATTTCTTTCTTCCTTGTTTTGAATCTGACACAGTTAACCAGATATTTGCCCTTAACTCATCTAAAGCATTCATTCAATGTCTCGAACCTGTACGTGTTCAACAAGATCAAGCTGATCCTATTCCCATGGAGGCATAAACCATGGTCGAGGTTGGTCCAACGGTCTGAAGTGTCTGGACAAATCGAAGGCTACCAGCCTCCGCGGGAAGACATCAATTGTCCAGATGCTTATATTCCTGGTCGGGGTTTTTCCCTTTTTCTCATATTCAAATAACTACTGATTTAATGGAGATGACTCGCTTTTCTTTTTTAGTAATGGCCCTCATGACTTATATTCTCTTATCTGGAGCCGTCGCTGGCTCAAAGGGAAGATTCGATCCCGAGCTACTATCTATTGCTGCATCTCAAGGTATTCGATAGATCTACCCTCGTATATCTCGAATGTGCTATTACTGACAACTTTGCTTTTGTTTCCTTGTTTGACTAATTTAGCATTGGGGATAATCTTTTTGGAATTTTGTTGTATAAAACTGGGGTGTTACCTATTGAATATTCAAGGAGATGGGGCGGTGATAGACTTGGTAGCTTACTCGGGATATAAATTTGTTGGGTAAGCATAACGTCGGACCCATTCCAAGAAAATACGCCACGGTTGACCATTCTTGAATGAATTTGGCCCATACTTCTAGGATTATCGTTAGCCTGTTGGCCAGTTTAGCTGGCTTGAGGTCTTCGATTTGCTGGGCGATATTTGTTTATGTATTTGCAGCCAACGCGTTTTTTCTGGTACGTCTATCCTACTCAAAGCAAATTGAAAGTCAGATAAAACGAGCTGATCTGGACTGCTCGATTTTTCTCGAAAAACCCAATTTAATGAAATATGTTTGCTACGATGAACTTAGTTGAGATCATTGAGATATGTGATCTTACCAGACCCAAGTGGCCAAAGCTTTGGATCGGCTACGACTTCAACCGTCAATTCGACCCAAAAATCTAGACGGATTCAATTCTTATTTGCTATTTCTGTTAGTCAATTAGCATCTATGTGGCTGTTGAGCAGAGTGTAAAAGAACATGTTCTCCTGCATGCATATTTCTTCGAGTAGTTCTTCTCTTTTTGTTGCTCTTCTTAAAAACCAAAAGAAGTTATATGTATACACATATCTTCCACCTCAGATGTTGTGAATACATAAGTCAACTATTTAGTTTCTCTGATCTCATTCCTACTTTCACCACACCGTATATAGAAGCTCTATCTCACTCTCAAAATCCAGCAAACAGCTGTCAGCAGGAAAGACCATCCCTGGATCATCAGCAACTGCCATGGCATATGGCAATCAAACCAACATAAATATGCATTTTTTGTCATGTGGAGATGGATGTGGATGATTGGCATACATGGATTGTTGGAAGGAAGTTAGATAAAAACATAATTCACTATTCAAAAAGTGAAATGCCCAGAAGACAAAAAGACAGAGTGGTGGTGGCTGAATTCCCATGGATTTACAGGGTATGGACTTCAAGGGGATGTATGTTTCCTGTGGACACAGAGTTTTCAGGGTGTGCAAGACATACCCTCTACAAAACACCTAGAATGAGGAGGGGGGAAAAGTGTGGATTTTTTGCTCCTTGCCAATTTATTTGACTCTGGCTTCATTTGAACTTGGAATCTCCAGAAGTTTTCCCTAAGTTGAATCTTCCAACACATCACAAAAAAGATAATTAATATGCAACTCCAGTAATCTTACATGGGTTGGATTTGTCCAGGCTCCTGGAGATTCCAGATATTTCCAGTTGTAATTATCAAATGGTATGTGAGGTTTAGCAACATCCAGAAAGATTATATATGCACAAGTTTCAAATTGAAGGCTATGATAAACTGACACATTTTTTAGCAGCTCCTAAAGTTCAACTTGCACCAACAGTGAAACAATACAATATGATGCTGGTATCAACCAATACTATGCATTGCATGGTTTTTCTGATACATAAGAATTTGATACCAAGTATTTTATCAAAAAACAGATACACTACGGTGGTATGGTATCTAATATAAAAGACACTTTTTCTAGGCAATTGGGGCTCAATTCAACATCCCATCCCAGCAGTACACTTAGTACCCTATTGTATTGGCAATATGATTCTATTATGGCCTTGTGATTGTCTTGGGAGAGAAAGAGGAAGTCTGTGGTTCAGTGGTTCAGGATCCTAGTATGGTGGATTGCAGGATGAGGAGGCAGTCTGGGATCTCCAGGCTCTCAAACCTTGAGAGTGCTTTCTGTGACATGTACGCACAAGCTATGTACATGGAAGCCTGCACTGCGGAGTCCGCACCATGGCTCATAATATTATCCCCCCTAGAGAATAACCATTTGGCGGGTACCGGGTCTGTTTTTTGCCCAAAGCAGGGACCAAGTACTGCACCCAGCACTACCTGGTGGGTACCAGCGGTACTTATGCCAGGTACCAGCAGTACTTATGGCAGGTACCAGCAGTACTTATGGCGGGTACCGGTGGTACTTTGTGCCTTTTTCTCACATACTTGGCATATGGGACTGGGGACAACAATGCCCCAAAGTCCAGCTTGCCAAGAGTTATGTCTCTTGGCGAGCTGTTCAAAGTCCAGCTTGCCAAGATGAATATACACATCTCGGCGGACTGGGCTGTGACCAGCTCAACCGGGAAGAACACCCTTGGCAAGCTGGTGTAAAAATTCAGCTTGCCAGGGGGTGTGTCAGCCTGTAGGTAACTAACTGCGTCTGAGAGGGTTGTTACTAGCAGGATGCTGGTGTAAAGTGCCAAGGATGGGCCAGTGGGTTTGTGGTAAGACCTGTAAAAGGTTTCACTCTATCAGTAATCTTGACTGAGAGGCTTGTTCAATGAAGGCGCATCCACATCAACACAAGGTGTTAATAGGCATCCAAGGAATAACTCAACTTGGGTTTTTGTTGTTACCTACAAAAAGGTAAGGTTGATGAGTTGATGTTATTCCTGAATTGAAAGATGGTTGAGAATTAAAGCACTGTTTAACTATTGTATGGGTTAAACTTTGCTGTAATAATATTCTGAGGGATAAAAAGTCCTGGGGGGCGTGTTTATATAGAAGGGAAGAGAGCAGGAGGGGAATTGAGGCGCTTGGAGGCGCTTCAGGACCAGGGGGGAACTGTAAGCGCTCAAGGGAAGCGGATCCTCAAGAGGATCAACATTGAAAATGATCAGGGCTGTGTAATGATCAGTACAGATCATAGGACTACAGATCAGTAGCTGTGTACACTAGCTGATCATTGGAATCAATGATTCCATTCAGTGCTCTTTGAATTAGTTTACATGATATATTGTTTATGTGTTTATATCATAATCATTAATTTATGTATGTAGGGAATGATGCGTAACAGGGGATAAATGAGTGATACCTGGCTTTGTTGTATTTCATGTGTACAGTAATGTTAAATTATATTGTAGTATTACTGTTGCACATAACTTAACTCTTATAACAACAGTACATTGAGTAATTATATTTAACTAATGTTAAATGTAATGTATAACAAGAGTACATTTTGAAGCATGTATTTAATGATGTATAAATGTAATAAAGGTGTAAAAGGAATGTACTATGTATAATATTAACAATTGAAGGTACTTGGTACGTGTAAGTTACTGTGACATGTACTCTGTGGCTGACAAGGTGTGTATTCCTCTTGGCAAGCTGGACATTGAACAGCTTGCCAAGAGTCATACCCCTCAGCAAGATGGATTTCTTGCCAAGAGGTGTGGATTTCTCTTGGAAATCTGGTCAAAGTCCAGCTCGCCGGGAGGGATGTATTCTGCTCGGCGAGCTGGTACAAATCCATCTTTCCGAGAGGTGTTTATTTCTCTTGGCAAGATGGTCAAAGTCCAGCTTGCCGGGTGCAATGTATTAGGCACGGGCTCCAGCCCATGCCCACCTGGGGGGGGTGGCACTTTGGGTCCACATTTCACATAAAACAGGCACCTGGAACTTCCTGGCAGGTACTGCTGGCACCTGCCAGGCAGTGCTGGGTACCTAGCAATGGTTCCAAAATGTCATTCCCTAATCCCCCCTTTCAATGCCCAAGCCTCCCCTTTTTAAAGTTTGACCGCAAAATAAATAAATAAATACTCCTCTTTTGGCTCTTGTCCCTGGGCAGCATTAAAAAACCCATTGGGAAAAAGTTTTCCCTCTCACTTTCTTCTCCGTATCCATTGGTGTTTGTCTGCTGTCTCCAGGAATTTGTTGTTGAATTCCACCAATAGGTCTCCGCAGTTCTTCAGATTTGCCACCAGTTCCCACAAGTTCTCCTCCAGTCCAAATCCCTTCCAACTGACTAGGTATTGAAGTTTCCACCCTCTCCGCTGACAGTGAAGCACCTCTGCCAATTCCCATTCATCTCCGCCATCCACTGTCACTGGTACAGGGGGCCACATCTGCTGCTCCGCCACTTTGTTGGGTTTTTGTCTGCAGATTACTGAAATGTGAAAAACTGGGTGGATTCCCTGCATAGAGAGCAGAAGGGTCAGTTTATAAGTGTACTTGAAATTCTACTAGCTATCGGGAATTGTCCTAGCCAGCAGTGTTCTAGCTTGGGTCTGGGGAGGGCGGTTAAAATGTTGCGTCTGCCCAACCAAATTTTGTCCCTGCTGTTGCATTCTGGGGTGTCTCTCACACTGTAGAAACAAAGGTTGGGTAGTGTGTAGAAATTACCACTTCTGCCTTCTTCAAGAATGTTTATCCAAGTGATTATCAATGTCTTGGCTCCGCACTTCTACATTTTGCTAGCCTTCAGCACTCCACAATGAGCCAGATCTATAGCATAATAATCTGCAAGTAATGAAACTCTGCACTCCACAAGAACAATTTGGCAGTAGCATTGAAGCAAGTAAGCAAAATAAGGGTCAGGTAAAACTCTTCTAATACTCTAGTACTGGTAAGTGTAAGTACAATGATGAGCAATAAGTAAGATGATGAAAAGGAAAAGAGAAGAGAAACTGTAAGCCCTCCACGCACACCCCTCTGTCCCCACCCAATCCCGCACTATTCTTTCATCTCTGCCTGACTTCCACATGTCACTTTCCCAGTCTCTGCTCCTCTCTGATGCTTGACCTCCCATGTCCTCTGCCTAGCCCCTGTCAGTCAGTCTCTCACCAATGCCTCCGCCCCAGCTCCACCCACTGGTGAAACACACTTCAGCTGACACGCCACTGCTATCAGTCCCCGTGTTTTGGTCCGCTGTAGTCCAGCTCTAACCGTCCACTCCAGTCAGCCGCCCAATCCATACTCTGTGGTCCGCAATCCGCATATTGTCCAATCCATGCTTTCTGTGAACTTTTCCTGTTATGCTTTTCTGAAATAATCCTCCGTGCTTATGTCACCAAATGCACTCTGAGCTCAGCTGCTTGTGCATTCCTGCCCACGCTATTGCCAAGAGGACACTTGTGAATATAAATCACCACAACGCTCCTGTCAAACTTTGGAGCATACACCAGGGAAGCTTTGGGGGCACTCCCCAAGGAGTGCCACAGCTGAATTTGGTGCTAGTTGTTGTCTGAACTGAGGCGGAATTCCTTACTATCTGATGTTTGAATTGTTTCATTACTTGGCAATAACAATAGGCCAATCTAATTTGGATTGATATGTAACTATTCAATGTGAACTATCATTCCACTACATTGAATTCATATTGAAGTCAAGTTCATTACAATCCTAACCCATGTTTTAAATTTCCAAATCAACTCTTGCATCCCCAAATTCTTTTTACTGTGGTGTGAAATCCCTTTGCAGATAGATATCACATCTTCAAAGGAACTGTGAATTAAAAACCTCTCTGTTATCAGCTAAAAGCAATTCTGTACCAGCTATTTTCACCTTAGAGTATTCCAATTCCGCTACAAATTGGTGTCAAGTAGCAGAATTGAACCATCTCTGTGCTGCAGCTATGCGCAAAGGGCACAAACAAGCGCCTTTTACGCTGCGCTACAGCACTATTTGGCAGATTTTTAGACTTTTTTTCCGCTGCAAGGACTGTTTCAGAGCATAAAATAGCTTAGCAGGGGTGGCAGAATGGTAACACTGCAAAGGAAAGTTTGTGGTTAGCACTGCCAACCTAATGCTAAATTACCCTGTATTTACCCACCATTTTTACAAGACAGCTACAGAGTGGTGCAGTAACTGCTAGCCTCATGAATGTGACAAAAATTGGTTGTTTCAATACAGTAAAACAGCTGCCTTTATCTGTATAGTGTAACACTTGCTGTTACTATGCTCAGGTGGTATTGGTATTAGTCACAACAACTTTTAAGGCCGGGACCGTATTTTAAAAGGGTAAATTTTTTCAGGCTGACTTTACTATCAACATGTTAACCACTGAGTAACACAATACGGAGGGTTAAATGGCCTCCTCTTTCCAATAAATTTTCCAATATCTGCCCCTCTGCGCCGCCAGATATTGTAAATAATGCAAAAAATAAAGCTACATGAGGTGTGATATTGTAGCACACTTCTGTTATGTTAGTGGTAGTGGTAAAAAGCAAAAAATTGTTACAATATTGGTATGTTACTGATATCCATACTGTACCTACCCGCCATTGCATGTGACATGACAGCTTCTTTGGCCCCATTGTTATATTTTGAAATTTGAGATGTGAAATCAATCCAAAGCATGTGGGTGAAATGAATTCTTCATGTACTTTATCAAAAGTAGTTTATATAAATGATTCCCTCAAAGTGATAGGATTTTCCTAGAAATTCACCAAAAAAAGGCTAGAATAGTATGTAAAAGGGGTGGAAGAACGGTTGAATTCAAGACTGGCTTTGCTGTTCCACAGTTCATTAGGTCACAACCCCTTCACGTAGATCAGCCTCTCAGTTGTGTTTTTGTTTTTGTTTTTGCAATTTCCAGATGCATATGCACATGGGTCTGTTTCACATTTCGCCAATGTCACCCTATTGTACGCGCGTCCAATGGGGTGACAACTGGAGTACAATAGTTTCCTCAGATTGATTGGATTTTCCTGGAATTCCATTCAAAAAAAGGCTAGAATATTATGTAAAAGAGGCAGAAAACTAGTTGAATTCAAGATTGCCTTTCCTGTGCCAGATTTCATCCAGATTTTACAACTGCTTCACATAGATCAGCTTCTTAGATTTTGCTTTTGCAATGTCCACATGCATATGCACATGGACCTGTTTTACATTTCGCCAATGTCACCCTATTGTACGCGCGTACAATGGGGTGACAACTGAAAGGAAATTATTCCTTTGATGTGATGGGAGTTTCCTTGAATTTACCTCAGAAAATGGCTAGAATATCATGTAAAAGGGGCAGAAAACTGATTGAAGTCAAGACTGGCTTTTATTTGCCAGATTTTGTATAGAGGAACCAACAGCGTTACACAAATCAGCCACTCAGTTGTGTTGTTGTTTATGTTTTTGAAAATTCCAGATGCATATGCATATGAATCTGTTTTGCATTTCGCCAATGTCACCCTATTTTTCGCGCATACAATAGGGTGACAACTGGAGGGCTAGGATACCACAGCAACACACCAGGATTAATTGAGGTAAGAAAAGCAAAACCCAGCAGCAAAAATGGGTAGTTTAAGTTACAATACACTATGATAGCCGCTGTTATCCGCGTGGTGTAACACTTGCCGTTACTACGCTCAGGCGTTATTGGTATCAGTAAAAACTGGTTCAAATCCTGGGGCGGTATTGTAACAGGCCAGAATATCTAATGTGTTACTCGCATTGCTAGTAACGTAACACATTAACCGCTGGATAACAAGATAAAGAGGGTCAAATTGCCACCTCTTACTAAGGAACTTTACAATATCTTCCCCTCTTTACCGGCAGATATTGTAATGGAAATTTTCTTCAAGTTGCAATATTTTAATGCACTTTTGTTACAGCTAACGGTAAAATTGAGAAACAAAAAAATGTTACAATATTAGCATGATACCAATAACCGTACCGTACCTACCCACCATGTCCAGAAGTCATCACCCATTTTTCCTCTGCAGCTCCGGAGGAAAAAAATCTTTGAACCACTTCTTTAGTGCTCCGGGTAGCAGCAGGAAATCAAAATTTAGTCAGAATTACACTGGACTTGTATATGATATTGTGATGAGTGTCTGCCATTAAAATGAAACTTGCTTAAACTTTACCAACAATGTTCTCTAAGCTACACTACACTACAGCGCTACTTAGTGTTGGCAGACCTGCACCAACTGTTGCCCTTTTTTTCTGTAGTGTTAGCGGCCACTACCCCTGCTCTGCTACAGCACTTTTAGCGGCAAAAAAGGCCAAAATGACTCTAAAAAGTGCTTTAGTGCATGATTGCGGGAACTTTTTAGTGGCCTGCCTGCCTAGGGTTAGCACAAAATTAGATCAGTTCTGCTACACTGCACTGATTTTTAGTGGAACTGCGCTACACCACCCTAATTGATGCATTGTTCCACTTGAGTTATAAAGTGGTTACAGAGATTTTGTACTGTTTTGTTCCAGTTTATTTCCAATGGAGTTGCAGATGACTTCCAGCCAAGTTTTGGATACTTTATGTATAGTTACATATCATTTCATGTTTGATTATACATATGTTGTAGTAGATATTGTGCCAAGTGATGAAAATAATTCATGGTGAGGCACTCTCTGGGGAGTGCCCCCAAAGCTGCCCTGGTGATAAGGTTGTGAAAGAGAGACCAAGGAGATAACTGGGAGTAGGAAAGTGGAATGAGGCAGAAGGCAAGAATGTAAAGGACACCACCTCTGGTGTCCAATTGATTGTATAATGGAGGACTTCCCGTCGATTCTGGGAACCTCCCAGATCTCAATTTACATAACCAAACTCTTAATTTTCAGGATAAAGGAAAATGTTTTCCTAAGCCTTAGTTTGTTGCTCTCGTATGTGTTGTTTGTAGTTTTGGTATGTGTCTTAATTTAGGAATTAGAGGGGCATCTAGAGCTCTCTAAATGCTGACCAGAAGTCCTCCAATGAGGCCTACTATGAGTAAATCTACATACATCTATGGGAAAAAAGTTTTGATTTTTCACATTTTGGTATCCAACCCAACTTACCAAATGTCCTACAAGTCACACCCAACAAAGGCCCTTGTTGAAACTTCTGGCCTGTTAAGTTTGGCCTATGGGGAAACAATGTACATCTCATCCTCCATTGAAGACTATTTCCTTACGCAGACCAGTTGACCGATCCCCTTTGTAGAATATTCTTGTCCCAAATTTCCACAATGGTTGCCTGGTTATTACAGCTAGCCCAGAAGAGCTTGCGACTTTGACCGCGAGCTCCGCAAGTTTGTGCCGCAGCGGCGAAAGTTTTGCGCAGCTGCAGAGGCCCGTGCGCGCGGCCCGTGCTCGGGGAATCCCCGGGGACCGTGAAGCTCGTTTGATATAGTTTGTAGGGAGATTTGGAGGTTAAATTGTTCGAATAATGACTGCTGGATCTCTTGAAGATAGATGGTCGGATCATCGGTGACCAACTCCGAGAGGAATGCACGTTCTTCTTCGCTGAGGGCTAACGGTCGACCTCTTCTTTGATAGGTTTCCGGGTTGTTGACAACGGAGCGAGTTGCTTCGTAGAGACTACGCCAGCGTCTGAGGGAATCGGAGCTGACCTCGGATCCATTTGACATATTGATATCGGCAAGGGGTTGTCCATCAAGGGCCGCCCGAACAACGATGTATTTGAATGCGGCAGTATACCTGACATACATAGTTCTTGAAGGGGGGTAAATATTTTCAGATTGCAGTGCTCATTGAGGGTAAGATGAGATATGGGATGATATGAGAAAGAACTTACAGTTTCAAACGTCCTTGATTCACGGCTGTGGTGGATTCGACGGCTGTGGTGGATTTGACGGCTGTGGTGGATTCGATGGCTGAGGTGGATTCGACAGCGGTGGTGGATTCGACGGCGGTGGTGGATTCGACGGCGGTGGTGGATTCGACGGCGGTGGTGGATTCGACGGCGGTGGTGGCTGGATGGTGGTGGATGCGACGGCGGTGATGGGGGTGGGTGGCAGGGGATCGGTGGCGCTATGTACCTGCGGGCTCCCCGGGGATTCCCCGAGCACGGGCCTCTGCAGCTGCGCAAAACTTTCGCCGCTGCGGCACAAACTTGCGGAGCTCGCGGTCAAAGTCGCAAGCTCTTCTGGGCTAGCTGTACTGGTGCTAGTAAAGTCCTTTTTGCTTCATCACGACCCCTTAATTCCCAAAGCTTACCTCCATATGATCTTTTATGTCTTCTGGTCGTTGGACATAGCTAAAAGCCGAAGCCGCAATAGAACACAGTCAGCTTACTGATAAATAGCACCAGTTGTCGCTCAGCCCGCCGGTAAATCCAAAAGCTTTCAAAATCCCTCACATGAAATTGAGAAATATTTGACTATCGGACCAGCTCACTGCGTGGGTGAAAGTTTCTTCCTGTGGCATTTGGAGCTCGAAGACAAGCTCGAAGAGCTGAAATTTTGATTAGCCTGACTTATATAATTGTGAGAACTTCAGAAGCCCGAGACGATCATTACAATCAATGAGGATAAAGATGACTGCGATCTCGATACAAGCACTGGCAATGCTCTGGAGAGCAACCTTCATACCGACATGATCAAAGGAGATGGCTATCTTGATGAAAACAACGAAAACAAATGTGGAATACCTTTCTGCGACGGAGCGGATGACTTGATTCCACTCGAGTGTGACCACTCTTTCCACCTTGATTGTGTTGCTCCGTGGTTACCAATGAAGCGGAACTGCCCGGTATGTCGAAAGAAAGTTACTCGCAAATTGGCCGTAAAAATCACTGGCTATGATGATCAGGGAGGAGAGCCAAAGAGATTATCAGGGAACGAAAAACGATCAATGTGGCGCAATCTATTTTCACCAGCTCCACCTGTGAAAGAAAACCTGAAGATCAGAAGCCTATGAACTTATGTATGTGATCGCCAACTGAACAAGAGGGAAAAGAAGGAACAAGTCATACATTGTGCACTGTTTGGAGAGAAGAGGTAGAAAAGAGAGACTAGAGTACAAAACGTAAAATAACAAATACTAATAGTGACATTATTTAGTTCAAGAGGCGTATGGAAAATAAAAGGGTAAAAAACATCATCTTAGAACGAGCCATCAAAAAAGTTGAATTTGCGAGGCAAAAGAAGTGAAGAGGGTTCGACTTTATCATGGACTGTTAGGAGGGAAAACTGAATCAATCATCTGAGGTTCTCAATCTGAAGGATCAAGAAACTCTTTTCATCGTTAAACTGCTCATCTGTAAAAAAAGTTAAGAACAGATAATGAATTAGCGAATAAAATTTTATAGCAACTGGATACGAAGAATCACGACAAGGGATATACGAACCATCCTTATCATTGTGAAACTTCCTCAAAAACTCGATCAGTTTCTCTTTATTTCGCTTGAGGATTGATTCGATTGGAGCAGGCTTTCTTGGATTAGCAACAAAGACCTGGATAAAATTGAAAATTGAATAAGCAAATAAACACTGTGAAAGTTGAGATAGCAAGGTGTGGAATGTGATACTCAACTTTAAAAACATGAAAGGCTTCGAATTGGATATTTTTGGATTTATCTTTCAATAGATTCATCATAATCTTGAGATTGTCTTCATTGGAGATGTATTGATTCATCACATTGTAATTCGACCGGTCCAACAAGATTTCTCCCAATAATTTAATTGACTGTCTCTTGGTCACGTAATTTGATGATTGGATCAGATTGGTATACATCGTGAAAAACTGAGATTGAGATAACGAAAAGGAGGCGGACATGGAAATCAGCTTGATTCCTCACTCCGAACACCGTCAGCCAGAAGTTTTCAAAAAAGTCTTGCTTACCTTTTCGTAGTTGTCTTCTAAATAGCTAGCTACCATACTTTTGTGCCGTGTTAAGCATTCTTTGAAGCTTGACATTGCATCACAGGCAATCCCAAACGTGGTCTGCTCAATGTACTGAGGGAAATCATAGAACCTAATCAATACGTATAAATTAAAAAAACTGTGGGTCAGATTTAAATTGACGATTTTCACAGTTTTTCATTCAACCTCGTTTTTAGATTGTACAGATAGATGTCAAAAATCAGTTTACCGATCCGAGTATAGTAAAGTTTTAGCCAAGATTTCATGCCTCAACATTTCTTTCAAAATCATACCCGTATTTAGTGCCACATCTGAGTTTTCATATCTTAGAAAAAAGGAGGGTGTGATAACAGGATAGATCAATCAGCTAGTGAAACATAAACGGATTTTAAGTACATACCCTTTGAGAGCGATCCAAATGATTTCCTCTCGGTTTGCCAAATAATCGACCGTTGGCCAGCGGGTACCAATCTGTCTCCTGAGGATCAAATTGAAGATGTTGACGACGTCCTTCCTGGATTCGAATTCGAATCGTCGCATTTGGAGGAGGAATATTTTCAGTAGATCTTGGTTGTAAATCTCTTGTGCAAGTTGAGCGACGACCTCGGGTGATGAGCTGGAGGCGGAGGAGGAGGAGGAACTATTGATTGCGCCGAGGGCTCCGTTGGTGGACATCGGCTGGCTATCTTCTGGTCCATTCGAGCCCGTTGTTGGTATTGAAGAGTCTTGTATAGTTGGTAGTGAGGAGCCACTCAGGATCGATTTCATCAGTTGAAGTGCCTTGGTGATATCTTCATTGATCTGAGATTATGGTTTGTGAAGCAAGGTAAGGGTATTTTGTTAGCTGGTAAATCAAGTAGAACCGAGCCTGGGTTGCATTCAGGGTCGGTTGGGGTGGGTAGAAAGGGACTGACTTTCTTAGTTAGATCGACTGATGGGTTATTTTCGAGTTTGTTGAGAGAGTCCTTGATTGTCTTGACGAGGTCCTGAGGTGATTTGGTTTTCGATTTAAATAAGAAGGCCATCGTTTCTGCTTGCGAGTCTGTCTGTGTGCGGGTCTATTTATTTAAATATGTTGTACCCCTAGTCGTTCTTGAGGAAAGTCTTGTCGATATCTTAAGGTTTAGCAGTGAGCAGTTGACTGCTGAGGGCTCGGTGTGGCTTTGATCCTCTGCAAAAACCGTTTAATCCGTTTCAGCCACCCTGGACCCTTTTGGACAGGTGGTTTAAAACCCGGCCGCAAACCAACCCAGCCTCTCCGGCACACCAAAACTGTTTATATTTAATTTCCATTTTGAAATTAAGCAGCATGTGCATACAGACGAGCTAACAGATGCATCAATGCCTTTGGTCACTGGTGTGTTAGACCCGGCCGAGTCCATTGGAGACTTCAGTCATCACAATCTTATTCTTTCCAGGCATGTCTCCAGAGGCGGGTCCCGTTTGATTGCTTATATAATTATCAACAAAGGAGAGCTCTTTAATTGATGGTCAAAATGAAAGCTGACTGGTCGTCTTACACCACAGTGTCAGATAGGAGAAAGTAAGTTTCCTTATTCGATTGCTTTGATTAACCCGGAGCAAGAGAAAAGTGATGCAAGAATGTTTGCGCGGCAAGGCAGCTGACCATAATCCTATAGATGTCAGATCTAGCAGAAGATAAAGTGCTAAGTGTGACTCAGACCTCAAGCTGGACACCTCAAAACGTGGAAAAGGCGTTATCCGAGAAAGGCCCGGTACTTGTCTATAAAAATTTCCAAACACAGAAGAGAGAGCCCTCCTTCACCCAAGCAATTTCTGCACATGTTCATTCAGAAGATAAGAGCAAAAAAATGGGAGAACTTTCGAGAACGATTGTCATTCTATCTCGAGAGGAATTTTGACATCATGATCGATCGAAGTAAAAACCCATCACATACATTTGCAATGGGAGACGTTTCGTCGTCTCACATGGCACCAAACATTGATGTTGGTAAGAAACCTGGGGCCTGCCCTTTGGAATAATGGTCAGCCCGAGCGACACGCAAGGTTTAACAAGGCCGGTGGAAAATGTGTTTCTAAAGTTTCGATCGCATACAGAAAAATACGCAATGCAGAGATAAGAAAGGACAAGATGGTTATACGTGTCTGCGCAAACAGTGAAAAGACAAGCGAGTTTTTTTGGTTCCATTATCATATGCGAAACGATCACGGTACACGAAACTATCTGAACCTATTGATGGTGGACTTCGCCGCTGAATGCTATCACACGATTTTACAAATTTACATCCTTTAACATCCCAGGTGTTTTTGGTTTACCGGTTTGCGCGAGTTTGGGAAATTCAAATTTCGTATTATCTGAAGTCAAGGCAACTTGTCACGGGTACCAGAACTTGCAAGCCCTAACCGGCATCGACGCTGTTTATCTAACATTGAAAGCTTGAATGTCTGAGACAGGTCTACCGCGAGCTCCACCAAGCCTCTCCGAGGAGAGGTAAAGCGTCTCCGAAGTGGCAGGAGGGACTTGTGTTAAGTTTGTTTCTACCACTGATTCATCAACCAATAGAAGCAAGGCGGAAAGAGCATAAGTTCGGCGGCCGGGTTGGCACAGGTTGGCACTATGCTTTCATGGCTGGCCTGCTCTTCGGATGATGCTCAAGGCGCGGTGAAGTGAGAGGTTCTGCAGGGTAGGAAATGTAATGCGCCGAAAAATAAGAGGGGTTGACAAGGATACGAGTCAAGTCCAGTCGAAGTGCGCATTTGTTTCATTCTTTTATCAGACTGCCTATTTTCTTACTTCATTTTATTTGTAAACGTTTGTCCCAGATTTCGCAGCCCATTGTAGATCAAACACTCCCTGTGAATTTGACATTCCACCTCATTCCAGAATCCACACATCCAACCTAGAAACGATAAGAAATGATAGGCATCCTAGATAACAGCCGCGCGGGGGGGTACTTACATGTATATCCTCTAAGGGTCTGTCCCATAAAGATTGCTGAGATGATGATTTCTATAAGTTACACCGGCATCAGCTGTTTTTTTTATCGTCCAACACTGGGGAATCCTACCGACGATTGCAAAATGTGTGCTATTAGAGTCACTCACCCAATCAATTTTGCTTACATTCTGATTCAGATCAGCTGTCAGATAAATTCTTTTTATGGTCTCCCCATGTTCACGCCAAATCCTCATGAACTTATCCCAAGCCACATGATCCCATACGGTAATGTTTATAATCATCCACTCGAACCTAGCTTGCCGCATGGGACAGTATTAGGTGTCCCTGTCATGCCTCCACCAGGTAGCCTAGTGCCTACGGCAGCCCCAGTAGTCACCCATATAACATTACCAGATGGTGTGCACATGTATCCAACTTCGCGGTTCCTAGCATCATCTGGTGCAGGTTTAACACATTTACCGCCAGCAAATGCAATGCCGTTACCATTGGCATCACATCCACTTGCAACAGCAGTTACGTTTCAGCCGCATCCATTTCCAGAACCAATAGCCTTTACGATGTATCAACCATCAATCAATTTTTTAACGCATTTATCAGCAGGAGCAAATGATCAATCTCATTGGGGATCACCCCATTTTTCTCCTCCTTGGACAGGGCGTCTTGGCTCTGGACGTACTTTAGAAACTCCAGTGAATTCAAGGTGGTCTCAAAGGTTTTCCGATGGACAGGTACGGTCAAGATTCAATCAGTGGAGCCAACCAAATAGAGTAGCAAAGAAAGAAACTCCAAAAACCAAGATAGCAAACACCAATCAACCATCTCCGATTAGGAGTACCCTCGGTGGTTCTCAACAGAAAACACACACAATGACTGGCAAAAGATACCAGAAGGATAAGGCTCAAGTTCAAACATTGGCCAATACGGATGTACTTGAGGGATTAATCAAAGGAAAGTCTACTCAACAAGCACCTCAAATATCAAACCGAGCTGGATCCCTTGGAGGCTCACAAAGAGAAACCAGTATATTCGCATTCAAGCCAGCCAAAAATCCCAAGGGAATCACACAAGTTTTGAGAAAAAACTAGTTATAAAGATTGAAGAACCCAAAAATTACCAAAAGAGTCCCAACAAATTCAGGACAGGAATGAAATAAAAGGCAGAATAAATAAATAAAAAATGTAAGGGGCTCAAGCAAGGAAAAAAGGATAGAAAAAACTTAAAATGGAGGAGGAAGTGGAGGTGAAAATCCAGTAATATTTGAAGCAAAGGTGGCAGGAGGGACCAAAAATGTATAGAAAAAAAGAACTTGATTAAGCAGGAAATTCTTGGAAAAAAACAAGATAAGGCAAACAAACATTGGCACAAGCAGATATTTTCCTTCCTGTTGGGGTTTGAACTGAAGTCCACAGCACGAAATAACACAGAGATGAGCCTATGGGCTTAAGAGGGGACAGTGAGGGTTGAGGGCTCACCAGATTGGCTCAGATTGGAGGCGCGGAAAGAATAGAGGAAGAACCAATGAGGCTGATTTCAGATTGTAGACTATGCTTATATAAACTGCATACATGGATCAACTTGTGGTTGAGAAACAGTAATGAATATGAATAGAATGAAAAAGAAACTGATGGAACTCAGACAATATTTCACAGGGTACTACCACTGTCACCAGCAGAGAGTGCGCACACAACCATATAAGTCAATAGACTCAGAAAGATAACAGACTATTCTGATCAGAGATCAAAGTCTACATGATTAGTAAGATAAGATCATGACCAAGAGTAAGAGACAGAACAAAGTGAGGGGGCTCATAGGTGTTTGACTATGTAGATCATATGAGATAGACTGCTGAGGAGGAAACCAGATCAATGAGGCAGAAGGAAGTGAAAACCCAACACTTCCTGGCTCTTTAATCATGTTTTCCTGGGCAATATACAAAATATTTGGGACTTGGTTCACACTACAGGAATAAACTCTGCGCACTGTGGTTTCCTGTCCAGACAATATCCAGAAACACTTTGCACAAAGTGGGTTCTTAGGTTTAAGAAATTAAGAAGGTGTGATCTTTTTGAGCTTAATCAGTAGCAGAGGCTCCCATAGCCACCCCTCAACATTTTTTGGGGCTTGTGACATTCACCATGGGTGAATTTGTGGCACTCTCTAGAGAGTGCCAGACCATAATTTTATCAGTCAAGTTGTCTGATGTCAGTTGTCAGTGCTGAGTGTTATGGTCAATTCTATGGAGAGGAAGATGGGGTCTGGGGGTTCTGGATCCTATAAGGTAGATTGCAGGATGAGGGAAGAGCTTGGATCTCCAGCCTCTTAAACCCTGGATGTGTGGTCTGTGAAATTCATGTGATAGCTATGTGCATGTGGGTCCACAATATGGAGCCCGTGCTATGGCTCATAAAATTATCACCCCTTTGATTGCCAAGCCACCCCCTTTTCTGTTCTGATCAATGAGAAAATAAAAAATCCTCCTCTTTTGGCTCTGCATTCTTTCCATGGGAAGCATTAAAAAACCTAGCAGAAAAAAAGCTTTACCTCTCACTCTTCCACGTGTCCGTCTATGTCTGGATTCTGCATCTGGGAATTTCTTGTTGAACTCTGCCAAGTGAAAAATTGGCGGCTGGTTTTTTGTGTAGCTTTTTCTCAGAGGGTGCTACAAGCCCTAAAACACCACACTTTTTTACCAGCTGTGAACATAACTGGATAAAAAAGTAATCAAAGTGGCATTCTTGCTGTTCCAATGTGGGGAGGTATGGTAAGTCCCTCCTGAAAGAGGCTTGCTTTGCAAGTTAAGCCTACCCCCTGGGGGCCCAAAGTCTTGAGAGACTTTGCTAAGTTTGCCGTCAACCCTACTTGGACAGACTCTGCTTTTTGCTAGTTTTAATAAGCCTCTCAAACAGGGTCCGGGGGACCCTCCCAGATGGATCTCCGTAGGATAGTCATATGCATAATGTCTGCAGGCTGGCAGGGAAAGTAAGGATATTCAAACCCAAAATCACTAGAGATCTAACTATTTAAAAATAAACCAAATATGTACAAAGAAAACTGAATGGAGAGATTCATGGACAGTACTGATGCGCACCCTCCCCCAAATGTTTGAGTGAAAAGTGTGAGAATATCAGCTCAGGCAAACGGCGCAGCGCTCATAAAATGAGAGAGCGGCCGGGAGCTACAACAGCTGCGGAATCTGGTAAGCAAAGCAAACCATTTCCGCAGTCCAAAACAGCAGCGCAGAGTCGTAAAACTGAAACTCCAATATATGGTTTATGCAGGTCTGACTCCAGCAAGCCGAAAAATCAAACTTGCGGAGAATCCCAAGAGCAAGTCACTTGCAGAAAGAATATCCGAAGCTAGCGCCAAAGGTAAGCGGCTGAATAAACTTCTGACAAGCTGATCAAGATGTTGAGCTAATGCCGCATCCCTATATTTTCCTTAGACATCGTCGAACAGGAAAAGACAGAAAAAGCCGATTCCGCTCAGAGAGCAGGAGAGCAAATCGGTAAGTGACTCTGTCACAAAGAAAAGCCAAAAGATTGAAACAAAATACTAAAAAGAGCGAAACTCTCCCGTTACATGAACTAGACAAAGTAGGAGCGCTCAAACGTTGTTTTGCAGAAGCTTAGCAAACTGGACAAAGAACCCAACAGGGCAAATCTACCCGAGCTACTTAGTCGTGGAGAAAGAGATAACTTTCTCTAAACCTTTCCTTCCCCCAAAGTTCTTCTTTAAACAAGCAGCGGTCACTTCGCCTGCTTTTAGGTAAATACTCCCAAACATAACTTCATTATTAGAGAATAATGTATTTAGAATAGAGTTCTAATTAGAAGCAATAAACTTTTAGTCTTCTGAATTCTTTCAAAAAGCTGGAAGGAATCTGTTTTGAAGGTCAAAGGAATCCTGAAGAATGTTTCATTGCTCTGAAAATTCATTTTTGGATTCTCTATCAATCTGCATGAGTAAATATCATGCCTGCAAGAAAATGTAAAAATTGGATGGCCACAGGTGTAGGATATACAGATATCTGTGGGTTTGTGAATCCCAGATCCACAATACATGAGTGTTGCAGATCCTTGGTTTCCAATTCTTTGTGTTTTTTTACAGGATTAGTATAGTGAAAATGGTAGGGATTGGGGAGATGTCAGGGTGTAAATGGGTCGGGCCAACCCAAAACCAACCCGAGACCTGTTGGTTTTTGGGTTGGGTTCGGGCACGTTCTCAAAGAAAATGACAAGACCCAAACGCGACCCAACCCAACTTGTAAAATTGTTAGGTTGGGTTTGGGCAGCCTATTTTCTAATTGGGTCAGCCTGTGACCCGACTAAGACACCTCCAACAGTTGAGCTGGGGGTTTTTGGCGCCTAGTAGGTTTGGTTGACCCAAACTGACCCAACCCAAAATAGTATGATGTTGGGCTGGGTTTGGGCAGCATATTTTCAAAGTTGCCCTGACCCGCACTAAATGTTGGGTTGGGTTTGAGCGCTGTTTTGTGACCCAAACCCAACCTGTTTACACCCTGAAGATGAGACTAGCGCCATTTGAAAGCTGAGGTCCAGAAGTATATTTTGGCTCTGGGGCAGGTTCACAGGAGCTGAGGGGGAGGCTGGGTGAGGCTAAATATTTTTCCTCAAGCCATTTGTGAAGCCAAATTTTTGGCTTTGTGCACAAGCCCCTGCAGCTACAGCGAGCCTCCCACCAGGGGGGGCTTGTGTCAAGTTAGGCTTTTCACAACCTGTGATTTTCAACCTCTATGAATTTCACACTCCCAAGCCCCCAAGTTTGGGGTTACAGCCTGTTGCTGTAACCCCAAAATTGGGGGCTATGTAAATATATGACAGGGGCGAAAGAATGTCCTGCGTCGGATGCCACGCTTCAAAACTCTTCTCTGCAACCAGCACATTGGCGTCGATTCCATTCGATTCACGATGGGCAAACTGAAGTAAGTCTCGTTTCCCATCATCCTCACTTATGCTGTTTTTTCCTGATTTGCTTGATGGATTCTTTCTGTAGCATTTTGTACCACAAAAGCTATCATGTGTACAACGTAGGTCCAGACATCCATGTCAAGCCGATGGAATCTACACATGAACCCAAGCTAAAGTGATATAATCTTTTTGCGTCTCGAAACGATCAGCGAGACAACGTAGAACGGGTTAAGCGTGATGAACTGCAAGCGGAACTGGAAGCCGAAGTCAAGACTCAATCAACCATTGCGGCCAATTCTGAAGCGAGGTTAACGCTGTTAAGAAGTCAAAAGCAACAGATCAAGCATGAAAGCTCCCGGTCTAAAGAACGTAGGATTGAGAAAGCATTGGAGGATCAACTGAAGGGGAAAAAATCAAATCTCAAGATCTCAAACACTGAAGAAGGAGAAGAAGAACAAGAAAAACTCAAGTCAATTCAGCAGTCAAGCTCTTCCAGCAAAATTACCGATAATTCATCGATTATCGACCCTAAGAATGGACATATCAACTTCTGGTTCGGATTGGAAAACCAATCCACTTCGAAAGTATTTGGTAGGAATGCCGGCCTCGAAAAAAATCAAGCCTACATGAATGACTTGAAGAAAAAGGACGAAAAATGGGACGAATTGATCACAATGAGATTGGATAAACCTGCGCATGAATTGAACCCTTGGTACTCCCAAAACGATCTTATCAATGGTGAAGATAAGAAGGTTTCACATAGAAAAGCAAAAGAGAGAGCGTCAGTAGAGATCAAATAGTTATCCTTGATCAACTTGGAATGGTTCCCTCTCTTGGACAACGAGTTAGACAATGATGACGCTCACGTTTGTTTTCAATTTACTCCGTAGTTTCAAGGATCAAAGCTTCAAGCAACAAAACGATCCATTGACCCTAGTGAAAAAGAGCTTATACCCATCAAGCTCAACGAAATACAACAATCCGCGAAAACGGAAAGAGCGACAAGCGTCCCGTTCGCCCTCGCCTGTCGCTAAGCTCTCGCGCCGTGATGAGTCGGATGGAGAGTCAAACTACACGCCGGCGTTACCGCCAAGTAATAAGCCTTCCTCATCAGCCTCGAACCAACCCAAATCCGCCAAGATTATGAAAGTTGACATCTCCGCGGAAAGATTGAAAGCCGAAGCATTACTTAAACGGCATCGCAAAGACCATAGTTCGAACATCTCCCAAGCAGCCACACCTAGGTCTGGCTATAGTGATGTCTATAATCGCGATGAAATCGAGGCCATCAAGAGGCAATCTCGATATCGACGTCACCCCCTCAACCATCCCTCCTCACCATCATCTGCCTCTCGCCGATCAAAACGATATTGGGTTTGATTAACTATCTTTTCGCCTCAACGTTTCTCAATCTCAGACATGTTGTACTAGTTACCATTTGATGTGAAGTAAATGTTTGATTCAACTCCCTATGTCGTGTATTTTATCCACTACTTGTAGATAGGTCTCTGATGTGCAAGAAAACGTAATGTCCAGCTAGATAAAAAAAAGAAATAAGAGTTTTGATTCATCTCAATCTCAAGACAGTCTAATCGAGCCTAGTAACAGGTGCTGGAAGGAGAACCGTGTCTGAATACAGATAAATCATCAATACTCGAGACGTCTGAACAATCGGAAAGGCCAGCGATTATCTGAACAATACATTATCATCATCATGGGTTGTATGTCGTACCTTCACGGAGTCTAGACACAGGAAGCTTGTAGGGTTACAGTCACAAAACCACAGGTCGGCCGATACACCTAAATATGTGCATGCATCGATACTGTGGAGCCTGTGCCCCCAGGGGACGAAGGACTACCACTTTTTGACTGAACGATGTCTACTCCTCAGAAACGACCACTCGGCCTCAGAGGCCGAAAGCAGCAGCAGAAGAACGAAGACCGACAGAAGAAAGTCCGGCTGAACGGAGAAGACAACTCGTTTACCGTCGCACTGGCCCCTTCTTCTGCCAGCCAAGCAGACCAGACCACCGATGGACTCACCTTAGAGGATTTGCTCCAGCTGAAAACCCAGGCAGACGAACTTATCGACAACCCGAGTGGACTTGACGAGGACGACGACCAACTGGTGAACTTACTTCGAGGGATTTGCCATGAGGCTATTCGACAGATCGAGCTTGCTGAGAAAGAAGAAGCAGAAGAAGAAAAGGAAACAACCAGACGTGCTTCCTCCTACCTCCTCAGCCTGTCTCATCAACTGCTCGGATGGGCTTCGCTTGAGCTTGGCATCTTCCTCACACTTCATCAACAGTCCGATCGATTCGTCCAAGACAATGAACCCAAGTCTCTTGATGCTTGGCTCTCGATTGCCTCAAAAATATTCGAAAACCGGCCGCCTTCCGAAAAGAATCCAGAGGGAAAGTCGCAAACGCTAGCCGACCTGGAACTACTAATCCCTCGTTCGATCTGCCTTCTCAAAGCTGAAGAGCCTTCAGAGATCGCTCAGATCCTCCTCGATTTTGACTGCCCAACATGGAATCGAGAACAGTCGGTTTATTTACTCCGAACAATCGACCGGATCATTCTTTTCAAGTACGAAGCCATCTCCCAAGATCCCACACCGATTTTCAGGATCATAATCAAATTATTGGAAGGTATCCTCAACAAAAATGATACGGAAGGTGATGACGGGAAGACCTTTCAAAGGTTACTCGATCAACGCTTAGGAGACTGTTACCTTGCCCATGGCTCTCTACTAGCCGAAAAGCTCGAAGAAAAGTACTACCCCGAACAGGATGAAGAGCAAACTACCGAGGAAGAAGAGTTTGCAATCGACGTCCAAGACCCTACCTATATCCTTTCACTAGAAAACCTCAGACTAGGTTGGCTTAGTTCTCCTCTTAAACTTACTCTCGATTTCGCTTGCTCATCCTCATCCAACCATTTATCTTACAGCTGATCGAATCTTCTCAAAATTGATCGAGGACATGGACGAAACAAGCGAATCGAAGGCCGAGCTGAAAACAAAAGTGAATAATACTTTCTCATTTCTTTGCAACACCAGCACCGGAGGAGACCTGTCTGATTGTCCAATTCGTCTCACTTTCCCAAATAAACATGAGAGGATGTTACTCATTGCAAACTCTCCTTTTTTCAGCTCGACGAAACCCTTCTAACGATAGGTAACCTTTTACCCCCTGGATCCGAACGGGAAGAGTTATACCTTCGCGCGGGTCTCAGTGGCGATAATGATGATGGTAATGGAGGTGACGACAAATGAAGATGTACTAATGCGAAGCTCTGTTTTACTGAAAGAAAGATGTCATGTCGGCATGCGTGTTACGAGAATCACACAAAAAATCAGTAATGGTTGTCAAGAGATCAATTGTTCGCTGCCTCAAGGACAGTTTTGCAACCTAGCATTTGGCTCACATCGCCATTTGTGCCGCCCAGGTTTAGGATGCAAAAACAAAACAGGTTGAGCTTAGCTGCACATCCTCAAAGCCTGTCTAACTGCACATGGCCATCACACCGGGGCTCACCATGGCACTCAGTCTATTCCTTATAAAGTTCGGTTGGCTGTCGGGATAAGCAGCTGAACTCTTCACAGCACATTTGCACACCGTTTTCGTACGTTGAAGCTCAAGCACCGACATTGTGCCACAAAAGCTGGCTTATTAAGCTATCTGTGAGGCAACAAACAACCTGATGGTATGTGAACTTAGCACACGGTTGTCGTGGGGCGCGTCGCGAAGCGCCACGAACAAAGTGCGACCTCCCGTCAGGGAGGTTGTCTGTGAAACACATGCCCTGGAGAGCTGCCCCTTCGGGGCTGTCGCTGGGAGGCTTTGTTAAACTCGTATCATATGTAAGCAACCATTGTAATTTTGTGGCTGGTTTGGTTTGCTTGATTGGGAAACTCGAAAGGTCTTGAGACTGAACTCTATAAAGTCTAAACAGGCAGTTAAAGAAACAATTTCCAAAGCTTGGATGAATGTGAAGATAAAAATGTTAGACCAATGTTGCACGGCATGGTTCCCATTGGGAACTCTTTCAGATTCCTTTGGTGCGTATCTCAACCCTAAACTAAAAAAACCCTCAGCTCAGCCTCAGGGACATATGAGAAAAGGCGGGAGCTTGTTGCATGCCACTGGCGGATCACATCACATCTGCCAAGTATCCAGAACGCGTGTTGCATGCTTTAATTTTCTCCATCATCTGCCCGCACATTTGATTCTGAGAGCAGATATTTACATAATGTTGTATGTATCACCACCATTTCATCTCAGAGTGACCCAGACGTGGGCACGCCCCCTTCGGGCATGGCAGGCACCTAATAATCACAAAAAACCGGCCATCATCATATCTCCCGCAAATCCACAACGCGTCTTGGGTCTTGGGAGAGGGATGGACCCGTAAAAAAGTGTCTTCAAAACGGAAGAATACTCCATCGCCCGCCAAGCATGTAGAGAGCCTTCGATGTATTCATGAGAAGACAATAAAAACATATATTTTCAATGGAAGGGGGAGGTGGACGATCGGTCTTGAATACCCATCCACGTGGCCGTTCCTTCAACCGGCTTGCCGACGGCCGGGGTTTTCTTTTTTTTTCTTGATAAAAATTGGTTTCCCGCTAACCCTCGAAGTGTAGAATACTCGAATGGAGATGTTGGATAACTGTTCTCGCATTGCACTGGCAGCCACATGCGCTTAGTGACAACCATCCGTCGTTTTGGGTGGCCCAACGGCTCAGCGTACATAGCCCAATGCCAGTTCCGGCGCAGTCCTCATGGTAAATATTGTACGAATCCTAGGACGATTGGCCTGCACACATATTCAGGACGATGGATTAGGGAAATTTCTCCGCGTGGATGTGCGGCATTGACAATCTGTGGTAAATATGTAGAACTTGTGAGGTTGGCAAATCGGGCATACGGCGAGTTGATGACAATGTCTATCTGGCTCCACAAGCGCTTCAAGTCCTTTTGAGTCGCGTTGCCATCGATGATAACCTTTATTCTTGTCGGCAACCTTGTCCGGGCGCTCGCATCAGCACCAGTAGAACTCCAGAGCTTGCTGGGCCATCGTAGATTACATCTTCAAACATAAGGCGATAGATAATAATATTTATGCACCATAAATCGAATTTGTTTTCTATATGCATCTTCTTCAACTGATTTGTGTGGAGAGAGCTCAAGACTTTACACGCCAGCACGGACAAGAACAAATCATGAAAACTTGATGATGATGGTGGCGTAGAGAAGAAAGAAAAGCTTGCAAAGACATTCCCTTGGACCTGACGCCTTGAGTTCTACTTCACTTCAACTTCAGTCTATCGTTTGCTTTGCCTCCTTCCACCCACCTGCACCGCCGCGCCGTCCATCATCGTGTTTGGCGCCGAGCGGGAGAAGCTGTCGATACCAGGACGAGAAGCCCCCAGCCACATTCGATCCGACCAGATTCTTACATGCCTCCCGGGCTGCAAGGAAGGGGGGATAACAAACCTAGTCTTTCTTGAGAATTTCTGCCTGTCCGTCCGTCACCCGGGTTCATTTTTCTCTTGAATCTCAAATTATCTCTCCTACTGTCAGCTGATTACCGAAGGAAAAATAATCCTTAAGACAGACCGGAACGTCAGCCCCGTTGACGTTGACTGCTGAGCACTGCTGAATCGCCGGTTTCAAAGCAAACCCCCGTTCCCTGAATTTAGCCGGAAGCCTTGGTGATCCTTCGCCAGCCCGATAGCCCGATAAAAGGATTCGCTCATTCCTCTTCTCCCCGCCGTGTTGATCAGCGCGTCTGCCGGCCTCATCCATACGAGCTCATCTCCATCCACTTGGCGCTCAATAGACCCACACTTTTCTGCGTATCAATCTTCCAGTCGAGCTTTTCATACCTTGATAATCGCACCCACACTACTCGCACGACTGTTCCTGCCCTAAAAAAAATCCTCGAGTTCATCCACAGCCTGATTCCTGTTCTGGTTTTGAACCATAATCCGCACAGTGTTCAGTTGGGTATCCGTTGAAAACAAGTGCTCTCCACAACGAACTAGTATTCAACTACTTGATTATTTTATTTTGTGAAAGTATTCGGGCAGCGAAATATGTCTACTACTGACGAGCCTATCGAAAATCTCGATGCCGATTCCTCTCCTCGCCAACCTGGACCGGTGGCAGGTCAAGCAGAAAACGGCTTGTTGGGACTCGATGGGGCCCTGCCTTCGATTCGCTCCGTCTCTTTAATCCTTCAAGCCCTCATTCCTCTGCTTATATCGTTGGTTCTGCTCCTGGCTGGCCGTCGACTGTACAGTGAGTTGGATTCGAGTTCCCATTCGATTTGAAAAATCTCATACGCGGTTCATTGATTTCTTTTTTTCCCCATGATACTTTAATTAGGGTTCACCACCACCGTTTCAGTAGGCTTCTCATGTGCTCTGTTCACTTGGGCGCTTTTTGTTAACCTGGAAGAGGGTCAATCAATTGGTGGCTGGACAGGAGAAGTGGCAGCGCTGACTGTCTGGTCAGTCATGGTAGGAGGAGGACTGATTGGTGCTATCATCGGGTATCAGTCCACCTGGTGGGGTGCCCACGTGACGGGACGACTGTGTCTGGGTGCCAATTCCGGGGTCGGCTTCGCCTTTTCAGTGCTCCTCTTCAAAGCCGGCCTGCTTATCCACAGCCCAGCCGGTCAATGGTCTTTAGTTTCCGTCTGCGCTATCATCGGTGTCCTCCTTGTGCTTTGCGACCACGTCATCGGACCGCTCTTTGCCATCTCGCTTTGTGGAAGCTTCCTGTTTCTGCTCGGAGTTGATCTGTTCAACACACTCGGAGACGGCGGTGTGGCTTCTGGTTTACGCTTGCTGCTGGATCATAACCCTGATCACCAAATGGTCTGTATTTCTTCTTCTTCCTTTATCCAATCCCATAACCTTGTGTTGTAGAAAAACAGTGTCAAATAGTGGATTCTAACCTTGTTCCATTCTTTCCTTCATCTCCATGAATAACCGTAAAAAATAGATCATAACTCCGTACAATCCATCAAAGTCGACGGCAATACTAATCATTGTTTCTTGGGTGATTGCGTAAGTCGCGGCTTCCTTCCGACAGTAAGATCCCAGCTAACGGGCCAACTTGGAAATCTTTCAAGTGTGTTATCCTTTGGATTTCAATACGCGTTTTATCACACTCCCTTCGGACCTTTACCGCCGATTGAAGAACGCGATGAGGAGGAACGTCTAGGCTCTGAGGGCAAGTCAAAAGGTTCATTTTCCCAGGGAAGCTCGGAGGATGCGAAAAAGGAAATCTCCGGATCTGAAGTCAACCCTCAACCAACCGAACACTATCAGACAATCAATATCAGGAACCCTCGTACCTCAACTGGTCAGTGCAATTTTTTACTCCTCCATATCCACAGCCATCAGCTCCAGTATTGAGTAGGCTTGATTTTTCCTTCTTCTGATAGGGGCTTCCATCGGCACCAAGGCATCTGCAACCTTGGTTGAGTGCAATCGCGTCGCGGGGGCGCATGAGTCTTCCAACCTTCCTTACGCCTCGCCGCGAGCAGGTCCGGTGGTAGTTGGAGAGTACGGCTCGCCACCCGCACTTGCCTTATCTCCTACCGTTTATTCGCGTTACAGACGTACGCTAGATGCAGAACACAAGCCTCCCGGTCGTTCGCCCATCCAGTACAATATTCACTCGAACTTGAACCCCTTCAACAATCCGAGACGAGTGGAGACGGTGGATGAAGTGACTGAAACTTCGACAAGCGTTCGTGGCGGAGATCTGACGGCACGCTCCTCGATGCTTACCGTAGGCGGGGCGCCAGAGAAAAAGGCCAGGAGCAACAGCGTGAGCGAGGAGTATTTGCAGGCGATGATGCGCCTCGCAGCTGGAGAAGTTCCAGAGAACAAAGCCAAGGACATCGAACAGAAGCAACTAACTCCGGGAACAAGATCCATGCCAGTTAGTGCCCAAGAGGACCGTTCGCCAAAGATCGCACCAGTTCAGGATACTCCATCCCCGAAGCTTTCTCCCATCACCGAGTCTGAAACTCAAGTCGCAGTCGGTCATTCTTCTGCGAAAGTTGGCCAATCTGAAAATTCTCCTGTGCTAGTCCCCGCTCCAGAACAGGCCACCTCCAGCTTGGTTCCGATTTCTGCACCCATGTCTTCCTCCTTCGCTACCCACGAATCCCAATTATCACCAGTGCATGGTCAAACTGAGATCCCGCCCGCTGAGGGCGTCAAATCACCCATTTCCGCGGATGCCCGAGACCAGCCAAATATCGGACCGAACAAGACTTCTCAGCCCCTATCTAAATGGCCATCATGTTCCAGCTTTGGTCAGGTACTTTCGACAGGTAGTCGTGGGAGTGGAAATCCTGAGACTGAGGATCGACACAGTGCTGCGCCTCGGACCGCTGCTAGAGCCCGATGCCCTGGAATCTCTTTGGCTGAACCTGATTCTAATAGTAGAAGGAGCCGAGAACTCGGTTTGGAGTCCCGCGTTGGTTCCGTTCACTCGGGCTCTCATCAAGCAAGAAATGGTCAATCAACTTCGGGCGAAGAACTTGCGGGCACGGAAAGCGGCTCCAGTGAGCTAGCTTCCAGTGCCATGAAGAGATTGCTAGCGGGCACTTCGGAAAGTGGCTCCAGTGAGCTAGCTGCCAGTGCCATGAAAAGGTTTAGCCATCGACCACTCCCCCTGCCCCCCCGAGGAGTGGAAAGAGGCGACGCTCCAGGTACCCTGGCAGTGTCCAGCCCTTCCCCTAGTAGCAATCATCTCAGAGATACTGGCAGTCTCAACAGCGCGACTTCCCAGGCTTCATCGGCGTTGGACAGCTTTGCACGAGCCGATCGAGACAGTAGTGTGCCTACCACTCCCTCCTGGTCTGGCAATATCCTGAAAGATGACCGTAAGGAAGAGGTGGCTTATTCGAGCGGCGCGTCTTCCAGGAAGAAGCTTTCGATCATCGTGACGAAGAGTCCAGTGCAGGTCGAAAGAGGATCGCTGAATAGCCCGAGCAGCCAAGAAGCCGAGAGAGACCACTACTCCGACGTCTCAAACCCTGGCGCGAACTCTGCCGTACCCCATACACCCACCATGGGTAACATGCTCCTTCGTGTGGCCGAGAATACCGAGAAGCTTCGCCGCCAAGTCGAGAACTCAAACAAGGAATCTGCAAACAACCGACAGGCTGTGTCTAGCCAGACCTCGAGGGAGGATGATGGGGATGGCGAGACGGTGAGAAGTGAGGCCTCTAAACGGTCGACGGTTTGCATGAGTTCGGCATATGGCCATACCAGCGCCGACGAAGGTGGTCGATCGTCCTCCGAATCCGAATATGGTGATGATGACGAGCAGAGCCGCGAGTACTTCAATCCGAGCCGGTTTCAGCAGTTGGACCAAGCAATGGGAGAGTGGGGCCAGGTGGTTGGGCAGGAGGCAAGAGCCGGCGGGAGATTGGAGGACGGAGGATCGCCGAGTCTCCAGTCGATCCCTCTGCCATCCCGAGAGAGCCACACGGGGCCCTCTTCGTATACGACCGAGTCGTCGAGCCGGACGGCCATGATGGGCGGGACGCCCTTTGTGGGACAGCCGTTGGCCGAGGTACCATGGCCGCAGAGGCGGCCCAACCAGCCCGGCGAGCCCAACACACCAGCGGCGAACGAGAAACGCTGGACGAGCGCCTCGTCGATCTTCCCGCCCTTGGCCTACGAATCCTCTGCCGAGTCGCCTCGGCCGGAGCGGGCATCGGATGAGCGCGCCAACGGCGGCCACTCCTCCTCCGACTCGGGCACCGACCGGATCCCGCTCCGGAGACTCCGGGAGACCACCAACGGCAGCGTGGCGAGCTTCGAGGAGGATTCTCGGGCCGCTCGGCATGGGATGTTCTGCAGCGCCTCCTCCCATGTCGACGACGACTATCACGATCTCAGTAGCGTCAGTCATGTCGACGAGACCGACGCCGAAGACCCCTATGAATCGGCGGCTGACTACAGCAGGAGTCTTAGGGCATCCCTCAACGGAGGTTATCTCACTGCAGATGACTAGCCTCTTCTCGAGGAGTGTGCTTGTTAATCCTTTTCTTAATCAATCTTTCTGTCGGTTTTCCTTTTGAATCCAAAATAAATAAGTAGCCGTGTCCATTCCCAGATGAATGTCTTCAGAACCCCTTTACACATATTTGCAATCTTGCCCGTAATGAATATGCCATGTATGTATGCAGAATGGTGAGCGTAGCCCAGTTAGGTCTGCGTGCGAGCCCCCTCCTCGCGCGCGCGTGCTGCGCGGCCTGCGCAGGGCCAGCCGAGCCCATAAAGGGCTGGCCCCGCGTGGCCGCCCCGCCTGGCCCCAACCATCCCAGCGGAGTGCCCTCTGCCCCCACCAGCAACCGCCATCCATCTTCCGCCTTCCCCGGAAACCCGCCGGATCCTGCCGCGATGCCTTCCAACGCCACCTCAGCCACCAGCTGCAGCATCTACCCCGTCGACCATCCATCCCTGCCCGCCGGACTGCCCTGCCACGAGTACAAGCACCATACCATGAAGTCCACCATCACCGGCGCAATCCAGGAGATCGTCATCATCGAATCCAGCCAGGGCACCTCCTTCGAAATCAGCCTTGACATCAAGCCCACTGCCTACGCTGCCCTCCACCAACACACCGACCACCCCGCTGCCAACTCGGCGCCGCTCAAGGAGGATGACTATCTCATCTACGTCCTGCTCGACGGCATCAACGCCCAGCGCTCAAAGAGGCACCGCGCCCAACGCAACCCAACCAGGATATCCGGCGTCTACGCCCAAGACCGCTCCTCCTCGCGCTCCTTCCAGTTTGGCACCATCCAGCTCGTCGACCCCGATGACCATCCAGCTACCGCCGAGAACCCAGCCGACCGGATCTGCGAGGACGAGAAGATCATCCAGGCTCTCGGTACCATCCAGGTGAACATCGTCAGATGTACGCTCGGCGCCCCTCAGCCGGTCCCCCGCCGTTCCCTGAAGGTTAACAACTCCCATCGACCCAACCCGAACCAGCGATGTTCCTCCAACCTCCGAACCACTAACCAGATGAAATTCTCCGAACGTAGTAAGAAGGCCTGTCAGCTCAACACTGCTGGCCTCAGTCAACCAATGCCTATCACCCATGGCGGGCGTGGTGGGGGCGGAGCGCCCTTCTCGGGTAAGAAAACTATCCGACCGGTCGTTCGTGAAGACCCTCACCCATTCCTTCAGGTATGTCTGCCATCACACCTATCTACATCGATCGTTGCTCCGAGACGCGTCCGGCTGACCTATCTTTCCCTCGTTTTGCAGTTCGTATTCAAGTATAAACCCAGAGCGATTCTCGAGGCCGAAGGGATCATTGCCCCTCCACCACCCCCACCCCCATCGCCCCCATGTCATTCGTCAGCAGGCAAGTTAAAAAAATCCACCACCCTCAGATCCTCCTCGAAGCATTCTACGCCTACCAAACCAGGCCTTTCTGGTCAACACGATTTTCAATCCAACTCCGAGCTCCACAGATCTTCCCTCAATCCGAACGCCTCAGCGGCCAATGATCCCGATGAAAAGGCTTGTTCTTTTTTCTACCTCTTTGCGTTTTCCTCGTGTTTCTCAAGGAAAGAAGGAACAGTAACTTGTTATTTACACACATCCACATCACATTTTTTTCCCCCCTCCTCACCTAAAACCGTCGGAATCAGAAACCGAAAGTGCAGGCGAAACCGATCTACATAGACATTGACTCGGATTTAGAATCGATTTCGGGGACAAAGGACGGCAAAAAACCTATGCAAAGGACTGCCAGCAACTCGACAAATGGCGGTTTCCTCCCGAAGCCCGAGTCACGTGATCACGATAATAACACTCGTAACACCCAAGGCAATTCGGCCGACGACTCTAAGAAACGGGCTAGATCGATTACCGCCGATGTCAAGCCGAGAAGCAAAAAGGTCTCCCTCGGCGACGGCAACGCTTCTGCCAGCCGGGCTAATAGGCACAACGAGCCAAGTCAAGTGCCCAAAGCCGAGATCAAGGAAAACATCCGCACTCATGCTCAACCGCCGAACACGACGACGACGGCAACGCCGACGAACACTTCGAACGGAGGTACCAATCAATATAGACAAAACATTAGTCCCTATGCGGAGGATAGCTCAGACGACGACGACAAGTTCAAGAGCAAGATCCTTGTCCCCGCCCCTGGCTCTATGAGCCACTCGACCAGGCTCGCCATCCCTAATGACCACCAACTCAAGGAAGAGGCCAAGAAACCATCACCCCAGTCACTCAACCATCTCAACAACAGGCTCAACCACGTCCATCGGCCTGCTCCTGCCGCCTCTCATCAGCAGGGCTCGAACTTCTTCGACTTGACTGGGACCGACGACGAGAGCGACTAGGATCGTCTATGCACTACTTTGTTCACGCCTCGGTCTGATCACTCCACCAACGATCGCCCCACGAAGTAGACTCTAGTCTGTATAGAACACATACAATAGGTTGACTACCACTATTACGACAACTTACTACACGACTGTTTTATCTAACGGAACTTGGACTGATGTTCACCATGAGCGAGATCATATCGTATCAAGTCCCATGACCATCGCTTTGATTCTGACCCTCTTTTAATCTTTTTTCTACACATTTTTGGTGCGACCTTTGGGTCCAAACAAGAACACAAAAAAAAAACCACGTAAAACACACAGAACACAACACAAAAAAAGAACGATATTTGCGTGATTATACTTTTTTGCTGCTTTGCCTTGCCATTTATCAATTCGAGATTGAGCTTGGTTTACTCCCATACATCTACACCTAAATACCACCCTTTTGCTTGGTTTCTTTTCCTTTTTCAGATTTTTCTTTCCATCCATCCATCCATCCATCTCTTCATCTCATGTTCTAGAACTTTTTTGCCCTTGTTGTCGTCACGAACTTTTTTGCCCTTGTTGTCGTCACTGGTCTTCGTTGTTTTTATTTATGGAATTCCTTTTGGTTTTTGTCCTTCTGTTCACATGTTTGTGTGTGGTGAGCGTGATGTGCACACACACTTGTTTTGGTGATGGATTGGTTGCTTGATCATAACACTGGGGCTGCTGATTGTTCTCATACACAGTAGTGGGCGCATCTACATATATCCCTCCCAGCAAGCCCCTGTCTGAGAAGGGTCTAATGCAACTCAGGTTCATCAAGGGAGATACATAAACCACTGGGCAACTGGGACGTTGATTGAACAACACTCCACTAACTTAGCTAATTCCCTCCTCGGGGGAGCGAAGCGACCTCCGAAGGAGGGACTTACGCGCTATGTGGACCCCGCGGCCTGAGAGAATTATGACTTTTGGTGGTGACTTTTTTAGAATCACTCTCCCTCATGAGCCTCTGCATCATTTTTGAAATTGTTTACATTTCTGGGATGGCCCAAGCTGTCCCTATCTTTCTACTATTTTTTCCCATCCTCAACACCTCTTGTTGAGCTGTAATCAGAGTTGTAACATCATGGATTCCAGATTCTGTACAGTGCAACATGTGTGATACGGGATATAGCCAACTAGATGAAGTTGCAAAAAAAGACATTTGAATGTCATTACATATCCCTAAAAATAGGAGAATAGGTGGAAAGATTCTCCTTGATGTTCTGCATCTTTTGTTCCCCTACAACTCAATCACACAATGTGATGTGATGAAGCTACACAGGATTGAAAAAGGCCAAGTTCATGATTCTCTCAGGCCGCAGGGTCCACTTAGTGTATAAGTCCCTCCTTCGGAGGGTCCCTGCGGGACGGCGTCCCCCCTCCACAAAGAGAGGGACTTAGTTAAGTTAGAACACTCCACTATAACAATGAAAAGGAGCATGATGGGTTGAACATTGGCACAACAAAGTCCCCTACCTTTGTCCAAACATTCCCCAACCCTAACTAACACAAGTCCCCCCTGGTGGGAGGCTCACTATGGCTGGCCACAAAGCAGCCTCTCCTGCAGTGCACAAAGTCAGCTGAGAAAAAAATCATGAATGGCTGGAGGAAAAATATTTAGCCTCACCCAGCCTCCCCCTTCCCCCTCAGCTCCTGTGGACCCCCCCCCCCCCCCAGATCCAAAAGATACTTCTGGACCTCAGCTTTCAAATGGTGCTGGTCTCATCTCCCCAATCCCTATCATTTTTGCTGTACTAATGTTTTACAAAATGAAAAAAAAACACAAATAAATGTAAACCAAGGAATTACAACCATCATGCCTGGTGGATCTTGGTTTCACAAACCCACATATATCTGAAGATCCTACACCTGTAGCCAACCAATTTTTACATTCTGTTGTAGATAGGATTTTCAATCTTGCATATTATCAGAAAATCCACAAAATGGATATTCAGAGCAATGTAATATCCTTCAGGATTCCTTTGACCTTCAAAACAGATTCCTTCAATCAGTTTTAGATTTGAGGCCTCAAAATATCAGGTAAGTGTGTGCATCTGAAATCACTGGGTACACCCCAAACCTCTGTTGGCGCTTGGCCAAGTGGGACTTGGGGTGAGCGCAACCTCTGCAGGAGGGACTGCATTAAGTTTGGACTTGGGCATGTGTATACCTCCTAGAGGACCCCGGAAAGCCCCACAGGAGGGGGGTGTTGAACAAACTGGAATTTTTCCAAAACTCGTACCATTGCTGCCAAGGGGGGGGGGGCAGAACAGGGTATGATTGACTAGTGTAAGACTCAAAAGTGGTAATGAGACCCTTTTGCTGAATGGTGAAGGGTATGTATGATGGAGGTGTAAACTCTGCCCTTCTGGCTATCAACTGACAAGACCCACCAAGCTAGGCTTGGCAAGTTTTAATGAAGTGATGGGGGTGGTTGGCTCAAGATGAGTTTGTTTGATTGACACAGTATAACGGTTTGATTTCCAATATAAGGGTTTGTAAGGTATGTGAGAATTGAGAGTGAGTTCAGTGGTTATTTGCAAATATAAGGGTTTTATGGTGGTAAGGGTAAGTGTGAGGGTGGTATGTAAATAACTGGTGGGTACTGAACTGAGGAGAAGAGAACTGGGTGGAGGAGGAGCTCCTTTTATAGGCAAATGTGATATATTTTAGCCCCCCCTCTGAGGGGGGCTCCTGGGTTAGGGTTTCAACTAGACTAGAAAGGGGGTATGAGGCATTTTAGCTAGTGGCAGTAGGTACAAATGATGTCATAATATGTACAAATGATGTCATTATATGTCAGGGGTAGAGTAGGTGAGCTGAAATTTTCACCCTCAAACTTTCCATTGCAGAGCCTCAGGCAAGTGACCTGAAGTCATGGTGGCTACAGGGGTGGAGAATAATTCACCAAGAATGATCATGAAAGAAAAAAAAAATGAAAAAATGAATAGTGTGAAAATTCAACAATTTAATGCAAATTGCTCAGAATATTTATTATTGTTCAAACCAAGAAGAGAAAATCAGAGAGCAAAGTATGGCATGTGAAAGGAATGATAACAATTGAAAAAATTGGAACCATTTTCAATGATTTTTATTGGTTCAAATATATTTGGTCAAGTTGGTGTTGATTTGGCATACACCACCGCTTGATTCTCAACTTCAAGTTGCATTGGCACACCCGCGGGGTCAAGGGAATTTTAGGTTTGACCTGCCTGCCTCAAATTTGACTGCGGAGGCAGTTCAACACCGGGGACAGGTCAGACCCATCCAACCCAGCTGTCATGCCAACACGACCAGCTCATTCTGTTGGCATGACAGCGGGATCAGAATAGTGCCATGGCATAACCCAGCCAACCATGTTTGGCCCTGTTGAGCAGGCCAACGGTACGGCTGGGTTGGGCCAACTTGTTGGCCCCGTTGGCTTGACTGTACGTCAAACAAGGCTCCAACACAGCAGACAGCCGGCAAAGGCTTTCCAGCAGTGGCAAGCCAACACTGTTGGCTGGTTGGGCCCGCTTTGAGCATTGGTCATGATTGGCTTGCCGTCCGGGTTGGCAAGCAATCATTGGATTGGATTCTTTTTTTTTTTTTTTGAGCAAGGGTCCTATATATGCTTTTGCTATAGGAGAAAGGTAATGAGAGTTCCATTTTTCAAAAAAAAAGAGACCATGTTGAAAAAAGGTTGTCAGCAGGAATACTGAACAAGAAAACGTGGGGTTTAGTTAAGCACACTGGGTGCCAAGACAAGAGGTCTTTAGTCTAGCGGTGGAAGTAGAACCCCTGGTTGCTGGGCCGGACAGTGTCTGATAGCTCTGGGCTCAAGCCCAAGCTTGAGGCAATTTTTGCACCAGCCAAGCAATTGCAAATATTACGCAGGCATTGCGTACTGCAATTTGTGTTGCGCAAGCCCAGCGCAATGCATTTTGTGTTGCTCTGGGATTGCGTCAAGGATGTTCTGATGCACTTCCATCACGCAGGCCTTGCTTCAAGGATGTCCCAACAGTGGAATTGGACGCAAGCCCTGCATCAGAAGAAATGCACATGCCATACTGTGCTCTCTGATTTTCTCTTCTTGGTTTGAACAATATCAAAGATTCTGAGCAATTTGCATTAAATTGTTAAATTTTCACACTATTCATTTTTTTCATTTTTCATTTTTTTTTTCTTTCATAATCATTCTTGGTGACTTATTTTAATCATTCTTGGTCACTTATTTTTCCACCCCTGTAGCCAACCCCATGACTTCAGGTCACTTGCCTGAGGTTCTGCAATGAAAAGTTTGACTCTGAGGGTGAAAATATCAGCTCAACCACTGTACATAATGTTGAGTTGTCTGTTAGTCTGCTACCATGATGTATCACCACAGTATGGAGGGCTGTTGGATTGACCCATGAGCACTACCAACCAACCACCCAGCTGGCAGCCACAAGCTTCTGTAGCCTAGTTGGTAAAGGCAGCACTCTAGTATGTGTCTCAGCATAGCTGAGGTCGTGAGTTTGACTCACCAGACACATCTTCATTTTACAATCTCTACACATAAATGATGTCAGAAGGTGTTTGGATTTTGAATCTTTGCTGGCAAGGATAAAGAGAAGAGCTCTTGAGGGTGCTTGGGAAAAGGGGCGGTGATGATGGATGGAACACTGGATGCGGCTCAGATGCGGAGCGGAAAAAGAAGGAGAGAACCAATGAGTTGATTACTCTGAACTAGGCTATGGTTATATAGACTATGTACATGGCATCAACTTGTGGGTGAGAATAAAATGAATAAAAAATGATAATGAATAAGGAACTTCTTGACTCATTGTAACATGACAAAAGGTACATCAATATCCCCAGCAGAGAGTGCACACACAAGAGGATAAGAAGGATTTGGGAAAGTTTGACAAACTAATCTAGGCAAGGAGCAAATTCAACAAGGCTAGTACAGTGAGCAAACATGACCACTACATACAAGCAGACCATAATATGTGGACTCATAAGTGTAGAATATCTTTGATCTGAAAACAAGCCCGTAGAGGAGGATAAATAGGGTGAAATAGTGGGAGGAGAAAGCTTAGGGATTTTAGGGATGAGTGGAAACAGGACTGCAATTCAAAAGAAGTTTGCAGTGGTGCCGCATGAAAGTGAAAGTAGTGACAGTACACCACAGCTCCACTAGTAAAAGGTGGCTGACATCAAATTGCCCCCAACGTCAGATTCAAGTTGGCCTGGCTGAGCTGACATCTAAATTTTCAGCAGGTCAGACCAACCTGTCTGACTGGGCCGGAGAAGAAGCCGGGGTCAATCTGACCCTCAATGCTGATGTCAGGGTCAGGCCAACCTGTTTGTCATCCTCCCAAAGTCGGATCGCTGCTTGATCCCCAGTAGGTCAGACAGTTTTTATCCAACGTCAGATCCAATTTTGGATCGCTGTCTGGGTGCACCCGTAGTGTAGGCTCCATGAAGTTTCATGCATGTGCAGTGAGTGCATGAATGGAGTCTGAGGCTGTAGACACAGTGTTGTGAGAAAGTAAGCTGGTTAGCTGGTGAAGAATGTCCGCTGACCGCCTTCTTCAAGAATATTGATGTCCGGGCTGTGTGATTGTCGGTAACTTGGCTCCGCACTGCTACTTTCTGCTAGCCTTCAGCTCTCCTCTACTGAGCCTGATCTATAGCGTAATAATCCGCAAGTGAATAAAGCTCTGCACTTTGTAAGCGCAAAAATCCGCAAGTAACTCTCCAATAAGAATAAGAACACCGATAATCTCCCAATAACTCTCGTATGTCCGTAGTTGTAAGTACAATGATGAGTAATCTCCTCCCGATGATAGGATAAGGATAATGGGATAATCATAGGATCCAGACCCCAGAAAACCATGAGCCGCCCCCCATCCTTCCCTCCACGCGTGTCACCATTCCCACCCAATCCCGCACGCCTGACACTTTCCCGCACTAGTCCTCCAGCTCCGCCCGCTATCCCGCTTGTCACTCTCCCAGACTCCGCTCCTCTCCGACGCTTGTCCTCCCACCGTCCTCTGTCTAGCCCCCGTCAGTCGTTCTCTCGCCACCGCCTTCACCCTGGTTCCACCCGCTGGTGGAACCCGCTCCGGCTGTCATGGCTCACCCGCTGACGCGCCGCTGCTACCGGTCCACGTGTGTAGTCCCGCCGCAGTCCAGCCCTGTTTTTTCCGCTCCAATCCGAAATCCGCGATCCGTGCATTCCAATCCGCACGTGACTTTCCGTAAGCTTTCCTAGCGTGATTTCCTGACCTCATCCTCAGTGCTTATGTCACCGGAATGCACTCTGCCTGAGCGGCTTTGTGCATTCCCCGCCCGCGCCAGCCCCGCGTGGACATTCTACCGCGCTTGCCTATATAAATCACCACAGTGTAAAATAATGTCATAGTATGGAAATAAAGGCCTACTTTACACTATGTTATGAATGTAGTCTGAAAGGTATTGAGTTCTCAGTATTAGCATACTCTTCAACTATTCATGTAGTGATAAATAAAGCTGTAAACCTAAATGAAACCTAAGTGAATGTTAGTCTAAATAGCAATTGTGGACCGCTTCCTATTTCCTTTTCTTCATTCAGTTACTCATTTCTGTTTCAACTTATATCACACATCAGGTGTGCTTGCCGGTTGTCTCAATATATTATTGTTTTGTGTCCCAACTCACTTGCTGGTCTTTCTAAAGGTGTGCTCGCCGGTTGTCTCAACATAGTCTTGTTTTGTGTCCTAACTCACTTGCTGGTATTTATAAAGACTATTTGCACCTACTTTTCCTTTAAGGGAGAATTTTTTTAGGGTCAGCCTAAATGCACTCCAAAAAAATCCCAAAAGCACTCCAAAAGTGAGTGTATGGAGTGTGCACTCCAATGATTGTTGGAGTACAGAATAGAGTACTCCAAGTCAATTGGAGTGCAGAACCGGGGACTCAAGACTCTTTGGAGTGCACCACAAAGAACTCCAGTGGCCAGGAAATGTAATGAGTGCCCATGAGTCTCACTCCATCAGATTGGAGTGCATTCCCCCTGCACTCCATTCCTGATAGTTCTCCTCCTCAAAAGGGGAGTGCAGTACTGTGCACTCCAGCCAGAGCTGGAGTGCCTACAACTTCAACTGGGCTATGTACAAACACACCCCACTTGATCCTCCTGATATCCATGACCGGTACAGACCGGCATTGAGCGGATTAACATCTCCTCTCAATGACCAGTCTGTACCGGACCGCCGGTCATTGAGGGAAATCACAGAAATCACACCTCTTGATGACCGGTCTGTGCCGGTCATCAAGGGGAGTAACATCTCCTCTCGATGACCGGTCTGTGCCGGTCACCGAGGGGACTCACACCTCTCAATGACCGGCGCGGACCGGTCACACCTCCCGATGACCGGCACAGACCGGTCATTGAGAGGACTCACACCTCTCAATGATCGGTCAGACCGGTCATCTCCGGTCATTGAGGTGAGTCACATTTCTCGATGACCGGTCAGACCGGTCATCGAGGGGAATAACACTTCCTCTGGATGACCGGTGTGTACCAGTCATTGAGGGGAGGTGCTACTCTCAATGACCGGTCGGTCTGACCGGTCATTGAGAGGAGGTGCTGCTCCCCTTGGGGACCGGCACAGACCGGTCATTGAAGGGACTCACACCTCTCGATGCTCCCGATGACCGGTCGGTCATCGAGAGGGCTCACACCGCTCACACCACTCGATGACCGGTCAGACCGGTCATCAAGAGTAATAACACTTGATGACCGGTGATGACCAGTCATTGAGGTGAGTCACATCTCTCGATGACCGGTCTGTGCCGGTCATCGAGGGGAGTAACATCTCCTCTCAATGACCGGTCAGACCAACCGGTCATCGAGAGTAGCACCTCCCCTCGATGACTGGTACACACCGGTCATCAAGGGTAATAACACTTGATGACCGGTGATGACCAGTCATTGAGGTGAGTCACATCTCTCGATGACCGGTCTGTGCCGGTCATCGAGGGGAGTAACATCTCCTCTCAATGACCGGTCAGACCAACCGGTCATCGAGAGTAGCACCTCCCCTCGATGACTGGTACACACCGGTCATCCAGAGGAGGTGTTATTCCCCTTGATGACCGGTCTGACCAATCATCAAGAGGTGTGAGTCCTCTCGATGACCGGTCTGTGCCGGTCATCGGGAGGTGTGACTGATGACTGGTCCGCGCCGGTCATCGAGAGGTGGGAGTCCCCTTGATGACCGGTAAAGACCGGTCATCGAGAGTAGCACCTCCCCTCGTTGACCGGTACACACTGGTCATTGAGAGGTGTGACTGATGACCGGTCCGCGCCGGTCATCGAGAGGTATGAGTCCTCTGGATGACCGGTTGTGTGAGTCCCCTCAATGACCGGTCCAGACCGGTCATCGAGAGGTGTGATTGCTGTGGGCACTCCAAAAAAAAGGAGACTTGGAGTGCACCCCAATGCACTCCATTTGGTATTTGCTAGCTGGAGTGCAAAGCCAAAATCCTTCACTGAAAAGGTGGAGTGCTTGGGCTTGCACTCCATTTTTTTTGGAGTGCATCTAGCTGCACTCCCCTATTTTGGTCAATTTTGGAGTACCCAGTTGTGTACTCCAAGAAACATGGAGTGCCCATCTGGGGACTCCATGTTTTGGGAGTACAAAATCAAGGCACTCCAACTTTTTTGGAGTGCTGGCCCCCCAAAGCCAAAAATGTGGAGTGCATGAAGTAAAAGTTTGGAGTGCATTTAGGCTGATCCTTTTTTTATCCTATGATATGTACAAGCATAATTCCGTGATCCTTGACTGAGGCTGGTGACAGGCTGGTGACTGGGTGTGTTGAACATGTGATAGGTGTTTGGTGAGGTCCAAAGAGGTGCAACTTCCAATCCAGCAGGGCTCCAGTGACACTTCCAGTGGTGATTAAGGGTGAAATTGGCCATATAAACCTTTCCTAAGGTCCATTTGGTGGCATCTTGAGGCCTAGTATGGGTAATTATATGTACTAGGGTTTATGGGCGGCTCTGCCGCCCTGTGACCAATGGTGTAATATTCATTGACTGCTAATGCAAAAAGTATGCTGGCATTCTTTTATGCAGCCAGTTTGAACACAAAATCGTCTCCCAAATTGCAGAAGTGGTCCGGAAATAGCTTTTGTGGACATACGGGTGGACTTTATACCAATATTATTGCAAATGCCAAACAATAACCAAAGCTCAAAACCATTTTGAAAAAGGCCCGCCTCTGTCATTTGGGAGAGGCAAGGGAAACAGCCGGGCGGACTGGGAGGGACGTCAGAAAAGGTGTCAGGCTGGAGGGGGGCTAGGTACATAACAAGGTGGAAGCGGCTCAATGTTATTGAACTGAGGAATGGATTACTTAGTGAGGACCGGAGGGGAGGGACACCGGAAAAGGTGTCAGGCTGGAGGGGGGCTAGGTACATAAGGAGGTGGAAGGGCCCAATTGTCATCAAACTGAGGCATGGATTACTTAGTGAGGATTGTAGTGGTACTCTGAGTCAGAGTACCTTGGGGAAAAATCCTATCCCGGCAACACAATCAATTTACAAGGTTTGAAAAGGGAACTCAGATTCCCATTTTTGGGGGGAAGAATTGCATGTGGAACGGTGACAATGGGAGAAAAAGAATAATGTGGTTATGTGCGCAGGTGGGAGGGGAAAAGGAAAAAATTATTTGTGTCCAAGATGAACTGAGGTATGGAGCAAAAGTATAAAGGCACACGGCCTGTAGACGATTGCAGGCTATTGCAGGCAATTGCTTGGCTCTTGCTTGGTGCCAATTGCTTAAAGAGCCAAGCGATCCAGGATAATTTGTACCTGTACTTTGTTGGAAAGTGGGCAGGGGGGATGAATGCTGCCAAAAAGATTTTTGGTTGGTGCATGTTGGTCCACTTAATGTTAGAACGTTAATTAGAAAGAAGTTTTGATTTTTCACATTTCCGTATACAACACTGGGCCAATGCACTGTAACCATAAATGCTCAGACCGGCATGTTCAAGCAGTTTTTGGACATGGCCATAAAACAAGAGATTGGATTTGCCTGTCTGAGCAGATAGACCTGCTTGGTGACTGATTGGACAAACCTGTTATCTTGCTGGACGACCATGTGCAAGAACTTCTTGAACAGGCCAGTTGGAGGACTTGTTGGAGCTCAAAAATCCAAGTAGACAATTCAGGTAGTGATAAAAATCCCATACCTACTACATAACCACCCCCCAAAGCCTGAAAAAAGATGCATTGCATACATTTTCTATGAAAACCCTAAAAGACAGTTTGGTGCTTTCATACCTTTGAGAGGCTTTGCCCAATTTGCCATACCTCTTTCAACACCCCCCTCTTGGGGGACTTTCCAGGGTCACCTGGTGCAGGACCCAAGAAAGCCCCTATGGAACACAGTAACCAAAACGTATGATTTTTTTTTGTCAAAAACCAAAAAACCTACGCACCCCAGATTTATGAATGGTCATTTTGACCCTTAAATGTAGTCACCTTGAATGTATGATTTTTTTAGGGCAAGGGGGGTAGTAAACAAAGAGGTATGGGAATCAGGGGTTGATGCAGTGATGACTCTAAGCCCCCCCCCTCAACAGCAGTCTGGTGTCCATATTTTCTTTCTTCCCCTCCCCCCCCCCCTTTGGGCAGCAGCATCATTGATGGCAATAGTGCCAGGAGAGAGTGTGGTAGTAACCTGGTTACCCAGACATCTAACTTGACACAAGTCCCCCCTGGTGGCAGGTTTGTTGTGACTGCCCGCAAAGTGACCCCTCCTGCAGGGAGGGACTTGTGCACAAAGTCAAAAAATTGGCTGAGAAAGAAATAACAAATGGCTGGAGGAAAAATACTTAGCATCACCCAGACTCCCCCTCAGCTCCTTTGGACCTGCCCCAGAGCCAAATTACACTTCTCAATCTCAGCTTTCAAATGGTCCTGGTCT
Organism: Puccinia triticina; assembly: GCF_026914185.1. NCBI lineage: Eukaryota > Fungi > Basidiomycota > Pucciniomycetes > Pucciniales > Pucciniaceae > Puccinia > Puccinia triticina. The sequence goes on along the minus strand of NC_070570.1, from coordinate 564,551 downwards.
CATCTCCCCAATCCTTATCATGTACTAATGCTTTAAAAATAAAAAAACACAAAGAAATGTAAACCAAGGAATCATAACCATCATGCCTTGTGGATATTGGATTCAAAAACCAATAATGAGGATCCATAAATCTCAAAATTATGTACAGCAATTCGCTGTGTGCAGCTTTATTTTGCTCCCCCAAAACATACAATGAGGACAAGGTTGATATCCAGTATCTTGTTGGATCCCTGTGAGAATTTTAAAAAAATTTCCAGGCCTCAACCATCCATAAATCTCAAAATTATGTACAGCAATTTGCTGTGTGCAGCTGTATTTTGCTCCCCCAAAACATACTTACCCAATGAAAAATGGTGCAGCCAGAGAGGATCAAAGGATGAAATTTTTCTAATTCTCTAACTATACCTGTGGGCTTGGTATAGCACACAATTTACTCCTTTGAAGACAGTGCCCACCCTCCAATATAGAGGGACCAGCTAGTTGAGCTAGGATCTGTCTAGTCTATAGCTGCACTACAAGTAAAACTTTAGAAACTGCCAGCAGTTGACATGTGGCATACTCCAGTGTAACTGACATTGTGACCACAAAATTACATCATGCCCTTTCATGCACAGTCACTGTGTCATGTGCACAGTGTCTGTGCATTCAACCTTGTTTCAAATAACTTTTGGGAAAGGCTTGAGTATAACCTCAAACTTTGTTTGAGCTTCTGGATCTCAACTGCTAGCAGTTTCTAGAGTTTTTCTTGTAGTGCTGTGTTGTAGGACTTGTACCATGGGCTTCAATGATGGAAAGTGGTAGCTTTTTTGTATTCTACCACAAAAGCAACACCCAAGGAGGGTCAAATTGTTGAAATTATTCACTTTCAGGCTTAAAACTAGATTGTGGTGATGCTTCATTTTGGTCTCAACAGGCTTGAATGCCATTTTTGAGGTTAATTTCAAGGTTCCCAGCTTTTTACCTTGGGGATCAGCTTTCTGGCACCTTTCACAGCTTCTGTGTCAACAGTATGTATGTAATGCGCGTGTTTTGGCATTCAAATTTCTGACCAATCACCATTCAGGATTCAGAATTGGCCCTGACAACCAACCTTTGTTATACGCATAATTTGCACACCGAATGGACCCCGGAAATCCAAAACTGGAGGACTTCCCGCCAATCTGGAAATCCAGATCTGAGCCAACAGATTTCAGATTTTGCAGTGAAATCTTGGTCCCCAAAGCTCCCTGAAGTGATCCAGAGTTCAAGATTCCAGATTCCCCTGGAAAATCTGGAATTCCAGATTTATTTGAAGTTGACAGGAAGTCCTCCAGTAGCCTTTGTGACCAAAGGAATCTGATACCTGGGTCCCGGGCCAAACTGATTTTGTCAGCAGTGGCCAGCAGTCACAGTGACAGGATGGCCAGGTGGCAGATCAAAGCATTCATGCTGAAGCAGAGTTCAACACAAGGAGTCTCATTGAGGAGGATCTGATGACCTCTGTGGGTTGCTTGGATGCAGACAGACCGGGGAGTGATCAGGGGCTTGGTTGAGGCATCGTCCGACATGAGCAGGCAGGAGGCTCAGAAGCCGCCCTGCCCGCTGCAGTGACGAGGTTCAAAATGGATGTTTATAGGAGCGCAGCGGATGGGAGCATATTTAAATATGTTTTCCACGGAGAGGCGCGCCCAATGACACCCACGCTGCTACCGGCAACGCAACGCCTCGTGGCGGAAGCGCGGCCGGGACAACGCGTGGATACGTGGAGAGGTGCGGCTGCGGCAGGTCAACCCACGGGGAGCCCGGGGGGGACTCGGAAGGCCAGCAGAGAGCTCCGGCCGGTAACCAAATACGGAACCTTATCGAATTCGGCAAGGAACGCTCGCCGCCGAACCTCGAGAAAATGTTCGCCCGCTCCGACCTTAGAGGTGTCTGCAAGAGCAGAAAACCTAACTCATCAAGGAGTGAAGCCGCAGAGGGAGAGACACTCAGGTCTCCCCGATGGTTCCTATTACTCTTGTGTTAGGGGAAAACCATAAGAGTTCCTTAACTTAGATTTAGAGAGGGAGACATTGGAGGAAGGAAAAACTCAGCCCATATGGCATACCCGGGTGACTTGAGCAGGGGTTTTGGGTTAACCCAAGTGAACAAGAAGTTCACCAAAACTTAGCGCAACTCAGGCGGCCAGAAACCGTCTGCTCAGTATGAAGGATGCCCAGCCCACACAGGGGGACAACAGGACTTGGGTAAAAAACTCGCCGAGCAGAGCCGCAACAGCAACAGCAACTGGACGAGCTGAGTCCAGCACAACACAAAGAAGCTCTGCATAGCCCGCCCCCCTTCAGCGACTAGAGCCCACTCTTCCGCTCGCGCTCCCCCCCCTGCCCCGTCTCTGCCTCCCCCCAGTCCCCATTTTATTCCGTTCATCCACCCAACCGCATCCTGAAAAACCGCTTGCTAACTGTCCTACACAACTAACAAATGGCCCGAACTAAGGTCAGTCTGCTTTACTTCCGTGCTCGGCCCATCGAGTCGTTTCCTCGCTGCCCTCCATCCCGGGAGACCTCCCCTCGTCTGTTCCCGCTCCCACTCTTCTTTCCTTTTCCATCCTCGCCTTCGTCCCATGTCCTCTCATCATGTGCTGTCGCGCTCGTCCTCATCCAGTCCTACATACATATCTGGCCCTGTGCACCTGAGATCTCCATCGCATCCCGAGAAGCACCTCAGCCGTCTTCTCGCTCCTCCTCGGAATCGCTCATAATATCCATCCCGACTCCATCTCCCTCCATGTGTCCTTTCCCCGCTACTACTCCTCTGGAGGACCCAGCCCCGCTCTCGTCGCAGCTACCACATATTTATTTAGTACACTACCCACCTTCCTAGTCACAGCCCACACCCACCCCGAGCGATTTGCACAGCACCCATCTGCTACTCGCTTGCTTCTGTCTCAGCACACTCACCACCCCTCCCCACCATACCAAGTCAGCTTTATACATAAATAAACTTACATATCCTCGCCTTGCCTCTCTCCTTTCCGTTCATCCACCCCTCACCACAGCAAACTGCCCGTAAATCCACCGGAGGTAAAGCTCCTCGTAAGCAACTCGCTGCCAAGGCCGCCCGTAAATCGGCGCCCGCTACCGGCGGTGTCAAGAAGCCTCACCGATACAAACCCGGTACCGTCGCTCTTCGTGAAATCCGAAGATACCAGAAGTCGACCGAGCTCCTCATTCGCAAACTCCCGTATGTCATTTTTCACTCTACACATCCCTATTGCCTCCACTACTCATCTGCAACTGAACTGACCATCAACTCGCCTATCCCTTCCTACACTCACCCCGCAAACCATCACTCTCCTCACTCCCTGCTCTACGTCGTTCGGTTGCCTCACAGATTCCAACGTCTCGTTCGAGAAATCGCTCAGGACTTCAAGACTGATGTATGTCTTTGCCTGACTCACCATCCACCCCATTTGATCCTCTGACTTATCTCCGTGTGTCTTCCCCTTCTCAGCTCCGATTCCAGTCTTCCGCAATTGGGGCATTACAAGAGTCCGCTGAGGCCTACCTTGTATCGTAAGCATGCATCACTTCATTACCCGATACCACATCTTCCAATCTGACTTGTTTTATATCCTCATGCGAACAGCTTGTTCGAAGATACCAACTTGGCTGCCATTCATGCTAAACGTGTAACTATCCAACCCAAGGATATCCAGCTTGCTCGTCGCCTCCGCGGTGAACGATCATAATTTCTCGTTCACATCCTCTTTTCCCTCTCATAACGGTTTCCAATCCCCTGTGGATCACTGTACTTGGCCTTTCTGCCAAAAAATTGCAATTTCATTGTTTCTAAACATTGTCTGTTCCTCATTCACTGACTTCCAGCAGTTGAAACCAATACCTATATAAAGCTGGGAGGCTAAGGTCATAGCTGCTGTCGGCAAGGAGTGGTCGCAGAGCGGTCCATTGTGAGAGAATGGCCCCAGTAATGCGAGATGTGTGACTCCAGCCCTGCGGGCGTGTCTCGCTCGTCGGCAGGCAACGCTCCTGACACAAAAGCTCTCGTTTCCGGAGCCCCGAGACTAGATAGCAGGCCGGGGGCGCCTCACGAAGCTGAATGAGGCTCGCTTGCAGGCTTGATCCCCGAGGCGGAGCCATGTGACACCCGCCCCACTCTGAACCGGGAGCTTGAAGTTGTGTTAAGCTCCATGTAAGGTCCATCAAGGTTGACAGTTTTGCCAACTGGATGAGACTCGACGCTCTCCTCCCTCATGAGTCATACCGGGGATGAATCTTCACTAACGTTCAACTTCAACCATGTCCTCAGTCTGACTGACTCGACGAGACTCGAGCTCTCTAGGCCTGAAGCGCAATCGGACCATGTCGGAAATGTCAAGTGGACGTACACCATCCTGGACAAGTAACAAGTAATGGTGAGTTGCTCTTGTGCCTTTACCGCCTGATCTTGGGGGCATAAATATTCACCATTATCGTCATCTCATCTGCCATACGATACGCTTTGTTGAGCACAATTTGAGTCGCCCCATTCACATACATTGTGCCACATCAAATCCAGTACGCACAACAGCCAAGGATGTTTTTTCATCCCCTTCCGCTGGCATTTTGTGGTACGTTGTTGCTACTCACTGCTGAAATATTAGTCGAATGTTCTGGCGTCAGAATATCAAAACGGGCTTTAATCAAAGAAATCGCGCTAGGGGGAAACGATCATACGTAAGTCTGCAAAAAACATAAGTATCAAGGAGGATGGATCTTGGTGTTAAGTTTTCAATCTAATTTCGTCCATCAAACGCTCTTAATCCAGCTACTGTGACATGTAAGCAACTTCTAATAAGTATTGCAGGAAAGTGCAATAGCTAATTTTGTAAATTTGTTCACCTGACCAGGCACACCTTGTGCGTATTCAAAATTTACCTGCGTTGGATTTTGCGATGATACCAATTTTGCGTTTCTGATATCACATTTGATGCCATTTCTACAACTGCTATATATGAACAGCCGAGAGGGACAAGATGAATGGCATCTTTTCGTCCCCAAAGATTCAGAGGATCCTGGTCTTAGATACTCTATTCAAAAACCAAACAGGGATAGTGAAGCCTACACATTCTACCGGAAAAATGTCCCAACCACCAGGATATCACGCCCTAAGTGAAAAGAAATTGCTGATAATGTGGGATGTATCTGATTGAAGAACATTGAGAGAATATCGGGCTCTTTGCATGCATGATGGAAAGACAACCCCTGAGGGGATAGGCCATTTTTTGGATCAATTTGTGTAAGTTGATTTGGCACAATTCTGAACTTCATATCAAGGGTGACTGTCAGCCCAGTTCAAATTGCTCACATTCTTGATTGTCATCAATCAAAATAAATCAGCAACCAGCATATAAATGAAAACTCACCAGAGTTGAAGAAAGAATTAGAAACAACAAAAATTGATCCTGAGAAAGTTGCCAGGCTTCAATTGAATTGGATCAAGGAGAATGTGAAGGAGTAAGTATTATTGCTTTATATTGACTGATTTCATGACAGAATTTCTTTTAATGCAATTTTGATTTTCTCATTGTTATATGAAGGAATCCACATGCTAAAGAAATGAATTCTGGAAAAACAGCAGATGATGTTCTACAAAAAACCATCAAGCTGTAAGTATGTAAAAATATGACAGGTTGCCAAGCCAAATATGATTGATTCTTAATTGATAGAAGCATACTACTCTGCAGTTATTTAGAGAATAGCAGCCCAATCATGTATGTCTTCCACTTCTTATGAGGATAGGTTAAATTAATTGACAAATGTGAAAATCAATTGTTTATAGATCAATGGAGAGCTATAGGCTTAGTATGCAGCAGGTCATGGAAGTAGACAGAGAAACAATGAAAAGATTTGTTGATTTTTGGGTGTGAGTCAGAGTGGAATAATTGAAGCTAACACAAATATTTATGCAGTCATCCATTCAACAATTTATTTCTTTTTCAAATTTTCTCAAACCAGGAAGGAAAAATTCCAAGATACTGAAATATTCAAGGTTTCAGATATAATCAGGAGTCACATTGAGTGGGCAAAGCTACATGATCACAAGTCAGCATTTTTGTCAATTACCTTTGATGAAGAAGTACTGATAATTTGTTTTTCTGCATGTACCAGAAATATCTATGCCTTGAGCATACTGGAGGAACCCAAGATGAAAACTGAAAATGTCTTAAAACTCATTGAAAAAAACTTGATGAAATAGTATGTTTCTTCTCAAAACTCATTCAAATGAAATCACTGAAAACATGCCTCTGAACTGAAACACCTATGGTTCAACTTCTCACTATCAAAAACACAGTGATTTAAATGATATTATTGAACAGGTATTGCCAAATGATGATAAATACCGCCAAACAAAAGATGAACTTGAACGCTTCATATATAAAAAAGGTGGAAATTTTGCAGAAGATCCTTTGGGGAATCCCTGGAACTCAGAGAAGGTTGGAAATATGCTCAAAGACTTGAAGACATTCAAAATTAAAAATTGTGTTAAATATTGTGGGTAGAGAAAAAATTAAAGTCTTGAAGTCTTGATGGCCTATTCTGAGTCCTTCCAAACAATAATTAATCTCCAAAAGATAGGTTGCCCTCTGAAACTACAGAAACTACTGGACCAGAAATGATGTGAGTTGTGTCATCTCATAAGTTTGAAATGATAGTATTAGGAGGAAAGTGGAACCAAATAAATTTAGTTTCTTTTTGTAGACGGCGAGAACAATTCAACTTGCTTTTGCCACAAGTGTTTGGTGTACAACCTGAATTAGTTGAAATCATGAACAAAGAAATAGGGTAGACTTTTTTCATATTGATTGAAGAATTTAATTCAATACTGTTCTGATAATTGATAAAACTTTACAGAGACAATGAACAGTTCTTCATGCAAAACAAGCACATTTTGGATCAAGAAATACAGTGAGTCGCATTTTAAATCAAGGAATTAAAAGTTTCTCAGTCATTGATTCATTTCATCTTTTGATTCTCTTGCAATTGATGCAAATTTATTCTTTGGATAGAGAAATTAAGTGAGTTTCAGTTTATCTGGTGATTAGAAGTATGTTTTTGGATATTACACAAACAACCCCAAAGGCAGTTAACCTGTTGCATGGATATTTGCAAAAAATATTGGGTTGGTTGGCACCCCAAATGGGAGCTTCTTGTTCCCTTCTGGACACTGTTCCTTTCTTTTATTTGAGCCATGTACCGGTTCAGCCACCAAGGTTCAAAACTCAACCGTTGTGACCCAGTACATTGCATACCACTCACCCCAGAGGCATTCTTCTTGGAAGAATGGCATAAACTGCAATTTTAACCAAGAAGAAGTGCCAAGCCAAAGAGAATAATTCTTCCTCAGTTGATGGGTCAGGTTGCACCATGTATCAAAAACCATTATACAGGAAACTGGGGAGAATCTTGCCTCTATGAACCGGTACATGGCATACATAAAAGGCAATATCAGAAGGGAGATAAGTGGCCTAGAAATAAATAAGCAAGAAACCAGTTTGGGGTTCAACAACCAGGGCATCTCCCCAGGGTTGGTGCAACACTCCCCTTGGTTTGAGGATTGTTTGTGTGATTCCTGAGGTTTTTTTTGATATTCTCAAGATGAATGTCCATTTATTTATCTTTCTTTCAATCATTAACTTGAATCACTTAGAGACCAGAGTAAATTCTGGACTCAAATACTTCATAATGCATCTGTTGGAGGAACTTCCCAGTAAGTTTGAATTACTCTCCAGATATTTGAAATAAATAGAAAGTTAATCAAGGTGTTCATTATCTTTCTTTCAACTGATTCAATAAAGCAGAGCACATGATAAATTGTCTGAAAAATATGTCCAGGGTCCAAAGTTTTATCACCTTTCACATCTGATTTCCACTCACCTGTATTGGCTTGAGAAGAATAATCAACTGTCAGTTTTGACATTTTCTTTTAATCCTAGCAAATAGTTGTTGAATTAAGCTGGATAATTGATGTCTTATTTTTGCACTAACTAGGCCAGCTAAACTTTCTGAATTGCTTGAATCAGGATTATCCCTTGAAGATATTGCAGAAGAATTGAAGCCAAAGTTCTATAAAATGTATGCCTCTTTTTCAAAATAATCTAGAACTTATCTCAGAAAGCGATGGTTTCAGAATATAGAACTGACAGATGGAAAAATAGGCATCTAGTTCAATTTCTTGAATTGATGAAATTTGCGTCCAAGGAACAAAAATCTTGGTTTCAAAATTATGCATCAAAGAAAAATGTTTTACTTGGTCAATATGACATAAATTACTTTGAAGAACTGTACAGAGAATGGATCAAAAGCCAAAAAAAGACCCCCCTAACAGGTTTGTCAGACAGAAAAATCCAAATTATGAATCTAAGAAATAAGTATGTGAAACTGAATATGGGCTCTTTTAGATAAATCCATTCAAATGTCAAAAGATGAAGAGGGGAATGTCCCAAGAGATGGCCCAATTGATAACCCAAGTGCTACAAAGTTTACTTGGTGGCAGAAAATTGTTGAAGCATGGCGCAAGCTTTCTCAAAAGATTAAGAATTTTTTTCAACCACAATCCCATTCATGACAGATTGATCAGTAGTCCAGCAATTTGTTTTTTTTCTTTTATTTCTCATATTTCATTTTATCAAGAAAGATGTCCAAGTTTATTAAAACCACAGATTCACCAAAAGAAATCCAAGGGTTTCCCCTACCTATTACCAAAAAGCTCATATGTGATAACCACCCGTTTTGTGTAGCCGGGCCTCACTGAGGCACATATTGTATCACGGGCGTATTTGGAAGATGAGAAGTGATGAGCTGGGTCATGACTCATCACGACTTACTGCTTATCATCTCAGGCATTTTTGATCTAGTCCTGGGACTAGAGTCGCTTTGTTGTGTTATGTTGTAGGTTGTGATTGCTCTGTGAAAGCTGACCGCAGCACCCGGGGTACGGCCGGTTAGCCATCCCGGAGTCCGGACCGAATGTCCACGAGCCCCCTCGATGGCCCTCGATCTGTCCGGTTGCATGCACTTGTGGAACACTCGGGGCTTGGACTGAATTTGGTGAGCCGATGTCGAATACTCATTCCGCCTAAAGATGTCGAAATGCTGTACCAAGCAGTCTTTCAGCGGACCTGAGACTGATGATTTTTTTTTCACTTGATCTCGAATCCACAGGGTGGCTGGCAACTGGCATCTTCCTGCAAAGATTGCTATACTCGGCAGTCGGCTTCGACGGCGGACACTCGGCGTCCTCATTCTCTCACCATTCGTGGTGGTACTCCTGTTTAGCACGATCAGCTACGATCCGTTTGGAATCCAGCCCCTGCTCAGCCTGCTGCCCGCGCGCTTCTGGCCCTTCCAGAAATCTCCACCAATCAGCAACATTAACATGTCGCCCCCCGTCAAGAGAACGGCCGCCGTCATCTTCAGCCACGGCCTCGGCGACTCGTCTGCCGGGTGGTCCTTCCTGGCCGAACAGCTTGGTTCGCACATGCCTTGGGTCAATTGGTTCGCACCAGATTCCTTGCCTTACATTCAGTCCTCACCATAGTCTAGCTTGATTATTCACATGGCGAGATTGACTCGACACGTTTTCCATTAATCGGTTGGTCCATCAAGGGTGTAAGTTGCACACATCGATGCTTTAGATCGACTTTGAACCACACATTCCCTTGCCAACCCAACTCCATCGGTTGCATCTACTGTCTAGTTTCCCAGACGCCCCAGTCCAACCAGTGACGCTGAACATGGGAGCAAGGATGCCATCGTGGTCAGTTTCGCACTGAAAAAAAAAAAAAAACTTTTGCTCATTTGATATATTTGGGATGCGTCTGAGGTGCATCGCTAACATGAAAATGCGTGCAGGTTTGACATTTTAGGCCTCCGACCGGATGCCCCGGAGGACGAAAAAGGGCTTCTTGAAAGTGTGAAGGTGAGAAGCTCATTATCATCGTTCCCTTTTCCGCCTTTGGGTAGACTATTCAGCCCTAACTGTGTGTGTATTTATCCCACCCTATTTTTCTTTGTTGCTCATCTGTTCTGCTCGTTTAGACCATTCAATCGTTGGTCGAGAAGCAGGTCCAAGCAGGCATTCCCTCGGAGAGAATCGTTGTCGGTGGTTTTTCACAAGGTCTTTTGTCATAAATTTACTCTTGCATACTTTTTTTGCGGGTTATTGCCTCTCGGCCTTCAGTTCTTGTTATCTTACTAGGTCTTCTCGATTCATTGTTTTTTACGGCACCAGGTGCTGCGATTTCCATCCTCACCGGTCTCATGACTCCTTCCCCATTGGCCGGGGTGGCTTGCCTATCAGGATTTCTGACCTTGAAAGACAAGATCAAACAAGTTGGTCTTCACTCCCTTTCTTCTCACTTAACCATCATCAAGTTCACAAAAAGAATCCCCCGCTCATCTTCCTTGCTCACATTCTGGCTTCCCTTTTGGGTGTCCCTAGCTCCAAGGTCCTCACGCTTCTAAGCTGAACGTCTTTTGGGGGCATGGTACTGATGATCCAGTTGTTCAGTTGAGTGTCCAGTTTTTTAGAGAGAGAGAAAAATATCGATGAAGGCGCTGATATCTTCCTTTTCTCATATTTTTCCTCTTTTCTGACAACACGTAGGTACCAATGGGGGGCCAAATCGGTTGATTTCCTTAAGGAAGACTTAGGGCTAACAAATGTTGAATTCAAGTCTTATCCAGGTAAGCATAACATTCCTTTTGATATATCTAGTATTTTCACCTCCTTGATTTGTTCTTTGCATCTGATTCTCCGATGTGTTGTTATAAAAAACCTACAGATTTGGTACATAGTGCTTCGCCGCTTGAATTAAGGCATCTTTTGGAATGGTTGTTGGCTCATCTTCCCAACCAATAGATTACAACACTCTGCTCCAGGGCATATTATAGTGAAACCTGTCCAGGGCATCCCTCTCCCGAGAAACCCATACATATGCCCTTACAAGGGTTATGACCATTTACACAAATCCAGGGCATAATCATCCACACAACAATAATAAAGCCATAGATGTAGGTAGGGTTTATCATGAGGGACTTTCCAACATGGATGTCAGCTTTCCATTTCTGTGATAAAGTACATAGTGAAAAATATGCAAGAAGATATATGTAAACTGCTAGGGGAAGTTATGAGTAGTGAGTGAGGAAATAGACACCCCTCAGACCATGTGTTTCATGATCAAGAATACTGCCTAGGTTATCAGCAAGATGGAGGTGGATGTTGTCCCCAATCAACATGAGATGAAGCTGAGGCTGCGTTCTGGATGATTGTTAAACAGTAAACTTGAGCACCACATCACTTCAACCACTACCAGATATCCTGTAAGAAATCCAGGATACCCTGTATCCCAAAGTAAAAGAATTGCAAGAACTAGAACAAGTAAGTTAGACTTCTTGTAGTGATTTCTGTGATCTAAGTACAAGAACTTTGAAGTAAAGAAAGAGAGAAATATTAACCTAGAAGCAAGAGATTAGGGATGGCCTCTGGTACCTGTTTACAGGTATCCGGCACCCGTTTGCAGGTACCCGCGGTCGTGTCCTAGTACTTGTTGGCGGGTGCAGGTGTCTGCTTTTGCAGAAAAAAAAGGGCAGGTACCCACCCGGGTACCCGCCATTTGTGCCTAGCATGGGGTGATTTGTCCCCTCCCTCAATTCCTTCAATGACCGGTGCCAGTCATTGAGAGGGAATCACCTCTTGATGACCCACTGGTCATTGAGGAGAACACCACCCCCCCTGGATGACCGGCATACACGGGTCATTGAGAGGAGAGGAGACCTCTTGATGGCCGGCGCAGGCAGGAATACCACCTCCCCTCGATGGCTGCAGACTGGTCATTTGAGGGAATACCAACTCCCCTCAATGGCCGGCGCAGACAGGTCATTGGGGGATATACCACTTCCCCTTGATGGCCGCAGACTGTTCATTGGAGGGGATACCGACTCCCCTCAATGGCCGGCGCAGACAGGTCATTGGGGGGAATACTTCCCCTCAATGGCTGCGGACTGTTCATTGGAGGGGATACCAACTCCCCTCAATGGCCGGTGCAGACAGGTCATTGGGGGGAATACTTCCCCTTGATGGCCGTGGACTGTTCATTGGAGGGGATACTGACTCCCCTCAATGAACGGCGCAGACAGGTCATTGGGGGGAATACCACTTCCCCTCAATGACCAGTGTGTACCGGACATTGAGGGGAGTAAACACTCTCCTCAACAACCAGCCTGCCAGTGTTTGAGGGGATTAAGAACTCCCCTCAACAACCGGTCTGCCGTTCATTAAGGGGAGTTTCAAGCCACTCCGTTCAACACGGTCATTGAGGGGAGGTGGTATTCCCCTCAATTTTGGGTCTCTGCCGGTCATTGAGAGGAGATGTCCTCTTGATGACCGCATCTCCTCTCAATGGCTGGTCACCAAGATGAGATGTCCTCTCAATGACCGGTGTGTTGTGCTGGTCATTGAGAGGAGATTGTGCCGGTCATTGAGAGGAGATGTCCTCTCAATGACTGGTGTATTGTGCCGGTCATCAAGAGACCCTCTTGATGACTGGCGTGTTGTGCCAGTCATCAAGAGACCCTCTCAACCCTCTCAATGACCAGTGTGTGCCGGCCATCAAGGGAAGGTGTATTCCCCTCAATGTCCGGCACAGATTGGGTGGCAGGCATCATGATCTAGCAGAGCCAGGTCCGGGGATCAAACTTTGTGTGGGCACCCACGGGTACCCGCTACATGCACCCGGGTACCTGCCTTCTGGTACCCGGGTACCTGCTTTGACCTGCTTTAGTGGGTGCGGGTGCGGGTGCAGGTATCTGATTTGAGTGGAATTTTAGGGTAGTACCCGCACCTGCGGCGGGTACCCGGGTACAAAGTGTCATTCCTACAAGAGATAGGCCTCTTTCTACTTTAGAGATTGGAGATCAAATAAAAATAGGGGGTTTCAAACATGGTGCAGGTCCTGTTTCAGGAACCCCCAATTCACAAAATCAGGGCACCTGCAACACACCCACCCAATTTTACCCAAAAAACATACAGAAATAATTTGCAAATTCATTTTGCAGGAACTTTTTTTTCCTGAATTGGGGTTCCTGAACTGGGACATGCACCATGTTTGAAACCCCCTAATGAAAAGATGAATGAAGAACACCTTCTTCTTTGTGTCTGCTTTCCCATTTTGCATTGCAATAATAAATTAGCTTGAGTGGCTCTCCACTTGATTTAAGCTGAGCTTCTCCTTACATTGCTGGTTCCTTATGGCCTTGGTTCCCAGCTAGTGCACTTTGGCAAAATGGTGTAGAAGATGCTCCCTTGCACAGGACTTGCTCACTCAAAGGAGCTGAGAAGTTGTGTAGCGTGGGGGGAGAAATGATTTTCTGGCAGCTGGATTTGCGTGTTGGCAATTTTTGTGTTGAGAGAGAAGCCGGGGATACTGCTGGCGGGGATGTGATCAAAACCAAAGGCTGGAGGAGATCGATGTTGTGGGGTAATAAACTTTAAGACATGGAGATACAGGCGTAGCAACACCAAGAGAGATAAACTTCAATTTGATGGGTGACTGAGAAATATGGTTCAGTGCCAGTCCATGCTGCCCCAAAGTCTGAGTTTGAGCTGAACTCAAGCTCTGGGGTTTGTGACATCTAATAGACAGCTCATCACAACCTAGCGCGCACGCATGCTCTACAACAAAAAAAAACACCAAACAAAGACACAACATAAAATAAAACCAACCCTCCAATGCGCGCAGACAGAAAATGAAATAAAAGTGGATAAAAGGTGTGAGAATTCCAGTCTAGGCAAGCGGCGTCGAACTCATAAATTGAGTAAGATGCCGGGAGCTACCCCAGCTGCGGAATCCGGTAAGCAAACGCGAACCTTTTCCGCAGTCCAAAGACTGTGCAGTGGTGCCGTGAAACTGAATTCATCCTTGTTGATGTAAGCAGATCCGACACCCGCCAGCAAGATCAGGCACGTGGAAAATCCCGGCCAAAAACCGCTACTCGAAAGAATCTCAGCCAGCGCCGAAGGTAAGCGGCTGAGTTCTTAAAAGAAGTTGGTCAGATAGATGCTAACGCTCTATCTTGTATGTTCTTAGACAAAATTGTCGAAGACAATCAGACCGACCGCACCAATACCGCTCTAAGAGTTGGAACACCTATTGGTAAGTGGGTCGTGTAAAAAGGCTAAGCGCAAACCAAAGGCAGCAGCTAATGTGCAACTGTGCTCTTAAGCAGATAACGTTGCGCAACTGCTTCGCCGTTTCGCCAACGCTAAGTGAGGATTATCTTGGGTCAAACGACTGCAACGAGTAAGACCAAAAAACTGAAAGAAGAGAGAAAGTGAAGTGCTAATGTCACGATCTTTCTACTCCAGTCCTCCAGATCCAAACCAGGACTTTCTTCTTTCTATACTCAAACCTTTATTCAGTAGAGAGTGGCCTCATTCCTGCTCTTAGGTACATTCCTTCATTCTGAATACTCTCTTTATTCTAGTTCACTTATTGTAGATACTCTTAGCTACATAATCTGATTAGAATAAAAAACACTCTTAGTTCTTTGAAGTTTTTCAAAAGGAAACTAAACTAAGGATTGCCAAGTGATACCCGTTTGGCGGTACCTGGCACCCGCGGCCTTACGGCGGGTACCAGGTGCGGTTGCGGGTGTTGGAATTTGGTGAAAAAAACCCAGGTACCCGGGTACCCGTGGTCAACACCCGCCACTGTATTTTGGATCAAGGTGCCGCAGCACCTCTTGAGGCCCTCAATGACCGGTTGGTGCTGGTCATTGAGAGGGCTACACAACCCCCTCGATTACCGGCACACACCGGTCATTGAGAGGGCTACACAACCCCCTTAATGACCGGCACACACCGGTCATTGAGAAGGCACACCTCCCTCTTGATTACCGGCACACATTGGTCATCAAGAAGGTGCACAACCCTCTCGATGACCGGCAGAGACCAGTCATTGAGAGGGTCTCACTCAACCCTCTCAATGACCGGCACACCGGTCATCAAGAAGGCACCCTCCCTCTCAATGACCGGCCCACACCGGTCATCAAGAAGGCACACCTCCCTCTTGATGACAGGCACACATTGGTCATTGAGAAGGCACATTTCTTCCCTGCCAGTACCCGCAGTACCCGCAAAAAACACCCGCGGTACCCGGCCGCGGGTGCCGGGTGGGATTGCGGGTGTCCAGAATTGCTAAAAAACAGTGGCAGTACCCGCACCCGCCGCGGGTACCCAGGTTCGCTTGGCGATCCTTAAAATAAACAATAAATCAGACAAACAAAACAAAACCAACAAAGAGGGAGGAAGCCTGAAATTTCTTGAGGATGCAACCCGCGCCGTGCTGTGGAATCTTGACGTGTTGTGAGCTGGAATCCTAAGATCTTGAGGTCTTGAAGCCTTGACATCCTCTGGCGCGTGCCACACCCAATAAAACCCTGATTCCCATGCATGTACTGATCTGTCCACCACAAAACCACTGTGAATACAAACCTTAGGAATAAATAAGGTTCCAGCTGATCTCAGCTGTCAAAGCTACTGGGCTGGAGCTCAACTTGGCTGCCTAGGCGCAAGGAGGGAAGCTGCACCTTCTTCTGAAGGGGCTGGTTGAGCGTATACAACCTGGAGTCTAACTTTAGACTCTCTGAAGGGTCCTATCTAGGACTGCAAGAGGAAAAGAAAATAGAGGCTTACAAGCAGGAGAGGGGTGAGTAGCGGAGGAAGTCAAAAGGAAAAGGAAAAGGTGGATCAGTCAAGAATAGCCCCAATGGAGGTATATGTGGATACAGCAATGTAGGCGGGCTTGGTAGGTTAATGATCTGCCTTTTCCTTTTCCTTTTAACTTCCTCCGCTACTCACCCCGCTCCTGGTTGTAAGTCTCTATTTACTTTTCCTATTGCAGTCCTAGATGGGACCCATCAGAGAGTCTACAGTTAGACTCCAGGTTGTATACACTCAAACAGCCCCTTCAGAAGAAGGTGCAGCTTCCCTCCTTGCGCTGTGGTGTTCTGTGCCTGTGCCAATGCCAAAAAGTATACAACAGAGGGTGGAGACAGTACAGTTATCATACAAGAGGAGGAGATAGTATCATATCAACAGTTAGGCACATACAAACCAAGGAAGGATTCATAGTAAGGCATAGTCTCAACCAGGAATGGAAGGAAGGAGTGCAAAGGAAGAAGGAAGGGAAGAAGAGGAGGAGAGGCCCAGACCCCCAGAATCCAGAATGGTCAAGGATAGTTAAATTCTATGAACCTGCTTGTTCAAGGAAGATTCTATCAGGAGGCTGAGTTATTTGGAGGAGGAGTTAGAAGGTATCTAGCAAAGCCTGCAAAGCATCTTTGGCTGGAGGCAGTGTATTTGTTTGTTCAAGGAAGATTCTATCAGGAGGCTGTGTTATTTGGAGGTGGAGTTAGAAGGTATCTAACACAGGCTGCACAGCATCTTTGGCTGGAGTCTTTGTATTTGTTTTTTCAGGGAAGAGCCTATAAGGAGGCTGTGTTGTTTGGAGGTGGAGTTAGAAGGTATCTATCAGGAGGCTGCTTTGTTTGGAGGAGGAGTTAGAAGGTATCTAACACAGCCTGCACAGTGTCTTTGGCTGGAGGCTGTGTATTTGTTTGTTTAAGGAGGAGCCTATCAGGAGGCTGTGTTGTTTGGGAGTGGAGATAGGGTGTATCTGGTCCAGCCTCCACAGAATCTGCTGCTGAAGGCTGTGTATTTGTTAGTTAGTTTGTATATCATAGATGTTTGGCTGTGGTGTTAAATTGTATCTAGCACAGCAAAGCTGTGTTGTTTGTATTTGTGGCTGTGTAAAAAGGCTGTGTAGGTGAGAACCCCTGCAGCAGAAATCCCTCACAAGGAGCTTCCTGCAGCAGAAATCCCTCATCCTCCAACATAAAAGGAGGGCCTCTCCCCACTATAATTTTCCTCTTTCCCCATCAGCCTACAGAGGTTTGGTCACAAGTGGTTGGTTAGTTTAGTTACAATCAGCCTACAGACTCACAGAGGTTTGGTCACAAGTGGTTAGTTAGTTTAGTTGTAATCAGCCTATAGAGGTTTGGTCACTGTGGTTAGTTTTAGTTTGTAGCAGCCTAGGAAGGTCTGTTTATTGTGTTTATTAGTAGTGGAGTAGTGTATAGAACTGTAGTGTGAGTTAAGAACAGTAGTAGAACCAATGGTGGGTAGTTACATTACGTTGTGTTATCCACGCTTTTTGTGTAACATAACTACCTGTGTTATCCATTGCATCCGGTTACGTTACAAGTAACGGGCCGTTTAAGTGGCAAATGGTTAGTGTAACAGGTCTTTTTCCGACGCCGTTACACTACACTATTGCTTGGATAACGCAATGACAAGCCCTCAAAGGCTGTTTTGGTGCTGAAATTAGCTTGGCATCTAGTGCGCCGCGGGCCCCAATAACGTAACAAGCAGAAAAAACTGATTCAAGCAGTGGTGTGATAACGTAGCGCACCGCCATTGCAAGTAACTGTAACAATAACGGCTTAAAAACCATTACGTTACCATTACATTACCATTATTGGTAACGTAACTACCCACCGTTGGTAGAACCAACATCCAACCCATATATATATACATATCTATTTACTTTGTGACAGATTATTATAACAACATAGTGTCAGCAATTCAACATCACAAATTTTACAACATATATCAAACTTTATTGCGCCCACCACGTTTAAACCAAGTTACAAAAGATTCACCACAACTATTGATGCATGTGATCTAGGTCAGATAGAGATTACTATACAAAAGTA
This sequence comes from Puccinia triticina, assembly GCF_026914185.1. Lineage (NCBI taxonomy): Eukaryota > Fungi > Basidiomycota > Pucciniomycetes > Pucciniales > Pucciniaceae > Puccinia > Puccinia triticina. The sequence goes on along the minus strand of NC_070570.1, from coordinate 546,735 downwards.
AGAGCTATCTTTGGAATCAGCCACACCATTTAAATATTGATTACAAGACTCTTGGTTATTTGCATAGTACCATCAGAGGGGCAGGTCCTTCAAACCACCCATAAATTGTAATAGGCTTTCAACTTATTCACAATTTATCTCCCCCTCAACGGAACTTTGATCACCACACATCCATCCCTTTGGAGTCTTACAGCGCCTACGCAGCCAAGTTGAGCTCCAGCCCAGTAGCTGTGACAGCTGAGATCAGCTGGAACATTAGTTATTCCTAAGGTTTATATTCACAGCAGCATGACTTTAGAGACCTGCACTGACATTTGTGGGCCTCATTGGGAAATTTCTTTCCTGAGCCATTTCCTACACTCACCATAATGGGTGGTAAATGGTGGATCAGAAAGTAAAGGCCCCAATTGTTGTATCTCGGATGTAACAAATAGTTGGGCTTGGTAACTTATAATGATCTGGGGACTGTTCCTGGTAGGAAGAGTCCCTAGTACTTATACACCAGCATGGCTGGGCTGGCTTGTGGGTCAATGCTCATTGACTCATCTACGCTCTACTGCTGGGAGCTTCCCAGGTATAACTATCCACTCACTTGCTCACTCGGGGTCAATACCCGAGTGATGCTCACTCGGGGTCAATACCCGAGTGATGCTCACTCGGGGTCAATACCCGAGTGATGCTCACTCGGGGTCAATACCCGAGTGATGCTCACTCGAAGGCGTTAACACATACGCCTTCTAGTCAGTTATGGTCTGCTTCTAACTTAACTAAGTCCCTCTCTTTGCGGAGGGGGGACGCCGTCCCGCAGGGACCCTCCGCGACCTCCTTCGGAGGTCGCTTCGCTCCCCCGAGGAGGAGATAATTAGCTAAGTTAGGGTCTGCTTGGGCTGCGGACCGGTTTCGGATCTCGGCGGCCCGTGGCTTGTCGCCCGCCGTCTGCGCTGTCTTGACTAGCAGGCGGCTGACGGCGACAGAGAAATAGGTAGGGCAATGTAACTTGCTTTGCCTTGCTCCCTGCTCCTGCACACCTTCTATCAGGAATCCCCTTCGGCGATTCTTAACATTTTTGGCTATTTTTTGCGCACAGGAATTCCACCCCTGGGGGGGAATGCTGTTCAAAAAAATGCACCGTTCCACTCAATTCACTGCTCTGCACATCGTATCACGGCCAACTGTGTTTTTTTGGGCAAAGGAATTTGACCCCTGGTGGAAGAAGCCTGTCCAATAAATGCGCTCTTCCAGATAATTATCGGTCCTAATATCAGTACCATCTGCATGTGTTTTCCATACCGAATGGGCACCATGGCCACGACGATGATTCCCTCCCGCACACGGCTCATGAACCTTACAGTTCTCCTATTCGGATTATTACACCTGAGCCTTATCCATTCGTACCCATACGACCCCGCTTTCTCTGATTACAACATAAATATCAACTCGAGTGCTGGAAATAACATACTAGATTATTACTCTGATTGGCCGGAAAAATCCCATAATGGAAGTCGATATACCCCCAGCCCAGCTAACTGGAGGGAGCTGCCAATCTATACCGTGATTCTCGATAGGCGAGCCTTCGTCTTTCTCGCGAATGGCGCGTTTGTAATTATTTTGGCTGATCACATCTGATTTCTACCGCACAGGTTTATGGATGGGAACCCATCGAACAATGACTTTTACAAGAGCCGTTCTGAATGGGACTTCCTATCTAATCGTGAGCCTGGCCTGCTTTTTCGTTCATTTATAGCTAGTGACACGCATCATTGATATCAATTTACCTCCCGTTGTGGCTTTGTAACCGAAGAATTGAGGCATGGTGGTGACATAGAAGGATTTGCTCAAGACAGAGTGCTGGACTACATATAGTGAGTAGTTTGTCATTTAGCAGGATAAAAATTGGTTCGGCTGATAATATTACGCTATCGTAGTGGGATGGGTTATCGAACGATCTATATCGCTGGTACTCCTTGGTTGAACATGCCGTGGCAGTCTGATGGATATTCCGCATTGGATTTCACCCTCTTGGATCCTCATTTCGGCACTTTGTCTGAATGGCGCGCGGCTATAGATAAAATCCATTCGAAAGGCATGTGAGTGAAACAATTCCATCCGATGTAGACCCGTATATGGCCAAGGACTCAAAGTGCCCCTATTAGGTATGTCATGCTTGATACCACGACCACCACCTTGTCAGATTTCCTCGAGTTCAAGGGAAACTCTGGCAAAGCTGCGCCATTCAACCTACATGGATATGAGGTTGAATACAAAACGACCGTCCAGAAGCCGTGGAATATCAATCAGTACGCCGAATTCCAGTTCACGAACAGTCGAGACCAGAGCTGTCGACTGCCCAAGTTCTACAATCCGAACGGCACCGATGTCCTTCCTCCTGCGGACTGGGATGGATGTTACGCTGGTGATTTCAACCAATTCGGCGATTCGTCTCCCGCTGGAAAAGCACCTGGCTGGCAGGATCAGTTGACCAAGTATTCAGGCGTGCAAGACCGTTTGCGCGATTGGGATAGCGGTGTGGCCGCCAAGTTGGAAAAGCTTGCATGTATGACTGTCAAAGCCCTCGATATGGACGCGCTACGTGTGGATAAGGCTACCCAACAAACGCTTGAATTCATGGGAAAGTGGGGCGGAGCTCTGCGGACTTGCGCTAAAGATTTGGGCAAAAACAACTTTTTTATCACTGGTGAAATGTGAGTATATAAGGACTCAATTGTCTGATGGAATGTTGTAATTGTTGTACTTATTAATCACTTTTTTTTTTTCTTCAGTTCCGACGGTAATACTTTCGGATCGCTTTACATTGGCCGTGGCCGGCAACCAGCGCATTATGCCAATCTGCAATTTGATACAGCCGCCCTGGTCACCGCAAACCAGACCGAAAACTTCATGCGTCCTGTCGGTGAAAACGCGTTGGATTCGGCTGCTTTTCATTATTCAATCTATAGATCTTTGACCCGATTTTTGGGTATGGATGGTGAACTTGATTCTCCATACGATATACCGGTGAATTGGGTTGAAGCATGGAGAGAAATATTCGTGACCAGTGAGTGGGACATGCGAACACAGGCGCCAATTTATCGAGACATTTATTGACCCCAGTTTTCTTGGTGATCGTTTCAGATGATCTACTCAATCAGGAAACTCAGCAGCTCGATCCCCGGCACCTTTACGGTACGACCAACCAAGATAACTTCAGATGGGCCTCGTTAATAAATGGAACGGAGAGGTTTCTCTTGGGCCAATTGGTGACAAACTTGATTATGCCTGGTATCCCTTTCGCCTTTTACGGCGAAGAACAAGACTTGCACATATTTGACTCCCAAGGTATGTTGGACACGCTCCTCATAATCCCTTTCTTGCCATTTCATACTGAAAGATTTTCAAATGGTATTCTGCATCCCAGCAAACGATTATCTCTACGGACGGCAGCCGATGTCTTCGAGTAAGGCTTGGCAAGCCCATGGATGCTACAAACTCGGATCCAAAAAGTATCCCACGATGCCGCTTGGCAAGGCGCTGAATGGATGTAAAGATGATTGGAACAGCTTAGACCACTATGATCCCACCTCCAATACTCGCAACATGCTCGGACATTTTGCATATCTTCGCTCACAATATTCCTCCCTTCAAGATGGATTCAACCTGACCCAGCTTGGAAATTGGACAACTTTTGGCGAGCTTCCTGCGTCCAGCCATACGCCCACGGAGTGGGGCTTGTGGAGCGTAAGCCGAAGCCCGTTAAAATCTCAGAAACTTTCCGGCCCCAATCCCGAGTTGCCAGTCTGGATACTATACAGCAATGTCAATCAAACGACAACATTTTCTTATGATTGCGCATCTAAACTGGCCATCACGTCTCCATACCCCGCTCCATCAACTGTCCGAAACCTGTTCTACCCTTACGAAACTTATGATCTGGACCCATCGTCCACTTCTTCAACTTGGGATGAGGCGCCACCCTTCCTCGGGTGTCTCAAGTCTATTACGATGGAACCACTCAGTTACAAAGCTCTGGTACCTGCTTCGAACTGGACTCCCCCTCAGCCTCGCTTGGTTGGCTTCACTCCCGGCCACGATGCTCGAATTCTATCTCAGGCGGATAATGATAACGAAACAATTCCGATCAACTTTTCATTTTCTGACGAGCTTTTATGTGAAGGGGTTTCCTCCTCCCTCTCCTTAAGCTATACAATTGATCCTAATTCAAAAGCTTCTCCGCGAATCGACTTGGAGCATGCCAATTGCTCAAAAATCGAATCTTCATCAAATTCTACGCAAAATGCACTCCCTGCTGTGTGGCAATGGTCCGCCAGTATCGTCGGTGCAGCCGATGGCATTTATGAGCTGGTCCTGAACAATGCGACTGGACAAAATGGAATCCACACCAACAGCATCGATCACTTACTTTTAAGGAAAGGACGAAAACAAAATCCAATTACCTTTTCTGATGTGTCTTACCCTGAAAGTCTCCTGGAGAGTAAAGATGGGAAATATACACTTCGCTCCGACGCGCCTGGTGCCGACCTGATGAGATATTCAATCGACTTCGGCAAGACTTACTCCAATTGGACACGATACTCTAGTGAATTGACTCTTCCAGATAATGCATTTAGCATTTCGAAATTTTGGGAGGGTGATCACGTTCGAGTTCAATATTGGTCACGCCTGGCTGGTTCCGCGGCGGCAGCAATTGATGCGGATATCAATTTCGCCGGTGGATACAAGCGCAAGTTCCCTCAGCTCATCCTCAGAGGGGCATATAACAAGTGGTAAGTCTGATACCCAAAGCATTTCTGGTTTCCTGACTTGGCAAATATCTCGCGCTCATTCTTTTACCGAGACAGGGGTTTCGATGAGGGTATTCCGGGACTGCTCTCCCCTCGCAGTGAGAATATGACGATTGATGTTAGTCCGATTGGACAGTTTAAACAATTTTCTCCTTGGCGGCTGGGTGCTGATAGGAACCTCAACGTACCCCCATTCACATTCACTTATAGGTCATTACCAGCTGGCCTCATGAGTTTCAACTTGCGGTCTTTGAAGCGCGGGAAAAGGTTTTCTATGGCGACGTGGATAATGACGGCGTGTTGGACCTTCTCCCACCCAATTCTCAGGCTCGAAACTTCTTGTCTTTACCCCCTCCATCCAAGCCCTATTTGGGTTGGCGGATCATGATCAATCCAAAAGACCTAACATGGGGAGCGCAGCCAGTTGGTCATCAGAAAATAGTCATAATGCTTCTCATCCTATTTCTTTTCATTCCCCCGACTACGGCCCTGTTGGCGTGCTGGTTATACCAACGAATCTTTTATAAAGTTAAACACAATCAAGTGAGTTCTGATTAGAACTTCGAAAATGACACTGGGAAAAGAATGTTGACATAAAATTGGCCCGCTTTGTCAGTACGGCTTCCAAACAGCTGGCCTGAATTCCTTTCTACCTATTCAGCACCTCCCCAAATCAATGCGAAATTCGCGGATACCTTCGACACTGAAACATGTGATCACGCCGCATTTTGGCTCAAACGCAGAAAAATCGCAAGCTAGCTTCGCCAACACATGGCCTGACAACGCAGGTTCTCGCAGAAAAGTGCTGATTGCCACGTTGGAATATGAAATCATCGATTGGGGAATCAAAGTCAAAATTGGGGGGTTGGGAGTTATGACTTCGTTGATGGGAAAGGTGATGGAAGATTTAGATCTTTTATGGGTGATACCTAAAGTCAGCGGTCTGGAATACCCTGAAGCCGAGCGTGCCGAACCCATCGCAGTCGTTGTATTTGGGGAAACCTATCTGGTTGAGCTGCAAATTCACAAGTTCAAAAATATCACTTACTTCTTACTCGACTCTCCGATCTTTCGCGCTAACTCGAAGATAAATCCATACCCCGCTCGAATGGACGACTTGGACTCTGCGATCTTTTATTCCTACTGGAACCAAAGTATTGCAGAAATCTGTCGGAGGACTCCTGACTTGACGATTTACCACATCAACGACTACCATGGAGCGCTCGCCCCTTTGTACCTCTTGCCGAAGATCATACCCGTTTCACTTTCCTTGCACAATGCCGAGTTTCAAGGTCAATGGCCTTTGGGAACGCCGGAGGAAGAAAATGAAGTCTGTCGATCATTTAACATATCTAGCAAGGTGTGCTCCAAGTATGCGCGCTATGGAAGTGTTTTCAATCTACTCCATTCGGCAGCAAGCTATATCAGTCATCACCAAAATAGTGTTGGTGTCGCAGGAGTCAGCGAGAAGTACGGGAAGCGTAGCTGGGCTCGCTATCCTGTCCTCTGGACTCTCAAAAGCATTGAACCTCTTCCGAATCCAGATCCAACCGATGTCGAATCATTGGATGTGACCCCACCTGATATGCGAAGGATACAGATCGACCAAGAAGCTGAAGCGGAGAGGCCTGGCAATAAGCTCAAGCTGCAAGAGTGGGCGGGCTTGCACGAAGACCCAAAAGCACAAGTTTTTGTTTTCGTAGGACGCTGGTCTTTCCAAAAAGGAGTTGATTTGATAGCGGATGTGTTCCCTCTCTTTCTAGAAAAACATAAGGACGTTCAACTCGTAGCCATTGGACCGGTGATAGATCTCTATGGTAAATTGGCAGCCTTGAAGCTAAACCGCTTGATGGAAAGTTACCCCGGCCGAGTCTATTCGAAGCCGGAGTTCACAGCTTTACCTGATTTCGTATTTTCGGGAGGTGATTTCGCTCTGATACCCAGCAGGGATGAGCCTTTTGGATTGGTAGCGGTCGAATTCGGGCGTAAGGGTGCATTGGGAGTTGGAAGCCGCTTGGGAGGCTTAGGATTGATGCCCGGTTGGTGGTTCCCTGTGGAGAGTGATAGCACTGCCCATCTCCATTCGCAATTTGCCAAGACACTTAGAGCGGCACTGGAATGCCCCGAGGAGGAACGCGCCGTACTTCGAGCACGTAGCGTCCATCAGCGGTTTCCAGTTCTTGAATGGAGGATTAAAATGGAGGACATCCATGCCCGTTCGGTCAGGGCATCTCGCAAGTATGCAGGAAGGCTAACGATGAACACAAATCCAACCGAAGTAATCAAATCCGACGAGTCTTCATCCGTATCCCATGACCAAGGGAAGCCTGTTCAAGTACACCCTCCTTCCTCCGAATCAAACAAGACTGGAGTAATATGCACCCCTTCAACGAAAAATCCAACCAATACTTTCGGGTCACAATTGAATCATACGCGACCTTCCTTGGACGTTTCTCGAATGCTTTCATCATCTCATCAACTGGCTGTACAATTAAGTGAAGCCGTAAAACGTTTAATAATCACTAAGCGCGGTAGTTCAACACATCCATCAAGACCTTCAGAGCAAAGAACGGAGAGTGCTCCGCTGGATGGTGCTGTTACCCCTTCGGAGAGACCTCAGAATAACGATCAAGAGATTTTGACTTCTACCATAATTACCCTAGACAAAAATAACGGCAACACTGGCGAGCACAACCCAGCCGACTTCCAGAGGACTTATTGCGGTCAAGATGATAAAAACTCGCCATTAAATCAAGGACTCAAAGACTTTACTGATGAGGATGGGAAAGCAAGCCAAGAGTTTGTCCGTAGATTACAGAAGTTAGATGCCTCTAACTCACGGAGCGAACTATGCATTGCCAGATACATTGTTGCTGCCCACAAGGAACATTTTAATCAGGTCCGAAAGGGTACATTAGCCTTGGCAAGAACAAGATACGCCTCTTCTCCGACACTCTCAGTCACTTCCATCATCCCGAGAACGATGCTAGGCGGAGGAATCAGTTCTCCCACCAATGGTCTTCACGATATTTCTGATCAAGTTAAAAACGAAAAAAGTGACACACTTGATGTGACAGCCGCATTAAGTATGAATCTATGGCAGATAAGACTGCAGAGACGGGTTTTCGGTTGGCCGATCTACACGATTTTGCTGGCCATTGGTCAAATTCTCGGCGCGACTAGTTTTCAACTTTCTCTTCTGAGTGGAACTAGCTCAAACGGTAGCTTTGACTTTTACGGTTCGTGCCGCAGAACGTCACCAGGAGAGTTTCTAGTGAGATTTCAAAATTGAGCTGACTTTCTTTTCCGATCATCCCGTAAAAAAAAATCCAGTGATCGGCGCTGTCAATATTCTGGGATCTGCCTCGTGGTATGGATTGAGTCGTAGAAAACCCTCGACCTGGTCCCTTTCTTTGCCGTGGATTTTCTTCGGTTTAGCATTTATCTTCATTGGTTTACCATCACTTTCTGATAATCTCAAACAATATTCTCGTCGCCATCCATTGGCAGTGGCTGCCTCCGGTTTCTACTCTTTTGCCTCATCCGCAGGTTTCTGTGAGCTAACCTTCCCTCCTTGAAGCATAGTGGCTCGTAAGCTGATCCTCACTTCCCTCATGCTTTTCCAGTATTCTTCAGCTCCAACTTCGGTGAAGAAGCTGGGGGTACAACGGACTCATGGGTCAGAAGAGCATGCATTGTTCAAGGTACACAACAAGTCTGGGTAAGTTTAATTTATTCCAAAGACCCCAGGAAATGCGAATGTGTTAATCGAACCTCTTATCCTGTGCGTTAAGGTCGGCGCCCTGTGGTATTGGGGATTCAAACTCCAAAACGTGGATCCGACGAATGCTGCATTGGCGCCCCCTGGCTGGATCAACGCGATAACTCTGAGCTTGGGAGCTGGATGTTTCTTCATTGCATACATACTTTTTACTGGTCTGGTTAGTACTTGATCTATCTAGATGGCTCCTTTTGGAAGCTACTGCTTTTGCTGACAACTTGACTCGTCCGCTATGTATAGCCCAAGTATTACAGAAACGTGCCTGGAACAGTTCCCAACTTTACAAGAGCACTTTTCAGAAGAAAGCTAGTCCTTTGGTATTTGGCCGCGGAGATCTTGCGCAACTATTGGCTGTGAGCTCCATACTACACATACTGCACAATCTTTGATCAAAACGCGACACTGAGAAAAGATTTTATTTTTAACAGATCTGGTCCTTATGGCCGCAACTGGAATTTTCTGTGGACAAGAGAGACCTCATTCGGAATCACACTGTTCTTACTTCTCTTCTTTTTCGTCGGGGTTTGGGGGGTCAGTCCCGCACTTTGAATCCAATTGTGTCTGTAAATATGCTGATTTTTTTATAAAAATTATAGGCAGCGATCTGGGGACTCAGCCGTGCATCCAAATCACATACATGGATTGTTGCCATTTTTGCGATAGGCCTTGGAGCGCCCCGGTGGTGTCAGATGCTATGGGGTACAAGTAGTGTGGCTTCTTACATCTCTTGGGGAGGGTCTGCTGGATCGCACATTGCAAGTGAGCCTTGGAACCCGTTCCTGCTGTAGCGATTCAACCTATTTCAGATTCGGGAAGACTCATATACCTTTTTTTTGTCTAACAAAAGCTTCTTTATGGCTATGGCTGGGTGTTTTGGATGCAGTTCAAGGCGTAGGCTTAGGAATGATCTTGCTTCAAACGCTTAGCAGGGTTCATGTCGCGGCGACCTTATGTCTTGCGCAAATAATCGGCTCGACAGCGGTCCTTGTCGCCCGAGCGACAGCGCCGGATCGAATCGGACCTGGGGGCGTTTTCCCTGACCTTGCCCTGTGGAATCCAAAATTTTCTTACCTCGATTCCCCCCTGGCAAATTGGCAGTTCTGGATCGCGTTGATTTGCCAACTCATCATTGTGACGGGCTATTTCGTATTATTCAGAAGAGAAGTAAGTAGGATCGAAAATTTCACCTCTGTTCAGATTGCTCAGGGTCCGTTCCAACTAACATCTCCATACTCCTTTCAGCAACTCTCAAAGCCATAGTGCGACGAGTAGAAGAAATATCTATCCAAGCGAGAAAATGAAAATAAAATAGCAGTTTGTTTCAAAATTAAATTGGCGAGCATATACTTTTAAAAAAAGGATTTGAATTCCCATTGATATCAAGACATAATATAGTTATCCAAATTGGTAGTCTCGCTGTTTTATCTGATTAAATTATACCGGTTCGTGTTGACTGCTTGAGCCTTCAACACCCTTTTATCAAATTTTATCAGTAAATTTACATGTAAAATTCAAAATTAGTGATTTCTGAAGAATCTGACCAGTTTACAACTTTGCAAAATTTTAATCACAAATGGGTTGACAAAGTGTCAAAGTTCCAATTTGAACAGGGCTATTTTCAATAACAAATCATGTCTCTATTTATCTTTATGTTCTTTTTTCTAATTTTAGACAGGGCCTTCAGTTCAACATCAGTGGAAAGCTCAGTCCTAAGAAAAATTCTGCAAAGTTTGTGTCATCATACATGATCTATTTCTTTTAAATTATCTTCCCTTGTAATCTCACTTTCAGGCAAAACTCAATCCCATAGAAGTTAACTCTGTTAGTGTTTTTCCACTCCGCTGCGCTGATAGGTCTCACCAAAACCCTGCTAAAGAGTATTGGAAGTTGATTGTCTGCCACAGTTGCAGTGTACCACAATATAATACCTCTGTTAATCACATTGTGTGTTCTCACTCCATACCCATCATCATTCAAGATCAACAATGTGTACTTAGCTCACACTGCCTGCAAGCAGGTGACAAAATACAGATTTTGTTGCGCTGACGTTTTGCCAGCAACACATCCGCAGTGACTGCGGCTACTTGCGCAGTCACATGCGAGAAAACATCAGCGTGATGAAATTCTTGGTTTTTCCCCTCCTTGCAGGCTGTGTCAATGGTTAGAGCATCACTCATGAAAGTTGAGGTTAGGTTTGATTCCTTCAGTGCGCAAGGTTGTGGGTTCAACCCTCAAATCTCTCAAAGTTCTCTTTTCACATAGTTCCATAAAGAGTGCTGTGAGGTAGCATAGCTACCATTTTTACAGCCTGCAAAGTACTACCACATTTCATGCAACAATTCAAAGAGGATCACATTTAAGACAGACTCAAACAAATTCAATGTTGAAGCTGTCTATCTTCTCTCTCTCTTCACCAAGCTTGGAGGCCATGATTGGATGGCACTTTTCCTTACACTGTGCCAGACTATTGTTGGCTATTGTTGGCAAATCTCTGAGTTTTTGAATACAGCAGTTGTTTGATATTGCAGTTGGGGAAAGTGGGTGAGGGATGTTTAAGCTTGATCATTGTGCAATTTTTTTCAACCCAAATTTTGATGAAAATGTTTAACAAGCCCTGAGATGAAGACTTCAGCCACGTGCACAAGTGGAAATGGGTTCCGTGCTAAGACAATCAGGAGAAATTTGTTTAACCAAAATTCTAAGAGACCCAAGCTATTTTTATGTTTTGCTTCATTCAAAATTCTTGTTTGAGAAAAAAAAGGGGCAGGCTAAATGCACACCAAAGATTTACTTCATGCACACCAAAAATGGAGTGAAAAGTAGTTCACTCCAAAATTTTTGGAGCGGATGATGGTATACTCCAAAAATCCCCAAAAATTGGAGTGCTCAACCATGCACTCCAAATTTTTTGGAGTGAACACCGGGGCACTCCAAAACCAGCACTCCTCCCATCATGAATGGCCGGTCTGGACTCTGTGCCGCCCACAGAGGGCATTATGGTGTTGCAAGCCCGTCTGGGCACTCACCAAAGTTTGGCCAAAAAAAGGCCAAGCGCGCGTGGCCGACCCTAAAGCCTGCTTGGCAAATCCTCAAGCCTGCCTGGCACACTCTCAATCCCCGCTTGGCATATTGCAAAGTGGGCGGGGTTTGGCACAAAGCCCCGCTGGGCCAATTTAAAGCAAGAGTGCCACGCACACCAAATGCTGTGCTGGCCATCAAGGAGAGAAGTTTCCCTCCTCGATGGTTGGTCTACAAACCGGTCATTTAGAAGGGAAGACTCCCTTCTTGATGATCAATACAAGTATTGCCCACCGCGAAGGGAGTCTTTCCTCCCCAATGACCAGCCTGCAGACCGGCCATCGAGAAGGAAAAGCTCCCTTGTTGATGTCCGATGTGTGATGTCGAGAATGGAGAATGTCTTCTTCCTCAAGGGCATGTTGTTCTTGCCTTTCGAGGCAGAGACAAGGGCCTGCGTCTGATGACCGGCGTGTTGCATGCCAAGTCACAGATCCCATTGGCCCAGAGCTTGATCTTGGCCAAGCGGGACTTGGCTGTGTACCCGCTGGGCACATACCCAACCCCCGGAGGCACTCGGCCAAGCGGGAGTTGGGTATGTGCCCAGACGCGCTTGCAACACCATACATATCCCTCTCAATGACCGGCACAGACTGGCCATCAAGAGGACACATCCCTCTTGATTACCGGTGGGTCCCGGTCATTGAGAGGACAGACACAGCCCTCTCGATGACCGGGAAAGACCGGCCATTGAGAGGACACACCCCTCTTGATGGCCGGTCGGTCCCGGTCATTGAGGGGACAGACACAGCCCTCTCAATGACCGGAAAAGACCGGTCATCAAGAGGACACACCCCTCTCAATGACCAGTTGGTCCCGGACATTGAGAGGACAGACACAGCCCTCTCAATGACCGGTAAAGACCGGGACACACCCCTCTCGATGACCGGGACCGACCGGTCATTGAGAGGGGTGAGTCCTCTCGATGGCCGGCCTTTTCCGATCATTGAGAGGGCTGTGTCTGTCCCCTCAATGACCGGGACCAACCGGCCATCGAGAGGGGTGTGTCCTCTCAATGGCCGGTCTTTCCCGGTCATCAAGAGGGGTGTGTCCTCTCAATGGCTGGTCTGTGCCGGTCATCAAGAGGGGTGTGTCTGTCCTCTCAATGACCGGCAGAGGGATACATATTTATGTACACCCGGGGAAATCACGCGGAATCCACGAGGACTCCCCGTGGTAGCTGCGCGCGAGGTCGGACCAGCGGCTGGAGTTCCAGGGAATCACGGGGTCACCACCGGGAGGATCACCTGTGGATTCCACGGCAGCTTTTGGCTCCGCGTGGAATCCCCGTGGATTCCCTGTGATCCCGACGTGAAGGTCGGGCCCACGGGTGGATCACGGGTCCTTCAACCGTGGAATCCCCATGGAATCGCCGTGATACCCACGCGCTGGTCGGGCCAACAAGAGGCCACTCAGCTTTCCCCTGTGGTTTGATTAGCTAGCCCGGGGCGGAGCGGATCATATCCGCGGGTAGTAATGTAGCAGAATGTGGTACTGCCAGGGTACCACGCGCTGCATTGCAATCCAAATGGCTGTTGTGAAAACATCAAAAAAAGAGATACATGGATGAAAAAAGAGATAGATGAAAAAAACGACAAAGATAAAAAAACACAAATGGAATCAGGGAAATGTGAGAGAAATGATAGGGATGTCGGATTGGACAAAACAACTTCTCTCAATCTTTGCGGCGAAGATTGGGGATGATTGGGGTGAGCTCAGCACGACGGGCCTCAGGGCTTGGTCGTCGGCGGCCTTGCGTCTCTTGAACTTGTGCTTGATGAGCTCGAGGTGGACTGGATGTTTGATGGCGAGGAAGATCAGCTGGCTGAGCTTGAAGGGGTCAACGAGCAGAGCACGGTGTTCATGTTGTTGTTGACTTGCCGATATTGACGACGGGCCCGGATCTCGGTGCACAGCAAGTTGGGATGGTCGGCAAGTCCAGTATTCAGTGCCTGCTCAGCCATTAGGAGCCTGGATAATATTGAAGAGCTTGCGGAAGACGGGGTTATCGAGGGGCAAGCGGATGTTGTGGTTGATCAAGGAGCCTATTGTAACACTGGGTGCTTCAGTCTTCTCTTCAGATCCTGTATCAAGCTCACCTTTGAGACTTGCCTTTCACTTTCTTGGCACTCCCTCCCAGCCAACTGAGCGCAATACAAGAATCCCTAGCAAGCACAAGATCACCCTACAGACACAAACACACAAAAAAACCGCACCCAATCAACCATACATGCAACACAAGCATGCCCAATAAAAAACACACCTTTCCCATAGCTCCGAGGCCAACCGCGACAAGCTTATTGAGATGGTCAGCAACAACAGAGGGCCTGGGAGCGGCCAGCATGCCAAGCACAATCGCCGCGCCACGGCGCTGGCGTTGGGAAATCTCTTGGACCTAAGCTTGGCTAGCGTTGCATGGTGCATTAATCTGTAAGAGAGTCAACTAAGTAAGTAAGGAAGGTGGGAAAAGGAGAAGGGAGCACGGACTCTATCATGTTGCGTGCAATCCGCGCAATTTTCTGGGTTGCGTACGCCGCCACGCTTTTGCCCTGCTGTCGGACAAGGGGCGCGAAGTAGAGTTCTTGATAGCAATCAATGAGGGCGGCGCGGACACCCTTGGTTTCCTTGATGGGCGGCGGGGCAGGCTCGCCCTCATTGTTGTCCTTGTTGGGAGGCTTGTCGACGGCGGCGTTCTCGACTGCTCTCCCCGTTGGTACCACCCTCCCGTGGAAAATGCGTGGACACGACTGACTTTCCCGTCGTCTCCACCCGCCTGGGATTTCCACATCAAGAATGACAAGGATTCCATGGACGCCTGTGGGATCGTGGTGGAGCCCACAAGCACACAACCTGCAGGGGCAGCCGTGGATTCCCCGTTGTTCTCAACAACAAGGAACCCACAGCTGCCCCTGCATTGCTGGTGGAACCAACAAGAATGCAGCTCATTGGGAGATTAGGGCTAATTTGATGACAACCACCGTGGCTCAAACTTCCGGTCCGGCTTGATTACTCTGGATGACCCAGGGCAACAAGGGACTTGTGTGACAAAGCCTCCTACCAAGACAAAATCCAGGAACAACCAAGCAGTCCATCACACTCCTTGGCTTGGTTGGTACTTTGAATTTTCTCTGCCTTCATTTTCAAAACTGGGGCCAATCATGACCAGCCTATCCACAAAGATCTGAGGTGCTTGAGGCCATCCACTTCTTCAAGACCACCTGGACTTACAAGCTTCAAGGGGCCGAGCCCGGTGTGAAGAGGATAGTCCATCTTGTCTGGGCCGTGAAATCCACGTGGGTTTCACAGAGCCGGTGATCCCGTTGTCTCCACAAACCCGCGGGCCAGGAAGCACCCCCGCCGTGTACTGCCCTCCGTGGGCGGCGCAGAGTCCAGACCGGCAAACTTAACCAAGCCCCTCGCTGCTGCGGGCGTCTGGTCTTGCAAAGCAAGCCTCCGATAGCCCTTGGCAGGAGGGACTTGCGCGCTATCACCCCCTTTTGCAGAGCCTAGAATCCCAGTTTGGCTGGGTGGTTTATTCAAACCATCACAGTTTGTTGCCCTCACAACATTAAACCTTAAAGATTTGCTCGGCACAAAGCCTTGTTTCTTGCGCGCCATCCCACACAATCTGAGTTATGTAACACCATTTCTTCAATGTCAAACAAATTATCAAAGTATTATAAAATCTTGGAGCTTAATGAAGTTGAGCAACAGAAGAGATCTGTGCTCAATGAAATATACAAGTGTTTTTTTTCAACTTACAGTCCAGGCTCTGAGCCCTTGATTGCCAGCACAGACCCGCCATTGAGACCATATAGCCCTCTGGATGACCGGTAAAGACCGGTCATCAAGGGGATATATACAACACCCTGGATGACCAGTACAGACCGGTCATTGAAAGGATATGTACAACCTCTTGATTACCGGTATTTTCCAGTCATCGAGAGTATACAACCCCCTTGATGACCTGTCTGTGCCGGTCATCAAGGGGACTTGACACTTCTGATGACCGGTATAAACCGGTGTGAGAATGAAAGCAGGTTAGTTGGTGGGAATGTCTGCTGACCGCCTCCTTCAAGAATATTATTGTCCAGGCTGTGTGATTGTTGGTAACTCAGCTCCGCACTGCTACTTTCCGCTAGCCTTCAGCGCTCCTCTACTGAGCCTGATCTATAGCGTAATAATCCGCAAGTGAATGAAGCTCCGCCCTTTGTAAGCACAAAATCCGCAAGTAACTCTCAAAGTAAAGATAAGGTCACAGATAATCCTCTAATAACTCTAGTACGTCCGTAGTTGTAAGTACAATGATGAGTAATCTTGTAAGGATGATGATAGGATCCCCTTTTCCCCGTCCTTCCCTCCACGCACATTGCCGTTGTGGTAAGACCAATCCAAACCAAAACCCGTAAAAATAGGTTAAAATACATATTACATACATTGAATTCATGTACACACCGTCAAAAAGCGTGGAAGCATTTAGTTTACAAGTTATGGGACTATTACATACAAATTACATGAGAACTGTTTATCTTAATGTTCTTAAAAGCGCTGAACACCCTTGAAACCACATGTATACAAGTTTGTTTTCACACAGTGTTTCTTTTATCACAAATACACTTAGAAATCACTCATGTCTTGGCAATCACCTGTATTAGGTCATATTTTCCCCAATAGGATCTTTCCCCCACTTTGATTTACAATCACACATATTGAATTCCTTCTCAGATGTGATTTTGTTTCCCAATTAGTCCAAGCCAAGTGATCATAACCCAAAGGGGAAATTGTTTTCATTACATATGTAAATCTTTCCCAACTGGTACATTTATTTCACATTACATTGAACAGCTTTCCCCATTAGTACATTTATTTCACTACATTGTAAATCACTCTCAGACGTGATTTTTCCTATAAAAGGAGGCCTCTCTTGCCCCTTCTTGTTTTCTTTCCCCCTCATGCTTGCATTAGTGAATGAAAATTGATATCATTAAGCAGACATCACTTCAAAAATTGCTCCCATCAAAACATTGTCTTATAAAATTGCCCCCTTATCAAATATTGCATCAACTTCTCACTTGACTCGAAAATTTGACTTATTAATATAAGTTCAGGAATCTCCCAGAGTACTCATCACGCCAAACTCTTCTAAATTATAACATTACATCAAAATTACATATTACAAGGTTTAAAATAGTAACAAGATTTACATAGTTAAATTCAGGAAGATTCCGCCACACTAAAATAAATAGTGTATCTCCTAGAGCTTAATTATAGGAGGGCAGCCCTTCAAGCACCCGTGTAAACTGTCAAATCCGTGATATTTACATTTCCCCTCCAAGCTCTGCTTACGCCCTTGCGTGAGAGTTCCACACCGTTCCCACCCAATCCCGCACGTCTGACACTTTCCCGCACTAGTCCTCCAGCTCCGCCCACTATCCCGCTTGTCATATTCCCAGACTCCGCTCCTCTCCGACGCTTGACCTCCCACCGTCCTCTGTCTAGCCCCCGTCAGTCGGTCTCTCGCCACTGCCTCCACCCCGGTTCCACCCGCTTTGGCTGTCATGACTCACCGGCTGACGCGCCACTGCTACCAGTCCACGTGTGTAGCCCCGCCGCATTCCAGCCCTGTCTTTTCCGCTCCAATCCAAATACCCAATCCAAAATCCGCAATCCGCAATCTGCAATCCGCAATCTGCAATCCGCAATCCGTGCATTCCAGTCCGCGCGTGACTTTCCATAAGCTTTCTTAGCGTGCTTTCCTGACATCATCCTCAGTGCTTATGTCACCGGAATGCATTCTGCCTGAGCGGCTTTGTGCATTCCCGTCCGCGCTATCCCCACGTGGACATTCTACCGCGCTTGCCTATATAAATCACCACATCCGCCCCAGTTTTGAAGTCCTGCACCCAGGATCTTCCCACACATCCGCCCGCTCCCACACTTGACACATACCCCATACCCATCACTCCTCCTTTCCCACACATCACCTCCCGTTCAATATGGTAGCTTGCAATTGCTGCACTTGAATCGGACTCCCCTGCGTCTACTCCCGCGCTGGTCGCGCTTGTGACAACTGTCGAGATTCGAAACACCGCTTCTCCGCCTTCACTCCTAAATGAGAAAGCTCCCAAAGAAACCGCGAATCAAAAAACCGTCCGCCACCGTCTGGATTGCAAAGCTCTCGTGTGGAACGTTCCCCGTCTGTTATCTCGGTCATTTCCCGCACCAAGTTGCCCTCCGCACACGGTGAAGACCTTATGACGCCGCCGCCAGATTGTGCCAACTGCTCAAGCGCCAAAGACCACGTCCGACAAGCCCAGGTGTGGGCCCGTAAACACGGCGTCAACAAGCCTTTAGTCAACAAGCGTCTCAAACATCCTCAAGAAGCCGCATTGACCTCTGCCGCTGGACCATTGTTGGCTGCCAGGCCTTCTCCCACTACTGGTTTGAAGCGCCCCTCAGCGGATTCTCCGGATCGATCCCCAAAGCGTCCATGCCCCGCCGGTTCTCAGACTCTAGGTCTTGCAGCTCGTTTTTCCGCTTTTCGGCGTGACCCAACACCAATTGTTCTTTCTCCAGAGCCCACGTTTCCCCAGGCTCCCGGTAGGTAACTTTCCGCTTCTACTTGTTGTGTCACCGCTAACCATTGAACACTTTTTCCACTTCAGCCACCCCAGCAAGGGACACTGAGATGGCACCTAACGACCCGTTCCATACCCCTTCTGGTTCACCGCCCAGTTCTCCCCAGTCCGTTCCGCACACCGAAATCCCGCACGCCAGAGCCGCCCGCGCCTCCTCAATCCATACGTTGGATTCCATGGACCCGCCTTCTCCGCCAGCCAATACCACTCCAAAGGCGCCTCGACTCCTTGCCCCGCCAGCCGCTACTGCCCGAGCCGCGTCCCCTGACTCTCCAACTCCACACCCTCGAGCCTCGTCGGTACCTATCCATCTGCCGCCGCCCGCCGAGCCAGCTGAGGACACCAAAGCTGGGTTGCTAAATCACCAAATCGCGGAGATTTCCCGCAACCTACGCGACACCTTCCCTGAAAATCCCCTCTGGGAGGAAGCCGTGTTCCCCGTTGCCGCCGTACTCAAATACGTAGGTGCCTTCCGCGAAATGTACCGCGCTTTGCTTCACATCTCCGCGGTAACACCCGCACAACGCCGCCGTAGGTACGCAACCTTCCTTGTCGGCATCAACCAACTCGTTGAACGCCTTGAACTAGCCGTTATTGTTCCCACCGACAAACGTACTCTCCGAGCTCAACAAAACTTAGAGGAAGCGCTACGCAACGAGCCGCACCCCGCACAACCTACTGCCGCGGAGTACAATGCCCCTATCCCTGCAGAGCCTACCCGCCGCTCCTCTGAATCCAAACTTCCCTAGCTTCCCTTTTCCTGCTTTCTCTTCTCCTTTTGTCATCTCCCCTCCTTGTATATAGCCCTATCCTGCGGAAGCAATGCTTGTAATACACGCACATTCTGAGCTCCGCACCCGGATAGTTTCTGCCTAGAGAGAGAACTGAGAATCCAAAGCAAAGTGAGCAAAAAGGTCCGCCATCCCAAAAAAATATTTTGTATAAGTGCCTGGACCGCCCCAGAAAGAGAACCACTTTATTCCCCGCACTTCCTTTTTCCATTTTATCCTTTTTTTTTTTTTTTTTTTTTTTTACCCTTTTACCGTAACACAATCCAAAAAAAAAACCGCAATCCATGAGAGAGAAAACCCAGAGAAACCGCAATCCACAAGAGAAAATTCCGCAAGGTACCTGGTCCGCCCCAGAAGGATTTTCCGCACAAAATCCCCGTACCCTGCACCTAGAAATACAGATAGACAACAAGCCAGTGAAACGTATAACAAAACTGAAACCAAACTCTATAGGATAACAAACATTCTGGGGTGGCTATGTAACCTGGCTGTAGACCAGATAGCGCACCCCCTCACCAATAATCACTTGTGGCTTTTGCCTGCCACGGCTTTCCCCGCCCCAGCCTTTTTACTGCTGTCCCCAGTGGTCCGCAAACGCCGACTCTGCTGCAACGGCGGAGGTGCCTGATCCGCAGTGTCCCCCTCCAACACAGCTTCCAAGACAGAATCTTCATTGCTAGACGCCGCACCATCTGAGCTCGCCGAAGACAAGGTGTCCCCTGGAACCTGAACCTCCTCCTCAGAGTCATCCGATTCCGCGGTCTGATCAAAATCCGTAGAACCCCGCGCATAAAGCCGCTTGACATGCGTCGCCGCCGCCCGCCGCTTCAAAAGCGTCCCGTCCAGCTCTTCCAACTCATAACTTCCACCAGGAAATTGCAACACAATGCGATAAGGGCCATTCCATCGGTTAGCAAACAGCTTGCCCCACTGAGACTCAAGGCTGTGATTGTAAAGAAGAAACAACTCCCCCTTACGCAGAGAATCCCGCAAGCAATGAGAGCAGCAACGGTCCCAATACCGGACCGCCTTAGCACAACTCTCCTTAAGGCGCGTCGCCGCCTTTGCAATAACTGAATCCCGCTGCAACAGCTGCTCCGCTTGCGCCAAAAGCAAGTCGTCTGCCGATTTAACTTTCCACCAGTCCACCACCAGATACGTGAACATCTCTATATCTACCGGCAAGACCGACTGGCACCCAAATAGCATCTTGTACGGCGAATACCCCGTTGTCCGCTTAGTGGAAATCCGATCTGCAAACAAAACGGCGGGCAAATACTGCTGCCACTTCTTACCGTCTTCGCCGCACAGTTTCACCAGGGCGCTCTTGATTGGCTGATGGCCGCGCTCAATCATTCCCCCACCCTCTGGATAGTACTCCGTCACTTTGCCAAACTTACACCAGGAAAAAAAAATAGTCACTTGATGGCAAGTGACATGATGCAGCTTTGGTTTCTGCTCCAGAGCTACTCCAGCGCTGCTCCAAGTCTGCTCCACCAGCACTTGTAGAGCTTGCAGGACTGCACCAGAGCACTCAATGTGGCACAGTCAGCTGATCCTAATTTTTTCCCAGGAACAGCTGATGCTCATCATAAGCTGAGCAGTAAGCATTGACTGAGCCTGGTCCAAAGCTGAGCATTGGCTGAGCCTGGGCCACAGCTGAGCATTGGATATTCCAAGCCTGAAACAAATCCAAGTGTCAGCTGGACCAAGAATATTCCAAATCTGAGCATCAGCTTAGCCAACAATGGTCCAAAGCTGAGCATCATCTTGGAAAAGGCTTGTGCAGAGCTTAGGATCAGCTGGTACAACACTGTTCCAAAGATTAACACCAGCTGACCCAAAAATTTTCAAAAGCTGAGCATCAGCTGAGCCAATGCTGGTACAAAGCTGAGCATTGGCTGAGCCAAGGCTGTTCCAAAGCTGAGTATCAGATTTTTTCAGACTATTCAAAAGATTAATATCACCTGAGCCAAGGCTGTTCCACAGCTGAGCATTAGCTGAGCCAAGGCTGGTCCACAGCTGAGCATCAGCTGAGCATCAGCTGAGCCAAGGCTGGTCCACAGATGAGCATAAGCTGTTACAATAGTGGTCAGACTCAGAATCTGAGCATTGGCTGGGCCAAGATTTATCCAAAGCTGAAAATCAGCTGAGCCAATACTGGTCCAAAGCTGAGCATTGGCTGGGCCAATGATAGTCCTAATCTGAGTCTAAGCTGAGCCATGACTGGAATAAAGCTGAAAATAAGCTGGGCCAGGACTGGTTCTGATCTGGTCAACAAAGCTGAGCATGAGCTGGGCACCAAAGCTGAGCATAATCTGGGAGCTAAAGCTGAGTATCAGCTGACCAGAAATGGGGATCAGTGGTGCCCAGCAAAAACTGAGGATCTCCTGTGGAAATTCTTAAACTGGTTAGATGGTGGGTAGATGGTGGGTAGATGGTGGGTAGATGATGGGTAGATGGTGGGTAGATGGTGGGTAGATGATGGGTAGATGGTGGGTAGATGGTGTGTAGCCCGCTGGAGCTGGCATGATGTCACTTGTCATCAAGTGACTATTTTTTTTTCCTGGTGTTAGCGCCACACGACTCCACCAATTTCCGCAAGCCGCCACGAAATCCCGCTCCGCCGTCCACAGTGATAAGTCACACACTTCTGAACCGCGCAAACCAGTCTTCTTCCAAAAACTGCTTTACTTTTGCCGCCGTAAGATTTGCCAGCGGCTGCGCCTCCACCCAACCGGAAAGGTCATCCCGCGCCACGATTAGGTACTTGAATTTCCCCGCCTTGATGTGCACCGCGTCCATAGATATCCTACTGAATAGCGTGTCCGTTTCCGTAGGTTTCCCAATCTCTCTAGGCAGACACAGACTACGCCTCTGGCACTGCTTGCAACTCCGCACCCATTGCCGCACGCTCCTTCACCAGGAAACAAAAATAGTCACTTGATGGCAAGTGACATGATGCAGCTTTGGTTTCTGCTCCAGAGCTACTCCAGCGCTGCTCCAAGTCTGCTCCACCAGCACTTGTAGAGCTTGCAGGACTGCACCAGAGCACTCAATGTGGCACAGTCAGCTGATCCTAATTTTTTCCCAGGAACAGCTGATGCTCATCATAAGCTGAGCAGTAGGCATTGACTGAGCCTGGGCTAAAGCTGAGCATTGGCTGAGCCTGGGCCACAGCTGAGCATTGGATATTCCAAGCCTGATACAAATCCAAGTGTCAGCTGGACCAAGAATATTCCAAATCTGAGCATCAGCTTAGCCAACAATGGTCCAAAGCTGAGCATCATCTTGGAAAAGGCTTGTGCAGAGCTTAGGATCAGCTGGTACAACACTGTTCCAAAGATTAACACCAGCTGACCCAAAAATTTTCAAAAGCTGAGCATCAGCTGAGCCAATGCTGGTACAAAGCTGAGCATTGGCTGAGCCAAGGCTGTTCCAAAGCTGAGTATCAGATTTTTTCAGACTATTCAAAAGATTAATATCACCTGAGCCAAGGCTGTTCCACAGCTGAGCATTAGCTGAGCCAAGGCTGGTCCACAGCTGAGCATCAGCTGAGCATCAGCTGAGCCAAGGCTGGTCCACAGATGAGCATAAGCTGTTACAATAGTGGTCAGACTCAGAATCTGAGCATTGGCTGGGCCAAGATTTATCCAAAGCTGAAAATCAGCTGAGCCAATACTGGTCCAAAGCTGAGCATTGGCTGGGCCAATGATAGTCCTAATCTGAGTCTAAGCTGAGCCATGACTGGAATAAAGCTGAAAATAAGCTGGGCCAGGACTGGTTCTGATCTGGTCAACAAAGCTGAGCATGAGCTGGGCACCAAAGCTGAGCATAATCTGGGAGCTAAAGCTGAGTATCAGCTGACCAGAAATGGGGATCAGTGGTGCCCAGCAAAAACTGAGGATCTCCTGTGGAAATTCTTAAACTGGTTAGATGGTGGGTAGATGGTGGGTAGATGGTGGGTAGATGATGGGTAGATGGTGGGTAGATGGTGGGTAGATGATGGGTAGATGGTGGGTAGATGGTGTGTAGCCCGCTGGAGCTGGCATGATGTCACTTGTCATCAAGTGACTATTTTTTTTTCCTGGTGTTAGCGCCACACGACTCCACCAATTTCCGCAAGCCGCCACGAAATCCCGCTCCGCCGTCCACAGTGATAAGTCACACACTTCTGAACCGCGCAAACCAGTCTTCTTCCAAAAACTGCTTTACTTTTGCCGCCGTAAGATTTGCCAGCGGCTGCGCCTCCACCCAACCGGAAAGGTCATCCCGCGCCACGATTAGGTACTTGAATTTCCCCGCCTTGATGTGCACCGCGTCCATAGATATCCTACTGAATAGCGTGTCCGTTTCCGTAGGTTTCCCAATCTCTCTAGGCAGACACAGACTACGCCTCTGGCACTGCTTGCAACTCCGCACCCATTGCCGCACGCTCCTTCACCAGGAAACAAAAATAGTCACTTGATGGCAAGTGACATGATGCAGCTTTGGTTTCTGCTCCAGAGCTACTCCAGCGCTGCTCCAAGTCTGCTCCACCAGCACTTGTAGAGCTTGCAGGACTGCACCAGAGCACTCAATGTGGCACAGTCAGCTGATCCTAATTTTTTCCCAGGAACAGCTGATGCTCATCATAAGCTGAGCAGTAGGCATTGACTGAGCCTGGGCTAAAGCTGAGCATTGGCTGAGCCTGGGCCACAGCTGAGCATTGGATATTCCAAGCCTGATACAAATCCAAGTGTCAGCTGGACCAAGAATATTCCAAATCTGAGCATCAGCTTAGCCAACAATGGTCCAAAGCTGAGCATCATCTTGGAAAAGGCTTGTGCAGAGCTTAGGATCAGCTGATAAAATACTGTTCCAAAGATTAACACCAGCTGACCCAAAAATTTTCAAAAGCTGAGCATCAGCTGAGCCAATGCTGGTACAAAGCTGAGCATTGGCTGAGCCAAGGCTGTTCTAAAGCTGAGTATCAGATGTTTTGAGACTATTAAAAAGATTAATATCACCTGAGCCAAGGCTGGTCCACAGCTGAGCATCAGCTGAGCCAAGGCTGGTCCACAGCTGAGCATCAGCTGAGCCAAGGCTGGTCCACAGCTGAGCATCAGCTGAGCCAAGGCTGGTCCACAGCTGAGCATCAGCTGAGCCAAGGCTGGTCCACAGCTGAGCATCAGCTGAGCCAAGGCTGGTCCACAGCTGAGCATCAGCTGAGCCAAGGCTGGTCCACAGCTGAGCATTGTCTTAGCCAAGGTTGGTCCACAGCTCAGCATCAGCTGAGCCAAGGCTGGTCCACAGATGAGCATAAGCTGTTACAGGAGTGGTCAGACTCAGAATCTGAGCATTGGCTGGGCCAAGATTTATCCAAAGCTGAAAATCAGCTGAGCCAATACTGGTCCAAAGCTGAGCATTGGCTGGACCAATGATAGTCCTAGTATGATTCTAAGATGAGCCATGAGTGGAATAAAGCTGAAACGCAGCTGGGCCAGGACTGGTTCTGATCTGGGCAACAAAGCTGAGCATGAGCTGGGCAACAAAGCTGAGCATAAGCTTGGAGCTAAAGCTGAGTATCAGCTGACCAGAAATGGGGATCAGTGGAGGACTTCCCGTCATTTTTGAATAAATCTGGAATTTCAGATTTCGCAGGGAAATCTGGAATCTGGAACTCTGGATCACTTCGGGGATCTTCGGGGACCCAGATTTCCCTGCAAAATTTGATATCTGGTGGCTCAGATCTGACTTTCCAGATCGACGGGAAGTCCTCCAGTGGTGCCCAGTGAAAACTGAGGATCTCCTGTGGAAATTCTGAAAGTGTTTAGATGGTGGGTAGATGGTGGGTAGATGATGGGTAGATGGTGGGTAGATGGTGGGTAGCCCGCTGGAGCTGGCATGATGTCACTTGTCATCAAGTGACTATTTTTTTTCCTGGTGCTTGTAATACCCGGCCATCAAAACCGCGACTGGACTCGCCGCTTGGTCTCTGCTTCACCTCAATGACCTAACTCCTTGTGTAAGCTTTGCAGGACAGCTTCTTGATCAATGCGTTGCTTCACTACCACCAGGTGTACCGGCGCACTCTGACGCCATAGCTGGACCTCATGCACAAAAAAATTCGCCGCTTTACGCTTGATCCAGCGCTGAACTGTCCGCCCAATTCCTGCAGGGTAGCAAAGAGCCGTCAGGAACACCACCAAGTACTTGTACCTTGTTGTTGTAAGACTCAAAAGTGGTAATGAAACCCTTTTGCTGAATGGTGAAGGGTATGGTGGAGTTGCAAGCTCTGCCCTTCTTTTATCAGTCAACAAGACCCACCAAGCTCAGCTTGGCAAGTTTTATTAAGTGATAGGTCTGGTCTGTTCCAGATGAAATCTGTTTGACCGGCAACGTGTAAGTGTTTTAAT
This sequence comes from Puccinia triticina, assembly GCF_026914185.1. Classification (NCBI taxonomy): domain Eukaryota; kingdom Fungi; phylum Basidiomycota; class Pucciniomycetes; order Pucciniales; family Pucciniaceae; genus Puccinia; species Puccinia triticina. Next base: position 521,253 of record NC_070570.1, on the reverse strand, counting down.
TGTTATAAGGGTTGAATTACTTTGTTATAAGGGTTGATTTGTTGTTATAAGGGTTTTAGGATTTGAGTGTGGATGAGTGTTGGGTGACTTGTGAGTTCTGGGTGAGGAACTCGGGAGCAGGCCACTGGGGGTGGAGAGAGCTCCTTTTATAGACAAAAGGGGAGCCCCAAAGGGGCTTGTGGGTTAGGGTTTCAGCTAATCTAGACAACAGGGTGAGGGATTTTAGCTGGTGGGAGTAGATACAAATGATGTCATAACCCCTCAGGGGCGCATGAATGGTGTCAGAATATACAACAGAACATTCTAACGCATGCATGAGGTGACAGTAGACTGCATGAGCTGTCATACAGGGGGAATTAGTGTATACACAAAGTCTGAGGCTGCAGAAACGGTGTGAATGATGTCATACTATGTATATAAAGGAGTGTATGTAGTTAATGTGTGATGAGTGTAGCCTGACAGGGAGATGTATGTTTATATCCTGTGATGTGTATATGTGTACTACTGTGAAACTTGGGTTGAGGCAGGTGACAGCTGGGTTACTGGGGCTGGCCGTGTGATAGGTGTTTGGTGGGGTGTAACTTCCACACTAGAGGGGGTCCAGGGGTGCTTCCAGTGGTGACTAGGGGTGAAATTGGCCGTAGAATCCATTTCTGGGGTCCATTTGATGGTATCTTGAGGTCTAATATGAGTAATTGTGTGGCATAGAAAAAACTTTTTATTTTTCCACTTTTCCGTCTACCACATCGTCTGGGTCACTGGCAAGCCTCCACCCTCCTTCGCGGCCGGATCCTTTGCCATTTGCACATCAAGAATCCACCGCTCCACGTCCAGCTGTTCCGCCAGTGCAAATCGATCCTCATTGTCACCCAGCGGAATGCGGGAAAGCGCGTCCGGTAATGTGAACGCCTTGCCCGGCACGTGCACCACTTGGAAAGAAAACAACTGCAAGAATGCCACCCACCGCGTTATAGGGGCATCAGGCAACAACAGACAGTTGATCATACGCATCAACCAGTAATTCAAAATAGACGCCCCACAATATGTGTTGCAACCTCTGCACGATTTTTGCCACTCCGCACAGTTCCAGCTTTGGCTGAGAATACCGCAATTCCACGTCTGTAAACGTCCCTGACTCATACAGCACGGGCCGATATGGAGCTCCTACGGTGTCAGACCGTAGGCAGCGCGTCAAGGGGATAGTGCAGGTGAGCTGCCCTCGTGGGTGATCCGGATTCGAGTCGTAGAGATCAGACAGATAGCGTTCTGGGTGGGGATTTTGAGAGGGCGAAGGGAATGGAATACCCCTCGGCGGTGTTAAGTTTTTTTTTTTTTCGTGGGGAAAGAGTTGAAGAGAAGGGCAGAGAGGATTCAGAAGTATTCGCGAAGGGTGTCGGAAATGAAACTCAGGTGGGGATCGATAAACTCAGACTGGGTCGGGTACTCGGGAAACTCAGAAAAGATCAATATGCTCAGAATCTTGATGCTACTTTTCTTGGATCAGAAAGAGGTAACATACCAACCCTTCGTCTAAGTTTGGGGTGAACTTAGACTCTGGGCTGTGACAGTTTATGCGACAGGCTGCGCGACAGGCCCTCGTGCTCGTCGCGCGCGCGCTACAACTGAAAGAAAGAGAAACAAACAAACTAAACAGAAAACAAGACAAGATGGGCTACCAGAAATGAAGAAACCCTCCTACCCTCCACACTACTCCCTCCCTTCATGTACACCATAATAAAAAAAAAAAAAAAAAAAAAGAAACATGTAAAAGAAACAAGGTTTCTGGAAAAGAAATGAGAAACGCCTGAGAACCTAAAAGCCGCCGTCGCGCTCCGAGCCGCGCGCATTGAGATTTGATGCCTTGTACCGTTCAGATCACCACACCGATCCTTCTTGTCCTCTTCCTGGGTCAGTACTCCACCCGCACCAAACTCACTTGAGTCCACCGCCAAACGGATTCCGCCGCTATCATAGTCAAGTTCGTTTAACAAGATCTTTCTGCCTACTATGTCCTTCAGCATTGCAAACGCCTTGTCACGTTCTTGGGTCCAGTTCCATTCCGCATTCTTGCGTGTCAATTTCCACATTAGACTCGCAATTTCCGCAAACCTCTCAATGAACATGCGCACAAAACTACATAACCAAAGGAACTGCAGGATATGAGACGCCGTCCATGGTGTTGGCCAATCCAGTATCTTATTCCGCGGTACACAAACCACAAAATTCTTCCCTGAAACCGCAAGGCCCGCTTGCTCGATCCAAAACAGAACCCGCTCCAGAGCCACCACGTACTCCCAAATAAACCAATGTATATTAGGGTTTTCCGCCAACGCCGCCCCGCCGTAGTCACTCCTTGGTCCTTTCACGGCCGCATCATCAATAAAAATCTGCGCCGTGTGGGGTAAATCATCCTGAAGGATCCAGGACATCTGCGCCTGATACACCGCCACCGAGTTAGTAGCCCCCTGCGGAAGCCGGGTAAGCTGCAAATGCCCCAGTTGCATCTTGAACGCCGTCAGCGGCCTTGACTCCGTATGAAATTCCCGCTGGTTGTATCCGCCCATAACGTCCACCAGACCATAGCAAACCCGCCCCGCCATAGTGTCAATGAACTCCTCTATGCGTGGCGGCAACCCAGCGTCCCGTATAGTGACCGAATTAAGCCGTTGCAAGTCGTGCACAATCCGCAGACTCTTCTTGTCCTGCTTAATTACCGCAAAGATCGGACTAGAATAGCTGGAGCATGATTGCTCATACAACCCCGTCCACAACCGTTCCCGCACCAGTTCTGTCATCTCTCCACAAATTGCCGCCGGTATAGGGATGGGCCGTATCTGCCATGGCTCATGCGGAACCGTGGGTATTTGATAAGGATCCCTAATACTCCGCTTGAGTAAACCCCAATCTTCTGGTCCGAATGACAACACCTTTTCCCGCAGCGTAATAGCTTCAGCCAACAAGTGGAATTCCTCCTTGTGGAGCCATTCTGGTGGCCCAAAGTTGAGACTGGCCATCCGCTTTGTTGGCTCAAACCTTGGCAGAACCCAATGTAGAGGTGTCTTGAACGGATCCCGGCTCCACTTGATCTCCCTTAATGGTGGGTTGAGCTCCTGCGGCATTGCCACATACCGCGGCCGCACCTTTTTTGCCACCGGTTTGTACCTCCCACCATTGACTCACCCCATTCTTGCTTCTCCGTTGTTGCCGATTGTCCTAGCCACAATCAAACCCCTGCGCGGACGTCTCATTTCGCTCACAATCATGGCACAATGGTAGGGTTTGGTAGACAACCAACTCGGAAGTGCATACTTGGGAGGACTTACTTGTACGCTGCTTGCCTCCGCCGCACAGTTCCCGATTTCCGCACCAACTTTCCCGCTCTCGTCCATTCCCGCTTCCCGCTAATCATTCGTCCCTGTCGCAGAGTCACGGCTCACCACAGTGGCGCTGTGGTAGTGCTTTGATCCTTCCACACTCAGAGATGCACACAATCGAAAGCTCACTTTGGTATTGACCCGCCTATCCATCCTTTTGCCAATACCCTCCCGCTTCTTAAATTTTGACCGTCCAGGTTGAGTCAAAGCTTCCTCCGCCTGGATAGCTCGGCCAACAACTAAAAATCCTCCGTGGGAGGCTCCGCACAGTGATGCGGTACCCCGTCGCCCACCTCCGTCACCCAGTCTCCGCTTTGAGGCTGGCAGATGATTGTCTTGTACTGCTTCCCATGAGTCCCTTCCACCCGCATCACTTCCTCTTGCCTTGCGGGGCAGAAGCGCAATTGCGCTCGAAAAGCAAAGAAAGCTGGTCGACCAAGAATGATTTTGTGAGACCTAGTCACCAAGAACAATAACTTCTTGACCACTTTCGCCACCTCCACAGTCTCCGCTTCCACTATCCCGTCCACTTCACAAGTAAACCCGCCCATTGTGCGGATTTTGATGTGTGTTTTCCGCAGCACTAAGTTGGCCTCTGTCGCCAAGTCCGCCGGGAGAATGTTGATCATGGACCCCGTGTTGATCATGGCCCATTTTGTGACGTTTCCTACCCTCATACTCACGTATCCCAGTGGGCAGGACACGGCCGTAGATGGTAGAATGGGAAGTGAATCCAGCGAGTGTCCAAACTCCGCACACTTAACCTCCACCGTTTCCACGTTAGTGGTGACAACCGTTGCTGCGGGCTTCCTTTCCCCTGACGCCTCTCTCAGCACGCTGATCATCTCATCCGCCATCACTGGGGAAATTGCCGCCAGCTCCCTCAAGGTAAGGGCTACTGTGGTTTCTGCGCCCATTGCTTGTCGTGCAACCTCTGCCTCCTTTTTCTTGTTGCCCCCGCCAACGGAGCTACCGGAAGCTGCTTGACCGGCTCCAGTCTGGCTTTAGGCGCAGGAGCGGGATCCAAATCCATCTTTTCCAAACGCTCCCCCAAGAAGACTTCCCCCCTCTGCACACACTTCACACTGCTGGCCACTGCCGGCGGTTTCCACACCATGCCCTTGACCATCCCAATATTCACTTTCCCCTCCAACTCTTTTCCTTTTGCCAAAGGTTGTCCGGCCCGCACCACATCCTTTGGAATCGGTCTATCCACTGGTGTACGATCCAGCCAAAAGAAAGCGCGCCCCCACAAGGAAACCTTTCCCGCAGCCCAATCCGTTTCAAAGTACTCGCACTGATTCCGCATATGGCCAGTTTCCTTGCAGTAGTTGCACACCGGAGGTCCTCGCCTCCACGGCGGCATTCCGCCAGCCTGCGGAGTACCGTCCGCCTGAGGAGCCACGGAAGTGGCTGCTGGTGCCACGGCCGCCTGTTGCTCCTTCGGTTGCTTGTGCGCCGCTTTCTGCATGAACAGTTTCAGCTCCTTTAGCGTATCCGCCAGGTCACTCACGTCTTTGACTGTCACCGGCGCCTGCGGAGCCTGTTCCGCCCTCACAACCGCGTCTCCTTGGCTGTCATTCATGAGCTCCAACACTTCAAGTTCCGCCTTGACAGCGGACTGCAACTCCTTCATGCTGGGCAACAGTTTTGGCCCTCCAAGTCGTGGTTTGACCATCAACCCCCGCTCGTTAAGTCCCCAAAGCACCTTCTCCGTGAAGGTTCAATCAAATCCCTTCAAGAAAATCCGCTTTGTTGTGCCCATATCGGCCGTCACAATCTTGTTCCGCTCCAAATACTGCAGAACCTGGTCGAAACTGGTAATGTAGGACACGTACTCCGCTCTTGTCCAAACACCGCCTTTTTCCGCACGCTCCAAAGCCACTTTCTCCAAGTCACTCTCCCAATACCTAGGTCCACTATCTTCCCACCTCTCAAGTATCTCCTCCTTGAGCTTGGTCCAATCCTTATTCTTGAACCCCTTCATGTCCTCCACTTCCCGCAAGCAACAAAGGGTAGTTACGTTATGTTGCGTTATCCGCGCGATTTTGGTAACGTAACTACCCCCGCTATCCGGGCCCCCCCGTTACTTTACTAGTAACGGGGAAATTTCAGGCCCCGCGCGTAACGTAACGGGCCTCATTTTTGAGGCCTGTTATCGCGTTATCCCCTGGATAACGCAATAACAGACCATTTAAGGCTTTTTTAGCCTCATTTTTTGCCCGTTCTCAGGGGCTCCGTGCGCCCGGATAACGCAACAAGCATAAAAAAAAGGGCTTAATATGGTGCGCTAATGTAATTGCACCGCCGTTACACGTAACGCGTAGATAACGACAAAAATTCTGTTACGTTACCGTTATCTACGCGTTACGCGTAGCGTAACTACCCTTCGTTGCGGCAAGTCCTCGCCTTCTGGAAAGAAGTTGACCACCTGGTACGCCTTATCTGCATCCGTCAGAAATTCCTGAAGAGCTGCTCTTTTGAACCGTTCAATAAAGCGCTCCACCTCCGCCTCTGAAACCTAAGGTGCGGATAATCCCTGGGCAGCATCTTTGCTCCACTCGGCGCAGGAGCAGCAGGTCTTGGTCCACCTAGTGCTTCTTCCATGTTCTCTTCTTCAGTCTCCTCCGGTCAAACTCTGTAAGTTCCGCTCGTTGTTCCTCCAGTTGACACCCCTGGTTGATTGTTCAGAGTGCTCCGCTGGTACAGCTGTCGCCTTCTTGCCGCGAGTGACTGATTAGGTGAAAACTGGCTCTGCACCAACAAAAAAGATGATTTTCCTAGTCTTGGTCCTCCCGCTAATCCCAACCACAATTGTGTTTTGGCTGGTCTTGAAGAAGAGCCTTCTCCGTTTTCCGCAATTACTGTGTCTCCGCTGTCCAAACCGCCTGATCAGATCTGAGCTTATTTGTTGCCTGGGGGAAAGAATTTGCCTTCCAAAGGGTTCATTCAACGTTTCCGCACAAGTCTAGTTCCCGAGTATCCAATAACGACACAAAGTTGGGTTCCCAGCCAGACCCCCACTTGTGAGAATGAAAGCAGGTTAGTTGGTGGGAATGTCTGCTGACCGCCTCCTTCAAGAATATTATTGTCTGGGCTGTGTGATTGTCGGTAACTTGGCTACGCACTGCTACTTTCCGCTAGCCTTCAGCGCTCCTCTACTGAGCCTGATCTATAGTGTAATTATCTGCAAGTGAATGAAGCTCCGCCCTTTGTAAGCACAAAATCCGCAAGTAACTCTCAAAGTAAAGATAAGGTCCCAGATAATCCTCTAATAAATCTAGTACGTCCGTAGTTGTAAGTACAATGATGAGTAATCCCGTAAGGATGATGATAGGATAATAGGATGTTAGGATCCCCTTTTCCCCGTCCTTCCCTCCACGCACATTGCCGTTCCCACCCAATCCCGCACGTCTGACACTTTCCCGCACTAGTCCTCCAGCTCCGCCCACTATCCCGCTCGTCATATTCCCAGACTCTGCTCCTCTCCAACGCTTGACCTCCCACCATCCTCTGTCTAGCCCCCGTCAGTCAGTCTCTTGCCACCGCCTCCACCCGCTGGTGGAACCCGCTTTGGCTGTAATGACTCACCCGCTGACGCGCCGCTGCTACCAGTCCACGTGTGTAGCCCCGCCGCAGTCCAGTCCTGTCTTTTTCGCTCCAATCCAAATACCCGATCCGAAATCCGTGATCCGCAATCCGCGCATGACTTTCCGTAAGCTTTCTCAGCATGCTTTGCTGACATCATCCTCAGTGCTTATGTCACCAGAATGTATTCTGCTGGAGCGGCTTTGTGCATTCCCGTCCGCGCTATCCCCGCGTGGACATTCTACCGCGCTTGCCTATATAGATCACCACACCGCTCATTGGGAGTACTTGACCCTCTCAATGACCGGTACTGTGCCGTTCATCAAGAGGGCTTTATCCTCTCAATGACTGGAACATACCGGTCATTGAGAGGGTCAAGTCCCATCAATGACTGGTTGATCCCGCTCATCCTCAAGCTAGCTGTGTGTCAAACAAGCTATGTATTGACCAGAGAGTCTGTGCTCTCATTTCATAATTACTTTCTGCAAAGTTGGGCTATAGAGTTGGTAACGGTCTTGAGGTTTATTTGTCTTGTGTAATTTCTCAGGAAATACATGTATCAGTACATAAAGAAAAAAAAATAGAAGCCTCAGCAGTATCATGTTGAGCTGATCTGGAGCAAAAAAAAAAAAAAACAGGTTTATCATGGAATGAGGGAGATACAAGGGGAAAAGTGAAAAGTGGGGTGAAAATTGCATTCTCCATGCGCCAGAATGGGGAGGTACGGTATAAGTCCCTCCTTCCAAGGGCTGTTGGAGGCTTGCTTTGCGAGTCACACGCCCAAAGTAGCAAGGGACTTTGTTAAGTTTGCCAGACCGGCCATTCATGATGGGAGGAGTGCTGGTTTTGGATTGCCCCGGTGTTCACTCCAAAAACTTTGGAGTGCATGGTTGGGCACTCCAACTTTTGGGGATGTTTGGAGTATACCATCATCCACTCCAAAAATTTTGGAGTGGACACATGTGCACACCAAGAATTTTGGAGTGAACTACTGTTCACTCCATTTTTGGTGTGCATGAAGTAAATCTTTGGTGTGCATTTAGCCTGCCCCTCCGCTAACGTGTAACCTAAACTTGTCTGGATGTTGTAATTTGTGTGGGACTCAGAATTAACCTGAAGCGGAATACAAAGCTTTGAATGTGCTTTACCGCCACCGTCAAGGACCATAGCCGCAACACCCGAGGAAGCCACCACCATTACCAGAGCCCCAATCTTTGTAAAGTGTTGGATTACGGCATTCATTAATTAACTTTCTAAACATCCCGCGGGACCGTCAATGAAGACGAGAGACAAATTGTGGGTGTTGTAACTTTGGACAAGTTGTTCAAAGATTATTCTTTGTCCCGGATTTAGGGGACTGACATCAACAAGAGGTAATTTGCAAATTTCCGCACCAACATGTTCAGGGCCCTGGGAATACTGCTCCTAGTACAACTGATCCACAGGGTAGAGCCCAATGTACTCCCAGGTCAGACCTTCCACGGGCAATTGGTCAAGTGTACTCACAAACAGAGCTGCTTAAATGAACTGCGCACTGGATGTGGAAAACAGTGAACAGGGGAATGTTTCAGGATCTGGAGTTAAACTGGAATTCCTGTTCATCAATACCAAGCAATAGTACGTAATGACTAATGTGTCAATCCAGTGGTACCTGTTGTGGCAAAAAAACGTATACACAATGTGAGGGAGTTAACCGGTTAGGAAATGAGGAAATGGAACTGATGCTTACGATCAACCAGAAATAGTAAAACTAAATGGGGTTGTTGCTGAGGTGCTTTTGAGGAAGTGGGAATTGCTTTTAAAAAGCACAGAGCAATGCTTGAGCAAAGCTACTCCTTTTCAGACAAAGGGTGTGATTTCCCAGATCTTGGGACCTGTATGTGAGGATACAGACCTTGGCAAACGGTGCAATCTAAGGAAAGCGCCGTGAGCCACAAAAGCTGTGGAATCAGGTAAGCAAAGCAAACCTCTTTCTGCAGCCCAAGCTGCCTGCGGAGATGGAAAACTGACTTCATCAACTCTGATGATAGCAGGTACATCTACTGAGGACAGCAAGATCAAAAAAACGGACAAGCACCGTCAATCATTTTTACTGGACAGGATCACATCCAACACCAAAGGTGAGTGACTGTGAACTGTCCAGCTAACTAATCAGTTGTGGCTAAATGCTCGACCGTGTTACTTGCAGCATCAGAACTCAAGAACAAGACCCGAACCACAAACACTCCCAACCAAACAGGAAAGGAGCTAAGTAAGTGGAAAGGTCCTGAGCTAGAGACAACGGCCAAGAAAAAGAGACACTGAGCTAACCACTACGTTCAACAGAAAGCGTAGGGAGCGCATCTCTATTGGACCGCCTCAGCTAAAGGCTCAAGCCTGGGAAAAACCCGGCCAAGTAAGAGAGAACTTACTCCCTAAAATATTCAAGCGGTGTGGAACCTCTCAACTGGGTGAGATGAGCTTGGAGGGGAAAAGTATGTTGGGATACTTGGGTGTTGGTAAGACTGCCCTCCTGGAATAACTCTGGGAGAAAGGATTCACTAAGAATAAATAATTTGTGGCTGACTTCTATTCTAGTGAGAACTATTACTGGAGTCTTACAAGGACAACCTGCAAGGGGGAAGAATGAGGGTTGGAGGAGGGACAATGGTTGAGGATTCAAGGATGTATCTGGTTCTCTGTCAATTATTCACTAAGGTATTCTGTTCTGGTTTCAATGATGGTTATCTGTCTCTGATGATATTTCTCAAGGATAAAGGTGATGAATGCTAGTAGGTATCATTTACTATTCTAATGCAAGCATGAGAGGAAAGGAAACAACAACTGATGAGTGTAATCTTTATAAAGGATCTAGTACATTGGGGTAAATAATAATCAAGGGAAATAGTGGGGCAATGCCTTCCCTGTACAACTGGTTGGTGTTTGTGTCTGGGGTTATTCTGTACTGGGGAAGGACATTTGGTTGGGGTAATTCCACTACTACAACTGGCTGGGGTTTCACTAGAATTTTCTTCAGACTAAACTATGTACTCTTCAGTTGGGGTGACTAGACTGGATGATGTAATAGTACTGGTTATGCCAGATGCTGATGGGGTTATTTATCTAGAGTGATTTTAGCCTTCTTGATTATGTATTTATCTGTACTATGTATAAAGATGCTCTTGTATAATAAATAAGTGGGAAAATCTTGTGAAATGATTGGTCTGTGACTGTTTTTGTGATATGTAGCCATGTAACAGATAATAAGGAAAAGAGCAAAAATAAGGGAAATAATATAGCTAGGCATATGTAATAAAGATGGGACCCTGGATAACTTGACCTGTAGATTGTGATTCTGCTATAACAATGAAGGATTTTCTACTTATATGGGCTTGAAATACTATGTATGGGTTTGAGTGATCTCACCACAGCGGGAACGAGCTGCTAATGGCACAACGGTGACGCGCAGACAACAGATCTCACAACTCCTTACTTTCAACTTTTAAGTCAGCGGCGGCCACTTGCACTGCTTTCAGGTAAAACCCATTTGCCTGTCTAACACTTGTAACTAGCTCTACAAGCCTAAGAACAATGTGTCTAAAAAAGAAATGCACTTTCAGTTCTCCATAATTTTTCACTGTACACGCCGGAATAGGCATCCACCAATTCCTGTTCTTTGCCCCTCCCGGCGCTCCTATTTTTCTCCTCTTTTTTATCTCTCTCTTTGTCTTCCTAGAGATGAACCGCATCTAATCCTATTGCAGCCTTTGGGCCTATCATTGTATTACTATTATCACCCTTCTGGCCTACTTCCTTGTTTTTCTCTTGTAAGATCTCGTAGATCTTATTGTATCTTTTATAATACTACTCAGGCCCGATGGCGCCTATAAATAGAGGCCCTCGCGCCCGCCAAAATACAAACCTCAGCTCATTTTCTCTATAACTTCTATACCCAAAAGTACAAGAGATCACAAGGGTTAGGCCAATTTTGTTGTGTGGTGTTAGCAATTTTTTGCATTCGAGTTGTTGGGTCGTCTCTTTTAGGAAAGCGCAACGGCGGTCGGAGCCGGTTACAGAAAGTTGCTTTTCGGTTATAGCAAACAATTGTGTTCTGGGTGTTGAGATACCGCTGACCTGCGCGCGTGACAAATGCAACATGGAGGTGAGAATCGGCAATATAACTAGGTGCGTCGCCACTGCCTTTGATTTGATCAGAGCCGGCAGTGGCGACGCACCTATAGTTGTCCTCTCAGGTCGTTCCTTTATGTTAAAAATCATTGGTTACGTCGTCAAGTACATTTTTCGCAACCCTGTAAGTGGAAATGCTGCGCAGAAAAAGTACTTGTCAACATAATTAATGATTTTTAATATTGCATCCTTGGGGTGATGCACTATATACTGTATTGCATCGTAAAATTGATGCATGGCATTGGCATCACATTGCTTGATTGATACAGCGGGTGAGAAAACCTTGCATCCCATTGTAGAGATAATGCAACCAATATATGTTTGCGTAGACAGACCAATAAATATTGGTATTGCATTGGTTAAACCAATGCACATCCAACAAAAAGCCTGTATTGCATTGCTTGAACATATCACACCGGCTTTCCAAGACAATGGGATTCTGCACAGTATTGGGGGCTGCAAGGCTCCCAAGGCCTTCAGCAATGCTTGCCTCCAGGGCCCAGCCTGTTTACACCCTCCGCAGAGCCACTGGTGCTGCTCATCATGACCGATTTAGTTAAGGCTTGGTAGCTTGTTGAGGACTTCAACAACAACTAAGCGGGCCCAGACAACCGGCGGGGTCTCTAGCAAGTTGTCTGCTTTGCCGGATGTTTGGAATAGAGATGGCCCCGACAAACCCGTCGCGGGTACCTGCTATCCGCTGGCGGGTACCTGCCCATGGTCGGCGTGTACCGGCCAGCGTGTTCGTGTTCGGGTGCGGATGCTGGATTTCTGGGAGAAATTGAGCGGGTACCCGCTCTTGTTTGGGCAGGTGGCGGCTGCCACAACAACCGGAAGGACTGGGAAGGCCTTCCTTCCGGTCAAAGAGGTTCTGTAACCCCTTTGACCAGAAGGATTCCTTCCAGTCGAAGAGGTTTACAGAACCTTTTTGACTGGAAGGCCTTTCCAGTCAAAGAGGCTTTGTAACCTCTTTGAAGGCCTTCCAGTCAAAGAGGTTACAAAACCTCTTCAAGCGGAAGGATTCCTTCCAGTCGAAGAGGTTTTGCAACCTCTTTGACTGGAAGGAATATTCCTTCCAGTCGAAGAGGTTTTGCAACCTCTTTGACTGGAAGGAATATTCCTTCCAGTAAATTTTGAGGGGCAGGTACCCGCTCTGACTGCCCCAGGCGGTGCGGGTGCGGTTGCGGGTGTCAAACTTTTGGCAAAAAAGATGGCGGGTACCCGGGTTCACAGGGGCCATCTCTAGTTTGGAATGGGGCCCACTTGTGGTTGAAGGCTGTGACAGGGTGTGCCTCTAGGTGACATACATATAGAGAACCCTTGGGCCCCCGATTGTGAGAGGGGGACTTCATGAAACCCATTGGATTCCAGACCTGGCACTCAGGAATCCAAGTCCAGGAGCATTTGGACAAAGTTGGGTCATTAAAAATTCTATCCCCAGGGCAGAGCTAGAGATGGCACTTGGGTACCCGGCACCCGCCAGCAGGTACCCGGTATACCCGCCAAGCACACGGCGGCGGTTGCCGGGTGCGGGTGCGGGTGTTGAGAATTTGAAAAATTTCAGGCGGGTACCTGCACCCGCAGTGGGTACCCGGGTGCAAGAGGCCATCTCTAGGCAGAACCATATTTTTGGCGGGGGAATTTTTTCCTGGAATTTGGGACCTGCGCAACCTCCTGGAGACCTGGGTTTCAATTTTGAACCCACGTATTAAATTTTCAACTCCCACTCTTGATAGCAGAATTTGTATTCCAACTCCCCAAAAAATCCCGGACCAATTTTGGGTCCTGGCAACCCGCTGCGGACATCAATTGGCGGTCCTCAGGACGTCAGCAACTTTTGGGAGTCGGAAAATTAATTTTTGGGAGTTGATCTTTCAACTCCCTAAAAAATGCTGGGGCCAATCCACTTTCAAACCTATCAACTTATCACCCTTATTTTTTTGAGTCTCCAGAGTTCTGTGTCTTGAGAGTACTACTAGTATTGGTGGAGTACTTTCTTCCTCCACCTGGACCACCCTGGAGCACTCAGCGTTTCTCCACCCAACCTTTGCTGGGTTGATCTTCATTCAGGTCAAAAAACTGCTATCCTCTGTTACCCCATCCTGTTGAAACCAGGAGTCCCCAAGTTTTCTGAGCTTAACTAAGCCTCTCAATTGGGGGGTTGGGGGGGGCCCTGGGTCCGCAATCAACTTTTACAGTTGAACTCTGCCAACAATGACTAGAAAATCAAAACGCATCCCAACAGCAAATCACACTCTAAGCACTCCATCCGTAACGGCAAAGCAAAGCAAACCGGCACAAAAGACGAGTCCAAAATCAACTCAAAGTACTCCAAAGAAACTCAATACCGGGGTGACCATCCTCAAGAAGGTTCTTCAAAGCAACGATTCCAATTTAAAGTCTTCTGGAGTTGTTTGCAGATGTGCAGAATTTTTTTGGCTTTGATACGTGGTGGTTAAATATTTGAATGGTTGTCCATCTTGTATAGCTCGTCTGCATCATGTAATTCTTCAATTGCACTGGTACATGGTAGGCTGGCCATTGATCTAGCTCAAAGTCGAGTATTTGCTGTTTGATGATGGGCTATGGTGGCACCGGAATTGTGCTGGCCAGCAGAGACTTGAGCAAGCCAAAGGTGAATAAACAAAGTTTACAAAGAATTATGTCTATGGCTTTTGATGTATACCTTATACTATTCATGCACTGAGGACTGGATCTATCCGGGATTGTATCTGGGCCTGACTTTGGCGGATTGTTCAAAGCTGTCATACTTATCCATCCCCCTAGTTGCCAACTGCTATGGGTATGTGGGCTTTTGAGGGCTGTACACACACCAAAAAAAAGGCCAGCTTTTCAATGGTCTCGGAGGCGTGACATGAATCTGGGTGGTTGTGGGGGATATTGAGGTTGTAATGCCCTCCCCAGCCAAATGGCTGGTTGCGCTCACGCGAGATTTGGGACATTATATTGAAGTCCCTCCTTCGGAGGCGCTTCGCGCCTCCTCGGAAGGAAGGGACTTGTGTTAAGTTAATGACGCGGCTCTGTCACACTCTGTGAAAGAGAGCTGTCACAGGCGATTGCGAGGCCTCTCGTCCGCCTCCCGACGTCCTCTCGATCAAGTCGATCTCATGCGTCATACATATTGTGTCAGCCAGCCCGGATGATGTAACCCTCTCTCCTCGAAGCTGCTGACCATCCACCCAAAATCGAAAGCGCTGTTGACCACTTTGGCCATCACCAACCCAAAAACCATCGAGAGCAAGCCGAACACACACCGCTCGCTCGTCCAAATATCATTCTCGATCCGATCGACCCGTCCAAGCAAGACCTAAACTGGCTCCAAGCAGCATGGCCAAAGATCCAAAGGACTCATTGGTGGCGCCGGTCAGGTCTGACGACTTGAAAGCATCTGATAAGAAAAAATCAGAAGATGGGCTGAATGGTAAACAAGTAGCCAAGAAGCTCAACGATAACAAAACTCACGACCAAGAATTGGTCAGTCATCCCCTCCCTCGATCATCTTCATTCGCCACTGACACGAAAAACCTCGAATCCGTCTTATTTAATATCGATCGTTCAGAGTGAGGAAGATACCGCTCTCAAGGAAGAACTCGAGATGCTGGTCCAAAGGCTCAAGGTAAAACTCGGCCTTGAATTATCTGTATCCCCCTGCAATTTTATTTCTGATGATTACCTGAACTCTTTCAGGAATCCGATCGACAACTCTATAAACCGACTCTTGAAATGTTAAGAAGTTTAATCCGAACCTCAACCTCATCAATGACTTCAGTCCCGAAACCCTTGAAATTTCTTCGACCTCATTTCGGAGATCTAGTTCGAATCTTCTACAGCTGGGGCAGTCGAGAGGAATACGACCAAGCGATGAGAGAGGATGGCGAAGTCAAGCAGGAGATCCAACGTCTGAAGCAGGCCGAAAAGCTTGCTGCTGCCGCCGCTACAGCTTCCGCCGCCCCTTCCAGTGAACCAGAGAAGAAGGAATCCGACGGTGAGACCAAGCCGGATGACTCGAAGGTCAAGGCTAAGGAAGGGTCTTCTGCTAGCAAGGGCGCCGATGGGGAAGCCACTCTTACTCGATCGCCCGCTGTACCTGCACTGTCTCCCTTCCATGCCGAACCCGGTTCCGTCAAAGGTGTCTCTCCTATCGATCGCATCTTGCTGGCAGAAATCATTTCCGTCCTTGCGATGACCTACTCTGACAGTGGCCTGCGCGAAACTTTGGCCTTCCGACTTCGAAGTCACAAAGTTGATAACTCGAGCGTAAGAGATGATCCGGGCGTATGGGGACATGAATATGTTCGCCATCTGGCAGCCGAGATTGCAGAAGCTTACCAGGCGGTACAGTCCAAGTCCGACGACATGGGTGAAGATGAGCGGATCGAGACCGATGAGCAGTCTAGCCGGAAGAAGGAGCTGCACCAGTTGGCGATGTTACTTGTTCCATTTTTGCTCAGTCATAACGGAGAGGCCGATGCGATCGATCTCCTTCTTGAACTTGAAAGTATCAACGACATTGTGCCGTTGGTTGCAGAACGTAAGCTTTCTATCTTGATACTACTTTGCTCTCAGTCATCGCAAATCTCTATCTAGTTACTAAGATTGTCCACCATCTCCGCATTCTTACCGCAGACAATTATTCCAGGGTTTGCAATTACATGCTGTCCTGTGTGAACTTCCTTGTTCCCCCCGATGACACCAACTTCCTCCGAGCTTGTCGAGAAATTTACCGATCTCACTCCAGATTCTCGGAGTCGATGATGGTCAATATCAAGATGGGGGACAAGGCGGGGGTCAAGGAGGATTTCGAGTCGGCATCTAACCCCAATATGAAGCTACAACTTGCGCATTTATTGGCCCGCCATCAGCTACCGTATCTTTCAGCTGACCTTACTGAAGACGAGGACTTGAACGATGTCTTAAACAATACGAAGCTGACTACGCATTTCAAAGCATTCGGAGAGAACCTCAATGTCACTGAGCCGAAGACTCGCGAAGACATTTACAAATCTCATCTCGAAAATATTCCTGCAAGTTTGGGCATCAAGATGGATTCAGCCAAACAAAATCTAGCTGGTACATTTGTTAATGCTTTCGTCAACGCTGGCTTTGGAAACGATCCGTTGATGGCCAACGCCGAAGGTGGGCAGAGTTGGATTTACAAAAACAAGGATGATGGAATGATGAGTGCTGCCGCATCGCTCGGGGTCAGCTTACTATGGGATACCGACGGGGGTATTAGTCAGATTGACAAGTATACGTATGCAACGGACGACCATATCAAAGCTGGTGCACTACTGGCAAACGGTTTATTACACTCTGGTGTTCGCACCGAAATGGATGTCGCTTTGGCTCTTTTGGCCGATCATATCGATTCCACCGTCGTTCCGATCCGAGTTTCAGCGATTATCGGGATCGGAATTGCTTATGCCGGTACGCATCGGGACGACATCATGGACTTATTATTACCACGAATTGAAGATACGGCAGTATCGATGGAAATCGCCGGAGTTGCTGCTTTGGCTCTTGGATTTATTTTCGTCGGTAGTGGGGACGGCAACATCTCACGGACAATCTTGCAAACAATGATGGAGCGTGAAAACGATCAGTTGAACAATAAGTGGAGCCGCTATTTGGGGCTTGGTCTTGCTCTACTCTATTTGGGTCAACAAGACTCGACCGAATCAGCTGATGCCACCATCGAAACATTGAAAGCAATCGAACACCCCCTGAGCAAACAAACTTTAGTTTTGCTGGAGTCCTGTTTGTTCGCTGGGTCGGGTAATGTTTTGAAAATTCAATCGATGTTGCATCATTGCGCGGACCATCACACAGGGAGCAGCAGCGGTACCAATGAAGAAGACGCGAACAAAGAAGATGAGAAGGACGGAGAAGAGGTACCGGAACAAACCACACTTCACCAGCAGCTTGCCGTTTTAGGAATAGCTGTTATTGCTATGGGTGAGGAAGTAGGCGCAGAAATGTCGCTGAGACATTTTGGACACCTTGTAAGTCAAATGACAGCTTGTATCACCCATGTTCACCTCTGCCATTCGATACTGATCAAGCGATATTTTAATCTGACGTAAAATTCCAGATGCAATATGGCGAGGCACCCATCCGCAGAGCTGTGCCCCTAGCGTTGGGACTAGTCTCGGTTTCCGACCCAGTTTTGCCCGTGCTGGACACTCTTTCAAAGTACTCCCATGATAGCGATCTTGGAGTTGCGTTGAATTCGATATTCGCGATGGGATTAGTTGGGGCGGGAACAAATAACGCACGTTTGGCTCAGATGTTGAGGCAATTATCAACGTATTATTATAAGGAACCAGATTGTTTATTCATGGTTCGAGTCGCTCAGGTAAGTGCCGTTTGGATGCCTTCATCCCAACGTTTCCCCCGAGAAGGCTAATGGTTCGTAAAACATTCCAGGGCTTGGTTCATCTGGGTAAAGGCACACTAGGATTGGGACCATTCCATTGTGATCGACAGGTCATGTCGCCCGTCGCCGTCGCAGCTTTGCTATCAACTATACTTGCATTTACTGATGCTAAATCATGTAAGACTATTACATCCGTTGAGAACGATCTTGGCCATTAAAGCTAACGACTGTAATTTTTCTCTTGCCTCCCTGTGAAAAATAGTTATACTGGACAAAGCCCACTGGCTATTGTTTCTCTTGACACCGGCCATGTATCCTGTAAGTGAAGATACTTTCATCTTGAGCGATCAGCATAATCAATCCCGGATAAGACAAAATCAACACGAACTGACACCTTTGACCGATCGACAGCGATTCTTGATGACTTTTGGGGAGGATGGAAAGCCTATTGAGACATCAGTTCGGGTCGGACAAGCCGTGAACATCGTAGGTCAAGCAGGCAAACCGAAATCCATTTCAGGTTTCCAAACCCATGTCACACCCGTTCGCTTGGGAAATACTGAAAGGGCTGAATTGGCTTCAGAAGAATTCATTCCTTACGCTCATGTTTTAGAAGGCTTGGTCATCTTGTCTAAAAATCCGGGATTTGAATCTGAAACCATGATTTCTTAGAAAAAAAGCAACCACATCCGCAACGTCCACTCAATGAAAAACCATTGTCCAGTTTTTGTCATTCTTATTTTTCTTGTTCTGAGTTTTTGTAATTGGGGAATATTCTCACAAGTTGAAAGATCTGTAATCAATCACCTTTCTCGTTCATAGAAAAGTAGAATATAATCTCAAAAAACAAAAAAGGCCCAAACATTATGAAACACGCTGACAGGTTTGTTGTTCAAGATTGTCGAAAGCAGCTCTTCATGAACTGTTCATCCAGGATGTTTCTTCAAACTTATTTGTGCTTCGATCATAGCATCCCTTGCGAATTCAATTCACAAAGTTTTAAACATTCATACCATTTATGGTGTTCAAAGTTGGTTTGCATAATTTTATGCATGCATGAATCATAAAATCATAAAATCTTTTTTGCAGGGGATATGACTATCTGATTATGTAATACAAAATTTCCACACCAAAATATTTTTATGATTTTATGATTTATGGTGTTCAAAGTTGGTTTGCATAATTTTATGCATGCATAAATCATAAAATCATAAAATCTTTTTTGCAGGGGATATGACTGTCTGATTATGTAATACAAAATTTCCTCACCAAAATATTTTTATGATTTTATGATTTATGCATGCATAAAAATATGCAAACCAACTTTGAACACCATAATTTATGCATGCATAAAATTATGCAAACCAACTTTGAACACCATAATTTATGCATGCATAAAATTATGCAAACCAACTTTGAACACCATAATTGTATCATCCATCATCAGTTGTATCCTTTTGCAAGTGTGACAGATGAGTTCTTGCTGTCCCGCAACTTCTTTTGATCAGTCTAGTTCTGGCAATGTTCTCATTTGGCTTAATGGATGGGAGGGTCAGGGCGGGTTCTCTGGTCTACGTGGGGACATGTGTCTAATTCTGTCTATGTAATTTCAAGGCAGCCGCTGATTGGCCTGGCGTTGCTGACTTAACTGAGCCTCCCGGGACTGGGGGTGCGGAGCACCCCGATGCGAAGCATCTCCCATTCCCAATATCAGGCCTTTAATCTGGCACCACAGGCGCTAGGAATACACAAGGAGAAGACCCCTGAAAGGGGAGCGGGAAAAAACTCCCACCAAAACACTGAAAGCTCTCAAGCCAAAATCTTGGCTTTACCTGCAAGTCCCTCCTTCGGATGTCGCGCTTTGCGCCAGCCCGGGCTGTACCAGGGCCCTCTGAAGCGAGGGGCTTGTGATAAGTCAGTGGCGTTGTGGCGGAGGAGTAAGGTTGCGACCCGGGCCTCCGGGTTCGGGTACGGCTCTCCCGAGATCCGAACCCGGCATATCCGGCTCCGATGCCGGGTATCCGTCGGATCTTGTGCTTTTTTTGAAATTTCAAGCAATTGTGCGCTTTTGAAGAGTACGTGGGATCCCTGATCATCCCTGGTTCAACAGAAGCTCAATTGATCTCATCCGATGCCTCCGAAACGCCCTGCCGAAGAAGTGGAGTCCAGCTCTGACTCGGATGTCGAACAAATAACGGCTCCTGCCAAGACTGAAGATACCAACAAAAGAAGCTGGGTCTGGCAGTATTTCAAGACAACAACAAGCAAAGGTGTTTCTCACAATGTTTGTCAGGTAAACAAAAATCCTGGCAGCGGGGACGTGTGCCTTGTAAAACTTGCGGTCGACAAGAAAGGATCGACAAAGAGTATGGCAAATCACTTGGACCGCTGTCATCGTATATACGAAGGAAAGTCAAATGCGGGTGCAATCACCAAGTTCTTACAGAAGGGGAAAGTACCCAAAAAACTTGATCGGGATTCCTTGACCCCTGCGGTTGCTCGCTTTTTCATTAATTGCAACATCCCATTCCACAACATTGAAAACGAAGATTTTCAAGAACTTCTTCGACTAGCCAACCCAGAAACAACCCGATTTCTATGTGGAAAGGATAATCTCACCGAGTTTATACGGAAATCTTTTGTACAAGGACAATGAGTTATCCAACAGCAATTCCGTACACTCAAATCTAGAATAAGTCTCACATGCGACGCTTGGACATCTCCGAGCAACTTATCTATACTTGGAGTTACTGCGCACTGGATCACCGAAGACTTTTCCCTCAAGTCAATGGTCTTAGCTGCAGTACCAATTGAAGGAAGCCACACTGGGATTAATCTTGGAAGTCACTTAGTCGACGTACTCGAGGCTTTCGGCATATCTGATAAGATCTTTTGTATCACGGCCGATAACGCATCAAACAACGGGACTATGGCGACCCATTTGGACGCGGCAATCTCTTTTGGCTCAAAGGAACACATGCTTGGTTGCATGGCCCATGTGATCAATCTTGCCGCTCAAGCTGGAATAAAAGCTTTCTCTAAACCACCACCAGCGCCACCTGCGAGTATGTCGGGTATTCTAAACGATCAACCATCTCCAGCTGAAGTCTCTGGTATTGTCTTGCGGATCAGTGGGTTTGCAACTTTTCTGAAGCGCTCGCCGCAAAAGTCGGCAGCCTTTGATGGAATTGTTAAAGGGATCATTGGAAAGAGACTCTCAATGATTCAAGATGTTTCCACTCGGTGGAATTCCACATTTTCCATGCTTGAAAGGGCTTTGAAACTTTGTGATTGCATCAAAGTCTTTTGCGAAACAAACAACTTGAACGAAAAATACGGACTCTCTCCTGGTGAATGGAAGAAAGTCAAACAGATCTGTAATTTCTTGGAACCTCTCAATGAAGCGACTGAAACAATCTCGCCCGATAAAACCACTTCGCTTGTCTTCGGAGCTCCTGTATACATCTGTTTAATACAAAGTCTCCATGAGGTAAGCCTTTTGACAGTTCATGTCAAGTTTCAACTTCATCGCACTCTCTCTTACTAACTCGGTGTTTCGATCTCATCGTCAAACAGGCGCGTACACAGTATGGCGCTGAGGAACTCATTCCAGCAGCGGAAGACATGCTCGATAAACTCACGGGTTATTTCCATGCTGCTATGGAAAAACCAGTCTATCTCTGCTCGATGCTGCTCGATCCGCGTATTAAAACCAACACACTCACTCCTGAAGCCCTCGAGTTGATGAAGATGGACAAGCAATTCATCCTTTGGAAGTTTAAGCAAGAAGCCAACAAATTCAGTCTCGATAACTACGGGAAAGACAAGGACAAGCACAACGAAGAGCCTATCCCTAGAAACACCTTGAAAGCTAGTATTTTCAAGAAAAAAAAAATACAAGTCTCTTCGATTGATGAAGAGATCAAAGTCTATCTCAACTCGGAATGCGAGGATGAATCGTGTGATCCCCTCAAATATTGGATGGCAAATCACGAGCAGTTCCCCACTCTGGCGAACATGGCGAGGACGTACCTCGCAGTACCTGCTTCGAGTGCTCCGACCGAGCGAGCTTTCTCTCTAGGTCGCTACATACAAGACTACACACGTAATCGACTCAATGCCAGCACTCTGGAGGCACTGATCTGCTTAAAAAGCTGGCTTGCTCGGGATGTCATTGATATCGACGACATCAAGATTTAATTTCTTCAATGTGTTTTTTTCGTCATTCCACTTTTATTGCTCGAAATACATAACAAAGAGTGAAATTTCATACTACTTTTTTCCTTTCTCGTGCCTCCACCTGCATACCCAGGTATCCGATCGGATACCGGATGTTTGAAAATGCATCCGTGACCCGACTCGACCCGGTATCCGATCGGATAGCACCGGATCATCGGGGTTCGGGTCGCAACCTTACGGAGGAGCATTGCGCTGCAGTGCAGTGACTAAACGCCGGTGCGCTGTCCCGCGTAGCGCCTGCCGGCCGGAAAGGCCCGGGAAAGCCTCGTTTCTCACGCACCGAGGGCCGGCAGGAGTTCCCGTTGTCAGAAGCCATTTCCAATTCTCACATCCTCCCATTGGATGGTAATTCAGTCGGACAGCTTGTGCTCCCATCGAGCCTTGCGTCAGAAGTCAGACTCCTGCAACTGTCAGCCCATTCGAGCCTCAGCTGAGTGCAGCTCTCCCATGGCCCGACTCCAATTTCAAACGACGTGATCTTTCATGGCGGTCAAGAGGTGGCGGCAGAATGGCCTATAAAGGGAGGGTCCTGGTGGCCGTTGTTGGGGCCCCCATCTGCTCACACCACCAGTTTCAGCTCCACCCAATAATTCCTCCCAGATCACGACATTCTTTCCGAAGTCACTTCACTCACTCACTGAGAACCATCTAACAGCGACAATGCAGTCTGTAATCTACACCGTTTGCCTTTTGGCTACCAGTAAGTCACACGAAAACGCTGTCCCTGTCTTGCCAAGCAATCTCCGCTGACTTTGGTTTACTTCCCTGTTACAGTGGCTGTTGCCAGCCCCACCGAGTGAGCACCTGATCTTTGCCTAGTACTTCCTGGCCGTGAGCTGACTACGCCGACAACCATTCACAGAGTTCAACGTAGACAGGTTGGGCTTGGCGGTATGGGGGGCATGCCCATGGGTGGCCTAGGAGCCATGGGAGGTGGTGCTACTTCGATGAGCCAGCAATCAGGCCAAGGCCACCAGGCCCAGAGCTCCTCCACGATGACTCCGTGGGGCGGTTCCCAGAGCAGCTCGGAGAGCTCATATGCCTACTCGTCTACCGACATCCAAACGCAGTTCTTCAACCCGCTGCTCGGCTCGATTGGTCAATTGAATGGTATGATCGGCGGGGGCTCGTTCTCCATGATGCAGGCCCAGCAGATGATGAGCCAAATCGCGATGCAATTGCAAGGCACATTTGGAAGCATGGGACAATGTGCTTGCATTGGACAAGTACGTCAATCCTCCTTCTTGAATCCAGCCAGACAGCGTTTCTAAGCCCATCCCCTCGGCAATCTCTAGGGCGGGATCTCGTCGGCGTTCGGCAGCGTGTTCTCGCAGCTCACCCAGGCCATAACCAGCATGAGCACCATGTTCGGCATGGGTAACATGGGCACCATCTTGTCTCGTGCGTCTCTGGCTTCTCCCTGCGATGACTCATACTGGGCAGACGCTGACTTCTACCTCATCAACCAGCCCTCGGCCAACTTGGAAACAGCTTTTCGTCGTTCTCGAGCCAAATCGCGTCCTCCCAATACTCCCAAACCTACTCCTCTTTCTTGAACCCATTCATCCAAACCGTTGGCCCGATGGTTCCCGGACTCGGCGCCGCCATGGGCCCCATGTTCCAATAGACAACTCCTGTGTAGCTGCCCAGCGACCCGTGTGCGCACATGGAGTTTAGTCACCACTCCCAATGCCCTAATGCGGATTACACAGACAGTTATATCACGACTTTGTTATCGTCTTTTCTTATTTTGTCACAAGATTGAATTGTCATGCCTCAAGCCACAGCCCTCTCGTTGCTCCCACATGCCTTCCGCTGCAAAATAAATTATGTCCCATCTCATTCCCTAGAAGCACGCCACAAGGCTGGCCAGCGCCCCATAGGCGAGCACGAACTCACAAAGAGAGGCGGACATGAGTTCAGTGCCGACTGTTGCCACGTGTGATCCTCTACACTCTCGTTCGCTGGCATACCACCCACTCGCACCTTGACCCGGTCTGCAGCGAATGAAATGGATGAGATGGCGAGGACATCATTAGTCAGTCTCCACGGGGAAAAAGGTCTTCCAACAGCTTTTCAGTGCCACAGCATCAGCATATACACATGATGACTCCGCAACAGCTTCTGAAATTAAAAGCCATCCAACTGACAGCTCAAGCATGCTTGGCTGCTCCACCATCAGAAATGCCCGAACTTACTCAATCTGAGGCGCCCCAGCGGCCTTACAAAGGAGCGAGCACAAGGGGTCAGCCTCCGGCGGGCCGTACAGTATTCACTAGTAGAGAAGCGACTCATCCCGGTGGGAGGGACTTGTAGGGGTAAATGGCCCTCTGACATCTTGTCCGATACCACACTTCTACTACCTGAGTGTAACATATTGCCAAAGGATGTCTCCCGCACGCTTGGGAGTCATCCTTTGAGGGTGGGCTACGCCAAAACATCAACATGCCACAAATGCCTCAAACAGCATTTATGGTGTTCAAAATTGCATAAGATGTGTTTACATAACAGCATAACATGTGATTTTGGCTGGGAGATGTCAGCGTACATAAAAATTAAAGTGACATCTCCCAGCCAAAATTGCAGCTTATGCTGTTATGTAAAAAAATCTTATGCAATTTTGAACACCATAATTTTGGCAGGCATTCAGAGTCAATCGACTTAGCAAAATCTGAATGACTTTTGATTGGCTTGATACAACAATGTAGGCTTTTTTCATATCCCCCCTAGGCCCCTAAGCCTAACCCAGGACCTAACCCTGAGCCTAGCCTAAAGCATGGAGAGGGTGATTAGAGGGGAAAGGCATCATGAATGGTGACTTTGTCTGAATCCAAACTTGAAAAATTGAGCCCGCCCTGCCATGTTGATATTTTGGTGGAGCCCACCCTTGAAAGCTGTCTCCTGAGCGTGCAGCAATGGGTTTTACTCAGGTGCCTTCTACAATGTGGCTGGCAGCGAAGCGACTCCTCCCGCAGGGAGGGACTTATATTCTATTACACCTTAACTGCTTGATAATAAGATAAAGAGGGGTAACTGGCCCCCTCTGACATCTTGTCCAATATCTACCCTTCTGCGCCGGCACTAGATATCATAATGGAATCTAAAAGGCATGACTCCAAAGGAATCTTCACCGTCTCTGATCCGCCTCCGAGATGAGGTTAAACTAGCTTCCCGATCTTCCTCCGATTCCACCAATCAACAAACTTCCTTTCAATCTCAGATCTGTCTCTGCAATGAGAATAAACTAGGTGATCCTGATCCGTCTTCTGATCCTGCAGAATGTCTCTGCTCTGCTCAAGTCCGCCTCTGCAATGAGGGAAAACTAGTTCCGTGTTGTTTGGGTTTTCTGCGGAGGCATAGGAGTATAAAAGTAAGTCCTCCCAAAGTATGCACCTCTTGGGTAGTTTCTACCGCTTTGTCAAAAACCCTACAATTTGCCACATTTGTGAGCGGCCCCCGGGTTCTTCCCCTTTTGTTTTCTCTTGATCTAGGAATGTGTGGCGCAGTCTAGGGACAGACTGCAAATGGTGGGTGGATGTGGTGTTCAAACCAGTACAGGCCCTCCAGATCATCAAAATCATCAAGTCAGCAAGATCAGCAATCTCACCAGCAAGACCCTGCAGCCTCAAGATTCTCAAGATTCCTCAAGATTCATCCTCAAGATGATCCCTTGCCTCACTTTCTCACTTCCTCAAGATTCTCAATCCCTCCCAGATTCTTTATTTTCCTTTCTTGGTCCTAGCACATGAGTAATGCGGGTTTTGTTCTGTCTTGTTTTGTTTTCTGTTTAGATTCTTTATCATTTGATTGTTGTGGTGTTTTCTTCTGTTTCTTCTTTTGTTCCTCTTTTCCTGTTTGATGTTTGTAGTTAGGGATGTGATGACATGTCCTGTGACATGTCACTCCCCAGAGTCCAAGTTCGAGTTTGAACTTGGAGGATGGGACGGCATGGGACTTGCTCTGATCCACAAGATTTTCCATCAATTTTTGATCCGCTGGCAGTATCCCCAGCACTATTCCTGATCCTTTATCCCTGATCCCCTTATCATTATCATCTAGTGATCCTCAACAAACCAACCACCGCCAACGGTATTTCATCCCTGTTGTCTCTCAAAAATCCTTCCCCCCAACGCTATCACCTTTTCTGATCCTCATTGCTCTTCATCCGGACCACCACAAGGGCAGCCTCAACAGCACCTTTCCCCTCAACACTCTGCCTACTGCCTGGCACGGTAGGAGTTCCACACCGGTGCTGAACTCAACTTACACATTGAGGAGAGAAATGTTGGCATCACAAATGATGAACACTTTGATATTCTTGGCTGGTGGAAGATGAATGGAACTTGCTTCCCATCCCTCTCCAAACTTGCAAGGATCATTTTTGATGACCTGTTGTTGAGGTGTTGTTTGGATCCCTGACTGGGGAGGACAAGGCTGAAAGCGGCCATGGTTTTGTTGGGCACTATTTTGGTGTCAATGTCTGCCCCAGTTTGCTTGATTATTTGCATGTGTGTTTGGAAAAAATTGAAAAACTGATACACTCTGGGATTGGTTGCTGTTGAATTGATAGCTCTCACCGTAGGCCAATGTGATGATGGTCTGGATGTACCAAGCCATGGCGTCCTTCTTTTCGCCCAATTGAAGTGATATGTTCTGAAACAACTGAGATTGAGACATAGCCAATGGAGGCGGTGCCAGTGCCTGAAGGATGAGTCCTTCCACCAAGGGTGACAGTGCAGCTTGCACATTCTTGAGGTCCGCAAATACGTCAAAGAGCTTGTTGAAAAGTTCCTGAACCTGAGTTGGGTTGGTTGTGGGTCCTGTGATCCTGAATTCAAGCAGCTGATTGACAAGCTCAAACTTCCTGAAACGGATTGTCCCTTGAAAGTTGGCTTGCACAGTATCAAATGCATTGGTGCCCTTTGTGAACCTGTCAACAAGTGAAGAAGGTTTGTCATGTACCATGATTTGGATGAGATACAAGAGACATGTCTCTTCTTGGGCCAAAGTTTTTGTGTAGTTTTCTTGGTTGTCAAAGAAAGCTGCATGACTGAGCTTTAACAGAAGAACTTGGGAGAGATCCCGTTTCCACTTGTTAAAATTTGAACCGTTGACCAATAACTGTTTGATCTCAGATTTGTATATGCTAAGTTGTTGTAAGAATTTATTTCTGGGGGATATGTCAGTTCCAGTGCCCTGTGACATGGAGAAAATGGGTGATTTGGGAGTAAATATGATCTCAGAGACAGTAGGCAATGATTCCGACGGAGAATTGGGTGGTGATTTCTCCCGTGGTATGCTGATCTTTGGTCAGTATTCAGGTGTTGGAAGGTCGGTTGTGACAGGTAGCCCAAAAGGATTCCTGACTATGTGATTATCAAGTGGGATGTGCTTGCGTGTGGGGACCAATTGAGACTTCTGGGATTATGAAGTTGGAACTTGGAAATGCTCTTGGCTGGTTTGCTGAGAGTGATCAGATGGATGCACTTTCCAATTTAGTGTATCCACAGTTTTGGACATGCACTGCGGCCAAGAAAATTGCCTGTAAGTAAAAAAAAACTATGCATATCAAGTCATTGAGCACGTATGTCCTCTGTTATTCAACCTAGTGAAATCCATGATAAAATCAGGCTAAAAGAAATGAATTTCAGTTTAAGATAAAGAAAACAAAAGTATAGCATAAGATGATAAGGTGATTTTGCCTAAAAGAAACAGAAACAATGGTGATATGAGGTAGGGCTGGACCCCAAAGACAGGGTGGACGGGTATACCCGGATATTCGACCCAACGGGTTGGGGGCCAGCAGTGCTCTCTTCAAAAAATACCCGTCGGGTATTCTTGGGTATAAAAGTTGGGACACTCTGCTGATCTCACGGGGACCGACGGGTATTTGGTCCCAGGGGTTGAGCACACCGGCCTTGCTCCTTGCAGCGGCGCAAGGCCGGTGTGCTCAACTTTTTGTGCCATCTGGCCGCCCAAGGCGCGGCATGAATAGGCATCCGGGTGCTCACACCTGATTCCAAAGCCCTGGGGAAGTTGTCTCAGGCACAAATGCCCCGAAGTCCGATAAATAGACGTAAGAGACCGGGTACCCGCGGGTATACCCTATAGTTCTGGGGTATATCCGCGGGTAACCGCCGCAAAAAATACCCGCATCTACCCGTCTACCCGACCTGTTATTTGCGGGTATTTCCACTGGAGCAAAATCTCTGGTTTTACTCCTTGGGTATTCCCAACAGGTATTACCACGGCAGGGCTGGAGGCTCTCGGGTATCACCCGGGGTCCAGCCCTAATATGAGGTTAGATTTAACATGTTCAAAAGGAATAAGGATAACTTGAAAGAAAACAAATAAGGACCTATTGAAGAGCCGCCTAGACTGATGACCTTGACAAGCAACCATGAAATATTGATGATTGAATTGACCACTGGTTGGAAGGAGGGTGTTGAGATGAGGAAAATGAAAACGGAGTGGTAAACTGAATCACAAGATAGCATGGTCAACAGCTCTTGATTCGAAGTCTCTGAAGCCATGATGTCATTCAAATATTGAACCCATAGTCTCAAACCGTACCGCAGCACTGTGAAAAAAAATCAAGAAACTGCTGCCAGTTGACATGCAATATTACAAAGGCGCCTTTTTAATATTGCATGTCAACTGGCAGCAGTTTCTTGAGTTTATTTTGGAAAATTTAGGAGAACTGAGAATATATTTAAGTTAGATATTGTTATCCTCTCTTGAGTTGTCTATTTACAAGTGGAGATGAGCAAAGAAGTAAATGGAATTTACCTAAGAGCAGGCGTAAGGCCGCTCTCTATTGTTTTGCAAGAAATAAAGGAAGTAAAGATTCTGGTTCTGTTGGCGATTCTTATGGTTCTGTTTCGAATCCAGTGATGTCAGCTTGAGCTGCTGTGCCTGGTCTGAGGAGAAAAAAGTAGTCCTTACTCGGATCCAGCAGTTATGCTTTTCTGGTCCGGCTGATTAGGCCTCTGCAATACGAGACAGCAGGGATCTGTTTTGGTCTACATTTGTAGAGTCAAGTCAGTCTTTGTCTTCAGCTACCGTACGCTAGGCTTATGGCTACAATTTTCACCTGGTTCTTTGTTGCCGCTGGGGTCAACGCTTAGGGTTTTATTTGGCTGCTCTGGAACGATAACGTCTGGATGATCACAGGCTTTGGTTAGCTTTTTCATCTGGCTGGATTAAGCTTTGCTGTCTACTCACCTGAAGTGGCGGTGTCGGCTATGCGTTTGGCTAAAGTCTTGCAACCTGACTTCTCCCTTGTTGGGAGCTTGTGCGTTGTGGAGATCAAAACTGTATGCATCAGCTCTTTCTGTACCGCGACGCGCAGCTGGGGCTGCGGACAAGGGTTTGCAAAGCTTACCATGTTCCGCTGCTGGTTTAGATCCCAGCCTCTTCCTCACTTTGTGAGGTCGAGGCTGTTCACCTGGGCTAGTATTCTCACATATTTTACAGTGCAGCGTACCGTGTGCCACAGAGCGCCAGTACATTCCAACACTCCAAATTAGTTTTTTTTACTTACGCAAGAAGCAAGGCTTTCTGCCAAGCAAAGTTGTAGGTATTTAATTTCTGAGTGCAAGTGTCAGGCTCGGGTGACGCCAAGAGAAGAAATTCCCTTCTAGCTACACCGGCGAAGGCTTTAAGTAGTGCACAGAGGAGCGCTAAATATAAAAATAATAATAATATTTTTGATATTGTATATTTAATGGAGGGGCCACGAGCGCGTGGGGTATTTAAGTGCCCTCTGGGATACTACAGGGCCTGCGGGGCAGGGGTGCTTAGGTGCCTGTACGTCTGGGGCCCGCAAAGCAGGGGTTTTTGAACTTTTACAGTTCCCAGGAGTATTGGAGGTATCTACAATGTAGTGTAAAGGACAAAAGAGGACTCACTAAAGGGAGAGAATCCTGGGGCAAAAAGGCAGGAATCAAGTCAAGTTTCAGCAAGGATCAGAGGATGTGTAAGGGTCACGTGGACCCTCACTGAGATGTGACTAAGAAGTGGGACACGGGAACGAGGGCGGTACGCCAGGAGAGTTTCTAGGTCCAAACTCTGGGTGTTGAATTGCTCGAGCTAGCCAGGAGAGAGGAAAAGCTCTCTCGTTAGTCTAAATACAATATCAGGAGATAAGGAAGACTAGCGGAAGAATGAAACTGGAATCAGGCTTACCTAGCCAGGAGAGAGGAAAAGCTCTCTGCCAGACTAGGGAAGCGGAGGTTCAGACTATGTATACGGTGTGCGGGGGTTACGTAATCTCGTAACCCTTTGTGTGGAGACCCGATGTCAAGAGGGGCTTCACAGTCTCCCCTCCTATGTGAAAAGGGAAGGAAGGCGGAAAAGAATGTAGATGACAATCTGGGCTGAGTCGGAATGAACGAGGAAAGGGGGACCAATATCGATGGGCGTGAGGAAAACCAGTTGTAAGAGAAGGGGAACGGAAACGGGGGTAGAGAGGGCGGGAGCGGAACGGGGGGCCTGTCGGGATGGGAAAAATATGGCGATGAAGTCTTGTCTTCTCAATCGGTGGTCCGCATGATTTGACTTGGTAGGATTGCGTGTCGTGTATGTCTTTCAATCTTCCTCGGTCTGGGACACATGAGGACTGGGGTTCAGGGATGGAGAGAATTGGGCATAAAATGAAAGCAGGAACCGTTGAGTGTAGTGGAAGGAGAATGGAATTATTGGTCTCAACTATTGATGGAGCCCTTGGTGGCAGTGGTCGATGGATCTTTAGCTGTTGACGTGGGCCTGTGTGGGTAATGACGCGTAAGCGTCGCCCAGCGTGAAACTCATGGAGCTTTTGGGTGGGGAAATGTGCAGCAGGGGCAGTGAAGGGGACAGTGGAAAATGGCACATACTCCGTGGTCCCGTCGCTGTCCACGGGAAACCACTTATCAAGGATCGACTCCACCTTGTTATCAATCGCGTGCACATCCATAAGGTCGGAGGTGTTGGTAGGTTCTTCTGGGAGCAGACAGGCTTCGTCATCTGATTTTGGGGCAAGCTGGTCCTCTATCTTGATTTCATTGAGAGGTTGATCGCCGTACGCCAAGGCCGTCGCTTCAAGTTGCCCGTCAATCGCTGAGACAAGAGAGACTTGGGAGTGTTCAAAGGGCGGGGCTTCATCCATGCCTGCCACTCCTGCTGGTTTGCCAGTAGGTCTGCCCGCCGCTGTGGGATTCGTCGGCTTTTGATTCGCATTTGACCAGGCCCGTGGGGCCACATAGTTCGGTGGCTTTGGCGGCACTTGAAATGCCAGTGGAATGTAAACTCTAGATCGGTCGGGAGGGCCAGGACAAGCCCCTGCGGGGTTGCCGCAGTGCTTCTTGCAAAAATGGCACTTTCCTACCGAATCAAGATAGGCGTGCATCTTCCAAAGGTATAAATCGGGTTCAAGGCGGTTCGAGCCCAGTGGCGTGGCGTTTGCACCAGTGGCGACGGAACGGTAAGAGGGTTGACGGTTGCGAGGGAGATCGATGTAAAATCCATTGATTCGGTTCTCGAAGGCGCCGTATTTGAACGGCTTTTGGAGGAGAAGTTGGAAGTCACGAACTTTGCTTTGAAGAACGTGGGGCAATCCAAGAACAACGAATTCCGCCAGATCAAGGTCGTCAAAGACATCTTTCTCAAAGTTGACAAGCGATTGAAGGGTGCGGGCCCGGCTGCTATATTGAAGGAATGATTCCGACCCGGACATTTCGAGACGAACGATTGATCGGCGAAGGTCAGCTTGCCAGTCTTCTGGGAGACAGAACTCGAAGAGCCGGTCACGAAATTCTTCCCACGATTTTCCAGCAAACTTCGGGCTTTCGACTCGATAGAAGGCAGTGAGGTTGGTGTCAGAGATCAGGGAACCAAGGATGAGACGTTTGTTGTCGGCGTGAGTGACCGCCTTGGTATCAAAGAAGATAGTGACGGCTTGGATCCAGGTAAGAAAAATCTCGGCGTTCTGAAGAGGTCCATTAAATTGTGGCCCGTCGGACATCCTGAATTTGGGCAAGTCTACTCGGCCCGGGTGCGGAGTCGGGGCCACTTCCTGCTTTATGCCACCAGTCAATGCCGCCTTTTTGAGAGCTTTGATCCGTTCACGATCGATCTTGCACTGTTCGGCAAAGCGGTCTGCCTCGGCTTTCCTTTGTTCGGCGTCAAGACGTCTTTGTTCCGCATCAATGCGTCGTTGTTCTTCGGCTTGCTTCTGTGCCGCCTGGAACTGAAGTGCCGTGTTCTTCTGGATTGTGAGGATTGCCTTCAGAGAATCAGTGATGGAGAGGTCCTCTTTGACCTCTTCTGGTTGGTTAACGGCCGGGTTAGAACCCGGATTCATCGTACGTTCTGTCGGGGGATCAGGGACAGTTGGGTCGTAGTTTGGATGATCAGACGGTGTTTCTGGTCGGCTGTTTGATGGAGCTTGTTCGATTTCCAATAGCGCTTGGGCAATCGCAGCGTTGTTCGATGCTGCAAGAGCGTCTAAGCGAGCCCGTCGACGAGCGGCACGGAGGATTTCCTTGGGATCAGAGATAGGTAGCAGGGGTCCCGAATTCGAGTTTCTCGTGGTCATCAACCACCGTGGGAAAACAGACCCTGATTTTCGATGACGAAAGGGGAAAGGAGAGGTTCTAGAGGTCACGAAGTCGGCGTTGGAGGAAAACTGAAAAAAAGGGGGGAGTCGAGGGCAGAGAGCAAGGCAGAGGTCAAGGCTCGAAGAGCGAAGCAAAAGCGAGGACAGAGAAAAATAGCGAGGGCGAAGGCGAGGTCAGAAGGAGCTGACTGGATACTGAACCAGAGAGCTTGCGAAGTCGATGAGTCTGAGCGAGGTCGATGATGAGACCAAAAAGGTTGGTTTGTTTGGAACAAGAAAAAAAAAGTGTAAGGGTCACGTGGACCCTCACTGAGATGTGACTAAGAAGTGGGACACGGGAACGAGGGCGGTACGCCAGGAGAGTTTCTAGGTCCAAACTCTGGGTGTTGAATTGCTCGAGCTAGCCGGGAGAGAGGAAAAGCTCTCTCGTTAGTCTAAATACAATATCAGGAGATAAGGAAGACTAGCGGAAGAATGAAACTGGAATCAGGCTTACCTAGCTGGGAGAGAGGAAAAGCTCTCTGCCAGACTAGGGAAGCGGAGGTTCAGACTATGTATACGGTGCGCGGGGGTTACGTAATCTTGTAACCCTTCGTGTGGAGACCCGATGTCGAGAGGGGCTTCACAGGATGACCACATCAGCAGTTGGCGGGGTCGGAGCTGATAATGCAATGAAATATTTTGACAATTCTGAGGGGCCTTAACTCGCTTGAAGGCCCTCCTTTTATATTGTGTTCTGTCATTTAGGAGGCAAAGTGTTGGAATTCTGGCTCCAATAACCTAGACAAGCAGCTTGCACTGCTGGCGTTTGCATAACTCAAACTTTATTCATCTTCTGTATGCAGTTTTGCCCGGATTTTCAATTGATGACGTCAGTTTATCCATCACGTCATCAACTCTGCTCCGATGGTCCCATCACATCATCATCATCTCCGGCTTAGTGCTCACAGGGGAAGAGGTATCACACTCCCTAGGAGCAGTGATCACCCCCCCCAGCTCATCTCCCCGTCGCGCCAAACCCTCCGTCACGGAGAGAGGAGGCGCGACAGACTAGAAGGGAGATGAGAAGAGATCCCTTTCCCACACTCAGGCGACTTGGGGAGTTGTAAGGACAACTCCCGGGCCTCCTAGGCAATCCTGGACAACACAGGATAGCAAAGAGAAACACACTAGGGCTGAATACCAGGAAGGATACTCAGCCCAACCCTACGCGGAACGGTAGCAATAGGATTGGATGCTCAATGTTGGTAAATGTCAGACTTGGAATATTGAAGACGTATCTTCCTTTCATTACTAATTGATCATGTTTAAAGATAGAGAAAATATTCTTGAAAAATTTAACACAATGGTTGTCTAGCACAAGGCACCGGACTGATAGGAGATTGACAATGAGATCTGGGACATAGAGAACATTGTGTAGTATAGTGGAACCATATTCGTTTACAAGTTTGATGGAACCTATACCCTTAATCTTCAGTGAGTCGTTTCCTGAGCTAGTTCTAACTACTCCTTTTTTGGCACGGTCTAGAGCAAAGAACAGTTGAAGATTGGAGACCATGTGAGCAGATGATCCTGAATCAAGAATGAACTGTGATGGAGACTGAGACAGAAAAGTGTGAAAACTGCTGACAGTGGATTCAGATCTTCCGTTTGATCCATTGGCCGGTCTGAGGTGCGGGTACAACATCCAACATTTGGCCTCGGGATGATTCGCCAAGGTGTTGTGCGCGTTTTTCTTGCACTTCTTGGAGGCATCAGTGAACAATGAGATGAGTTCGTTCTTGGAGCTGACAGTTTTGGTGGCCGTTTGATCATTGTGATAACGTCTGAGATGATCAAGAACAAGGTCGCTGGTGAGATCCTTGTCGGAGTGAGTTATTTGCTGACTTATGTTGGTGAGAGCAGCGGTGGGCAGATACGTTATCCAGAATTCCGCATTTTTTTGTTGTAAATTCAAATTTTGCACACAACAGTTCAACTTATCAGCAAGAGTTAAGCATTAGGGCTTTGTATTCCCAGTATCTTTAATTTGCAAAAAAATATTCCATGTTTACTGATTAATTTTCTTCTAATCATCAATTACACAACAAATTTTCCGTTATCTGTAACTAAGTTACAGATAACTGAAAATTTGGTGTATAATCAGTGATTGAAAGAAAATTACTCAAGAATCATGGGACTTTTTTTGCGCAAATTAAAGATACTGGGAATACACAGCCCTGATGTTTAAATCTTGCTGATAAGTTGAACCGTTGTGTGCAAAATTTGAATTTACAACAAAAAAATGCGGAATTCTGGATAACGTATCTGCCCACCGCTGGTGAGAGCCATAGGAAGCTTTTTGAGAAGTATATAGGCAACAAGGTCCTTGGGAAGGTCAATGCCGATCTTGAATAATCTGGAGTTGATGGTCTTAACGGCGGTGATGAAACCTTGAACGTCGTTGACATTGAAGATGAGATCCAAGAGCTCATTGAAGACACGCGCACGGTTGGCAGGCTTGGTGGAGGCAAAGTAGTCAAGGATCAACTTCCATATTTCACGAGCTTGTTTTTCGTTGTTGTGGTTGATGACATTAGGGTGAATGGTTGAGTCCA
This sequence comes from Puccinia triticina, assembly GCF_026914185.1. Classification (NCBI taxonomy): domain Eukaryota; kingdom Fungi; phylum Basidiomycota; class Pucciniomycetes; order Pucciniales; family Pucciniaceae; genus Puccinia; species Puccinia triticina. The sequence continues at coordinate 486,294 of NC_070570.1, read as the reverse complement.
ACTTGGATGTGATGATGGTGCGGAGTTGTATGTCTTTGCTGGCCGTAAGAGTACCATTTTCCATGGTTAGGGCAGTTCGGAGACCTTGCAAATCAAGCATGTTCTCAACTCGGTTTCTCCACAGAGTATAGTTATCCTGGGTGAGTAATGGAATTGCTTCGATAGCTGTCTTCAAGATGGTGGAGTTGATCTTCTCCATATTGCTGTCTGTTTTGAGAGTTGTGTTTTGGTCATGAGTGGTTTTTGCTTCAGAGGTCAAAGATGGAATTGAGGACATCAGATTGAGAGGCTGAATTGAGTGTTGGTCGTTCGACTGTTAATCGTGAGAGAAACAGTTTTGATTACTGAAACTAGGACCAGAACTATAACAAGGATATCAGATGAGGATTAACAAGAAAGGGTTTTAAAAGAAAAGCATACCGCGAAGAGGATTTCTTGGAGGAATAAAGACAGACAAGCTAAAGTATATGAGATCAAATAAAGAGAAGTAGTAGACACTAATGGGAGAATCAATGGAAAAAAAAAGGTCAACGGGGAAGGCTTCAGAGAGAGATGAGTGTTGAAGAGGATGTTGTCAGTCTTTTCTCACCAAATTGGAAGAAGCCAATTGATGTATTCAAGTGAGAGCGTCGGAGCGATCAGGAGTTGTTGAGGAGAGCTTGGAGCTGGTTCAACTTGAGATTTGAACCGGTGTGATCGAATGACGAGAGAGATCAGGGAGAGAGAGAACAAAATGGACGAGGGAATGACGCGGAGTCGGAATGAGAGCTTGAGGTATGAAATGTTGACAGAGGGCAGCGGGAGAAGTCGAATGCGAGTTCGAAGTGCTGCTGAGGAGAGGTGTTCGGTGAGAGAGCAGCGGTCTTATATAGACTGAGGGCGAGGGCCGGAATGTGGGTGAGAGGTCTGGTGATAGGGCCGACTTGTGGTAATTATTTCGGCTGAGTTGTGGTTGAGGCCGAATTGGGAAATGGAGGACAAATCGGGAGATGAGTTGACGGAGTTGGAGGTTTCATCGTTCAGAACGGGTTTGTCGAGTTTGAGGAGTTTGAGGAGAGGACGGAGGAGAGACGAGGGACGAAGGATGTAGTGGAAGCGGGGATCGGGGAGTTCTGAGGGAAAGCGCAGCGCGCGCGCAGAGGCGATATTCCAACAGATTGGAGGGCATGAACCCTAGCCAATGGGTTTGAGTACAGATTTAATATTGGACCGTGGGCGAAATCAACGGGAGAAGAGCGGTAGGCAGCTTGAGAAGAGGAGAATAATGTCTGCAGGGTGAGAACAGAGGGTGAGCGCGTCTGGGACGGCGACGATGCTAAATGATTGATCCATTGCAGCACAAGCAAGTTGATCAGACACGCGAAAAATTGCGCCTGCTACTACAGTTGTCAAACTTGAACTGAATGGGAAGCGTCCGGGGAAGACTTGAGTAGAGATAGTTGAGTAAATTCGAGGGTGACTGAAGTAGACTCGTAGTGTCATAGGGATGAAGCCTGAAGAAGCATCTCATGGCTTGCACCAAAGAAGCAGCTCATGGCTTGCACCAGTGGCACCCATTTCAGCGCGAGCTGCGAATTTTTTTTGTACCACAGTCAGAATAGCGGGAAGTCGACATACTTGGGGAATCTTATCGAGGCTGCTCTGAACCTTGGAAACCATTTGAAGCTGATTGGGAATTGATTGTAAATAATTAAACCCCTTCGGGAAACTGTGTTGTCGGCCTTGAGGGCAGAAGGAAACGCGAGTTATACTTGTGGATATCTTCTTGTTTCTCACCTCATTGCACTCGATTAAGGGACCGGGAAACTGGTTATTGATGACTAGCATAGTCCTGGTGAAATTCAGGAGATCAGAAAAGACCACAAGCAACATATAGCGCAGCAAAATGATGGCTCACTTGCTAAAGCCATCTGGTGCGCCGACGGTATTTCTTTCACAACCAAGTCAAGGAGATCAAAAATTTCAGTATTTAGGTTGTTAGGTACTCGTGAAGCTCATAGATATATATCCGCACCAAATTCACTCACGTAATGTGGAAGTTGTAATTCCGGGTCTGGCGCGTGGCCGCGATTTTGAAGTCGTGCAAAGACAGATAAAGCTCAGGATGATTGAACTGGACCAACCCAACGTTTGAGCAAAGAAAGAAAAAGCATGCTAAGAAGAAGTTGAACCATATCAACAACCTTGACGGGACCATATTTTTTGAGAGGAAATATATTAGGCCCTGATACGGCAGACTGTTCCTTTACAGTTGATAAAAACTTTCAAACAATGTTGAGGTGATGGTGGTCTTGGGAAGGTATTCAGGGCGAATAGGTGGGGTCTACCAGTATCCAGCTCAATCTTTTCGAAAGAAAGGAAGATTTTGGGAATCAAAAACTAGAAAACAGAGACGATGACCGGCGGAAATATCATAGGTTGTTGAGATCTGTGATTGCTATGCTCTTTTAAGCGTTACGATGGTTCAAAGCCTCCCTATTCTCCTTCTCTGAATCTTTCAAATGCTGTTCGCAGACACCAAGAACAGGCTGATATTTATTAGGGACACAGACTATGCGGTAAAAGATGCAAAGCTTGATTTCATAAGTCCACCCTGATCATCACACCCGTGTTTACACCAAAAGGAAGACTCCAAGCCCGCCAGCACAATGATCAAAAACAGGTGTAATAAAATAAGCGTTGGAAAGTTTGGTACAACATGCTGGTGCGATGCAAGCTATTGCCGGGACCGGAAAGCTAAAGAAACTATAAGGGTGTGGTAATATTTCAATCTTTATCATGGAGTTCCACAAGCATTCCAAATATGGAGATTCAACGTTTCAGGAGTCTGCACCGCACGCGCGTCGGGTGTCGCGATCCGCCGAACCATGTGGCCTATATTCTCTTGGGGAGGGGAAATGATCTCTTGGCTAGTATTAGTACTAGTAACGGTAGCAGTCTGTTTAAGACTCTTAATGCTGCTGAAATTGGGAGCGCGGCCCGGGAAAAACTTCATAGTTTGGGCCAATAATATAAAAACAGTGTGGATTAGGTTTCTCTAGATTGTTAGGAATTCAATCTATCAAGCAGGATGGAGGAGAGGAGGCCGGAATGGCTGCTTAATTACGCCAGGCAGCCAGGAGTTGTGGGTCTGAGCAGGCTCCAGGCCACCTGGAGTAACGGGTCAGGCTCAGACCTTTTTTGGTGTAGTACTCCTCACGAGGAGGGCTTCAGATCTCACTAAGAGAGAAGCCCCCCCTGATCATTCTCTCTTAGTTACTCCCACCCCCCCTCACAAGGAAGGGGAAAGGGAGGAAACAAATGAGAAGATAAGGAGGAGACTCCTTTTCCCACACTCAGGATGACTTGGGGAGTTAGTGGACAAACTCCCGGGCCATCCTAGGCAAGGAGACGCGCAATGAAGCACCTTGCTGAACTGAGAACAAACTTGCTGAGAAACCTTATAGGGGTCTCAGCACACAAAGTGAGACGCACCGGGAGCAAGTAATTGGATATGTGGTACTACCTTGCCGCAGCTTAGTTTATCCAAGTTACTTAAATCCACACAAATGTGGAAACCTAGATCTAAGTTTTGGCATATTTCTAATTCAAAAAGAACACAACAGAGGAGCACACAATTTGGACAATACAAACAGCAGTTGAAAATATACCCAAAGACCCAAAAGCCCTATGGATTACCCTCCAGCTGTGCCAGAGCAACAAGAAAAAAAGGGCCTGTGTAAGACTCAAAAGTGGTTGTGAAACCCTTTTGCTGAATGGAGTACGGGCAGCGGTGGGCAGATACGTTATCCAGAATTCCGCATTTTTTTGTTGTAAATTCAAATTTTGCACACAACGGTTCAACTTATCAGCAAGATTTAAACATCAGGGCTGTGTATTCCCAGTATCTTTAATTTGCGCAAAAAAAGTCCCATGATTCTTGAGTAATTTTCTTTCAATCACTGATTATACACCAAATTTTCAGTTATCTGTAACTTAGTTACAGATAACGGAAAATTTGTTGTGTAATCCAAGTTTATTAAAGACACAGTTTTGCCACAATTAAAAAAATTTAGATCAAGGGTTCCCCCTTACAATACAAAATGAGGAAAAAAAAATATCATGGGTTCCCCCATCAACAAAAGTTCAAAAAAAAAACATGTCTGGTTTTCCCTCTACAAAAACCAGGATACACAAAAAGGGGGATTTTACACAAGAGAAAACTGATTTTATTGACAAGAAAATCTCTACCAGCCTTCCAACATCGGCAAAGCCGTGCCCCCAGGCTCACCACCCAGCCCGCATCAAGCGCACGGGTCAAAAGTGATGGACGTGAAGGCCCCCGGCCCGCAGCTGAGGCTGCAGACCCGTGGGGGGCCCACTCTTCAGCCCCTCAGACTGCGCACATGCAACAGCGGAGGGGGGCGAGGACGAACCGTCCGCTGGAAGCGCAGCGTCAGAGGACGCCCTGGGGGTATTGATGTTCATCAAGCCCTTCCTTTTATACACAAGTGTTCCAAGTCTCGCTTCCACAGCCCCCTTTTGACCAGCTTGGCATACACAATAAGACCCTTCTCATCGTCAGCACCACGAGGACAACCACTTCCAGAAAACAAGGAGGACGAGGACCCGGACTTCGGGAGCCAGTTGCTGCTGCTGGCTGAGTGCGTCAAGCAGGGACAGAAGGCCAGCCAGGAAACCATCGGGCCCTCGCACAGGAATCTCAAAAGCCCAGCCATGACTACTGCAACTACAACACCGGTGATTCAACTGATCCTATGCTTCCTGATTGCCCTCCAACCCAAGCTCACTCAAGACCAAGACGATCCAGACAAGATGCGTGGCTATTACCGGATCTTTGTCGAAGCTGGGGAATGGTACACCCCATTGATCCTCCGCCATCCAGAAACCTTCTTGCCGACCGTTCCTGCTATTCGCTCCTGCTGTGATTACGAGGATCTCGAGGTGTTTGGAATCACTCAACTTTTGGTATCGACTCTCCAAGGGACTACATCGCAAGAGAGAAGATGCCAACGCAAAACCATTGCTAGACATCTACTCCAGTCTGGCACAAACTATCATCCGCCATCTCCACTATCCCGACGATCCCAGCTCTCAAGTCGGCCAGGAAGCCGATGATTTCCGTCGGTTCTGACATGACATCGGCGCGCCGCTTTCCCTGAACTATCCGATCCTAACTTTCTCTTGGCTGTCCAACTTGCCTTCGAACGCCAGAGTAATCGTGTATTCCCTCTCCTCAACGAGAACAATGCTTCCACGATCTCTGATGGTACGTCCTTGGCTCTCAATTGTATTTTTCCAAAAACTGACATGAAAATGATCTTGTTTTCGTTGATTTGGATGGTGTCATGTGAAAACACAGTGATCGATGATTACATACATCTTTTATCAAGCTTGATGGACTACCAGGACCAGATCCTGATCTCTTTGAACTGTTTTCATCAATCCTTCCCACTGGTGCTGACATGTCTCGAGTTCTTCGATCCCGAGCCAATATTCACCAGTCTGAACTACATCCGAGAGATCCTTGGGCACTCGAGTCTAGAGCTACAGGCGGCAGCCTCATCATCATCTGGGGCAGGGGGGAAGCCCGGGTCGGCGACGAGCAATGCTGCTCCTGGCTCGAATCAGGTGTCTATTCCGGTCGCTCCGGCGGGCTACAATCTGCTTGCACAGTCGATCAATCAACTTGTCACACAGAACGGATACTTGACCTCCGACGTCTTGCTCAAGAGAACCCTCACTGACTTCCCCGAAGACTGCCTCTCCACCGTCATCATCCTCTTCAGGCTTTTGGCCGACTTTTATCCCACCCAATTGGCGTCTTGGGTCCCCTCAGTCATCGAACGTTTGCCCCCCAAGGTCGCCACTATCCCTGATAAGGAGAAATTCCTCCTCGCTTTTAAACAGCAAGCCTTGTCTCTCTGCTAAAATAGATCAAAGCTGCGCTTCCCACTCGTGTCCAGCATCCAATCCCGATGGCCATCAAGAGCGGGCCTGAGAAGCCCAAGACTGTTGGCGACGGTCGACGGAGCGTGGGCGGCGGCGGATTTCCGCAGTGAAATGTGTCTTTGCCGAAGCAACGAGCTCCACTCTACCCTCCCCCCGCGCGCAAACCCCCCGGGATGAATTAACGGTCTGAACTTCTCTCCAAAGAGGTAAGTTCCGATGCTCTTTTACTAGACAAGCTCTTTTTCTTCCCTACTCATTTCATCTTTGGGTTCTCCTCAGATTAATGGAGTTCAAGTGGTGATGGTAGTGGAAGGATGAGAAAAGAGTCCTTCTACATCCGCTGGGCCCAGGTATACTACATAGATAAATGAAATATGTAAAGCAGAGATAAACCTGAACACAATAACTCAACATGTGGGAATTTTAGATAATTGAAGTTGCTCTTTGTTAAGGTATTGTTTTATAAGTCAACCTGGATGGTAAATATCTAAAAACATTCTGTATATTCAGAATTGAAAAGCATACACACATGAGCTGCTGCCACAGAGTAAAAGAGTTGAGCTTAGCACCTGGGCTCTGCAGCGGCGCAGCCGCTTTATCCTCTAGTTGATGATTAGAAGAAAATTAATCAGTAAACATGGAATATTTTTTTGCAAATTAAAGATACTGGGAATACAAAGCCCTAATGCTTAACTCTTGCTGATAAGTTGAACTGTTGTGTGCAAAATTTGAATTTACAACAAAAAAATGCGGAATTCTGGATAACGTATCTGCCCACCGCTGGTACGGGATGATGGAGGTGCAAAATCTGCCCTTCTATAATATCAGATAACAAGACCCACCAAGGTAAGCTTGGAAAGTTTTAATGAAGTGATAGGGTTGGTTGGTTCAAGATGAGCTTGTTGATGACACTGAATAGATTGATTTTATTGTTAATGTAAGGTTTTTTATGTATGTAGGTTGTTGATTATATGTAAGATTCTAACTGTAAATATTGGGGTGACTGTAATTGGTGAGTAATGAACAGAGGAAAAGAAAACTGAGGGGGGGAGAGAGCTCCTTATATAGACAAATGTGAGGAAATTTAGCTACAAGGAAGCCCTGTATGAGGGAATTTAGCTGCAGGGAAACTGAATGAGTGAATGTGGTTGGTTGGAAATGTACATGACATGTAGAAGGTACAAACATCTGAATGAGTGACTATGATTGGCCAGAAAATGAGGGATTTAATGTGGTACTTCTATGATGTCACCTGCAGCTGTCAGTTGTGAAAATCCCCTAATCTAGAATGTATGTATATACTATGCAGTGTAATTGAGTATGTGTAGCTGTTCTGCAGCTGGGTTGTAAATGTTGAGGATTTAATAGGAGGCTGGATGTATATGTAGCTTGGATGTGTAACTTCTAATCCTATAGGGTCCTGTCCTTGCGCCATAGTATGTAAAATGAAGGACATAAAGAAATTTTTATTTTTCCTTACTGTGGCACCTGTTGGATTACCACACCGGTTGTGAAAGACTCTGTGAAAGAGCTTCCAAGGAGGGGCCTAATCAAGCAACTAGGGGGCCTCCAGGGAGGGGGCGGACAAAACCGGATCCCCTGGGGGGACAAACCACTGCAACTCCATCCCTTAAATAGCCAGCATCCACAAGTCCGAGCTTGTTGTTCAACCCACCACCACACTGTTTCCTTGCCAATTGTTGCCCCACCGGTGTAAGACTCAAAAGTGGTTGTGAAACCCTTTTGCTGAATGGAGAAGGGGATGATGGAGGTGCAAAACTCTGCCCTTCTATACTATCAGATAACAAGACCCACCAAGCTAAGCTTGGCAAGTTTTAATCAAGTGATAGGTCTGGTCTAGTTCCAGATGAAGTTGTTTGATGACAGGTATGTGAGAGTTGAGAGGATCTATGATGATGGAAAGGGTGAAAGTTGACTTGATGTTTCCGGTGGGGGTTGAACACAGGTCCTTGAGAGGGTGATATAAGAAGTTGAGAAGAGTGTCTGGACTGAGAAGGGTATATGTCTTAGTCGGGAGTTGAACCAGGAACCGGGTAACTCGTGACAGGTGCGTGATATGCAACCAGTGATATGAGAGTATGAGAATATGAGAGTGAGCTCAGTGGTTATTGCAGATAAGAGGGATGATATGGTATGTTATAAAAGTGTAAGGGTGATGATAATGGCTAATGGGTGATATCTGTATAACTGGTGGGTACTGAACTGAAGGAAAAACAACTGGGGGGGAGAGAGCTCCTTATATAGACAAATGTGAGGGATTTTAGCTACAAGGGGGGCCCTGGATGAGGGATTTTAGCTGGCGGGCTGCGTACAAGTGGTGTCAGAAGATACTAAATACAGGCAGAAAGTGGGGTGAGAAATGAAAGATGAGGTCATACTATGCAAGGAGTGCATAAATGGGGTCAGAAGACTGCATGCAGCTGCAAGGGGTGCATAGATGAGGTGGGGACATGTCAAATACAGAAGAAATGGGGTTGGTCCCCTGCATAAGCAGTGGAGATAAGAGGGATATAAAAGAGTATGTGTTTGGCTGGGGCTGAGTATGTGTATACCTGGGAAAGGTGACTTGAGGGGTGTGACAGGTTGATGACTGGGGCTGGCCGTGTCCATGAGGGTCCAAGAGGGTGTAACTTCCAATCCAGCGGGGTTCCAGTGACGCTTCCAGTGGTGACTAAGGGTGAAATTGGCCGTAGAATCCATTTCTGAGGTCTATTTGATGGTATCTTGAGGCGTATTGTGAGTAATTATGTAGTATAGAAAAAAACTTTTGATTTTTCACTTTTCCGTCTACCACACCGGCAGTCCCCAAGTCTACTCAACTGGTAGCCACACCTCAAATAATTAGGCAACCACTCGGTATGTATCAAGCCACTTGTCCACTGCCACCACCATGCCCAACAACCCTAGCACCATTTGTTTCAAACCTTGATTCAGGCAAAACTGCAAACCACAAGCTCGCTTAATCCCTGCTGCCGCTGCAACAATGACGCTGGACACTCCATCTGGCAGGGACTTACCAGACTTACCCTTTTCTAAGAGGAGGTCAACAACAAGCAAAGGCTCAACTTTGCTGGTCACATTGTTGCTGTTTTTGAGCGGATGCCTTGTTGCCTCTTCAGCAGTACCTTGGGGTTGCTCCACCCTTCATCCGCTGCAAAAAAAAAGAAGCAGGAATCTGAACGGCGCGAACGTGAGGGAGTTGACCAGCGCAAAGAACAACATCCCAAGGTTGTCTGACACAGACCTACCAACAAGTGAGTTCCTTTGATTGTTATCCAAGCGCCTACAGACTTCTTGACTGATCCCAAAAAGTATTCATCAACTCTTTTCATTGCTGGTATTAAGCAATGGCCCATCACTTCTCTGTTCAGTTTGGGGTTTGTCATTCCTGCTCTCACTGATACAATTTCCAAGTTGAATTTAAGCTCTACCACTGACAAAACTCCTGGTTCTCCTCACAGAGTCTGACTGCATCCATCAATAAAACCATAGGTTACTCGTCTGTCTACTTTGTCACCCAAACACCAGATTGGTTTGCCAGGAAGTGCAAGAAGACGGTCACTACTCTTGAATACTCCCCAAGCCGCAATCTCACAATCGCCAAGCGGTAGCCGTCCGCTGCGGATCCAGCCCAAAGGTTTGTGGTATCACCATTGAAGCTATGTATTACAAAGATGATGAGAATTGTGATTCTGAGCTTACTTCCGCTTGTGGCCGTTTTGGATTAACCAAACAAGACAAAGTTTACAACCAGGGCCATCCCTTCAACTCCAGGGAAGTGAAAAAGTGTGACAAGTTGAGCATTTTCAATCTTCTTCTAACTTCTTTTTAAGCTCTCCTGGATATTGACTGTGTCTCGTTAATTGTTATTACGTCAATCAGTAAAATTTGGTTCTTATCTATCAGATTTAACCCGTTGGTCTTACATCACGCCAGGCAACAATCCATCATTCAACCTCATTCTTTGTCCAGCTGGACATTGGCCACACATCACCAAGAAAGGCAGAAGATCACAGACATGACCAAGGCATTCATCATCTCAACAGCCTCCTCAGCGCAAACAGGGCCTCTGCTACCACCGGGCCCCTGTGACCTCAACCCCGACGCTGCTCAACGCATTTTCCAACGGGTCCGAAGCCCACAGGACTGTTTACTGTGAGAATTCCAGCTCAGGGGAGCGGGGTCATTCTCAGAAATTGAGAAAGGTCACGCGAACCAAACCAGCTGTGGAAAATGGTAAGCAAACGCGGACCACTTCCGCAGTCCAAATCAGAAGCTGCGGGAGTTGTGAAACTAAAATCATCTTTGGATTTTTACAGTTCCGACAAACGTGAGCAGTCAGATTAGGCTAAAGGAAATTCCCGGCCCACAATCACTCATTGAGAGAATCTCAGTTAGCGCCAAAGGTAAGCGACTGTAGAGATCTCAAGATAAGCTGACAAGATAGTCACTAACGTGCTATCGCTTCTTTTAGACAGAACTGTCAAGAGCAATCAGACCGACCATTCCAATACCGCTCAAAGAGCAGGATGAGTCCTTAGTCAGGCAAAAAGGCAAAAGAAAGGCAGCCGCTGACGCAACGGTGTTCTTTAAACAGAAAACGTTGTATCGCTTCTCAGCCGTTTCGCTGAAGTCAAGTGAGGAAACCCTCAGGTCAAAAGACCGCCTCGAGTAAGAAGAAGCTACAACTTGAGGAAAGAGAAAAAGAAAGGCAGAGAACTAATACCGGGGTATTGGTTGTCTAGATCATTCCGAGTCAATCATCCAACTCGACCTACATTCCCATTTCCCATTTCTTTCTTTTCACTCTCTCTTATCAGTAGAGAGCGGCCTAGTTCCTGCTCTTAGTTCTTTGGTGTTCTTCATTTACCTCTCAGGATGCACTTGCTATTATTGTAAACAGATGAAAACCTCAAGACCTTGGGGATTTTGGACGCGGTCATCCACCTGGAGGGAGATGGATCTGATCTGTGACAGATGGCCGTGAAACTATCCTGACCCTCCCCTCCCCTCACCTTCTTTGACTATATCATCCACAGACCCTGTTTTGGCTTCTCTAGCTCAATCAAAAGGTCAAGCATCATTGGCTCTTAGAATACAATCAATACGCACAAAAATTGTCTTTCCACTTGTAAAAAAGGATTCTATTCTTGGAATTAGCCCGCGTGATCATAAGGCAGTGTCTGGCTTCACTGACAACACCATTCAATTGTGGGATTCACAACGCAGGGCTACACAACTGACTTAATTGACCTGTGAGACTCAATTGATTATTTGAAATCTACTGTGGGAATCTGGGCAGAAAACATCACATAATCCATTGCCCTAATAAATAAATGTGTATAGATCAAAAAAACTTTGCAATGCTATGATTGAATGCTGCCAATTTATTCAATTAACTTAACTAAAGGTCTTCCACAGTGCCCAATAACAGAACGAACACTTAGATCTGATAATGTCTGGATCATAAGACTATCAATTGTGATGAGCTGATGAATGGGATGGATAGGCATGGAAAATTGTTGTCAGCTCAATTGAAAATTCTGTAACAATTGGATTCTCGTCTCTCTACTTGAGGATAACCAATGTGTTACAGGTGAGAAATCTGCCAGCATATCTAAATGATAAGAAAAAACAATGATCAAATCCATAATTGTGTTATGGGTCTCTGGTGATACCAGTCAAGGGAAATTTGTGCAGAAAGAGAATGGGAGTGGAGGATGAATATTCCACATTGGGGAGAGTTGTGCAAGGCTTAAAGCCTTGACTTTAGGATGGTTTACATCTGGCTTTTTAGCCACTCTGCGCATGCCATGAGAAGAGTTGCTAAAACCTCAGATGCAAACTGTCCTATTTCTTTTTGGACTAAGCCTATGGGAAGTGCTTAAATTTTAAGGCTGTGATATGATGTCTGGATAAAACTTCGTGATAGCGGGCAAGTCCTCCTGCCAAGGGCTATCAGAGGCTTGCGTTGCAAGTCCAGACACCCGCAGCAGCGAGGGACTTGGGTCAAAGTTTTGGCTGGCGGTGCGCCGTGCCCCCCTGGGATGAATGGGGTCCCGGTGACGCAAAGGATCGCCCTCGGGGCGCCTCCTTTGTAGGGCCGCTGGGGCGCCTCCGATTGAGGGAGTTTGGGCGGGAGGATGAATCCGACCTAAACAATTCTCCTTTTGGAGAAATCCCCATGGTTATCGGACTGAAAAAAAATGTATTTACATACTGAGTAAGTACGTCTGCTGACTATCCCAGGTGCCCGAGCTCCCACCCAGCTGTGGGCGGACCTCATCCAGTATGACCGATGCAAATCGCCGGCGCTTGTATTGGTCATGGGGGAAGTACCCCTTATGCCCCCCTGCTCAATGACCGGAACAAAAATTACATCAAGGGGATTCGTTTTCCTCCTCTTGATGACCGGTTGGGGCCAGCCATCGAAGACATAGTGAGTTGTTCTCAAAGGCCAGCTGCCAGGTTGTTGAAGGCAGTGTGCACCCGTGTCAATGACCGGCCAGTACCTTTGATCCGGTCTTTAAGAGCAGGTACACACTCCCTTCGATGACCGGAACAGACGGGCCATCGAGCTCCCTTCGATGACCGGAACAGACGGGCCATCGAGGGGAGTGTGTACCTCCTCTTGATGGCTGGCTATTGAGTAGAGTGCGTTGCTCTCAATGACCTGTACAAACGCCGGCCATGGAGAGGGCATTTTGCACTCCTCTCAATGGCCAGATGTACAAGAAATTAGACGGTACACATCCAACATTGAGAGGTCAGCCTTGATGGCCGGTACGGACCAGCTACCCGGCCATCAAGCAATATGTGAGGAGTACTTCTTCCCCTCAATAACCGGTCCGTTCCAGCAGTTAAACTGTGTTCCCGCTTGCCGGGGAGGCTACTGCCAATGGGCAGCCGGTGATGATGCCTTGCCAACGGCAGCATGCGCTCATCCAATTACCTACCTGGGTTTTTTTAGTTGTACATAATTTTTTTAGCCCTTTGTGCAAATCAACAACCATATTCATTTATGATTGTTTAGGCTACATTCAGGTTCGCGAGTTCGGGCATTCCTGATGGTGGACCAGCCAAGCATGCTTGCGCTGTCAGTTGCATGACTTTCAAATTCAGAAACTGTTGCGGAGTCATCATGCGTATGTACATGCTGACGCGGTGGCACTGAAAAGCTGTTGGAAGACCTTTTTCCCCGTGGAGACTGACTAATGATGTCCTCGCCATCTCATCCATTTCATTCGCTGCAGACCGGGTCAAGGTGCGAGTGGGTGGTATGCCAGCGAACGAGAGTGTAGAGGATCACACGTGGCAACAGTCGGCACTGAACTCATGTCCGCCTCTCTTTGTGAGTTCGTGCTCGCCTATGGGGCGCTGGCCAGCCTTGTGGCGTGCTTCTAGGGAATGAGATGGGACATAATTTATTTTGCAGCGGAAGGCATGTGGGAGCAACGAGAGGGCTGTGGCTTGAGGCATGACAATTCAATCTTGTGACAAAATAAGAAAAGACGATAACAAAGTCGTGATATAACTGTCTGTGTAATCCGCATTAGGGCATTGGGAGTGGTGACTAAACTCCATGTGCGCACACGGGTCGCTGGGCAGCTACACAGGAGTTGTCTATTGGAACATGGGGCCCATGGCGGCGCCGAGTCCGGGAACCATCGGGCCAACGGTTTGGATGAATGGGTTCAAGAAAGAGGAGTAGGTTTGGGAGTATTGGGAGGACGCGATTTGGCTCGAGAACGACGAAAAGCTGTTTCCAAGTTGGCCGAGGGCTGGTTGATGAGGTAGAAGTCAGCGTCTGCCCAGTATGAGTCATCGCAGGGAGAAGCCAGAGACGCACGAGACAAGATGGTGCCCATGTTACCCATGCCGAACATGGTGCTCATGCTGGTTATGGCCTGGGTGAGCTGCGAGAACACGCTGCCGAACGCCGACGAGATCCCGCCCTAGAGATTGCCGAGGGGATGGGCTTAGAAACGCTGTCTGGCTGGATTCAAGAAGGAGGATTGACGTACTTGTCCAATGCAAGCACATTGTCCCATGCTTCCAAATGTGCCTTGCAATTGCATCGCGATTTGGCTCATCATCTGCTGGGCCTGCATCATGGAGAACGAGCCCCCGCCGATCATACCATTCAATTGACCAATCGAGCCGAGCAGCGGGTTGAAGAACTGCGTTTGGATGTCGGTAGACGAGTAGGCATATGAGCTCTCCGAGCTGCTCTGGGAACCGCCCCACGGAGTCATCGTGGAGGAGCTCTGGGCCTGGTGGCCTTGGCCTGATTGCTGGCTCATCGAAGTAGCACCACCTCCCATGGCTCCTAGGCCACCCATGGGCATGCCCCCCATACCGCCAAGCCCAACCTGTCTACGTTGAACCCTGTGAATGGTTGTCGGCGTGGTCAGCTCACGGCCCGGGAAGTACTGCGCAAAGATCAGGTGCTCACTCGGTGGGGCTTGCAACAGCCACTGTAACAGGGAAGTCAACCAAAGTCAGCGGAGATCGCTTGGCAAGACAGGGACAGCGTTTTCGTGTGACTTACTGGTAGCCAAAAGGCAAACGGTGTAGATTACGGACTGCATTATCGCTGTTAGATGGTTCTCGGTGAGTGAGTGAAGTGACTTCGGAAAGAATGTCGTGATCTGGCAGGAACTGTTGGGTGAAGCGCAGACTGGTGGTGTGAGCAGATGTGGGCCCCAAGTACAGCCACCAGGGCCCTCACTTTATAGGCCATTCTGCCGCCACCTCTTCACCGCCATGAAAGATCACGTCGTTTGAAATTGGAGTCGGGCCATGGGAGAGCTGCACTCAGCTGAGGCTCGAATGGGCTGACAGTTGCAGGAGTCTGCCCCCTGACGCAAGGCTCGGTGGGAGGACCGACAGAATGGGGGATTGGAAATTTCCTGTCGACTCGAACACCCGTCGTGCGCGGGAACCGAGACCCCCTTGCCGGCGGTGCGGGAGTTTTCTCACCCTGTCGGCCTCGGCCGCATCAGTGCCGAGCGAATGATTCTGTCCATCACAAGTCTGAAGTCCCCCCACGTCCAAGCGTCAACGAGATCAACTGATTTTTGGTGACCTATCTACACCACGGCAGTCCACCGACGTCGGGTTATCGATTGTTTTTGCGGGCAGTCTGACCCTCCCCGACCCCGCCAAACTTTGTTGGTTGCTGCCGTCGAGCTGCCGAGGTTTGCAGCCACCCTGTCGGCCACCCGACAAAGGCTGTCGCATGTCCGACCGCCAGCAGGGGCAGGTCGTTGACAGGCTGCCCTTGTTCAAACAAATCTCTCAGCGACTCTCCAGGTCGTGAGATTATTGTTTTTGGGCAGCCAGGAGCGGCCCGTCGGCAATCAGCTGTCGAGCCACCCGTCATGTGATGGGTGCGTGGGATCATGTACTCGCACCTCTGCCGTGAGAGGCTGTGAGAGTCCAGGCATGAGACACTCGGCGCGCGGCAAAAATGTCTTCCAAGCGAGGCTCGAACTGGTGTTGCATTGGAGCGAAAGCTAGAGACACTGCATCTGCCAACTTGGCCACAAACCAATTGATTGGTTGGTTGGTAGGATTGGAGTATCGGATGTAGCATCCTCAAGATGGGCTGACCCAATTTTTTGTGAAGTCATTTTTTGTCAAAAAAAAAAAAAAAAAAAAAAAACTCTTCAATTTTTTTTTTTCTTGAGCTCTCACATACAATTATAACCTCTGAAATGAATAAGAAATGCAACGCTGAGGGAGGCCTCGACGGCAAGCCGGCGGTCAGACAGTTCTGTCCGCAACCACGCCGAAATTTTTAAAATCTACCCCACACACCCCCAAATCCCAAATACACCCCTCACCCCTGACAGAACTTCCTCCCCCCATGCCCACTGGCGACCCCCCACCCCTCGACCCCCCTCCCGGTATCCGCTCTGAATCGGTTCAGGTCCTCTCGGACTCGATTCACAACCCTCGAGACGCGCCTGTCGCCAACGACGCGTCGCCTGACATCGTCATGACCTCCGCACCCGAACCGAGTCGGCTCCTCGAAACCCGTCTGCCAGCGCCCCCTGCAACTCCAGCGACCGAGGCCACGTCGGCGTCATTCCTCCGATCCCTTCTGGCCCGCCCAGAAAACCAAACCCATGACGGAAAAGTTGTTATGGACACGATGCTAATGTCCTTACTACTTCAGCTCCTGGACAGCGAAGCCGAGCAAAAGCGCATGATCTTACGTACGATGGAAGAAATGCGCCAGACCATGCAGGAGATGAAACTCGCGATGGCGGACCTTCGCGAGCTACCAGGACGCGTCACAACCATCGAGGCAGGACAATTGACGCGAAAACAACCCGCAACGGTCAAATCCTACGCGTCGACTGCAGCTAAGCCGAAAGCCCCGCCCCCCCCTCCGACCAAGACTGAGATGACAGCGGCTCGGCCGGGCCTGACGATCATTCACGCCCGAGCGGGCACCACACCACTGAAGGAAGTAGACGCTGAAATCGTTGTCTGGAAAGCGAACGAGGTCCTCGACAAGATGAACGCCAACGTCCAGGGCGAGAAGGTTACGGTTAAGGCCGTCCGGTTCCTGCCATCTGGTGACGTGTCCTTCTACTCGAAAAACCGCCAACACAAAGAGTGGCTGATGCGCAACAAACATGAGTGGAGCAAGCAGGTTCACCCCGACTTAGAAGCGTCGCCAAGCACATATTCGGTCCTGGCCCACGGGATTCCCCGGACATTCAACGTCGACGCGGCAGCGAGTAAGATCGCCATCGCTGCGGACAACAACAATTTTGGTTCAGAAAAAATCTTCAGGATCCAATGGCTGGGAGGCTCCAGGGACCCGACGGACCCTCGGCAGGCCGGTACCATTGTTATATCTTTCACTGACCCTGCAACCGCTGACCTATTGGTTAAACAGCGAGGATTATTTTTGAGTGACTGCTTTCATAGGGCCGAACGATTCAAGAAATTGCCGCCGCAGTGTTTCAAATGCCTGCAAATGGGCCACTTTGGCAAATGGTGCCGGGCTGACCCGAAGTGCGGTAAATGCGGAGCTAAGCACGAGACTCGGGACTGCCAGGAGGCAGCAAGCTCAGGAGGAAAGCTGTGTGTGATCTGTAAGGACGCCGGCAAGGGGAAGGGAGTTTGGGAAACCCACACGCCTTTTGATAAGGCGTGTGAGGTGAAACGGGCATGGCTACTTTCTAAAAATCACCTCCGCAATGAATAATATAGGCCCAATACTAACCCCTGTTGTTCCTAGTTCCTCAGTTGTAGATACTCATTGTTTTGTGCCAAGCAATAAAGACTTCGTGCCCTCTTCTATTGTGCAGTTGAACTGCCATAATAGCCGAGCGACAACCTACAGTATTCTCAACACTGAGCTTAGCTCGGTGGTTTCTCTTATTATTCAAGAACCTTGGGTCAATCCGCTGACTTGTCTTCCTCCCGACCACGAGGCTTGGTGGACCTTTTGTAGCCCGGAACATCGACCAACAGATCTCAAGGACAAGCACCGGACGGTGACTTACGTTCGGAAGTCAATTGCCTCTCAGGACATTAATGTCCTGGGAGGCAGCGGTAAGTTTTTTATTGCCTTAGAGTTAACCTTGCTGACAGGGACCCGATTGAGGGTTTTGAATGCGTACAATCCACCAGGCACAACCGAGGGAGTCGACCGGATCAGGAGCTGGCTGGAAGTCGCCAACGACCGGCGCGTGGCATTGGTCATTGGTTTGGACTCCAACCTCCACCACCGATCTTGGAACCCACCGGGCTACACACACGCCCATAAAGAGGCGAAGGCTTTAGTTCAGATGTGCGGCAGACATGGGTTTAGGCTGATTTCTGAAAAGGACGCCCCCACATTCATTTCCAGTCGGGGATCGAGGACTACTATCGACCTCACGTGGTCAAATTTCCGCGCCTCCCAGTTAATCCTCCGTACGCTGACCTCCTCGGACAACCACGGGTCAGATCACCAGAAGCTCATCACGGAGCTACGAGACTCCCCACCGGCACCGGTATACCGGGTGGCGGCCCCCAGGCCGGCGGAGCTGGACCGAGAGAGTTTACGGGAAACGGCACGGGACACACTCAACCGGCTAAGTTCCCTTTCACCACATCTAAGCATTGACGAGACTGAGGAGAGGCTGACTTCGGGGCTACTCGACGCCTGGCTGGCTCAGGGAAAACGGAAACGAGTCGACCACGCCAAGATCAAAAAATGGTGGGACAAGGAGATCCTCGGGCCCTTGGTTAAGATACGAAATAAGTGCCGGCGCCTTTTAGTCATGGCCCCTACACAGGTCAATACTGACCGTTTCAATTATTGGAACGACAGGTTCCGCGGAGAGGTTAACAGGCTCAAACAACAGCATTGGCGGAACTTTCTGGCTTCGACCGACGCAACAACGGTCTTTCAGGCCCTACATTTCACCAAACCAAGGAGCGGGGGAGGCGTTCTCCCACTGCGCAACTCGATCGGCGGCTTCACCTCAAACAAGGAGGAGCAGGCGGCGCTCCTCTTCGCCGGCACTTCGGTTGTTGAAAGCACATGTGATCTGTCGGATGTTCCCCCAGCGGAACCCTCCTCTTTTGTGGTGTACCCCCCCATCACGGGCGAGGAGGTGGCAGGGGTCCTTAGTAGACTGGCAAAGAAAAAGGCCGCAGGCCCGGATCGCATCCCAAATGAAGTTCTCACGATTCTGGCACCCGAGATTGCTGACCCCCTTGCTTCCTTCTTTAATAGGTGCATCAGGGAGGATTGCTTCCCCACCGGGTGGCGCACCGCCACCACCGTCATCATCCGGAAATTTGGAAAGCCTGACTACACCGTTCCAGGGGCGTATCGACCAATTGCCCTACTCAGTTCCACCAGTAAGGTGTTCGAGACCGTCCTTGCTGACCGTCTCACTTTCTGGGCAGAATCCAACACCATCATCCCCGACGGACACTCCGGAGGTCGTCGAGGGAAGGGGTGTGACGACGCGCTGATGGCGCTTACAATGTGGGTGAAGAGAAAGTGGAGGGAAGGTAAAACGGTCTCGGCCCTCTTCCTCGACGTGAAGTCGGCCTATCCATCGGTCGACCCCCGGCGCCTCGTGCACTCTCTTCGACGAAAAGGATGCCCGACGTACCTTTGGAAGATCATAGCACGATTCTTGGAGGGTCGCCGCACAAAGCTGCGGCTGGCGGACTTTGAATCAGCTGAGTTTAAGATTGAGAAGGGACTCCCGCAGGGTTCCCCCTTATCAGTCATTCTGTACATACTTTACAACTCTGATTTACTGATCAAAGAGTTTTGTTTTGACAGGGACGAAGTCTCCCTGGGCTTCATAGATGACGTGGTCCATCTTGTGGCGGGGAAAACTGCCGAGGGGGCCAGGACGGGTCTCATGACGCTAGCGGAGGCTTCACTTCGGTGGGGCAAAAGCCACGGAGCTATTTTTGACAGCCGGAAAGCTCAATACGTGGCTTTTACCCACGCCAGATCGGCTAAGTTACCTTTTGTGTTTGACGGTCAAATCTTGGAGCCCCAACGGGAGGTCAAATGGCTGGGCCTCTGGCTGGATGAGAAGCTGACCTTCAGTAGACAGCTAACTCAGGTGAAAAAGAAAGCTGACGACACGATGGGACAGCTTCTGAAAATAGGCAGTTCGTCCTGGGGGGTGAGGGAGCAAGAGCGAGGGCTGCTGATCTCGGCTGTCCTTGTCCCTAGGGCCCTCTACGGGGTACAGGTCTGGTTCACCTCCAGCAATAAGGCGAAAGTGACGGCACTGCTCGGGCAGATTGAGCACTCGGCGGCCCGGTTCGCGTTGGGGGCATTAAAATCCACGCCGATTAAATATCTCGATAAGTACCGGCCTTTTAGGAGTATTGTGCAGACGGCCACAAATCGGATAAACAACTTCTTCCTCTCGAAGCTAACCAGGTTTGCGTACAGACCTTCGGCGATTGAGCAACAGATCAGAACGGAACTGGCGTGGCAGGCTAGGTCATTCCCCAGCCCGGCGCATGCGGCCATCACGCGCGAGGCCTTGGCGCCCTTGGCGACAAAGCGGCTTGAGGAGATCAACTTCTTCTTTGAATCCCACCCCCCTTGGAGTCTAGGACGGAAATTGGAATTGGTGGTCGACAGGGTCAACAAACAAGAGGCTAAAAGATCGATTTCTTCTATGCTCAACTCATTGAATCCTAAGTCTGACTTGGTTATTTTTACGGATGGATCAGCCCACCCGGAGGAAGGGTTAGGAGCGGCGGCAGTGACGGGGGATGGCTTGTCGAGCAGGCTCGCTTTCTTGGGCCCTCAAGGCACGGCTTCCAACTTCGAATGCGAATTGGTGGGCATCAGGCTTGGGCTAGAATTGGGGCGCATGGCACAACTCCCGATCTCAGGCGCTCGGGTTATCATTTTAACGGACAGTCAAGCCGCGATTGAACGGCTAAAGTACCCTAGGGCCCCCAAACCGGGCCAATACCTTGTTTCTCAGATTCAGGAAATAGCTGACGCCATCCCACCGTCGACACAGGTGGTGATCCGATGGTGTCCGGGTCACATAGGGATTGAAGGAAATGAGATGGCGGATAGGAAGGCGGCGGAGGCCCGGAACCCCGTCTTTCTCGACGAATCCATCAAGGGCAGCGCGACAGCGGTAAGATCTTCGCTGACCCGGAAAGAGAAGCTATGGCGGAAGTCGCCGCGCACGGCCTTCGACGCTCAGGCCGCTCTGCACCAGCTACGATCAGGTCACGTCCCACTAAACGCTCACCAGTTCAAATGCAAGAAGGCTCCATATCCGATATGCTCGACGTGTGGGGTCGTAGAATCAGTTGATCATTATCTTGTTTCCTGTTCCAGGTTCCGCGGGGCAAGATCGAGTGCAAGAAGGATCCTCTATGCTGAAAGGATCAGGGAATTGTCGGCCAGAACCCTCCTCCATGACGCGAGAGCATTTAAGGCAACAGAAACATTCATCCGAACCTCGGCCAGACTCCCCCAGTTCCGCAGGGTAGAGGACGCCGAGGGAACCCACCAATGATCTCCTCAAGACGGCAACCTCACCGAACCCCTGGATCTTTCCTCCCCCCTTTTCTTCCCTCTTTTTCCCTTTTCTCATTTCTCATCTCTCAACACCATACATTAAAATAAATGGCGGTACCCTCCACAGAAATTTAGTTGTTCTTCTCCTCTCTATTTACATAGATACTGTTGTCACTCTTTGACAGTCTTTGTCAGTCAGATGAATATGCATAGTGCGCAATGTTAAACCAAATCTGCACTAAAAAAAAAAAAAAAAAAAAAAAGCCGGCGGCAAAACGCGGTCATCCTGACCCGGGTGAGCCTCGGGGAGACAGCTTCCGGGTTGGTTTGACAGCCCTGTGAGCTCAAGTCTCAAGTATCAGATATGTCAGAAAGAAGACTGACCGTCGCGAGACGCCGACAACGTGCTGCCCTGCATTCGCACGGCAGCCCGACAGTGTGTCTTATGTTGTCGGGTTGTTGCTCCGAGGGAGCCCAGGACGAGGTCGGCTACCGGGCGGCTGACAGGCAGCGCGAGTTGGGTCGAGCCACCGGGTCGCCGCCAGGCAACTGACCGGCAGGCTTGCGGCGGATTGACCGAGGTGGTCGCCTGTCGTCAAGAGGTACGGCAGCCTGACGGTTGGAGATCCCGACGACGTGCTGCCCTGCATTCGCACGGCAGCCTGACAGGACGGACACCCTGACGCCGTGCTGCTGTGCATTCACACGGTAGGCCGACGTGTGTCCCTTTCTCGTCGGGTTGTCGGTCCGAGGGAGCCGAAATTGCTCTCGTGGTGTATCGTGAGGTTAATCAGTCAAAACAGCCTCACATCTCGCAGAGAAGGCGGCTCATTACTGCTGGACACCCGTCAGGAAACCGCCCTGAGTAAGGTTCCGATCCGGTGCCCCGGAGCCGGATATCACCCATTCCGCACCCTGACCCTGGTCTTATCCAGAATCCGGCCGGATTTTCCCGGATCTGAAAGCAAGGGGCATTTCCCAAAAAAAGTACCAATTTGATTGGGTATGCCGGGGATTCCCCGGTAGGGTGCCCAATTCATGCGGGTTTAACGGGTATTCCCCGAGAAAAGACCTTATTTTCGGGTGTTTTCTGGGGTTTACCCGCATAAATCTCGCTTTTGGAGCGCTGTTCACTATCCGACCGGATTCCGGATCCCTCGAGCTCAATCCCAAACCCTGATCCGGCTTGCGGGGTTTTTGGATTTCTCCGGATCTGCGGGGTCCGGATCGGAACCTTAGCCCTGAGGGTCTGCCGGCCGGAGTATGTACATACATATGTATGTGGGCACCATTGGCCCTCGGACGCCATGCAAGGAACCCTTCAGCAACAAAAGGGTTCATGGGTTAGAAATGCATTATTTAAATACAAGGGGAAGCCCCCAAAATTGGGGTTCCAGGGGGTGTTAAAGTCATAGGGATTTGTAAATTACAGCAAGGGCATAGCCCCCAAATTTGCGGTTACAGGAGGTGTGAAAGTCACAGGATGTGAAAGGCCCAAAAGGGAATGGGACAGAGCAAAGGAAATTACATAAAATTTTCAAACCTTTGATGATGCAATTTCAGGGTGACTATGCATTCAGTCAAAGGAGAAACCAAATTTCAACTGAAGAATAGGTTGAAAAACAAAATTTCAAGTGAAAACTGGGTGAAATAAGGGCATTTTATTTTGGGAAAAGACACAAAATTTGTTACTGAAAAAGTAAGGCCCCGTTTGGCCGCCCGATGTGATATGATAAATTGTGTATTACTTTACATGACACATGTAGCCCGGTTGAAGTTGTCATAGAAACAATAAAACCAAGACAGCGCTTATAACATGTGTGTTTGGTGCAGCCACAAAATTTTTTCTCCTGAGTCCATTTATCACTGCACTGTTTGGTGTGGCATTGTTCCAAACTATCTACCATACCACAACGTCTCTTCAAAAATGGCTCTATCAAATAATCAGCAATCTCTACAACGAACCCACAAGCAACAACAAATCCGACGCAAGAAAATGATCATCATGGTTGTTATCATCATAGGCCTTCGTCAGTGGTCGAAAACGATCAAAGAGCCGTACAACGATGCTATCTTCACCGGTGAAGCCTACACAAGACACATATTGAATGGAAACAGACTTCGAGCTCAAGCAATTTTCCGACTATCCACTCATGTTTTTGATGTGTGCTCAGAAGAACTGCTCTTGATTGACATCGAACCTGCGTCAAAACTAGTCGGCATGGATGAACAACTGGCGATCTTCTTGTACATTGTCGGCCAGAATGCTACCAACCGGCAGACTCAAGATCGATTCCAACACAGTGGCGAGACAACATCTCGCATCTTCCATCATGTGATCAACCTTTTCCTTCAGCTGCTCAAGAAATACATTGTTCGACCTCCGGTTAATGAAGCACACAAGTCCATCTTGGACAACCCCAAATTTTCACCCTTCTTCGATCGATGTATTGGCGCAATGGATGGCTGTCATGTCCCAGCATGTGTCCCCGAAACAATGGCAGGCCCTTATCGGAATCGGAAAGGGACACTCTCTCAGAATGTACTTGGTGTAGTGGACTTCAACATGAAGTTCACCTACATTATGGTTGGCTGGGAGGGGTCTGCGCATGACTCGAGGGTCCTTGGAAGTGCAATGGCTGAAGATTTCAGCATTCCCAGAGGCTCGTTCTACCTTGCCGATGCGGGTTACTCGCTCTCCAAAGGTATACTGGTTCCTTACCGGGGGGTACGTTATCACCTGCGCAAAAATGCACAGGCAGGTCATAGGTATGCTTTTTGATAAGCTGTGTCTTTTTCTGTAGCTATGAACTGATGAAGATGATTTTTCCAGGCCCGCAAACAAAGAAGAGCTTTTCAACCTGCGGCATTCAATGCTTCGGAACGTCGTTGAGCGGACTTTCGGCACCTGGAAGAAGCGATTCCCAATTCTCGTACATCCTCTAGAGTACAGTCTGGAAACTCAAGGGAAACTCGTCCTTGCGCTAGCGGTTCTACACAATATAATCATTGAAAACCACGGCCAGTCAGATTATTTTAACGACAACGATTACGTGGGCCCAGCACCAGAGGATGATGAGATTCCCGACGATGAAGAAGACGAACCGTCTTTGAGCCGAGCTCAAGAACGAGCTGCACACAAGATCTGGAGGGACTCATTGGCGCAGCAAATGTGGGACCAGTACTGCAATTATGTTAATCAACACGGTCGTTGAAAAATGAGTTTTGTTTTTGATCCTCTTTCATCTTTTACTCTTGATTTGACTGGTATGCATGAGTAGCAAAAAAAGACTCGAGAAAAATTATGAACAACAATTTTCTTTGATTTATTTTTGTGTTTAGAGACATCATTACCTTGCTCAATGTTTGACAAGATGAGTAGAAAAAAAAGCAGCAGCAGAATAACTTGTTGTATTTTGGAATATTTAGCAATCTACACTATTTCATGTTTGTAAATTAAGCCGATGAATCAGTTGCCCAGAGGAAGCTTGGCATTGATCTGCGCGCTCATCCAGCCCCAGGCGTGGTCGTGGTCTCGGATTGCCAGAAAGGCTTTGGCCTTCGCTTCGTTTTCCAAGACGCTAAAACCCGTGACGAGCTCTTCCATACTGAGACCAGTCGCAAAGTGGTCCTGCAACTTCTCAATTGCAGCGTGTATTGATGAGACTTCTTCTTGGTTAAAGGCATCAACAAGTCGATCGATTGAGTTTTCAAAGCGATCACCCGATGTGATCCGATGACGACGAGCAGCTCGGACCCCTGGACGTTGAGCAGGTGTTTGTCGAGCATCCAAGTTTTTGGCAGCATTTTCATCAACACCGGGAGCAGCGGGACCTCCCTCCGCATCTTCAGTCGGGACAGTCGCACCAGATCGACGCAAAACACCAGTAGCTGTGTTCCCCTCGAAAATCACTTGGTAGTCCCTGTATTCGGGAAATGGGGTATTCTTAAATCGTCTGGCATTCGGGTGCGACTAAGAGTTACGAACAAGGAATCATGTGAGCTCGCTCATCTTCCGACTACCAAGTACCAAGCATCCAGGTCAACTTACAACTAAAAAAGCATTCCAGACCTCCTCTGAGGCAGTGACCATACATTCGGCCTCGTTCCACCCGAATCCGCTTGCTCCTTTGCAAGCTGCAAACGCGTCCCAGATCTTTTTGAAAGTCTGGTTGAACTTTGACTTCACCTTTGGGACAGTAAACTCGACACCGGGGAACTCAGTAGCCAGCTCGGTAGCAACTGTTTGGTGGACCTCTGGTTTGAATCCAGCTTCGCCGCGCTTTCCTGACTCGACAGCTTTGACATACATCTCGAGCGCACTACGTTCCATGCCGGCGGTCCATACAAGGTTTTTGGTCTTGTCCTTTTCGGGACTATCCTCTGGCTGGGTTTGGGTTCCGATTGGACTATGTTGAGAAGCATTTGGGCCTGATTGTTGAGAACCCATTGGCTGAGATTGAGTTTGACTCCAGGGGATAGGAACTGATTGTTGTGAACTGATTGGTTGCGAGTTTGGAGTACTAGTGGCCTGAGTTGGACGAGATTCCCGCTGAGCTGGAGTAGAAGGAGTCCTTGGAGATTTCAACGGGTTTCGAGGCTTTGTGGAGCGTTTTGGAGTTGGATGAGGATTTTGGGATGATTTTCGTCGAGCCATAATGCGAGTTATCGAGTGTGAGATGAGAGGAGTCAGAATGTACAACCTGGACTTGGGGACGACAAGTGGATTTATCACCCAGAAATACAGGTCCAGACCTCTATTTCCGAAATGGCGGGGATGATAAATTTCCAGTCATGTGCGATCATGTGTTTTATGATATTACTGGCTGCCACAAACACCAAATAAATGTGAGTTATAACCCGGACGACCCCCGTTATAAGTTGCCCGATTTATCATATAACATCGCGCGGCCAAACGGGGCCTAAATATTTGGAAAAATGGTGATGAGAGATGCTCAAAAACTCTGAAAATGTGAGAGAAATTCCTTTTAAACAATTTTTGAAGTTTATTATGAAGGCTGGCCACTTTCAGGCTGTGGAATCACCACCTTAGTAGTTTGGCTTTACTTGCTTCTTGACAATGCAAAACACAGGTTCATGAAGTACAATACCAAAATTACCAATTTTTTGAGCTTGAGATTTATTGATTGTGAGGGAAGAGGCCAGATTGACAGTAAATTTCTTGTGTATGAGCTTGAAAGGCAGTACAGACAGCTCCAGACTTATCTGGGTCAGATTTGAAAGGACTGTGACTCTGAGGGATGGGCACAGAATCATTAACTCTGTTACCTGATAAAACTCTTGTGTAAATCACATTTGGGCCCAACCTGGTTCCATTACAAAGTCCCATTGTCCAATCAAGGTTCCTGAACATTATTATTAAGCAATTTAGTCACCTGTGGTGCTCCTGCCACAGAGAAAAAGAACATGGGAATGCGAATATTGAAAAACTCCAACACCAGGGCAGCTTTGGGGGCACTCCCCAGAGAGTGCCTCACCATGAATTATTTTCATAACTTGGTGCAATATCTACTACAACATATGTATAATCAAACATGAAATGATATGTAACTATACATAAAGTATCCAATGCTTTGCTGGAAGTCATCTGCAACTCCATTGGAAATAAACTGGAACAAAACAGTACAGCATCTCTGTAACCACTTTGTAACTCAAGTGGAACAATGCATCCATTAGGGTGGTGTAGCGCAGTTCCACTAAAAATCAGTGTAGTGTAGCAGAATTGATCTATTTTTGTGCTAACCCTAGGCAGGCAGGCCACTAAAAAGTGCCTGCAATCCTGCACTACAGCACTTTTTAGAGTCATTTTGGCCTTTTTCGCCGCTAAAAGTGCTGTAGCATAGCAGGGGTAGTGGCCGCTAACACTGCAGAAAAAAAGGGCAACAGTTGGTGCAGATCTGCCAAAACTAAGTAGCCCTGTAGTGTAGTGTAGCTTAGAGAACATTGTTGGTAGAAAGTTTAAGCAACTTTCATTTTAATGGCAGACACTCATCACAATATCATGTACAAGTCCAGTGTAATTCTGACTAAATTTGGATTTCCTGCTGCTACCCAGAGCACTAAAGAAGTGGTTCAAAGATTTTTTTCCTCCAGAGCTGCAGAGGAAAAATGGGTGATGACTTCTGGACATGGTGGGTAGGTATGGTACGGTTATTGGTATCATGCTAATATTGTAACATTTTTTTGTTTCTCAATTATACCGTTAGCTGTAACAAAAGTGCATTAAAATATTGCAACTTGAAGAAACTTGTTATTTGACGTCCATTACAATATCTGCCGGTAAAGAGGGGAAGATATTGTAAAGTTCCTTAGTAAGAGGTGGCAATTTGCTCCTCTTTATCTTGTTATCCAGCGGTTAATGTGTTACGTTACTAGCAATGCGAGTAACACATTAGATATTATGGCCTGTTACAATACCGCCCCAGGATTTGAACCAGTTTTTACTGATACCAATAACGCCTGAGTGTAGTAACGGGAAGTGTTACACCACGCGGATAACAGCGGTTATCATAGTGTATTGTAACTTAAACTACCCATTTTTGCTGCTGGGTTTTTCTTTTCTTACCTCAATTAATCCTGGTGTGTTGCTGTGGTGTCCTAGCCCTCCAGTTGTCACCCTATCGTACGCGCGAACAATAGGGTGACATTGGCGAAATGCAAAACAGATTCATACGCATATGCATCTGGAATTTTCAAAAACATGAACAAAAACACAACTGAGCAGCTGATTTGTGTAACGCTGTTGGTTCCTCTATACAAAATCTGGCAAATAAAAGCCAGTCTTGACTTCAACCAGTTTTCTGCCCCTTTTACATCATAGGTAAATTCAAGGAAACTCCCATCACATTAAAGGAATAATTTCCTTCCAGTTGTCACCCCATTGTATGCGCGTACAATAGGGTGACATTGGCGAAATGTAAAACAGGTCCATGGGCATATGCATGTGGAAATTGCAAAAGCAAAATCTAAGAAGCTGATCTATGTGAAGCAGTTGTAAACTCTGGATGAACTCTGGCACAGGAAAGGCAATCTTGACTTCAACTAGTTTTCTGCCTCTTTTACATAATATTCTAGCCATTTTTTGAATGGAATTCCGGGAAAATCCAATCAATCTGAGGGAACTATTGTACTCCAGTTGTCACCTCATTGTACGCGTGTACAATTGGGTGACATTGGCGAAATGTAAAACAGTTCCATGTGCATATGCATCTGAAAATTGCAAAAACAAAAAACAAAAACACAACTGAGCGGCTGATCTACGTGAAGGGGTTGTGACCTCAGATGAACTGTAGAACAGCAAAGCCAGTCTTGAATTCAACCGTTCTTCCACCCCTTTAAATACTATTCTAGCCATTTTTTGGCGAATTTCTAGGAAACTCCTATCACTTTGAGGGAATCATTTATATAAACTACTTTTGATAAAGTACGTGAAGAATTCATTTCAACCACATGTTTTGGATTGATGTCACATCTCAAATTTCAAGATATAACAATGGGGCCAAAGAAGCTGTCATGTCACATGCAATGGCGGGTAGGTACAGTATGGATATCAGTAACATACCAATATTGTGACAGTTTTTTGCTTTTTACCACTACCACTAACATAACAGAAGTGTGCTACAATATCACACCTCAGGTAGCTTTATTTTTTTACATTATTTACAATATCTGGCGGCGCAGAGGGGCAGATATTGAAAAATTTATTGGAAAGAGGAGGCCATTTAACCCTCTGTATTGTGTTACTCAGTGGTTAACGTGTTGATAGTAAAGTCAGCCTGAAAAAATTTACCCCTTTAAAATACTTTCCCGGGCTTAAAAGTTGTTGTTACTAATACCAATACCACCTGAGCATAGTAACAGCAAGTGTTACACTACACAGATAAAGGCAGCTAATTTACTGTATTGAAACAACCAATTTTTGTCACATTCATGAGGCTAGCAGTTACTGCACCACTCTGTAGCTGTCTTGTAAAAATGGTGGGTAAATACAGGGTAATTTAGCATTAGGGTGGCAGTGCTAACCACAACCTTTCCTTTGCAGTGCTACCATTCTGCCACCCCTGCTAAGCTATTTTATGCTCTGAAACAGTCCTTGCAGCGGAAAAAAAGTCTAAAAATCTGCTAAATAGTGCTGTAGCACAGTGTAAAAGGCGCTTGTTTGTGCCCTTTGCGCGTAGCTTCAGCACAGAGATGGTTCAATTCTGCTACTTGACACCAATTTGTAGCGGAATTGTAATACTCTAAGGTGAAAATAGCTGGCACATAAATGCTTTTAGCTGATAACAGAGAGGTTTTTAATTCACAGTTCCTTTGAAGATGTGATATCTATCTGCAAAGGGATTTCACACCACAGTAAAAAGAATTTGAGGATAAAAGAGCTGATTTGGAAATGTAAAACATAGGTTAGGATTGTAATGAACTTGACTTCAATATGAATTCAATGTAGTTGAATGATAGTTCACATTGAATGGTTACATATCAATCCAAATTAGATTGGCCTATTGTTATTGCCAAGTAATGAAAAAATTCAAACATCAGATAGTAATGAATTCCGCCTCAGTTCAGACAAAAACTAGCATCAAATTCAGCTGTGGCACTCCTTGGGGAGTGCCCCCAAAGCTTCCCTGGTGCAAAGAACTAAGATTGTTTCTTCATCAGACTTTCTGTTATTGTAAATACAATTTACTGATGGATAGAAATGAAAGAAGTCTTGAAGTGGGAAAGAATCACCTAAGAGCAGGAGCTAGACCGGTCTCTACTAATAAGAGAGAATGAAAAGAAATGAAATAGGAAATGAAGATATATGTCGAGTTGGATGATTGACTCGGTCTTATCTAGACAAACAATATCTCATTGTTAGTTCCCAACCTTTCTTTTTCTTTTCTCAAGATGCAGCATCGTCTTACTTGAGGCGGTTGTTTGACCTGAGGGTTTCCTCACTTGGCTTTGGCAAAACGGCTAAGAAGCGATGCAACGTTGTCTGTTTATGAAACAGCGTTGCGTCAGCCACTGCCTTTCTTTTACCGCTTTGCCTGACTAGGGACACAACACTCTTACCAATAGTTTCTCCTGCTCTTTGAGCGGTATTGGATTGGTCAGTCTGGTTGCTCTTGGCAGTTCTGCCTAAAAGAAGCGATAGCACGTTAGTGTCTATCTAATCAGCTTATCTTGAGTTTCTGCAGTTGCTTACCTTTGGCGCTAACTGAGATTCTCTTGATGAGTGATTGTGGGCCAGGATTTTCCTTGAGCCTAATCTTGCCGCTCACATTCGCTGGAACTGTAACGTCAAAAAGATGAGTTAAGTTTCTCAACTCCTGCTACGCTGCTTTGGACTGCGGAAGTGGTTCGCGTTTGCTTACCAAATTCCGCAGCTGGTTTGGTTCCCGGCGCCTTTCTCATTTTATGAGGTCGACGCCGCTCCCCTGAGCTGGAATTCTCACAGCCTTCCTTGCTTCGAGTCGTGAGATGCGAAGCAGCATTCGAGACTTGGATGACGGCCAATTTGGCGAGGAATTTCTTGATGGTGACTCTCCCAGTAGGTTTGGTAAGGAAGTCCGCCGAGTTCTCAGTTGTTTTCACATAGAGAACCTTGATGAGACCGACGGCGATGAGTTCCCGAACAAAGTGAAGCCTGATTGACATGTGTTTTGTTCAAAACCCATTTTGCAATGTTTCACTCTTTGCAAGATCTAACGCTCCCCTGTTGTCGATGTAAACCTTGATGTTGTTTAGCTGAGGAAAGACTAGAGTTTCATTGGCCAGGTTGGAAATCCAGGCTAGATCTTGACCAAGATCAGAGAACACCTTGTATTTGGCCTCCGTAGTTGACAATGAGACGGTAGTTTGCTTGGTTGATTTCCAGTTAATTAAGTGAGCACCGGCTTGAACTACGTATCCTGTCGTGGACCTTCTGGTGTCAGGACAATTTCCCCAGTCCGAGTCCACAAACGCCTTCACCGTTTGTTCATCTTGACGAACATAGGTGAGACCAATGTCTCTGGTGCCTTTGAGATAGCAAAAAACCTGCACTGCAGCATGATAATGCTTGATGCCTGGCAATTTGAGGTATTGCAACAGTGTACTCACCGCGTACGCTATATTGGGTCTAGTTAGGATGCTGAGATAGTTCAACGAGCCAACCAGTGCTCTGTAATTCACCCCCAGCTCCTGAAACGCCTTGATTTCCGCCTGAGTTACCTTCTTGAGATATTCTTGTGGGTTCAGTGGACAGGATGCCGGGTGAAGATTTTCGAGTCCAAATTCCTGTAATTTTTGATCAATGTACTGTGTTTGGTTGACTTGCAGACCGTCTTCAAACCTTTCGATGTTCATTCCTAACAGAAACTCTGCTTGCCCCATGTACTTGATCTCAAATTCACGTTCCATTTCCTCCTTGAATACTTCAGGTTCATTGCTGATTATAACAAGATCGTTGACATGGGCAAATATCCAAGTAGCAGGCTCCCTTCAATGCGGTTTGCCAGAATACGCACGGATCTGATAGAGCCGCCTTGAAGCCTAGTGTCACGAGATACGCCGACAGTCTCTTGCACCACACAAGGGGCGATTGCTTCAGCCCGTAAATCGCTTTCTTCAGATCCAGAACCAAGTTGGGCGGACAGTAAGCCCGGGCGGAGGTAACAGTGTGACTTTGTCAGCTAGCGGGCAGGTGAGGAACGCACTCCGCACATCAAGTTGATGTATTTTGAAGCCGTTGTTGACCGCAAATGAGAGTAGGAATCGCAGCGAGGCCGGCTTCCCCGTTGGTGCATATTTTGCCTCGAAGTTCAGGCCATGCACCTGCTTTAAACCCTGCGCGCATATTCACGCCTTGAACTCCACCACCTGGTTCTCCGATCCCAGCCTTTTTTGGTATGCCCACGTTGCCGGAATGGGATTGTCGCTTGCCACTCTAACTCAAACTTCCCAGACTTGGTGTTTGTTCATGTTGTTGATTTCCTTCTGTTCTGCTTCCTTCCAGCTGAGGCTTTCCGGGCACGTCATGGCTTGCTTATGGTTCTTTGGTTTGATTGAGACTGACACAGTGTACGCTTGACGTCTTTCTTGTTTTCCTTCCACTATGTTCCTCTGATCAATCGACCCAATTATGGCTCTTGCCGGTAGATGACTTTCAGCTTCGCCACAAGCAGTTGCCTCGATGTTTGTTCCAGGGGTCAGACTTCGCGAGCGCAAGCCTGCTAGGATGTCTTCGATTTCAAGACTCTCCTCCCGTTCTTCAGCCACCAAGGACGCAGCGTTCACTTCATCTTCCTCTTCTTTTTCTTCCTGAAACGGCAATTCGACTTCAGAGTTGAAGGCCGGAAGCCAATCCAAAGACATTCAGTTGGTGCTCTTCCTAAGCGCCCCACATTCGGGAATTGTGTGCTCATCAAAATGCGCATGCTTGACTGTGAGGATCTGTTTGTCCTCAAGCCAACAGACCTTGTATGACGAGTAATTGTTCTTGTATCCAATCAAGACACCTTCCCAAGAGATCGGACCAAATTTCTCCGTCCAATTTTGCTTGGGCTTGACAATCCACACCCGGCACCCAAAGGGCCTAAAGAAATTAAGGCTGGGCGGCGTCTTGAAGAGGAGTTCAACCGGTGACTTTTTGCTTTTTGACAGCGAGGGAAGGCAGTTGGTCGTTGCAGTTGCCGTTTTTACCGCCTCCGCCCACCATTCCGGAGCCAGATTCGACTGCATAATCATGCATCGGGTCATGTCTATGACTGTTCAATTTGCGCGTTCGGCCAGTCCGTTATTTTGAGGCGTGTATGGTGGAGAGACGTGATGCTGGATTCCGGCCTCTCGCAGTAAGTCCCCCAGCAATCGGTTGCAGAATTCACCGCCCCCATCCGTAATTAGCTTCTTCATCTCCGCACCCGTCTGTTTCTGAAAAAGTTCCTTGAAATTCTGAACGGCTTCTGCTGCTTGCAACTTTTATTTTAAGATCACCGTGTGTATGTACCTGGTAAACTGATCCACTAGCGTCAGGAAATATCTCGCCCCGCCATTCGTCGACGGCATAATAGGCCCGACTAGGTCTCCGTGAATAATTTCCAGAGGGGCCAACGCTTGCTTGAAGGGGCTTTTGCATGGCAGTTTAGTGATTTTTCCCAGCATGCAGGCGTCACAGGCGTGCGTCTTTGTCCTGTCCAAATTTTCTGGCAGTGCTGCTGCTATGCGAGCAGCGCAAGCATGTCCCAGCCGGTTATGCCATTTGACAAATTCGGAGGACTGCGTCGAAGTAACTGACAATAGACTAACCGGGAGATTGATTGGGTCCATGACTCCTTTTATCTCCAAAAGGTCATTATTAGTGTCGACTCCGAAAGCTTGGCCGTCATCGATTTTTACGGCAAAGCCGTCAAAGCCATCAACACCTTGTTGAACCAAGGCTTTCGCCTTCATGAGCTGAACGAATGAGACCAGGTTCCTGGTCAGGTTCGGCACGAAGAGCGCGTCTTTGAGAGTGAGTGAACCTCCATTTGCCAGAAGTAGAGTGGCATCTCCTCTTGCTGTAGCGACTAGCTGTCCAGATCCACTTCCAGTGACAATGTCAATTTGTACTGGTGTTGTCTCCTTAAAGTACCCCAGCGATGTTAGCATGTGGTTACTGGCTCCGGAGTCAAGAATGGTGGTCTGTGACTTCGGGCCTCCGACGCCAGATAGGTAACTGAACGGGGGTCGTATATTCTCGCTTTCCGGTTCATTAACTGCTTTGGTGACTATGGTGTGGTAAGAGGACCCCTTTTTCTTCTCTTTCTCCCGTTTCTCCTTCTGCTTTTCCAGGTGTTGCTGATACTTTTCAGGATGCAACGTCCAGCAGTTATCCTCGGTGTGATTAGATTTGGGATTGTGCTTCTTTCCGGGACACGTGATGGGTTTATAGGCTTGTTTTTTTTGCAACACCTCCGGTTTCTGCCACTAGGGCCGTCGACGAGGAGCTTGTCAAGGGTGATTCAGTCGTTTTTCGCTTGTTTGTTCTTTCAAATCGGCCAACTTCGCGAAGACGATTGATGACGTATTTTGG
The DNA here is from genome assembly GCF_026914185.1 of Puccinia triticina. Classification (NCBI taxonomy): domain Eukaryota; kingdom Fungi; phylum Basidiomycota; class Pucciniomycetes; order Pucciniales; family Pucciniaceae; genus Puccinia; species Puccinia triticina. Next base: position 452,224 of record NC_070570.1, on the reverse strand, counting down.
CTTGCCAAGAGATTTCAGGTCACTAAACAGGCTTTGCATTAAGAACGGCCTTTTCTTGGTAATTCGGCTGATGATACTACAGCAGATGACAAAGTCCGGCACAATCATACCAAGCAAATCGAATTTTGCCAGACATTCTTCAATACCACAGATGTATGCGGCCATATCATTGTTGAATTGGGTATCTTCCCACCTCGCCCATACTTCGTAGCTTGCTAGAATAGAGTCGGAAGCATAAACCGACTTGAACATTTTCCAGAGCTCATAGGGATTTTTCGAGTTGTCTTTCTTTACCATTGTGTTGAAGACACCGTTGGTAAGATTTGCGCAGAGTAGATTAGCTGCTCTTTGCGATTTGATCTTCATCCTCTTGCTCATTTCCGGTAAGAGCATCCGCATCGGTTGCGGATTAAGGGAGGATTAGCGTAACTAAACCTCCTTGGCAACCGCATTGGGTCTGATTTAAACGGACTAAACTCCTCCCGGGAGTACGATTTGGAGTAAGCGGGAGTAAAGTTACTCCTTGCTAATCCTGGGAGTAAGCGCTGCATGCAGACACTAATCCCCACCCAAAAGTATGCACCAAACACAGCTTACATAAGCTGTAGGTGCATACCATGTACTTGCACAGCTTTTTATCTCGCATCGATGCGGTTGCCGGCCGGGACTAGCACTAATCCGGGAGTAAGCAGATCTGTTACTCCTCGAGTTACACCCGGACCAATGCGGATGCTCTAAGGGCGGGTTGTCAATGAACAACTCTAGATTAAACTCTGACAGCACCATTCGGACTTTCTTCTCCCAGATCTCGAAGTTCTTGCCCGTGAACTTGGGCACTTTCATCATTGGTTTTCCGCCAAGAGAAGTTGAGTCACTTGAGTCACTGTTGGGTTTGGCCATTTTTCCGTCCTGCTCCTAGTATTGGTGTTCTGAGGTTGCGTTCGTAGTCTCGAGACTGTAAATCTGCAAAACTCCAAAAAACTAAGATTGTTTCTTCACCAGACTTTCTGTTATTGTAAATACAATTTACTGATGGATAGAAATGAAAGAAGTCTTGAAGTGGGAAAGAATCACCTAAGAGCAGGAACTAGACCGCTCTCTACTAATAAGAGAGAATGAAAAGAAATGAAATAGGAAATGAAGATATATGTCGAGTTGGATGATTGACTCAGTCTTATCTAGACAAACAATATCTCATTGTTAGTTCCCAACCTTTCTTTTTCTTTTCTCAAGATGCAGCATTGTCTTACTCAAGGCGGCTGTTTGACCTGAGGGTTTCCTCACTTGGCTTCGGCGAAACGGCTAAGAAGCGATGCAACGTTGTCTGTTTATGAAACAGCGTTGCGTCAGCCACTGCCTTTCTTTTACCGCTTTGCCTGACTAGGGACACAACACTCTTACCAATAGTTTCTCCTGCTCTTTGAGCGGTATTGGATTGGTCGGTCTGGTTGCTCTTGGCAGTTCTGCCTAAAAGAAGCAATAGCACGTTAGTGTCTATCTAATCAGCTTATCTTGAGTTTCTGCAGTTGCTTACATTTGGCGCTAACTGAGATTCTCTTGATGAGTGATTGTGGGCCAGGATTTTCCTTGAGCCTAATCTTGCCGCTCACATTTGCTGGAACTGTAACCTCAAAAAGATGAGTTAAGTTTCTCAACTCCTGCTACGCTGCTTTGGACTGCGGAAGTGGTTCGCGTTTGCTTACCAAATTCCGCAGCTGGTTTGGTTCCCGGCGCCTTTCTCATTTTATGAGGTCGACGCCGCTCCCCTGAGCTGGAATTCTCACAAATATTTCTGGTAATGATGGGAGGGCAATAATTGATGATAATGGGATTGTTGAGAATGAAGAGAGTGTGAAAGTTGATGATGATGGGATTGTCAAGCATATATGATGAGGGGAATTATGTAGGTGTTATGATTGCTGAATTCATGCAGATCAATTATCAGTTTAACATTGCTTGAATGGAACTGGTGTCTGTAAGAGTCCGTTTAAGCAATCTGCTTGAACGGGATTGATTATTGATGTGTGATAAGAGTCCATTCAAGCAATATGGTTGAGCGGACTCGGTGAAATTTGATCACCAAGTCTGCTAGATGAGTCTGCTTGAACAGACTTGACAACATGACTCTGGAGTCTGATTTAATGGAGTGGAGGACTTCCCGTCGCAATCTGAGAGCCTCCCAGAGTCTCAAAGCCTAAATTCCCCTGCAAAATTTGGCTCAGATCTGGGTCTGGAAGGGGTTCCCAGATTGACGGAAAGTCCTCGAGTTGCTGGTCTGTTCAAGCAGAAGAGCAAACTCTCTTACCAAATCCTTTCAGAGAGTCGCACCAGGAGTCCTTTCAAGCAGAGTCAATCCAGAGGAAACGGACGCGGTTAATACAAAAAAGTATCGACGCCAGTGTTACTCGCATGACAGGTATTTGAACTGGTTTGTTTGGCCCCCAGAGGCCATTTCTTTAGTTATATGTAGATGTATCCCTAACGCGGCCAGAGCCTACTGAGCATCCAAAGGAAATCAAGAAACAAATGCAAGGTCAATATGTAGCTGAGCAGAGATGCATACATACATACCCACTTGCCAGCGGCCCTCAGCCAGTGTGGGGCATTCGAGGCAATGGCAAGCGCTGACCTGAATTAACTAAGCCTCCCGGGACCGTGGGTGCAGAGCACCCCAATGCGGAGCATCTCCCATTCCCAATGGGAGGCTTATGAGTTATAGTCTTTTTTCCACGTGAGAGCTTCTGGAAATTTGTGGCTTTTGGCCAACTTTTTGAATCAAATTTACATTACACAGCGCGCACTCATTGTGAGTCAGCGAGCTGAAGTGCATGGGATAGCTGAGCATCTCAGCTTCAATGTACTCCGTAAATTATATAAATTACACCAGAGGGGAAACCTTTCCCTTGCCTAGCAGCTGAGGTGTTCTCCTTCCTCAGAACTCATGGATCATAATTGGGCTTTGGTTGGTGGCGCTGTAGTGAATACATCACCAGCCACTTTATAATTCACAAGTCAATAATCTGTGAGTTGCTGGACCACTGCAAATGTAAATATGTACATCATAAGATGTAAATATTTCAAGTCCAAACAATTCAACATTCCACGTCTAAGGCCCCAATTATAAACAATATTTGAAAATTTATTCAAATATATTTACAATTGTTGTGAAGCCCAGTTATAACTCATTCATAGCTAAATACAGGGTTTCAAAAGTGATTCAAAACCTGGCCAATTATAAACCCAGGCGCACAAACAGCCAATTTTGGCATTGGTTTACAAGAATGCTGGCCAACTGGACTGTTCTACTTCACTAGGGGTTGACCAGTTGGCATGGGAACTCTCCTGGGGCTTGCAACCCAGTCGGCGGGCTTGCGTCAAACGGAGCCTATCTCAATCTGTAGACCTTGCCCGGCGGCTTTGGCCCGGGCCCCTTCAGCAACCCCAAGCCTCTCGAACGGAGGAGCCGAGGGACCCCGTCCGGAGGGCTTTCCGTACACCCGGGGACTCCTTTGACGAGGATTCCAAGGAATCCTCACAGGATTCCGCGTAGTGCCCCTGCGCGAAGTCAGGCCAGCAGCTGTTGGTCCACACGTTCTCGTGGGGAGGGGATGGAACGAGTGGGTTTGGGGGTTGGGTGGTGGATACTGGCATCCCAATTCAGCCAGCCAGATGTGTACATGGTTGATTGAAAGACACATCAACCTCAAGATTTATGGTACAGGAGCTCATACGGTGTATTGAGACCTGTAATCATGCACATTAGCAAATTTTAGCAAATTTCAATTTCAAAAGTCCTTGATGAGGACTTTTGAGCTCAAAAACACTTTTGAAACCTTGTATTTAACTATGAACAAGTTATAACTGACCTTCAAAACAAACAGAAATATATTTGAATAAAGTTTCAAATATTGTTTATAATTGGGGCCTAAGGAGTTGTCCAAACAGGTCCAAACTATTGGCTCCGTGGTTCCGTATATAAGCTCAATCTTACTACATTCCATTGTCTTCACACCAAGAGGCACTTTTATCAGTTGCCTCAACAAAGTAAAATGCTGAATCAACTATCTAATCACACCATCATTCCTAAACCCCAAAGGCCATGGAGCTCAACCGGAGTCAACGTTGTCAGATTCCAGCCCCGGGCCTGCCCGAAGCCGTCACAAACCCAGACCTTCCTGACTCATCTGATCCAAGCCACAATCCGTTCACGCTCGCTGATACTCACGCCGACCCTTTGCGACAAGACATAAACTGTAAGTAAACACCCTCCTTGACTGAACCAGACCGTGAAACGCAACCGGACCTGAAGTACAAGTCAAACTAAAATAAAAAACCCTTCCTTTTACCGTGTCGTTCAGGCAACGAGAATATGGTCGTGGACCCTCAAACCGACCGTGACCAATCCGGCGCGATCACGTCCCTGTTCACTTGGACCGGCCTGTTGTAGTCACAACCAAGCCTGAGTACGTAGCAGCAGAAGTCTCACCTGCCTGTCTACATGAAACTCTATAAATAGAGCACTAACTCTCCCCACCTATTCTCCTTTTCCTCAGTCGTTTCACTTTGTTCACAAGCCCATTCCATTGCACTCCGCTCTTCTTCGACTCACCCATCAGACTTCCCAGCTCCATAAATCAGCTCGTCTTCTTTTCACTGTTATCTTTGACAGTTTGCGACGATCTCGTTCCGCACTCGTGTTCTTCTCGGCCTTTCTTTTCTTCTTATCTTTTTCTCTGCTACACTTGTTCTCGCACCAGTTTCCTTTTACACAGAACACCCTTATCTGCCTGTCTCTGCCCTTAAGGTACTTTTGCCTCCTGCCTTTTACTCTGTCTTTGTTTCTTCTCATCTTGTCTCTCCGAGATCGCACAAACTGACATTAAGTTGAAATACAATCCTTAAGTCTTGTTATTCTCACAAACGTCCATAAGAAAGTGTACAAGAAAAGCAACACGGAATTGAAGACTCACATTGAGGAGGTTTCAGTCCAGTTCTACGGTCAGCCCTCAAAGCCGTTGCAGACTCTAACTTAGCTAAGTCCCTCCTCCTCGGGGGAGCAGCGCGACCTCCAAAGGAGGGACTTACGGGCTATGTCGCTTCCGCAGCCTGTGAGGATTAAGCAAATGGCTGGGAAAATTTTAAAACTCAACCTACTCATGCTTTTCTGAACATTTTGCTTCCTTGTTTTGATTTAAATGATGGCCTCACTCGTGCGCATCTGCTCACCTTGACCGCTTCCCTTCAGCTCTCAAGGTTGGGTCACAAGGCTGCAATGAAGGTTTGTGCGCATCTGGAATATGTGTTATGGCATTTTCCTGTAGTCCAGCGTCTTCCATGCATCGGCACTGCATCAAACAATACACACATACCATGGTGTTTGGGTCTGTTATTATGGTGCAAGCTTCTGATTTCACCAGCTGTATTCTATGCAGTTGATGTTGAGTGTCAGATGTGGTGGATGATACAGACTGAACATGAAAAAGCCAAATGTTGCTTGCAATCAAAAAGAGTCAGCTGGGAGAACCTGCTGAGCATTTCCAACATCATGAAGCGCACGGCTTGATTCTCCCAGATAAGCCTCTTCTTTTGGTGGGCAACTTGGCAACTGCTGAGGGCGTGAGGGTAGCTGTAGAGAGCTTCAAAAGAAAGCCACTTTTTCCTAATCCTCATACGCAAGCCAAGTGACTGGCGCCAATTATAAACAATATTTGGGTCTTTTTTGAAATTTTTTCCAAACTGTTTTGAATTCGGCACAATTCCATTTTTGGTTACAGAATACAAGCCCAAAACGGTTTCAAAAAAGCCTCAAATAATGGTACAATTATAAACTGCTTGTGGTTAGCGCTTTCCACCCGCCAAGTTGCCATCCGCTGCCTGCCAGAACCACAAGCCTAGACCATCACCAAATGCTCCCACCTTACCTTGACCCCACCCCAGTTCACATTTATGCCCTCTGGCTTCTGGATCAACAGGAGGAGAATGCCCCCAACACTGTCTATGTACGAGCCCGCCGCCATGCCTTCAAGAGGCCTGATCGCTGAGAGCCGTGGAATGACGACCACATACCCCCAGTGCGGTTTGTGGAGTACTTCCGCATGTCACTGGACGACTTCCGGTGGCTCTCAGATCAACTACGGCCGCAATTGCAGCAAGATTCCCTACAACAAGGAGACCCGCTGAGTGTGGAGGCCCAAGTGGCCATAGGTCTGTATTGGCTCGGCCACGGGGCTACTTACGTCAACATTGGGCATGTGTTCAATATTGGAAAGGAGACCGCCGACAAAGCCTTGGGAAGATTTGTCAAGGCGGTGCTCCGGGTCCTGAGTAATTGCTCAGTCAGGTGTGTAGTTTTTTCTGCTGCTACTCGTTCAACAGCGGCAAGATTTTTCTCTACCTGGGGCCTTCATAGCTGGCCTGCTTTTGACAAACCCAAACAGTGGGCTTCCATCAAAGATTTTTTCAAACGGCTCCATGGCATCCTCGATATCGTGGGTGCCATTGACGGCACCCACATACCGCTGGCTGTACCCCCCCACGATGAATGGAAAGGGTACATCAACCGGAAGAGCTGGGCCTCAATTGTCTTCCAGTGTGTGGTTGACGGAGACAGCAACTTCCGCAATGTGAGCTGGTTCTTTTTGGCAGATCCAACAAACCACTAATATTGGTTCATTTGTCATCCTACCTAGGTCAGTGGCGGAGGGCCGGGATCAATGCACGACACCCAAGTGTTCAGATGGTCTCGGTTGGGACAGAGTCTTCTAGGATATGGCCCGCTGATGATTCCTGCGGAGGCCATGCTTATTGGGGACGCCGGGTATCCAGAGCACGTCCCCATCCTCGTGCCATACCCGTCAGTTGCAACCCAGGAGAACAAGGATTTCAATTAAATCCAATTATCGACTCGGATAGTCGTTGAGCGTGCGTTTGGGCAATTGAAGAACTGGTTCCGGATCCTCCTCACCCCTCAGGCGGCATGGCCGTTACGCGCGCGGGACAACACATTTGCCTGCATGATTCTGCATAACCTGCTCAACCGCCGGGGCTCACTGTATCTTCAGAACTGGGACGACTGCACGGCACTGGAGCGCAGGTACGGCCGGCGCATCCCTCGCGATGTTGTTAATGTTAATGTGGCGGCGGGAGTGGCAGCCCCCGGGGATAACTTCCCCTCCATGAGGACCCGACGTGACACCATCAGAGACACATTATCTACCTAAAAGCATAGTCTTTATTTGCTATAGTATGACTAGAATTCATTCTCAAGATCTGTGAAAAAAAGGCCCCCAGCCATGATTTAAGACTAAGGCCAAGCGATTCAGGTACTAGGACAACTAGGGGTAAGGATTTTGGGCTGCCCGGCGTCGTAACGCGACTGCTCCCTGACATGATGCGCGGGCAGCACCGTGCAACAAACCCATGTCGCGGAGTGAACCCTCATTAGATCGGAGGAAAAAGGGCCAATCGACGACCCTATTCTCTCTTAAGATGACCCGGGTGTGCCAATCGGTCGCGTCAATCCTGCAGTTGGCAAGGAACCCCTCAAGGGTGAGTCCCCTCGTAGGTGGGACCACACCCGCGCGGGGCCTGCGACGCGGATCGTTCTCGTCCACCCTGATGCCGTTGACGTAGTACTTGGGGTTGGGTTGGGGACGACCTCCAGGCCCAATAGGATGATAGCCTTCAGCCCGTGCACGTCGATGGCGAGTCAAGTAGTTTGGTCTGGCTGGCTGAGGTGGAGCCCGGAGGGGAGGGATTGCGGGTTGTGGTGGGATGGGCGGGGCAGCTGGTGGCTTTGGAGATGTGGGAGCCCCAGGTTCCTGGGGTGCTGGAGGTCCTGTGAATTGCACATTCAGGGGACTCATCAGTGAGCAGTGGGCGCAAACAAGATGATCTATGGTATCACACCTCCCACCGTGGGCGATCGGTGTCATCCTCCGCTGCTGACTTGGCGTCTGAGATTATGTCTTCATCAGACTGAGCAGGTGGCGCGCCATGTTCCATGGGCTCTTCTGGAAGAGCAGATGTGGGTTATTGTGAGGAAGGTTGGGTATTCATCAGTAGCTCGTACCTGCCTCTGCGGCCGGCCTGAGGATGGGTTCATCGTTGGCTCGCACTACATCCAGGGGCAACGGTTCCTCTCCGCCGTACGGATTCTCTTCAAGACCTAAGATACGTCCTCCTTGCACCCAATTGCCTCGCAAATCTTCTGTTGTGTTGGACTCCGGGTCGGTCACTTTATCAAGCCAGTGGGCCTCACGGTGAGCACCTAGGACACGCCAAGAACCTAATTGGACCCGGTTGTCAGGGCCTGATCCCGGACGCCGGCCCACGAGACGTCGCGCTGGCTGTGCACCCCATCCAAGCCGGAAAACAGGTCAGTAGGCTCTGGTTGGGTGAACGGTGAAACATCAGGGATATCTACTCTCACTTGCGGTGTGGTGGCCACACCGGTTCAAGACTCAAGATTCTCAAGACTCAAGACTCAATTCTCAATTCTCAAGTCCAGCTTCCTCCCCTTCCTTCTTATTATTCCTCACTTCCCTTCCTGTCTCATCTTTTCTTTCTTGGTCCTAACACAGATCTGGCTGTGGGTTTATTCTTGTTTGTTTGTCTTTTATTTCTGGGCTGTTTCTTTCTTTTCATGGTCATGTTTATTTTCATTCCTCTTGGCTCCTCTTTCATTTCTTAGTGTTCTCATTGGTTTCATGTTTTTCAGCTCTTGGTTCTATTTCTTTGTTTTTCTCCTCTTCATGTTGTCTGTTTCTTTTCTTTTCTCTGTTGTTTGTGTTGTGTGCGCGCGCACGGCGCGCGAGGAGATGATGAAACGTCTGTGACAGGCCTCCAGGAATCCAAGTTCCCGGCGAACTTGGAGGATAGGAGGCCATAGCATTCAGTCTGATCCACGACGGGCTATCAAGAAATTTGATTGACTTTGGATTCTTTTCCGATACCTGCGCACCAAGCCTGATCCCTGAAACTCAACGCCCAAACACAAACGCCGCCGAGGATCCAAACCACGGCGAACTCTCAAAACCACCCCCCCCCACTAGCTATCTATTTTCGATCACACCGGCGATTTCACTCGGATCAGTTTGAGGGCAGTCACTCAACACCTTCCCCTCACAGCGCTGCCGCCGGCCCCACCAAGCGGAGATCCATATTTGGTCCCCCGAGCCGGGATCGAACCAGCGACCTCAAGATTTACAGTCTCGGTACTGTGGTTTTGAGGCCGTTTGGCAGGTACAATCTTCAAATTTTTCTGAGGGAATCTTTCTTTTGTTTCTTTTAATTGTGAGATCTAAAACTCAAAGAAGCCCAGCTGATTCCGTCTTGATTTCCCGGGATCGCGCACTTGATTTCACACAAGCGGCTTACGGAGTGAACCGTTGCTCGATCTCGTTCCAGGAGCTGTTCTTGTCCTCGTTTCAGTGGATCAAGACGTTTCAGGCTTCAATGTCTTTGTTCTTTTCTTTTTTTCTTAGGTGTTCAGTCGCGGGGCATAGGAGAAGTTTAAGTAAGTCCCCTCCAAATCAGTAGCACCTCCAAAGTTCTACACCTTGTGTGAAAACATCCCGCCACTCTGTGAGCCGCCCTTGATTTCCGCTTTCCTCCCCTTCTCAGACTCTTTCACAATGCCCGAATCCTTGAATACTGCGGGCAAGATGAAAAAGATCAAGCCACAGAACCGTACCTGGATCTTCGATGGAAAGGACGTCGAGGAGTTCTTGGAGTTTTACAAGCTTTCCGCGGAGATCGACGATGCGTCGGACTACGATCGTGCTCGTCAAGCAGGCTGCTTCGTCACGGCTGAGATATTCAAGATCCTCGTGACGCTCGATGGCTACAAGCCGCCAGACTGGGCCAAGCTGAAATCTTCAATGCTTTTGTACTGGGGCAAGCTTGACAAGGCGCTGTACACCGAGCGCGATCTGAGCAAGTTAGTCGAGATCTGGCAAGCTAAGGGCGGGGTATCGTCGGTTGCCGACTATCAAGAGTTTTGCAAGACTTGAGCACCGCTTCAGTCCTCTCTTGTCTCGCGGAAACACATCGATTCCGTGGAGGAGATTCGCAAGGAGTTCTATCAGTCCTTTTCCCCCGGGCTACAGGAGCGCATTCGGGACCAGTTGATTAAGGACAAGGTCATGCTGACCACCCTTGAAAATTGACGTCGGCTCCCAGAGTTCAAAATCCTCAAGGCCGCGGTCGACGAAGTTATGGATGGCCAGGTGGCCCTCACTTTTGAGGACTCTCGATCGACGGTTCCGGTAGTCTCACCTTTTCAAGCCTCGAACGAGATCATGAAGCAGATGGGTGAAGAACGCAAGCCAGCGCCAGTTCAAGCAGCTTCGGCGCCACCTCCTTCTATGGACCAGTTGACTCGGATGTTTCAGTCCCTCGAGCAATATTTGAAGGGCAACCCTCCTCAGAACACGACGGACAGGCCTCCTTTGATTTGCTTTTACTGTCGCCGCGAGCGGCACGGTACGTCTCGCTGTCTGGAACTTCAAAAGGACAAGGACGATGGTTTGGTTGAGCAGAGGGGAACCAATTTTTTCCTCCCGAACGGGGCACTGATTCCGTTTGACCGTAGCCGACCTATCTGTCATGTAGTCGCTTCCTACCAACCTTCGAAGGCTCCGGCTCCCGTCAACCACCCTCGTTCGGGTACTCCCACTCGACAAGCAGTGAACTCGGCAAGCTCCGAGTATAAAGCGGGCTGTGGATCCTTAGAGACGATGTGGTATCCGCCCGCTGCCTCCTCCCAGTCGTTTTCCAGTGTTTACAAAGTAGATCATGCGATCCGGAAGCGCCATGAGGACCCAAAACCCTTCAAAGCTCCTCTGGTACCGGCTTCGCAGGCGAAACGACCTATCCGCAAGCCCTCTAGGGACCCACCCGAAACCAGCAAGAGCGGCCCCGAAGACAAGCCCGAGTTGTTTGATCGGATCATGAACGAGCCTGACCCTGACTCTCCTGCCGCGAAGGGCGTCCCTAGTCAACCCGCAACCCCACCCAAAACCTTGGGATCTCAGCCCAAGGTTTGGTTCGAGCGGGACGTCATCAGGGAGCAGCCCGAAGTGGTGAATGAGCTGCTTAAGTCCATTGGCGACCTTCCGGTATCCGTGACGGTGTCGCAGCTGTGTGCTGCCTCCTCGGCGGTTGCCGAGGGCGTGAAAAAGTGGGTCTCTTGCAGGCACGTGGAAGTTGGTTCCGAAGATTTGAAGGTCAACTTGGGAACCCTCGCTGAGGGAATTGATCCGGACAGCGAATTTGATCCTAATCTCTACTCTTGTCCATTGGGGTATCTTAACTGTGGCGTGGGCAAAGGGGAATCAATTTCGTCGCCTTTAGTGGATTCGGGTTCTCAGTTGAATCTCATCTTGGATACGATGGCCGTGAAACTGAATCTCACCCCAAGGGTCAATTTCAGCTCAGCGGTTTATGGAATTAACAATCAAGCATGCGAGCTGATTGGTGTTGCCAAAGATGTTCCTATCCGAGTCGGCCGCTCAATAGTGGGTTCTTGTCATTTCTGGATCACTCGGGCCGACGGGCCTTTCATTTTAGGCCGTCCCTTCTTGATGGACTTCCGAGCAACTTTAATGTATTCGCCAACAGCCGGGGAGAGAATCATCCTTCCCAATTCATCTGGAAGCAACATCGAAGTGACTTTGTGCCCAGTCGATAAGGGCAGATGGGAAAGGGAATTCCCTGCATACGGACGCAAAGGGGTTCTTGCCCACTGCGGACAGATCGTCGAAGATTCTTCAGAGGGCTCTTCTTTTTTATGACGGGTGTTGATCCGGACCTTGGCAGTTTTAATCTAGGGCCTCAAACTCTGACCAAAGGATCGACTTAAAATTCAGAGGCCCATTCGTTTTACAGTTCCATCTCTCCTGTCTCATCGTCGTCTCGTCTCTCATCTTCTCAGGTCATTGCAAAACATCAAACTCAAAAAAATCAAGATAAACAAGAAAATCCCAAAAACATTCATGTTAGGACTGGTCTGATGGGGTTGAGAGGCGGTCTGGTGGTCCTAGCTAGAATGTAGATTGCTAGATGGGGAAACTATGATGATCTCCCCTCGGCGCCTCTAAGTAACAGAGGTGCGTGACATGTATGTACAACTGAGTGACATGTCCTCCCGGGGCAGCGCACGGCGCATGAACGCGGCTCATAACACTACCCCGCCCCTAACACCCAAGCCCCCGGCTCTGCGCTCTTGTCCCCGGGCGGCGTCAAAAAACCCCGTGGGGAAAAAGCCAACCCTCATCTCATCCGCCTTGTCCTCCTGTGCCGTCGCGTTGCGTCCGGGAATTTGGTGCTGAAAATTTCAACCAATTTTTGACAATTCTTCAGGTTGTTGACCGGCTCCCACGAATTTGACTCCGGCCCGTATCCTTTCCATTCAACCAAATATTCCGTCCGTTTTCCCCTTTTCCGGCAGTCCAGTATCCCCTTGACTTCCCACTCCATTTCTCCCTCCAGTTCCATTGGCCCTGGCGGATCCTCCACGCGGCCGTTGATTGTATCCCTTTCAGCTTTCCCAAGTAATGAAACGTGGAAGTGCGGATGCACTCCCTTCATAGAATCAGGTAGCGTCAGCGCGTATACCAACGGTGATATTTTGTTAGAAATAAGAAAGGGCCCCAGCCATTTGTGAGCTAGCTTGGGGCTGGGTCTGGTTGTCGAGATGTTTTTTCCGTTGAGCCATACTGCGTTGCCGATTTTCCAATCGGGCGTCTTCCTCACGTGTTTGTCAAACTGGGCCTTCATAATTTCCTGAGCTTCTTCCAACCCCGCCTTGAGCTCCACACGAGTCTCCTCCAATTTCATGAGGCGTGCTTCCACCGCTGGGATGCATTGGTTGTGCGCCGGTATGCCGCCAAAGGTTAGGTCGTATCCGTAGTTTGCTCTGAACGGCGACATTCCAATGGAAACGTGGTCCGCGTTGTTGTGAGAAAATTCCACCAACAGGAGAAGGGGCTCCCAGTCGTCCTGACGATACCCCACAAAGTGCCTGAGATACTGCTTGATTGCTTTGTTGACTATCTCTGATTGGCCGTCGGTGCGGGGGTGGTACGCTGTTGACGGGCATAGACGGGTGCCCATGGCTCGACTTAGTTCCCTTGTGATCTGGGAAATGAAAATACTGCCCCGATCCGATACAATGGAGCTAGGCGTCCCATGATGCTTCCACACGTATTTCAGCATCAAGTCGGCCAGTCCTTCCGCTGTGGTCGTTTTCGTACACGGTATGAAATGCGCCATTTTAGTCAGTCGGTCTACCACGGTCAGAATGCTATCCGCCCCGTTTGACGTCGGCAGGTCCGTGATCAAATCGTACGAAATGTCAGTCCACGGCCCTGCCGGTATTGGCAGGGGCTCTAGCGTCCCGTATGGACGCTGAGTCAACGCTTTGACCCGCTGACACAAGGTGCACCCATCTACGTAGCGGTTGACGAACTGCTTCATTGATGGCCAGCTGAAGCTTTGTCGTATGAGTGCCAGTGTCTTGGCTCTACCAGGGTGGCCAGCCGGTTTGCTGTTGTGGCGACTTTCGGTTATTGCTCTCTTGATGTGATTATCTGCCAGTACCTCGATCCGTCCGCCGTAGTAAACCAACCCGTCCACATAAGAATAAGCGGACCCCTTGACACTCAGCGCTGGCAAATTTTTTCAAATCTATTGACTTCCGTCCGTCTGCTGCCAACCCCTGCCTCTTCATCAGCAAATCGCCGTCGTGGGTGTGCTTCGTGCATGTCTATGTCGACGACATGGTAATTGTCAGTCCGGATGTTCAGCGCTTCAAGGATCTTATCTCAGCTTGGTTCAAAATGGAAGATATTGGCGAGTTAAAGCATCTTCTTGGAGTCAAGGTTGCCCAAGTCGATGGCAAACAGCTGTATCTCTCACAGGAAGCCTATCTGGCCAAAATTCTAGCCAACCATAACATGATGGATGTCAAACCGGTATCGACTCCAATGACACCTAACACTCAGCTTGTGCGCTCAACGCAGTTCGAGCGGCAGCAGTTTGAAAGGGTGGGGGCCAACTACCGCAGATTGGTTGGGATGTTAATGTATTTAGCAGTCTGTACTCGGCCAGACATCGCGTTTGCAATCTCTCAGTTATCTCAGCATTTAGAATCACCAGGTATCACTCATTGGAGAGCCATTGGTCACCTGCTTTGGTATCTGTCAGGCACTTAAAATCACGGCTATTGCTTTACTCCTTGCCTGCCTCAGCCTGTTGTCGTTATGAGTGCCATCCCAGATCAGACTTAACAATTCATTTTCGGATAGGATTTGGTTCTCCCGTTCTGGCATTGCTTCCTCTACCCCTAATACGTCCACTTCAAACCATCTCTTGGCGTCCTCTAACTCCACCGTCTCGTCCACGAAACACTTGTTGATTTCGGCCCATTCTACCTTGGATACACTGCCAAGATGGATGAATTTGCGATGTCGTATATTGATCAATATAGCGTATATTGATCAATTTATATTGATCAATTTTTTTTTATTATTCTTCTTGATACCTTTGTCTGTTTTCCATGTCTCCTTAATACCATTCTATAATCTATCTCCTTCCCCTTGTATTAGCTTCAAGCCACAGGAATCTTTTTTTTTGCCTGATAACATTCATAAATTTCTACATACACCATTCAATTCTTCCTGAAAAAAAGACATTGCAAGTTTTAGGATTGATCCAGGGTGGCTGAGGGGTCTCAATTTTTTTTTCTTCTTTTTTTTTACTTCAACAATTGATCTGTTATCAGAAGTCTGCAAATTGACTTTTTTTTCAAAAAAGGAAAAACATTGACCCCTGACCTCTCTCATGATACCATCCTGTACACATTTTTAATTTGGTTGGTTGAACTTGCTCAAGATATTGCATATCATACTTGAAGTGCTACATGCATAGGAGGCCTTTTTGAAATTAGTTTACCATGGTTTAGCATATTTTTGTGAGGTTCTTTTTTTTATCTACTTTTGTTATCAACCACAGATTAATGAGGAATATTTCCACATAAAATTTTGTTGGACAATTTTTCTGAATATGAAAGGGTCAGCCTAAAGGCACCCCAAAAATTTACTTCATGTACACCAAAAAGGGGTGCTGCTGAAATGTACCCCAAACCACTTGGGGTGTACTTTTGCGCACCCCTGTGAAGATGGGGTACAGCACCTCATACCCCAGGTAATTTGGGGTGAGCCACGGGGTACCCCAAAACCAGTGAAATCTGTGGTGTACACAGCCACAACACCCCATCATACTGGGGTGCAAACCCCCAGTACTCCAATATGTCACCCTGTGAAAGGGGTGAGCCACTCAACACCCCAGATGTATCTGGGGTGCCGCACCCACCCGCCCGACTACACATCGACAGTCATCGAGGGGAGTGGCACCCCTCGATGACCATCACAGACCGGTCATCAAGGGTGCTACTCCCCTCAATGACCAGCACAATTGTTCATTGAGGGGAGCTACTCCCCTCAATGCCAGCACAAGAGGGTAGTAGCACCTCCCCTTGATGACCAACACAGACCAGTCATTGAGGAGGGTGCTACTCTCCTTGATGACTGGCAAAGATTGGTCCTCGAGAAGAATAGCACCTCCCATCGATGACCGGCACAGATTGGTCATTGAGGGGAGTAGCACCCCTCGATGACCAACACAGACCGGTCATCAAGGGTGCTGCTCCCCTCGATGACCGGCACAATTGTTCATCAAGGGGAGTAGCACCTCCCCTTGATAACCAACACAGACCAGTCATCAAGGGGGGTGCTACTCTCCCCCCGAAGACCAATCTGTGCCGGCCTTCGTGGGGAGGTGCTACTCCCCTCAATGAATGATTCTGCCAGACATTGAGGGGAGCAGCACCCCCCTCCATGACCGGTCTGTGTTGGTCATCGAGGGGAGTAGCTCCCCTCAATGAACAATTGTGCTGGTCATCGAGGGGAGTAGCACCCTCGATGACCGGTCTGTGTTGGTCATCGAGGGGTGCTACTCCCCTCGATGACTGATTGTGCCGGTCATCAGGGGAGTAGCACCCTCGATGACCCGTCTCTGTTGGTCATCAAGAGGAGTAGCACCCTTGATGACCGGTCTGTAATGGTCATCGAGGGGTGCTACTCCCCTCAATGACCGATGTGTGCAGGTCTAACAAGTCAGGCGGGTGGGTGGGGGAGTAACTCCCCTCAATGGGGTGCACAACTGATGTACACCATTTCACTTGGTGTACATTAAATTTCACCCCAAAAATTGAAGCAGTCTGGGGGTTTCAACACCCTCACCCCAATGTTTTTGGGGTAAGCAGGTCTGCACACCAATAAATTGGGGTACTCCAGAAGTGCACCCCAGTAATATTGGGGTGCGCATGTGGGTACACCAAAATTTTGGTGTACATGAAGTAAATTTTTGGGGTGCCTTTAGGCTGACCCATATGAAACCCAGAAATAATTTTTTTGGGGTCACATCCATTATGCAGCAGCTGCAATCTGATCAGTTGCCAAATCTCACTACTTTGTTAGTTTCTTGGTATTTCTGCAACTATATCTCAACACAGCCTGGGAATTTTTCCATGAAATTGGTACCGAAATTTTTAAAAGCCCCCATAGATTCATTGTGTACCTTGAATGACCACAACATCCCCAAATGTAGCTGCTACAATCTGATCAGTGGCCAAATATGACTAATTTGGTAGTTTATTGGTGTTTCTGCCACTATATCTCAACACAGCCCAGGAGTTCTTCCATGATATTGGTTTCAAAATGATCAATAGTCCCCAAGGATTCATTGTGTACCTTAAATGACCACGAAACTCCCTAATGTAGCCCCTACGACCTGATCAGTTGCCAAATATCACTAATTTGGTAGTTTCTTGGTGTTTCTGCCACTATATCTCAACACAGCCTGGGGGTTCTTCCATGATATTGGTATCAAAATGTTCAGTAGCCCCCAAGGATCCATTGTGTACCTTAAATGACCACAAAACCCCCAAATGTGGCAGCTACAATCTCATCAGTTGCCAAATCTCACTAATTTGGCAGGTTCTTGGTGTTTCTGCCACTATATCTCAACACAACCTGGGAGTTCTTCCATGATATTGGTTTCAAAATGATCAATAGTCCCCGAAGATTGATTGTGTACCTTAAATCACCATGAAACTCCCTAATGTAGCCCTACGACCTGATCAGTTGCCAAATATCACTAATTTGGTAGTTTCTTGGTGTTTCTGCCACTATATCTCAAAGCAGCCTGGGAGTTCTTCCATGATATTGGTACCAAAATAATCACATGCCCTCAAACATTCATTGAGTACATTTGATGACCACAAAACCCCCAAATGTAGCAGTCACAATGTGATCAGTTACCAAATATCACTAATTTGGTAGTTTCTTGGTGTTTCTGCCACTATATCTCAGCGCAGCGTGGGAGTTCTGTTGAAGCTATGGCCGGAGGTCGAAGAGATGAGATATGACCCAAAGGCAAAACAACCTTGAGGATGCTCAGAGGACAACAACAAAGGGGGCCAAGGAAGCCCTCAAGGAGGGCTAGAAGCTGCTAGCTTGCGTGGCGGAAAAGCGCACACGCTACAAGAGGTTGTATGCCGTAGAGACCCCAGGGAAATGCGCGCAGAAAGCAGATGGGTTTATTTCTGTCTAAGCCAGGGATATATAAGCTATTACAAGTGGAGGGGCCAGAATGTGGGACAGAAGGTGAACTATGCATATGCAATCTGGAGGGAGTGAGGGAGTCCATTTAGCATTCACTGCCGTTTATTTCTAGTACTCGTGTCGAGGATAGTGTAAACTTCACCCGGTTTTTACTGCGCCGCAGCTAACGCTATGCGCTGGGTGTACATTTCTCCTCTAGGGCTAGTAGGGGTGATGAGTCCTCAGCTAGCCCGAGTGCGGGAAAAGGTTGAGAGTAGAAACCCCTGATTTTCTGGCCATTGGGCAGTTCGAAGGGTTAGTACTCAACCAGACTAGAAAAGAATGTTTTGTTGAATATAGAATTTTCCAAAAGATAGTTTGAGGGCAAAAAACCCATATCTCAAGGAGAGGATTTTCTAATGTGAGCCTGAGCCTTTGCACGAAAAACCCAAATCTGCATTCTAAAATTCTTGTTTTACGGAGTTATCAACAAGAAAAACATAATTCTAATCATTTCTGCCCTTTCCACACAATCTTCAGTTCCCTAAGTATCTTCCTCGCCTCCTCTAAGTCTTCCATTGAGTAGTCTCTGATGTATAGTTTATAGCAACTTGATTTCCATCGGCCTACGTCGCAAATGTCTTCTATTCGTTTTTTGAAAGCAAAACGCAGCGATGCCCCCCCTACTCTAAAGGAGTGGCCGAGGTAACCGTCAAAACCTCCACGTCGAAGTACGGATTGTATCTTAGAGACTACGACCGCCTTTGTTAAGTGGTGTCGTACGCCGTCTTTATAATATCCAAAAAGTGACGTTTTAAAACCTCCCGCCTCTATTAATCTCCTGGTAACTGCTTCTATGGGACACAGCATGTTTCCTGTGCTTTGTAAAGTTAACGTTTGAGAGGTCCCGGGTGCGGCTGTCTTCGCGTTTCTTAAGGTCAAATACGTAAATCTCTTCTTCCCTACTTCGCCACTTCGCACGTCTGTCGTGAGTAAAGCTGAATGCTCGTTTAGCTCCCCTGTCGTAATGGTATAAGTAACTTCGCCCATTCTCGCCATTCCCCAGAAAGCTACTATTGCTAGATCGCCAATCGCTTTATCTTCCTCTGAGCTAATGGAGAGATTGTTCAATAGCCAAACGAGGTGGCGCAGCATTATAGCCGGTTTCGGCGGTTTCGGGGGTATAGTTGCGTCCGCTCTAGCCGAAGCCTTCATAAGTAGTTCTATCCTCTTATCAGACACCGAAGGGAATTTTTTATCGTGGAGAGTGTGCCACGCCTTCAGCCCGCATAAATACTTCTTAATGGTCTTCGCGTTTATCTTCTGTCGGTCGTTTTCGTGTAGGTCTCTACCAGCCCAAAAACAAAAACCTTCTAGTTCCTCTGGTGTTATCGGCAAAGTGTATTCCGTATATCCTGCTTGACTTTGGAAAACTGCAAATTTCTTTACAGCGCTGTTGTAACCAGTGACTGTGTTGAATTTCCAACCATTTAGGATCCGCTTGTTTATTGGACTGAGGGTGCATGCGAATGATCCTGACTTTAGAAAATGTCCAAGTCTGGATTCCCAGTCCTTCACATCCGTTACGGCGGTCATCTTGTTTTCGTGAAAAAGAGATAACAAGTAGAAAGACAACAAAACGAAATGAAAAACAGGAAAAAAGACCATTCAGGTTTCTCATATAAATAGAGAAAAATGGTAGGGATCAAGCGTGATCCACCCAAGGTAACAAGTCTCTGGGAATGTCGAACAAAACCCTGTTTTTTTCTTGGTGTGATCCCCTCACGCCTCTCGACAAGGCGTCTGCAACGTTATCTTCTGATTTGACCCGTTTCGCAGTTAGATCCAGCTGTTCTTCCAATAAAAAAGACTGGATTATCTTCCATTCTTCGTTTACAGCAATATCTTTTGACTTCCTGTTCTCTATGACTGCTAAGGTTGTGTTGTTGTCGGTCCATACAATCAAGTTCATGCCTCTTCTGATCCTACTCGTATGTTTCAACATAAGTAGTCCCAATCTTATTGCCACCGTTTCTAACCAAGATATATTATGGCGTTTCTCTAACGGGTCCGCTTTCTCTTTCAGTTTCACTTGTGTCCATAACGGCCCGATTTTTACTCCAATACCGAAACTTGTCGATGCGTCTCCTACCCACTCAATATTTGTTGGGATTGTTGACGGGACCAAACGAGTATGTTCGAAATTCTCCAGGGTTTTCAGCCACACTTCAAGATCTTCCATCACCTCAACTGGGGAGACCCGTTTCGCGTAAATATACTTCCATTCGGCCATCCATTTGTACAGACTTTTCAGGTAACATCTGAGTTGAGGTAAAATGTACGAGACATGGTTGAGTTGTCCTGCGATAACTTCTACTTCATTGAACGAGAATATCCTTATCTCAATAAGAAAAGGTTTAATTTTTTCAATTCGTTTTGCAAGTTTTTCTTCTGGTAGCCGTACAGTTTTGTCTACTCCGTTCCAAACGAAACCAATGAATTTTTGTTCGTTTGAAAAACTGCAACATTTTTTCTCGTTTGTCTGTACTCCCATCTTTGTAGAGTATGCGACAATTTGATCCATGGAAGTATCTGAATTGATGTCCTTCAGAAATAGGTTATCATCGACCCAGCGAAAATTTTTTATTAGGTCGAACTGATCTTGCATGATATCTTTCCAAGCATCCGCAGGTCGGCCAAAAGAACCGCACCCTGCCACACCACCGAAAGTGATCCTAGTGTCTACATATAAATCGCCGTTTAGGTCCAAAACTAGGAGGAAAGGCCATTGCTCCCGTTTGGTAGGGATCTGTCTGTATGCTTTTTCCCAATCAAAAAGGGCAAGCTGCACCGGACGGTTTAGTGATGCGAAATTTTTTGAAACAGTTGCAAAATCATCCCAAGTCGTGTTGAAGTCGTTCTTGTCGACAAAGGAGTTGACGGACGGTACATTCGGGTCACCTCGAGGGAAAGATAAGTCGTTGATCGGTCTGACCGACCCATCATTGTTTACTACAGCGCCTAAAGGGCTGCTCCTGAAGAAGTCGAACTTAGTCGCCACTTGTTCATGTTTGAAAGGACCAAACATCCTTTTCGCCTTAACTTCTTTCGCAAACGATTCTGAGATTTTTTCCGCCGCCAATGCAGAAGATTTATGGTTTGGTGGCGTGAACCATGACAAGTTTCCAACCTGATGTTTCGGTATGCCTTGGTCAAAACCAGACCGAAAACCATCAATCACATCGCTGTAGATCTCGTTTAGCGCGGCTTTCTTCAATGCGTACTCCCAAAACGGGATATTCATTTCGCACGATATCTTATCTGGCCATTGCAACATAATGTTCGTTCTAAAGAGTACAATAACGACATTCACAAAAATTAGAAAAACAAAGATCAGGAAAAAGCAATATGATTGGAAACAGCCAAAAAATCAAAGCAATCAAAAAAAGAAAAGGAGAGAGTGCACAAGAATGAAATAATTCTGTAGCTCGGTCTTTGGTAAATAGGGAAAGTGACCTGGAAAGGAAATGCGAAATCTCTGCAGGATAGGAACGAAAATAGAAAAATCTGCCTACTTCTTAGCGCCTGAGCCAGATGCGCCAGGAGCAGATCCAGAATTACTCGGGGGAGGGTTGGACGACGCTCTCCTGTCGACAAAACCATTGATCCAATGAGATCCCTTGTATCCCGATCTAGCTTGTTTCTTCGACTCTTGATTGTTATGATTATTAGACGAATTTGCTCTATTATGGTTCAAATGATTCTGATTGGAGTTTGCGTAATAACCTTGGTTTATGGAGTTTTGATTCACGTAACCGGAGATTTGATTGTTTTGATTCATGTAACTAGAAGTTGAATTAAAACCTGTGTTCTGTTTCACTTGCTTCTTGATTCCGGTGTAAGGGTCACGATTCGCGTATGCGTAACCCGGAGCGTAATAGTTCTCCTCCCAATTCCACTCGCCTAAATTGCAAGAAACAGTGATACAAGAAGCTAGCACGTCTTCCTTGATTTTCGAAATATCTTGAAGCTTCTGTTTCCCGTCCACAAGAATCCTGGTGGAGAAAGTATTCCACCTCATGATCATATCGTATCGAAAAGCCACCATGAAACAACAGTCTTTTTCGATCATTTGGTCGCAGTTCTCTTTATGTTGCTTGAGTAACGGGGCAAAATTTTGCAAGCCGTATACTTCTTCGCAGGTCTTGAGGAAGTTGCGATGATTCCAGGTCCAATGTGCAAAAGTCATATGCCATTCTGGGATAAAAGGGAAACCTTTGTAGCTCGAGCGTTCGACGTCGTCTTTCACTCTCCTCTCGGTGTGGTAATGCATTGCATCCCTTTGCCATTTCGGATTGAAAATAGTTAGGGGTAAAGGTCCTCTGAGTTTCTTGATGTTCTCGTCAAGGAACGGAGCATAACCAATGTGATTATGAGAGCTTAAAGTGCCTATCGCGTAGAGTAACTCTCCATCGCGGTCGGTTGATTCTATGTTATCGATTGGCGTCACTGATGTCACATCAGACGACACGATCTCAGTCAAGCGATTCAAAAGCGGTCCGGTCTCGGATAACGCAGCCGTGCCGGTCTCCGACAACGCTTTGAACAAGATATTTGCTGCTAGCTGGAAACCTGCATCTTGGGCCGACAAAGCTTGACTCAAAATCTGCGCTCTTTTCTCGGCGAGAGTTACTGTTTTAGACATTAACATCATCATGGGTATTAGTTTCATAGTACAGGTGAGAATAGGAGATCTGGAAGATTAATCGTACCAGTCTTTGGTTCAATCACCGTTCCGATGTCGTTTGGTTTCTCAACAGAGTTGCCTGGAACCGGATCAACTTCTGATTCGAACAATAATTCCTCCTCTGAGTGTGGAGACTCAACAGGTAAAGGTTGACTAGTAACTAAATGATTCACGGAGTATTAAGTTTTTGAATAAGGCTCTGTTCATCTAAAACTGTTTCGCAGTTTGTTTCTAGAATGAGCTTGCTTACTTTCGTTGTTACCGTTATCTCCCGTGTTTGGGCCTGGAACCAGGGTATTCAAAACGTTCTCGTCTTCTGCTCTCTTGCTATTTGCTTTGTTTGAGTTCTTCGAAGCTCTTACAGTGTTTGATTTGCCCATTCTCTATGCTATGAAGTAAATTTTGGTTCAACGTTCTGAAAAAAGGTCAACAAAAAGAATTTGAGATTTTAAAACTTTTTACGATGTGCCGCTGTAAAAAGAAGGTTTTAAATGAAATAGCTGGGATTGACGGTCAGGGAGTGGTGAGCAAGGGGAAGAGATCTCGGGGATAGAGACTCTTTATCAACTCAAGACTACATTCTTGACCAACGCTCAGGCCTGTCTATTCTATCACGGACGGACCGCTGGTCTACGAAACACGCCCGTCCAATCCTGCGCATGGACTTTGGCACCCTCCTGCGTGCCTTGCTCGCGTGCCATCAATGACAGGGAAAGGAGAAGTGTGACAGGGAAGGGAAAGAGGAAGAGGGAGAGACCGGTAGCACTGGAATTTCAAAACCCCCCCCAACTGATGACCCACAAACTTTGGACCTAGAGACCACGGCCAATGTTTAATTTCTTGAACTCGGGGTTTGCCAGCATCGCCTGAAAATTTTGTTCCGACTTGATTTGCTCTTCAGTGAATCCGTTGGTTGAGTTTGATGACGAACCGGTGTGTGCGAACGCCAGGTGAGCTTGCGCAGTAGAAGAGGGCTTTGACACTGATTTCGACGTTGAAGACTTCGATGGACGTTGTTCAGGATGTTTCTCGAAGCATATTGATTCTCGATGACCGGCTTTGTCGCAGTGAGAGCAAATGGTGAAGCCTTTCTTGCAATGGGGACAGAGGTAGAACTTGTCGTTGGTGGTGAGGAGAGCCATTTGAGCAGGAGTGTTTGAGACACGGTCGAGTCGATTCTGAGCTACATGCTTCTCTAAGCGCGTTAAGAGTGCCGCTACAGTGTCGTTAGGGAAACCGACGTTGACAACATCACGGAAGGACTTGCATTCAGCTGATGGCAGCTTGCGAAGAATGATCGCTGTCTTGCTCTGATCGTCAAGACCGACTTTCGTCGAGACCAGTCGATGATTTGCGGCCCGTACTTCTGCTATGAAGGCCGACGGTGGGTTCTCGTATTCAATGTCAAGGAACTGATCAAGAGCCCGATCTCTAGCAACATGATCGTCTCCGTTGTATTTCTGCTTGAGTATTGCCCAGACTGCGTACCCGCTGAACATGTGCTGGTCGGTGAGGGTTTGAGAAACATACGCGAGATTGTTGCTGTCGAGATGTTCGACAATTTCGTGGTACGCTTGGCGATTCAACTTTTGATAGACGTTCTTCTCGTCTGGCTTGTCCGTTGGCGAGGGTGGTTTCAATGTTCCTTGAACGAGTCCAAGGGCTCCGATGCAATCCAGTCGTGACATCATGAGAAACGACCAGGAGTCGTAGTTGTTCTCGTCCAGATAGAGAGGGACGTTTCTGGACGTCATGATCAGAGTACGTGATGTGTACAAAGAAGATCAAGTCGATAGAGCTGATCCGGAAGTGAGAGAGAAGTCGATCCGAGGAACCTGATCGTTGAATTCGTTCGAATAGGATGGTTTCTTTTTGAACAAAGACAGAAAAAATTGGTTGAGAAGAGTTTTGACCAAAGTGAAAGCGACTGAGACTGTTAATCGTGTTGAAGCTATGGCCGGAGGTCGAAGAGATGAGAGATGACCCAAAGGAAAAACAACCTCGAGGATGCTCAGAGGACAACAACAAAGGGGGCCAAGGAAGCCCTCAAGGAGGGCTAGAAGCTGCTAGCTTGCGTGGCGGAAAAGCGCACACGCTACAAGAGGTTGTATGCCGTAGAGACCTCAGGGAAATGCGCGCAGAAAGCAGATGGGTTTATTTCTGTCTAAGCCAGGGATATATAAGCTATTACAAGTGGAGGGGCCAGAATGTGGGACAGAAGGTGAACTATGCATATGCAATCTGGAGGGAGTGAGGGAGTGACAGGGAAAGGAGAAGTGTGACAGGGAAGGGAAAGAGGAAGAGGGAGAGACCGGTAGCACTGGAATTTCAACAGGTTCTTCCATGATATTGGTACCAAAATGATCACATGCCCCTGAAGATTCATTGTGTACCTTGAATGAACACAAATCCCCCAAATGTAGCAGCCACAATGTGATCAGTTGCCAAATATCACTAATTTGGTAGTTTCTTGGTGTTTCTGCCACTATATCTCAGCACAGCGTGGGAGTTCTTCCATGATATTGGTACCAAAATGATCAAATTCCCCTGAAGATTAATTGTGTACCTTGAATTACCACAATACCCCCAAAGGTAGCAGCTAGGATGTGATCAGTTGCAAAATATCACTAATTTGGTAGTTTCTGGTGTTTCTGCCACTATATCTCAGCGCAGCATGGGATTTATTCCATAATATTGGTATCAAAATGATCAAATTCCCTCAAAGATTCATTGAGTACCTGGAATGACCACAAAACCCCCATATGTAGCAGGCACAATTTGATCAGTTGCCAAATATCACCAATTTGGTAGTTTCTTGGTGTTTCTGCCACTATATCTCAGCACAGCGTGGGAATTCTTCAATGATATTGGTACCAAAATGATTAAATGCCCTCAAAGATGAATTGTGTACCTTGAATGACCACAAAAACCCCAAATGTAGCAGCTACAATGTGAATGGTTGCCAAATATCACTAATTTGGCAACTGATCACAGTGTGGCTGCTACATTTGGGGGTATTGTGGTCATTCAAGGTACACAATGAATCTTCAGAAGAATTTGATCATTTTGGTACCAACATCATGGAAGAACTCCCACGCTGTGCTGAGATATAGTGGCAGAAACACCAAGAAACTACCAAATTAGTGATATTTGGCAACTGATCACATTGTGGCTGCTACATTTGGGGGTTTTGTGGTCGTCCAAGGTACACAATAAATATTCAGGGCCATTTGATCATTTTGGTACCAATATCATGGAAGAACTCCCATGCTGCGCTGAGATATAGTGGCAGAAACACCAAGAAACTACCAAATTAGTGATATTTGGCAACTGATCACATTGTGGCTGCTACATTTGGGGGTTTTGTGGTCATCCAAGGTACTCAATGAATGTTTGAGGGCATGTGATCATTTTGGTACCAATATCATGGAATAACTCCCATGCTGCGCTGAGATATAGTGGCAGAAACACCAAGAAACTACCAAATTAGAACATTTGCCAACTGATCACATTGTGGCTGCTACATTTGGGGGTTTTGTGGCCATCCAAGGTATACAATGAATCTTCAGGGGCATTTGAGGCCATTTGATCATTTTGGTACCAATATCATGGAAGAACTCCCATGCTGCGCTGAGATATTGTGGCAGAAACACCAAGAAACTACCAAATTAGTGATATTTGGCAACTGATCACCTTGTGGGTGCTAAATTTGGGGGTTTTGTGGTCATCCAAGGTACCAAATGAATGTTTGAGGGCATTTGATCATTTTGGTACCAATATCATGGAAGAACTCCTATGCTGCGCTGAGATATAGTGGCAGAAACACCAGAAACTACCAAATTAGTGATATTTTGCAACTGATCACATCCTAGCTGCTACATTTGGGGGTATTGTGGTCGTCCAAGGTACTCAATGAATCTTTGAGGGTGTTTGATCATTTTGGTACCAATATCATGGAAGAACTCCTATGCTGCGCTGAGATATAGTGGCAGAAACACCAGAAACTACCAAATTAGTGATATTTTGCAACTGATCACATCCTAGCTGCTACATTTGGGGGTATTGTGGTCGTCCAAGGTACTCAATGAATCTTTGAGGGTGTTTGATCATCTTGGTACCAATATCATGGAAGAACTCCCACGCTGCCCTGAGATATAGTGGCAGAAACATCAAGAAACTACCAAATTAGTGATATTTGGCAACCAATCACATTGTAGCTGCTACATTTGGGGGTTGTGTGGTCATTTAAGGTACTCAAAGAATATTCAGGGCCATTTGATCATTTTGGTACCAATATCATGGAAGAACTCCCATGCTGCGCTGAGATATTGTGGCAGAAACACCAAGAAACTACCAAAGTAGTGATATTTGGCAACTGATCACATTGTGGCTTCTACATTTGGGGGTTTTGTGGTCATCCAAGGTACTCAATGAATATTTGAGGGCATGTGATAATTTTGGTACAAATATCATGTAAGAACTCCCTTGCTGCGCTGAGATATAGTGGCAGAAACACCAAGAAACTACCAAATTAGAACATTTGCCAACTGATCACATTGTGGCTGCTACATTTGGGGGTTTTGTGGTCATCCAAGGTACTCAATGAATCTTTGGGGGCATTTGATCATTTTGGTACCAGTATCATGGAAGAACTCCCACGCTGTGCTTAGATATAGTGGCAGAAACATCAAGAAACTACCAAATTAGTGATATTTGGCAACTGATCACATTGTGGCTGCTACATCTGGGGTTTTGTGGTCATCCAAGGTACACAATGAATCTTCAGTGGTGATTAATCATTTTGGTACCAATATAATGGAAGAACTCCCATGCTGCGCTGAGATATAGTGGCAGAACCACCAAGAAACTACCAAATTAGTGATATTTGGCAACCAATCACACTGTAGCTCCTACATTTGGGGGTTGTGTGGTCATTCAAGGTACTCAATGAATATTCAGGGCCATTTGATCATTATGGTACCAATATCATGGAAGAACTCCCATGCTGGGCGGAGATATAGTGGCAGAAACACCAACAAACTACCAAATTAGTGATATTTGGCAACTGATCACATTGTGGCTGCTACATTTGGGGCTTTTGTGGTCATGCAAGGTACTCAATGAATCTTTGAGGGCATCTCATCATTTTGGTACCAGTATCATGGAAGAACTCCCACGCTGTGCTGAGATATAGTGGCAGAAACATCAAGAAACTACCAAATTAGTGATATTTGGCAACTGATCACATTGTGGCTGCTACATTTGGGGGTTTTGTGGTCATTCAAGGTACACAATGAATCTTCAGGGGCATGTGATAATTTTGGTACCAATATCATGGAAGAACTCCCACGCTGTGCTGAGATATAGTCGCAGAAAAATCAAGAAACTACCAAATTAGTGATATTTGGCAACTGATCACATTGTGGCTGCTACATCTGGGGTTTTGTGGTCATCCAAGGTACCTAATGAATCTTCAGGGGTGATTAATCATTTTGGTACCAATATCATGAAAGAAATCCCATGCTGTGCTGAGATATAGTGGCAGAACCACCAAGAAACTACCAAATTAGTGATATTTGGCAACCAATCACATTGTAGCTGCTACATTTGGGGGTTTTGTGGTCATTCAAGGTACCCAATGAATCTTCAGGGGCATTTGATCATTTTTGTACCAATATCATGGAAGAACTCCCATGCTGCGCTGAGATATAGTGGCAGAAACACCAAGGAACTACCAAATTAGTGATATTTTGCAACCGATCACATTGTGCCTGCTACATTTGGGGGTTTTGTGCTCATTGGAGCTACCCAATCAATGTTTGAGGGCATTTGATCATCTTGGTACCAATATCATGGAAGAACTCCCATGCTGCGCTGAGATATAGTGGCAGAAACACCAAGAAACTACCAAATTAGTGAGATTTGGCAACTGGTCAGATTGTAGCTGCTCCATTTGGAGGTTTTGTGGTCATTTAAGGTACACAATGAATCCTTGGTGGCTATTAATCATTATGATACCAATATCATGGAAGAACTCCCAGGCTGTGTTGAGATATAGTGGCAGAAACACCAAGAAACTACCAAATACATTTGGCAACTGATCAGATCGTAGGGGCTACATTAGGGGGTTTCGTGGTCATTTAAGGTACACAATGAATCCTTGGTGGCTATTGATCATTATGATACCAATATCATGGAAGAACTTCCAGGCTGTGTTGAGATATAGTGGCAGAAACACCAAGAAACTACCAAATACATTTGGCAACTGATCAGATCGTAGGGGCTACATTAGGGGGTTTCGTGGTCATTTAAGGTACACAATGAATCCTTGGGGGCTATTAATCATTTTGATCGCAATATCGTGGAAGAATTCCCAGGCTGTGTTGAGATATAGTGGCAGCAAAACCAAGAGACTACCAAATTAGTGACATTTGGCAACTTGTGAGCCTGAGTCTCTTGTGTGACAACAGGACACAAAGAAAAGGGGGACACTGGTTGAATTTCTGGGGATAAAGAAATACAAGCAGTGAGGAGAAGAGAAATAGAAGAGAGAAACTGAGAAGAGAGAAACTTGATCTTTTGAGTTTAATTTAATGTGGGCCAAGCTCTACCTAGAAAAGTAGGCTGCCAACTGTGCTAGAGATGCAACAGTCTCCACTCACACCAAGGAAACGGTGGTGGGATTCAGAAGTAGGATGACTACTCTGCTCTGGTTTTAAAGGTCTTAACAAGAGATAACCTATAGATCTTTTGAAGCAGAAGAGAGAAACAGAAGCAGGGAGAGAGCAGTCAAGAGCAACAGACTTTCCTCTGAGATAAACAAGGTCAGTAGAAGAGGGTACTTACTGTCAATATCCTGTAGTGATACTGGGAGTGAAGTGGCCTCTGGTTAGTGATCCTGGGTGTCTCTGGGGTATGGTTCTGGTGTGCTGAAGTCTGTGGATCCTCCAGCTGCATGGGGGATCCTGACTTCGAAAATTTTCAAAGTTGGATGACATAATCACACATGTACATGTGGTTGGGAGCGCTCAGGCGCAACTACACGGCGCTGCTGCGCATGTGTGTCACAAACCACAAACTCTATGAAGGAGTAGAGATATTGTAAAGTGATCAGTGAACACTAGGGTCAAAGATGCATGAGAAATCAGAATCTGAAGTGAAAACAACCTTATGTCTTAAGGTTAAAAAGATACGAGCACATTTAGGTATAAAATGGATATAAAAGGCAGTTTTAGGTCAACTGTGTTGACTCTAAGGCTGACACAACTGATCAGATTGTAGCTGCTACATTTGGGTTATGTGGTAATTTAAGGTACAAAATGAATCCTTGGGGGCTATTGATCATTTTGATACCAATATCATGGAAGAACTCCCACGCTGTGTTGAGATATAGTGGCAGAAAGGGCCAGAAACTACCAAATTAGTGATATTTGGGAACTGATCACATTGTTGCTGCTGCATAATGGATGCGACCCCAAATAAATTATAATTTAAAATATTTCTGGGTTTTATATGCAGAAAAATTGTCCGATGAAATTTTATGTGGAAATATTCCTCATTAATCTGTGGTTGATAACAAAAGTAGATAAAAAAAAGAACCTGACAAAAATATGCTAAACCATGGTAAACTAATTTCAAAAAGGCCTTCTATGCATGTAGCACTTCAAGTATGATATGCAATATCTTGAGCAAGTTCAACCAACTAAATTAAAAATTTGTGCAGGATGGTATCATGAGAGAGGTCAGGGGTCAATGTTTTTCCTGTTTTGAAAAAAAGTCGATTTGGAGACTTCTGATAACATCAATTGTTGAAGCAAAAAAAAAAAGAAAAAAAATTTGAGACCCCTCAGCTACCCTGGATTAATCCTAAAACTTGCAACATCTTTTTTTCAGGAAGAATTGAGTGGTGTATGTAAAAATTTATGAATGTTATCAGGCAAAAGAAAAAAAAAAAAATCCTGTGGCTTGAAGCTAACACAGGCAGAAGGAGAGAGATTATAGAATAGTATCAAGGAGACATGGAAAACAGACAAAGGTATCAAGAGGAATAATAAAAAAAAAAAATTGATCAATATAAGCTATATTGATCAATATACGACATTGCAAATTCATCCATCTTGGTAGTGATACCGCCGCGAACGTCTTGGGGGTGATGTTTGAGGGTTTCAGGAGTTGGCCAAATGTAAGTTTGTCTTTGCTACTGGGAGCCAAATACGGGCGTCTCGATAACGCGTCTGGCTTTGTCGCCTGCCTTCCAGGTCGGAAGACAATTTCAAAATTGAAATTTCCCAGTGTCTTGGCCCACCGGGCCTAGTGGGCATAAAGCTTTCGAGGTTTTGGTGGTCGGTATACACTATGGCTTTCAATCTGTGGGGGTTCCCTTCCAAGTATTGGTGCCACTCCTTAAACGCTGCGACGATAGCTAACAATTCTTTGTCGAATATTTAATAATTCCTCTTGGCTTGTATCAATGAACGGGACAAGTAAGCCACCGGGTGCAGCAAATTGTCTTTTGGGCAAACCTGGGACAGGACCGCTCCCAGTGCAAAATCGGAACAGTCGCATTCCAGTAAGAACGGTTGGTAGGGGTCCGCGATCTTCAGGATTGGCGCTGACGTGAACGCTGTCTTTAGGCTTTTGAACGCCTCGTTGCAATTTCTGTCCCAGACGAACCGCGTCCCCAGCTTAGTCAGGTTGTGCAGCGGCCTCGTCGTCCTCGAAAATTGATCAATGAACCTCCGGTAAAAGTTCGCGAAGCCAATGAATCTCTGTAGTTCCGTTACGTTGGACGGTGGCGGCCAGTCTGAAACCGCTTTCACCTTGGCCGGATCCATTCGAACTCTGTTGCACGAAATCAATAGGCCGAGGTATTCGACCTCATCCCTTGAGAACTCACATTTCTCTGGTTTCAACCACAGCTGATGCTTGCTTAGTATGTCTAGAATACCCATTACCGCCGCCTCGTGGTCCTCGCCTTGTTGCAAATAAACCATGATGTCGTCAAGGTACACCGCCGTGTCTTTCCCGATCCTCCCGAGTAATATGTCCTGCATGAAAAACTGAAAGAAACCTGGTGCTCCCGTTGGCCCGAACAGCATAGTCAACGGCGCGAACTGCCCAGCCCGACACACGAACGCCAGCTTCTCTTCGTCGCCCTCTGCCACGCGGAGGTTACCGTACGCATTCCTGAGGTCGAGCTTGGTGAACCTGTCGGCATTGAGCAGGCTGTCCACGAGTTCCATCGTCAGAGGTAAGGGGTACTTATTTTTAATCGTCACTGCGTTGAGTTTCCTATAGTCGAAACATGGTCTCAAATTCCCGTCCTTCTTCCCTGTGAACAGAACCGGTGCCGCCCACGGTGACGTGGTTCTGCGTATCGTGCCATTTTCAAGTCCTTCTTGAATGAGCTTGTCAAGTGCTTTGTTTTCGGCCGGAGAAAGGGGTATGATGCGGCTGGCTTGTGGAAGGGCTCCTGGTACGAGCTCGACCCTGAAATCATATTTGCGCCTAGGCGGCAGTCGTTGCGCCTCCAATTTGCAGAACATCCCAATGTGAGCGTGGTATTGTTGAGGTACGAGCTCTTCTGCCATCTTTGTCGGTGAGGAACCTTTAGCCTCCGCCGCGATCTTAGCCAAAGTAGACCACGAGGTCTTTGCCGCGCTGATGAGAGCCGTTTCCGTCGGTGGAACCTGCTGGGTATGTCCTATAAAGTGTACCCGCTTGCCAGTTGTCCTTACACTCCTTGACTCTTGGGATGACAAAGAAATGGTTGGGGACTCACATCGCGGGGGTGTTGATCAGCATAAAGCACGCACCCCCTCGTCAGTTTTCCTAGCGTGCCTCACTACGGGCTCCTCCCTGTCCTGCAAGGTTTCTTTCGGAACTGACGACACCGCCATGACGGTGGCGGGTCCTATCTCGGTGGTTGAGGTGACGGTGGGTCTCGGCCAGGCTTTGGCAGTCGGTCCCTGTCCTGGAAGTTCTAGAAAGGGTATCCGCTTGCCAGATGCTCCTACACTTTCTGAGGAAGAGGGAGTAGGAAAGAAAGAATATAACTCACATCGCGGGGGTGTTGATCGGCATAAAGCACGCACCCCCTCGTCAGTTTTCCTAGCGTGCCTAACTACGGGCTCCTCCCCGTCCTGCGAGGTTTTTTTCGGAACTGACGACACCGCGTCAGCGGTGGCGATTTCCCGTGAAGAGGGTCTAAAACAGCGCGTACGCCAGTCAATCCTATTGCCGTGTCTTCTGATCCACGGCATGCCAAGGATCCCGTCGTAAGTGTCCTTCAGTCGCGCAACCATGAATGTCAAGGGTTTGGTCTCTCTGTCCAGCAATAAGGACACTTCAAAAGAGGATTTGCTCAGGGATCCATCGAAGCCTGAGATGGTCTTCGTCGTCCTGGCCGGAGTAAGCTCCAGGCCGGCTTCAGCCGCAAATTTTTTGCTCACGACATCGTGGGTAGCCCCAGAGTCAATAAGGAATCTTGCTTGGGTCAGGGTGGTTGTGGCACTGGAGGGTAGTAGTGGGAGGAATGGGGTGCTGA
The DNA here is from genome assembly GCF_026914185.1 of Puccinia triticina. Lineage (NCBI taxonomy): Eukaryota > Fungi > Basidiomycota > Pucciniomycetes > Pucciniales > Pucciniaceae > Puccinia > Puccinia triticina. The sequence continues at coordinate 419,265 of NC_070570.1, read as the reverse complement.
CAAACAGCCGGTTATCCATTTCATTTAGAGTAACGAAATCATAAGCCCCAACGTTAACTACTACATTGCCCTCCTTGCTTGGGTGAGGCACAACCCTCACACCCAAGCATCACCATTTTTTGACTCATCCGCCCGCCCAGCCCCTCCACTCTTCCCTTCGTTCATGGTCAAACTTCGGACCTGATCCTCCAACTCGGCAATCGTCGCATTGACGTTGGCCTTGTTCTTTCCCTTCTTCGGACAACCCCGTGCGATGTGGCCCTTGTCTCCGCAGTGAAAACACAACCCCGCTCGCATCATCGTGACCTTATCCAAGCTCGCCAGCGCTCCCCTCATCACCGAAATATTCATGGCGTTTGGATCAGCTTGGGTAGGGTTAGTGTCGCCCGCGAACTGGTTGGTGTGGTGATCAATCTCGTGGTGCCAGCGGCGCGCCTAGTTTTCAATCATTTCCCTATTCCAGGCGCAGTGACCGCAAGATCATCAAGACTCAAGCTTCTCCCTGGTTTTCCAAGCTTCAATAAATCAACTTCCCTTCAAGATCTTCAAGATTATCAGCCTTTCATTCCTACTCCCTCTCAGTTCCCCAGATTTCTTCACCTTTCTTGGTCCTAACACAGCGCCTGCTGTGGGTTTATCTCTCTGTTTTTATCAACTGTTTCTTTTTTTTTGTTTTGTTTTTTTGTTGTTCTCTCTGTTTGTTCTGGTCTGTGTGTTCTGTTTACCCTCTTCTTTTCTTTGCTCGTAGTTTCTTTCCTTCTGCCTCATATCACTGTGTTTTCCTTACTTCTGCATTTATTTTCTTTCCTCCTATTTCTCTTGGTTGTTGTTGCGCGCTTGTGCGCGCGGTGAGGAACTCTGGCCGGTGCTAGGCCGGCAGCAGTTCGGGGAGGGGAAAAAGAAAAGCTGAGATTTATCTACGTATGCCCTCCGGGATGATTGGCCGAAAAAGAGCGCTGAGATTCGTGTAAGCGTGAAGGGGGTTTGATTTTACGACGGCGGGAGATGCGCGTCGGCGGGTTTGTTTTGAGAGAGGCCGGGATACTGCCGGCAGGAGTGAGAGGTGTGATCTAAACCAGGAAGGTGGAGGAGATCGACGTTTTGCGGGGTAAAGAACTTAAAAGCCGTGAGATTCGGGCAAACAAATGCCAAGACGTGAACTTTGAACTTTGATGGATTGACTGAAAACTATATCGTTCAGAGTGGGTCCATGCCGCTCCAAAGCCTGAGTTCAAACTGAACTCAAACCTTGGAGTTGGTGACATGTAGCAGACATCTCATCACAACCTAGCGCGCACGCGCGCGCAACAACAACATAAGACAAAGACAGAAACAAAACAAAACAAAACAGAAACAAAACAAACCAACCCTCCTCATACAAAACCTATCCAACGCGCGCAATGCGAAAGAGGAAATAACAAAACATGATGAAAGATAAACTTAAAAGAAAACAGGACCAAGAAAGCCAAAACACAAGGAAGAGGGGGGGGGGAAAGAAGACCTGAAACGCCTTGAGGATGCGCGCCACGCCGCGCCGTTGAACTTGAGGAGGCCTCAAGGGCTGAAAGCTGAATCTTGATGTCTTGAGTCTTGACGTCCTCTGGCGCGCGCCGTGCGCGGCAAAAAGCTTGATTCCTCCGCGTGTACCAGATTGTCCACCACATCCACCCATGACTTGCAGTCTGTCCCTAGACTGCTCGTCCAATACCGTGCCTAAAAGAACTCCAAGTCCTAGAGAAAGAAAGGGAAACAAACCAGGGCCTCCGCGGTGCTCACGAGCGTGGCATAGAGTAGGGTTTTGACGATACGCGGTAGTAACTACCCGGGAGATGCATACTTGGAGAGGAACTTACTTCTGGTCAAGAATGTCCTCGCGAGAATAAAACCGCTTGACCTGGTCCGCCGCAAACCGACGCTTGAGCTCGGTGCCGTCGAGTTCCTCCAATACATACGAGCCGCCGTCGACTTGCTTCACGATGCGGAAGGGCCCGTTCCATCGATGGGCAAACAACTGTCCCCACTGAGTCTCGAGGGAGCGGTTGTAAGCCAACACTTTGTCGCCCGGCTTGAGAGGTTCCCTCGCGACACCCGGCTGCTTTTCCGCCCAGTAGCGCACCGAATCCCCGCGTGAATCCATCATCCTCCTGTACGCCAATCCACGAGATTCTTCACTGCGCTCCAGCTGGCGAGAGCGCGCCACCAACAAGTCCGCCGTGGTCTTGACCGTCTCCCAGTCGACTCCCAGGTAAGATTCGATCTCCAAATCCAACGGGAGCACCGCACGTTGCCCAAACACCAACTCATACGGTGAATAGCCCGTAGTCCGCTTAGTGGAAATGCGATCCGCAAAAAGAACTAAAGGGAGGAGTTTCCTACAGTTCTTCCCGCTTTCCCCGGCCAGCTTCACCAACGCCGCCTTGAGCGGTCCATGACCCCGTTCGACCATTCCTTGACCCTCCGGATAGTACGGTGTGGACACTCTGTGCTGCCCCGGCAGCGCCCGCAGCATCTCCGCCAACGCGCCTCCGAATTCCGATCCTCCATCCGTCGAGTAAGACTGGGCCAACCCGTAGCGCATGGTCCAATGGTCCTGGAGAAAAGCCGCCACTGCCTCAGACGTAAGATTATTAAGTATCTTGGCCTCTACCCAACCCGAAAGGTCGTCACGAGCTACGATTAAATACTTAGCTCCGCCCGCTTTAAGGTGGACCACATCCATTGAGACTCGCCCAAAAACCGTAGACTCGCCAGTCGGGTACCGCAGCTCATGCGGCCTCCGCAAGTCCTTCTTCTGACAGGCCTCACAACTCTGGCACCACTTGACCACCGCCTGCTTCAACGCTGGCCACCAAAAGCGCTCCGAAATCCGGCGATAGGTTTCCGTCGACCCCCGGTGACCCAAGTCCTCGTGCATCCTTGTCAGAATCTCCTGTTGTTTCGACGGCGCGGTGACCACTATCCTAGGCAGAGGGGTTCCCCTCTTCATCAGTCGACCAGCCTGCAGGAAAAAATCCGAAGACCGTCGCTTTAAAGCACGGAACTCCCTAGCGTCCATTCCTTCCGGCCTGTGCAGCGTAGCTAAAAACCTTTCCATCTCGAGCCAATAGCCTTCTTGATACCCAGAGTAGTCATCCTCCGCGCCCACCGTATACGAGTGTCGCGGTTTTATGTGGGGAGATTCTTCATCAAAATCCGAGGGAGGATCCGACTCATCGTCCCCTCTAGGTCGCCGAGAGAGTCCATCAGGCATTGTGAAAGACTTGCCCGGTCTATGCACAATATCAAAGGAAAACAGCTGGATGAACGCTACCCACCGCGTCATCGGCGCGTTGGGCAGACTGGGAGCGTTGATCATCTCTATCAGCGAGTGAGCGTCGACCTGGAGCTCGAAGTGCTGGCCCCACAGTATCGTCTGCATTTTCTTGAGGATACGCGCCACACCGCACAATTCGAGTTTGGGTTGAGAATAACGTGATTCGACGTCTGAAAAAAGAAGGGATTCATAGAGAGCCGGCCGATCTAGACCGTTCGCATCTTCCTGAGTGAGAACCGCCCCTGCTGCATGAAAGCTCGAATCGACCGCCAGCTTGAGCCTGCCCGCGTCCGGCCCGTACGTGATCTTCACCAGAACAATGTCCTGGCCCACCAGGATCTTCAGCCTTTTAAACGCTTCCTCGCACTCCTCTGTCCACTCCCATTCCGAATCTTTCCTCGTCAGACGACGTAACGGGAGGCATATCTCGGACAACTGAGGTATGAAGATCCGCACGTAGACCACCACTCCCAAGAACCCGCGCACTTCCGTAGGGTTTACAGGTGTCGGCCACGACAAGATCTTGTTCACTTTGACTTTAGACATCTTACGACCTTCCTTGCACACTACGTGCCCGACGATCTCAAGTGCCGGAACACACGCGGCCAATTTCGACGCCGAGACGGTTAACCCAGATTCTTCAATGCGAAACAGAATCCGCTCGAGAGTGGTCGCGTACTCCCAGATAAAACGACGAATTCCGGGATGCCACGGTAGACACTCCTGATCATAGTCGGAAACGGGACCTTTTATCCCGCCATCGTCTATAAATATCCCGGCGTACTCCGGGACTTCCTCCTGCAGAATCCAAAGCATCTGCGCCTGATACACGGCCACAGAATTAGTCGCACCCTGTGGGAGTCGCGTTAACTGAAAACGACCCAATGGCGTGTCGAAGGTTGTAAGCGGTCGAGAGATAGGGTGCAGAGCGCGCTCATCATACCCGCCCATAATGTCGCCGAGCCCGTAACACGCACGCCCAGCGAAAGATTCAACAAATTCCTCCGTCGCTGGAGGCACCCCAGCATCCTTGATGGTCACCTTGTTGAGGGCCTGAAGATCATGCACCACCCGAATCTTCCCGTTGCTTTTCAAAACGCAAAACACCGGGCTCGTATAGCTCGACGTGGACTGCTCGTACAGGCCCGTTTCCACGCGTTCACGTATGACCCGGATATACTCGTCCTTTTTAGCGGCTGGGATCGGGATTCGCCTCTTCTGCCAAGGTACGTGCTCTACCACTGGGATGATGTAGGGCAAGCCGTAAGTCTCCTTCAACAAACCCCGTTCACGTTCCGTGAAAGCTATTGAGAGATTTCTTTCCGCCAGCACGTTCTTGATAACGTTCAACTCATCCGGAGACAACCACCCCTCGGGGCCAAAGTTCACCACCTTCAGCCTTTCCTCAGTTACGCGACCCCTAGGCACAAAGGGCCCCGCCATGGATCTCGGCAACTCGCGGTAGGGATCCCTCGACAGCGGCGGTCTTCTAAGTGGCGGGTTAATCTCCTGCGGCATCGGCTGGTTAAGAGGCTTGATTTTCCGAGACACCGGCTTGTACTTGGCAGCGAACGCTAGAAATCCGCCCTTCGCCCAAGAGTCCAACAACACCAGTTGTTCGTGCCATCGCAATCCGCACTCCAGCAGAATCCGTGTTCGATGCTCGGACCGATCCTCGAAGGGTGCCTTCTCTGAATAAGAGAAACCAAACATTTGGGGATCGCTCACGAGTGTGGCACATGATAGAGTTTCGACAACTTCGGTAGTAGATACCCTCGGAGGTGCATATTGGTCAGAACTTACTTCTGTACCAATCTCCTCCCATGGAATCCCAAATTCCACCTTGCCCCAACCGCCTTCCAACACCAGAGAGCCTAGTTTATCCTCATTGCGGAGCGGCTTCTCGGCAAGCGCGGCCAACTTCGGACCTGGAGGGAGCCCATAACGAAATTGTCCAAGGCTCACATGTGTGGCGACGTAATGCTTTCGACAATGTAGTAGAGAGCCCTCGGAGGTGCATAACTGGGAGGAACTTACTTTCAGTTCTCCCGACCTCCGCACGATACCCATTTCTTCCTCCTCATCCGCCTCCACCCGGTCGCAACTAAACCCGAACCCACTGAAAGCCTTAAACGGAACCGCCAGATGATGAGAGTCGAAGGGAGATTGAATAGATTGAGGAGGAACTAGAGACGGAACCGAGTCAACTTGAAGAGAGATTTTTTTAGATTTTTGACGGTTTTGTAAATGTTTTTTGAATTCTTTTGCGTGTTTTTCGGAATGAACTTGAGAAGACAAAGAGAAATAGGGCCTGTGAGTCTCTAGTTTTGCAGTTGATTCAGCGGCTAGATGTCGAGACTCTAAATTAAATCTGCCGCCTCCCGAATCAACCGAGTCTACAAAAAATGGCGACCCTCCAAAGGGTCGTCGCGAGCCTTTCCCTTGTGAGAAAGAACCGCCTTGCGCCCCTGGCCAGGAAATTCGCGCTCCCATCGGCCGGAGTCCACTGAGCACAAAGAGACCTCGATCTTGCGGCCCGTTGAGTCCGGCAACAGAATACGTTCGCCTACTTGGTTATCGAAATTCAGCGTCGCGTTGAAGTCCATGAGAAAAGGCCTGCCGAAAATGAGCGGCCCATCCATACGCGTAATCCAGAAATGACAGGTGCCAACAATGGTCTTCCCTACTCGGATCGGGACATCCTCCGCGACGCCGACAAGCTCACACGCCTGGTTCCCGATGCCATAAACGGCGGAGCTAAAATTTACACGTGGGCTAATATTGAATTTGTTAGCCATCGTGTCTGAAATCAAATTCAATTGAGATCCCGAGTCAATGAGAGGAAGGGCGTTACTCTCCTCGTCGCCGACCAGACACGGCATATGACCCAACGGGCATGAATAGAGCTTCATGCCGTCAATCCTGCCTTCGCCCTCCGAGTCCTCCGCCAATGTCCCTGACGCGACCCTCATCTCTTCAGCTCCAACCTCCACACGCCGCCTTGAAACCCACTTCTTCATGCCTTCGGAAACCGAGGGAGAAATAGCCAAAATTTCCGAAACCGTGACGTTAGGAACTGGCAAGTCGAACATTTTCCGCAATACACCGTCCACTGCCTGCGGATGATCTCTAGCCACTCCTCGCTCAAATCTGACCTTAGGAGTGGGGGAGTTTGGCTTGGGAACTTCCGTCGCAACCGGGTCATCCTTCGAAGCATCGTCGTTGGCAGCGAGGGGCTGTCCTCGCTCGAATAGCTCTGGTTCCGCTCCCATCTCCTCGGTATCTGAGCCGGATTTGGGTGTACCAATGGACTTCTTCCTCGGCGGTCGCTGAGCTGCCGAGGGCGGAACTATCGGAGCCTTATAGGGCTTAGAAGCCTCATGCTTCTTCCGAGCTGGATCCGCCTGATAAACACCCGTGAAAGACTGCGAAGTAATCGAAGGCGGTCTCCACGGCTCAAGCGAACCGCACGTGGTCCTGAACTCGGACTCAGCAGCCGTCGCTGCAGACGTCTTCGGCTGGTAGGACGCCACCACGTGACGGATAGGACGAGAGTTGTCCACTGGAATCAGCGCCCCGTTTGGTAAGAAGAAACTACCTCCTCGCTGCTCCACCAGTTTTTCATCCTTGTCCTTCTGCAGCTCCGCGCATCGTCCCAGCCCGTGACCCTCTCTGTGGCAATAGTAGCACACCATAGGTCCCCGCGGCGTCGTCGGCCGAGCCTGTGCTGAAAACTTCTTCTCCAAGCGCTGTTCGAAGGACTGTAACATTCGCTCTATCTCGTCCACTGTCGCAGGGGCCCGCGTCTGTGTAGGAGCTTCTCGGGGGCGACGGTCCGATTCCATCTTCTGCATAACGTCGTTGGATTGCTTGAAGACTTCAGCAGGCACCGGAACGTCCGCACGAGAACCTTCAAAGGTAAGCGCCGTCTGATTCTTCATCACTTCTTCTACCGCCTTCTTCAGAATCTCGAAGGTGGGGAGCTTGAATCTATTATCCTGAGTTGTGATCATAGTCTTATCCTTGATCAACTGATCACGGATGCGCTCCTGAAGGCCCAATGAAAAAGACTGATAGTACAACCTCTTAATTTCCTCGACGGAATCGATGTGGTCCTTCCGCAACAGGTAGGACTGGATTGGCTGCCACGACTTGCGGAAGTCCTGAAAATCCACTACCGATCGAACGCCACCTTTGTCCTTCCACCCTTGCACCAAATCCTCCAGATCTCTAGTCGTAAAACGCGCGGTGTCGATCTTGCCCCAATGGGAGAGCATCGCCGCTTTGAGCAGAGTCCAGTTGGGAGGGTCGAATCCGTCTAGCGTCTCGACTACATCCTTCACCTCTGCCGTGCGGATGAAAAACCGGACTTGCTGAGCCATGTCCATCTCGGAGGCACCATCTAGACGTGCCGCTAGCTGATAGTCGGCCAAAAAGCGCTCCACGTTGGAGCCATCAAAGCCCAAAGACTTATCTTGCGGCTTGATCTTCACCATCCGCGCTACCTGTTCAGCGCCAACAGGTTCTGCCATCACGACGGCCTAACTGAAGAGGAAAGATCGGAAAATTTTTCGAGGCTCACGACCGTGGCAACGTAATGCTTTGACTTCGAAGTAGAAGAGCCCTCGGAGGTGCACAATTGGGAGGACTTACTTTTAGTCTCCTGTGCCTCCGCCGCTGAACCCAAAGAAATAACAAAATAACACCTAAAAAAAAGAAAACAAAGACCGCCAAGCGTCTCGAGACCGTCCAAATCGCCGAGACTGTAAATCTTGAGGTCGCTGGTTCGATCCCGGCTCGGGGGACCAAATGAGGAACTCTGGCCGGTGCTAGGCCGGCAGCAGTTCGGGGAGGGGAAAAAGAAAAGCTGAGATTTATCTACGTATGCCCTCCGGGATGATTGGCCGAAAAAGAGCGCTGAGATTCGTGTAAGCGTGAAGGGGGTTTGATTTTACGACGGCGGGAGATGCGCGTCGGCGGGTTTGTTTTGAGAGAGGCCGGGATACTGCCGGCAGGAGTGAGAGGTGTGATCTAAACCAGGAAGGTGGAGGAGATCGACGTTTTGCGGGGTAAAGAACTTAAAAGCCGTGAGATTCGGGCAAACAAATGCCAAGACGTGAACTTTGAACTTTGATGGATTGACTGAAAACTATATCGTTCAGAGTGGGTCCATGCCGCTCCAAAGCCTGAGTTCAAACTGAACTCAAACCTTGGAGTTGGTGACATGTAGCAGACATCTCATCACAACCTAGCGCGCACGCGCGCGCAACAACAACATAAGACAAAGACAGAAACAAAACAAAACAAAACAGAAACAAAACAAACCAACCCTCCTCATACAAAACCTATCCAACGCGCGCAATGCGAAAGAGGAAATAACAAAACATGATGAAAGATAAACTTAAAAGAAAACAGGACCAAGAAAGCCAAAACACAAGGAAGAGGGGGGGGGGAAAGAAGACCTGAAACGCCTTGAGGATGCGCGCCACGCCGCGCCGTTGAACTTGAGGAGGCCTCAAGGGCTGAAAGCTGAATCTTGATGTCTTGAGTCTTGACGTCCTCTGGCGCGCGCCGTGCGCGGCAAAAAGCTTGATTCCTCCGCGTGTACCAGATTGTCCACCACAGCGGGTGTATGATGACTTGTCCGCAGCATGTCGCAGTCCCCGGAGTCTGAGTTCAGTTCGAACTCAGACGATGGGGCGGCATGGGATTTCGTCTGAACCAAAAATTTTCTTTGTCAGATCATCTCATCAACTCGAATCTAAAAGTTTATTGATCCTTGTTCACCGATATACTCGCGGAGCTTCTGAGTTTCTCCTCTCAGCCCCGCGCCGATCCTTTTCCAGATTCCTCTTCTTAAGATCACTGTTCCCCGGTCCAGTTCGCCGGTTTTTCCCCAGATTCTCAACAAACAAACCACCGCCGACGGGAATCTACCTCTCGTCGTCTCAAACCAAAATCCCCCCCCCCAAAAATTCCGCTATCTCTCGAATCCTAGAATCTCCCCTGGACCACCGCGAAGGCAGCGCACAGCGCAACATTCCCTTCCAGTAACTGCCGACGGCCCAGCACCGGTCGGAGTTCCACATCGGCGCCGTTAATCTCGTTGTCAATTTTCAGAGCTAGGTTGCTGAGGTCGGTCAGAGCGGTGAACTGGGCCCGCGCAATCACAAGCGCTAATCAAACGTCCTTTTTGAGCCCCTGCTGGTACTGGCTCATTAGGGTCGACATTTCCCACCCGGTGTTTGAGGCGTGCTGGTTGAACTGGAATGTATAATGCGCCACAGATTTCGTCTGTTTCAGCTGTTGTAGTGCCTTCTCCGCCTTCGATTTTTGTTCAGTATTGTAATACATCATTTGAAACGCTGTGGCGAATTCAAGGTATGAGACTGGTTGGCTGGCGAAAAGCTTTGTTGTGAACGGTTGGGCCCATTCGCTAGCCTGGCCGGTGAGATAAGAGATCGAGAATATAATCTTGCTGCGGTCGTCGGGAAACATCCGGGGGTTGGAGAGGACGTATAGGCTGATCTGGGTCACATAGACCTCCGCCTTCGGCCCCTTTGTGCCGTCGTATTTGTCTGGAAGACCCACTTTGGGTCCTTTCGCGGGGGCTTCGTTCAGAGCCTGTGGGACGTTTGGCGGTTGTCCTGGTAGGATGGGCACCACTGCCGGGGCAACCATGCCGACTCTAGTCGCCGTGAGTTTGGCCTCGGCTCGTTGTCAAAGGCTCCGTTCCTCTTGGATGGAGGCTGCGAGTTCCTCAACTCGGGCCCGTAACGCTGCAGCATCGTCGTCCATTGTGAGGGTTTGCTTGTGTTCGGATCAAGTTCGTATGTTGCGGATTCTGTGTGGTCTGGGTTTGGTTCTAGTTTGGTAATCGTTCTGTTTTGTTCTTTTCTTGTTTGTTGGTTCAATTTTCTTTGTCGGCCTTGTCCCCGCATGTAGATCTAGCAATATGTTAGGACTGGTCTGAGGGGGTTGAGAGGCGGTCTGGTGGTCCTGGCTAGAATGTAGATTGCTAGATGGGGAAACTATGATGATCTCCCCTGAGCGCCTCTAAGTAACAAAGGCGCGTGACATGTATGTACAACTGAGTGACATGTCCTCCCGGGGCAGCGCACGGCGCGTGAACGCGGCTCATAACAATTCAATTGACTTCGTTTCAATCTCCTTTTCCTCAAATTTCCGACCTTTTCTCTTGCGGATCTTCAAGTAGAACACAATGGGCCCGCGACCCAAGCGTGAGGAAGGATATGCAGTATGGGGAACTCGCGGGAACACAAACTATGAAAGTAAGTTCCTCCCATAGTATGCATCCCCGGGTAGCTACTACCGCATCATCAAAAACCCTATCTAGTGCCACACTCGTGAGCAAATCCCCCAATCTTCCCTCTTCTCCGGTTCCAGGCGGACCTTCATCCCATCAAGAACGTCTCTGCAACAAGAATAAACTAGCTTTGTCTTTCGAGACCCTCCGCAATGAGGTTAATCTAGGCCTGTCTGCAGAGACCCTCCGCAATGAGGTTAAACTTCCGAGCCTCCGCGACGAGGGGAAACTGAAGATCCTCCAAGATGAGGTGAAACTATTTCCACAGCAAGATCATCCCCGGGAATCTGGCCAGCAAGATCTCCGAAACGAGGGTAAATTATTCACCTACAGTTTGGCGGCGGAGGGAGGCGTAGTGGATTTCAGGCTTCCGTGGAGGATGGGAGAAACAAAAGTAAGTTCCTCCCAATGTGCACCTCCGAGGCAAGATGCGCCCCTGTTTCCGAAAACTCTATCTCGTGCCACAGTCGTGAGCGGCCCTTTTCCTTTTGGTTTTTCATTTGCAGCAAAGGCCGCTTTTGAGGGACGTGAGGAGCACCGGACTTGTCTTTTGATTGAACATGGGCTGGATCTTACGGCGAGGAGCGCCATTTTGGACGCCTGGAGTCGCGGAGAGCACTTGGTTTTCGCGACCAAATACAAGCCAGTATCGCGCAAGGTCCAACCAGTGAATGAGCCAATGCCTCTGGGACTCAACCCTCCACTTAGGCGTCCACCGTTGTCCCAGGACCCCTATCGAGGGCTTCCACGATCTTTGGCAGGACCATTTTTTCCGCGGGGACGGGTGACAGAGGAGAGGCTGAGCGTCGTGAACTTCGGCCCACAGGGGTGGCTCTATCCGGACAAACTTGACCTCATCAAAAATGTCTTGTCTTTTCAAGAACAGTCAATTGCCTTCACTCCGGAGGAAAGGGGCCTCTTAAAGGATTCCTACGGCCTTCCTTACATCATACCGGTAGTAGAGCACGTACCGTGGCAAAAGAAGAGAATTCCGATCCCAGCGGCAATAGCGGAGGAGTTCATCAAGCTGATCCGGGAGCGCGAGCGCAACAGACTGTACGAGCAATCCACTTCCTCATACTCAAGCCCCGTTTTCTGCGTTCTCAAGTCAAATGGGAAGTTGCGGGTCGTCTACGACCTCCAGGCATTGAACAAAGTCACTTTGAAGGATGCCGGTCTCCCGCCTGCAACAGAGGAGTTCGTGGAATCTTTTTCAGGACGGGTTTGCTACAGACTTGGTGACATAATGGGCGGCTTCGATGAGCGTGCATTGGACCCAATTTCCCAGCCCCTCACCACATTCAATACACCTCTGGGACGGTTCCAGCTCACCAGGTTGCCTCAGGGGGCCACAAATTCTGTCGCCGTCTATCAAGCGCAGATGATGTGGATCCTGCAGCCCAAGATCCCCGAACACGCCGGCATCTTCATCAATGACGGGGGAATAAAAGGACCAACATCAGACTACGACAACGCGGTACTATCTTGGCACCCCGGAATCCGTCGTTTCATATGGGAGTATGCTGAGACCCTGGAACGCATTCTGTTCCGGATCGAGGAGTCGGGGTTGACGGTCTCCGCGTCAAAACTAGCGGCGTGCGTGCCGGCCCTGGAAATTGTGGGGCATGTAGTATGCAAGGAGGGACAAAGGATGGCGGCGACCAAGGTCAACAAGATCCTCGCTTGGCCGACTCCGTCCAACCCCTCCGAGGTCAGAGGGTTTCTTGGTGTCGTGGTGTACGTAAGGATCTTTATCCCAGCCCTGTCCCAGATCTGTGCGCCGTTGCGTCGACTGACTCGCAAGGATTCCGAGTGGAATTGGACAGAGGAGTGTGTAGTTGCAGTCAAGTACTTGAAGGAGGTCGTCGGGAGGGACATTGTTTTGGCAAAGATACAGTACGGGCCCGGAGCAGGAAAGATCAAGCTAGCTGTGGACTCCAGTTTCCACGCGACGGGTGCGGTGCTTTTGCAGGAAGATCAAAACGGGTTGGATCAGCCGGCAAGGTACGAGTCATTGTTGTTTTCCGACGTCAAAAATAGGTACTCCCAGCCAAAATTAGAACTGTGCGGAGTTGCCCGCATGCTCAATAAGCTCCAGACAGTGCTGTGGGGGCAACACTTCAAGTTACAGGTGGAGGCACAGTCCCTGATTGAGATGATCAACGTGCCCAGCTGTAAGACTCCTAAATAGGGGTCTTCACTGATTGTCGTCGAGGGGCGCAAGGGACAAGGCAGAGAGCCGGAGAACGTTCTAGTATCATCGTGGGGGGGACTATATTGCAGGTAACTAGACCGGAGAGAGGGAAAACTCTCTCTGTAAGTACAACTGGAAGAGGGAGAAGAAGGGGAAAAGGAGGAATGGCTTACCTAGACCGGAGAGAGGGAAAACTCTCTACCGGACTAGGAAGGTGGGGGAGGAGGCAAGTCTATGTACTCGTGGAAAGTCTGTAATGATGTAAGCATGTGAAAGGCTATGTAAAATTCTGTGAGACCCCCAAGGGTGGGGCTCACACCAGCCTACCCAACACGCCGATGACGCGCTGGGTGGCTTTCATCCACCTTTTCAGTTTTGACATCGTTCATTGACAGGGAAAGCTTTTCACGATGCCGGACGGCCTTTCTAGACGACCTCAGGCAGACGATGAGTCTGATCCGCCCTCGTCGGAGTTTGACGAGGACGCCCCACATACCAGGCTGGTTCATGGTTTTGCAGCTGACTTATCCCCTCAGGCATATTCAGGACACCAGGAGGGATTCTGGCGACAGCTCGAAGACTTTCTGACGAGTTTGGTGAGACCAGAAGGGATGGACTCCAAAACGTTTCAGGCGATGAAGAGGAAATCATCAGAATTTTTTGTCCAAGCAGGGCGCCTCATGAAGAGAGGCACCCTGCTGCCAAGGATTGTCGTAACCATTCCGGATAAACAGCAAATGATCCTCCAACAACTCCACAAAGACTTGGGTCACCGCGGAGTGGCCAAGACGTATAGGCGGACGTCAGAGAGGTTCTGGTGGCCGAGGTTGAAGCAGGCTGTTATTCAATGGTGCCAGAGCTGCAAGGCTTGTCAAAAGCAAGACCTCCGGTGTAAGACTCAAAAGTGTTCCTGAGAACCTTCTGCTGAATGGAGAAGGGGATGATGGAGGTGCAAACTCTGCCCTTCTATACTATCAGATAACAAGACCCACCAAGGGAAGCTTGGCAAGTTTTAATGAAGTGATAGGGTTGGTTGGTTCAAGATAAGCTTGTTGATGACACTAAATAAATTGTTGTTATTGTTAATGTAAGGGTTGTCATGTATGTAGGTTGTTAAGTATATGTAAGACTGTAATTGTAAATGTTGGGGTGACTGTGATTGGTGAGTAATGAACTGAGGAGCTGATAACTGGGGAGGAGAGAGCTCCTTATATAGACAAAAGTGGAGCCCCAGAGGGCTTGTGGGTTAGGGTTTCAACTAATCTAGACAACAGTGTGAGGGATTCTAGCTGGTGGGAGTAGATACAAATGATGTCATAATGTGTCAGGGGTACATAAATGATGTCATAAGAATGCAGTAGGGCCGCATGAAGGCTGCGTAAAGTGACAGTAGACTGCATGAGTTGACAGGTGGATGCAGGGGGTGCATAAATGAATTCTGAGGCTGCAGAGTCAGTGTGTGATTGTGATGACCTCATAATATGGAAATAGAACTAGAGTACTTGATAATATGTAATGACTGTAGTCTGATGGGGAGATGTATGTTTGTATCCTGTGATGTGTATAAGCATAATGCTGTGATCCTTGACTTGAGTCTTGTGACAGGCTGGTGACTGGGTATGCTGAACGTGTGATGGGTGTCCAGTGTCCAAAGAAGTGTAGGTTCCAATCCTGCGGAGTTCAGGTGATGCTTCCAGTGGTGACTAGGGGTAAAATTGGCCGTAGAATCCATTTCTGGGGTCCATTTGGTGGTATCTTGAGGCGTATTGTGAGTAAATATGTAGTATAGAAAAAAACTTTTGATTTTTCACTTTTCCCTCTACCACACCGGCGACCCGCAGAGGCGAGATACCCAACTGGCGAACAGACCGTGTTTGGACGTGTGTAGATGGATGTGGTACACATCAAGGCCGGGGGTGCAAAGTATCTGATTGTCACTCGTGACGATTTCTCAGGCTGGGTTGAGGCAAAATTCCTCAACAACATCAACTCAGAATCCGTGGCCGCTTTCCTCCAAGAGCACTGGACAATGAGATATGGTTTGGCGCGGGCTTACTCGACAGACGGTGGATCGGAGTTCGGCGGTGCACTGGCAGAAATGTTGAGAGCACTGCCAGGCCAGCATAGGGTGTCAACTCCTTATTACCCCAAAGCTCAAGGCATGGTCGAGAGGGGACATGCGCCGCTCAAGTCCGCCCTAATCAAGTTGGCAGGCGAGTCAGGCAAGAACTGTCAAAAGTTCTTGCCACTAGTTCTTTTCGCTGATCGGACCTCGGCGAAACGCACGACCAGATACTCGCACTCGCCGTACAAAATTGTTTTCGGACAGCGGGCGGCTTTGCCCATTGACCTTGACATAGAATCTTTTCTAGGAGTTGATTGGGAGGCGGTTCGTGAAACCTCTGACCTGCTCGTGGCTTGGTCTAGACAATTCAAACGGAGCGAAGAAACTCGTCAGCTTGCTTATGATCGGATGATGAAATCTTGTGGAGAGTCCGTCCGCTACTGGGAAGAAAGGAACGCCAGCCAACTTCGTCATTCTCTCTCGCCCGGCGACCTAGTGCTTGCTCACAACCGTTCTCTCGAAGTACAGTGGGGACAACTCTTTGCCCACAAGTGGAACAGCCCGTATAGAATCGTGAAGCAAGTTAACGGAGGTTCTTACGTCTTGGCGGAGCTGGACGGCACGGAGCTGAAGCGCTGGTGTGCGGCGGATCAGGTCAAACAATATTTTCCCCGTGGAGGCACTTCTGAGCAAAAGTAAGTCCTCCCATGTGTATGCACCTCAGGGTATCCTCTACCGTTTGTTTGTAAGCATTACAATTGCCACACATGTGAGCCCGGCGGGACCTTCTTTTGTTTCTTGCGTTTTAGGATGGTGCGCGGCAGGAGCAGTCTAGGGATAGACTGCAAGTTGGGGGTAGATGTGGTGGCCACACCGGTTCAAGACTCAAGATTCTCAAGACTCAAGACTCAATTCTCAATTCTCAAGTCCAGCTTCCTCCCCTTCCTTCTTATTATTCCTCACTTCCCTTCCTGTCTCATCTTTTCTTTCTTGGTCCTAACACAGATCTGTCTGTGGGTTTATTCTTGTTTGTTTGTCTTTTATTTCTGGGCTGTTTCTTTCTTTTCATGGTCATGTTTATTTTCATTCCTCTTGGTTCCTCTTTCATTGCTTAGTGTTCTCATTGGTTTCATGTTTTTCAGCTCTTGGTTCTGTTTCTTTGTTTTTCTCCTCTTCATGTTGTCTGTTTCTTTTCTTTTCTCTGTTGTTTGTGTTGTGTGCGCGCGCACGGCGCGCGAGGAGATGATGAAACGTCTGTGACAGGCCTCCAGGAATCCAAGTTCCCGGCGAACTTGGAGGATAGGAGGCCATAGCATTCAGTCTGATCCACGACGGGCTATCAAGAAATTTGATTGACTTTGGATTATTTTCCGATACCTGCGCACCAAGCCTGATCCCTGAAACTCAACGCCCAAACACAAACGCCGCCGAGGATCCAAACCACGGCGAACTCTCAAAACCACCCCCCCCACTAGCTATCTATTTTCGATCACACCGGCGATTTCACTCGGATCAGTTTGAGGGCAGTCACTTGACACCTTCCCCTCACAGCGCTGCCGCCGGCCCCACTGAGCGGAGCTCCATAGCGGTTGTGCTGGGGTGGAGGCGATTAGTTCGTCGTACGTATTCATGGCCCTGCGAGCGCTTCGGGTGGTGGGGCCCGTGATGGCCATTGAGTTGAGGGAATATTGGGACTAGGGAAATCCCTCTGCTCCAATAGAGCTTTATATCAGCGCCCCCCCCCCCGGCTGATTTGTGGTAGCGGCCGCAATACAGGCCAAGACACGGGCCGCTGGATATTCATATCGCAAAGGATATGATAAGTCCCAACCTCACCCCCAAATTGGTGCGGTGGGAATAGTTCTTCAGGCCCGTTGGACCGAGCTGCCAACAGATGTCCGATGTACCAGTAAAACTGAGACCGTGTATGTTATTTGTAAAATAGAGAATGCTATATACAATAACATGAAAAATCATCCAAATGCCAGCGGGGCGCGAGGAGGGACCAAGCAAGGGAGAGACAACAATGTGAAGAAAAATCATCTGATCGCAACTGGGCCGCAAGGGCCGCGAGGAGAGTCAGGGCAAGGGAAGGAGAGACATCCCTCACGGCCCTCTGGCACCCAAGTTTCCCAAGATAGCTAACATCGCCGCATCGTATGCCTGGCGGGACTGCTCCTGGCGGGCCTGAGCCGCCTCGTATCGACGAGCCTCCTCCAGTCTGGCTAACTGGGCCTCTTCGCGCTCAGCCTTCCGGTCCGCCTCGCGCTGTCGTTCTTTGGCCTCTGCAAGCTTTAAGACCAAATCTTGATCCGCCTTGCGCTCCACATCTCGAGATCGCTCCTTAGCCTCCTCACGGTCCATTTTGGCTTGAGCCAGGTCATCTTGGCGTTGTCAATCCTTGCGTTCGTCCCGCGCCGCCGCCTCACGATGTTTGTCCCTTCGCACCTCCTCCATCAATCGCCTCTGCTCCGACTCAGCTAACCATTATTCCTTGCGTGTCGCTTCGGAACAAGCCCGTTTGTCCATCATCCAGGCGGTATTCGTCTCCTGCGTCTTTGCCATCAAGGCCCTCAGGGCCATCGCATCACTGGTGTCCTTCTTCGGGGCCTCTTCAGTCCGGCCCCGGCGGCGGGGGACGCTGGCGCCAACAGTCGGCGGGCGACCATTAAGTCCAGTTGATCCAGGGGTGGGGGTCGAAACTGGTGCGGTTTTGCTTGCAGGGACCCTATGGGTCGATCTAGCCGTCGGGGGTTCTGAGAGCTCATCATCCAACGATGGGTCTAGCGCCCTCTCGGCGGGCGTTAGTTGGTCGGATAGACGGTGGTTTTTGCCAAGTCTACGAGGCTTGGGGGCGCCCCGTTTGTTGGGTGGAGCTCCTTCCGCATTGTCCTCGTCCAAAT
The DNA here is from genome assembly GCF_026914185.1 of Puccinia triticina. Taxonomy (NCBI): domain Eukaryota; kingdom Fungi; phylum Basidiomycota; class Pucciniomycetes; order Pucciniales; family Pucciniaceae; genus Puccinia; species Puccinia triticina. The sequence continues at coordinate 401,463 of NC_070570.1, read as the reverse complement.
CGGAAATTGGAGCCCCCACTCCCGCATCAGAGTACTTGTCTTCTGTCAGGCTCGGTGATGCCAAGAGTATGAATACTCCTCTAGCTACGCCGGCGACAGAGCACGGTGCGATGTAGCGCGCAGCAAATGCGCGGTAGAAGTGCAAAGTAGCTTAGGAAAAGCTACTTCTAATGAAACAAAAAAAGAGGTTAACGGAGGGGCCAGGGGCGCCTGGGGTGGTTTAGTGCCCTCCGCGGTTCTTACAGGGCCTGCGCACCAAATGCGCAGGGGTTTTTGTGTCCTGTGACTAAAGGGGGTAGTTGCGCGATTACTCGCACCCAGGATATAGTTTGGGATAAAATCCCGATAGAAAAGGGAAAAAACGCAGACTTACTCTCAGCGAGGGTCTGCGGTAAAAAAGACTACTGATTCAAGTAAACCGAGGTCGAGGCAAGGTCCGGCTGGCGCACAGGTCAATTAGACGAGGGCGAGATGGGAAAAGCTTCAAAGTGGTTATAAATGTATCTGGGGGACCTTGAATCGCCCAAAGGCCCCCATTTATATATTTGAGCTACAACCGGTAGGGTTGTAGCTCTGTTTAGTTATCCTTCCTTCGGTTCTTCGGCCGGAGGAGTAGAGCGTGGACAGGAGCGTTCGAGAATTCTAGTATCCACATCGCTCCTGTCATTCATCTTTTGGAGATGACGGGTTCTCTCCCTTGATCCGAGGGAGGGTATTTGATTTTCTAGTCATTCTCGGACTGTTCATCTGCGGCCGGGGAGATTCAGTAGTTCATTTTACTGCTACACTCCTCTGGCCGTTTCACATCGGTCCTTCTGTTGTTGTTTCTCCTAGTTCTATCGAACTGGAGAATGTCTCGCAACCCGTTCTCTTACCTTGAGAACGGGTTTCAACCAATTCATAACTGGTTCTCCAGCCGTTTTCGGCTGGAGTTCTACTATTCACCCCTCAACTTGGTTTAAGGTTTGAGGGGATATGTATTGCATAGTTTCTGGTGCGCTGCAATTAATATTCATTAATGAATACCCTTTCTATCCTTGTGCGCAGCGCTCTGCGCCGCTACTAATAGTGAAAGAATGTATTTTCTATCTTATCTTTAGCGGCCCTTTGCGCCACTACTACATATGCTAGAATTGTTAGCCGGGCTCTAACTTATTATAGTAGCCCGGCTGACATCTTCAGAGGACTGTCCCAATTCCTTGTGACCAAAGCCATCTGCGGCTTGGTTACCACTGTACATATTGCACAGGAATTCCCAAAGCTTACAGACAATGAAGCATAAGTCAGAATTTATAACCCATCAACAAGGGCCAATGGGAAAGGAGCATACCGGTAGGGAGAGTTTTTCCTCGGCCAACGCAGCATGAATCGCCTCACTCCGGGAACGAGCGACAACATCCTTAACAGCCTGAGACGGAGGAAAGAATTAGTTCATGCGCCCATGAGCCACACAATTCAGGGGGGTGAAACATACCCTATAAAGCACCATTATGGCGTCGTATCGACGCTTCAACTGCGCGCAATCGAGCTCAGCCAGGAGGGGGAATAGATCCGGATCAAGTTCGAAATCCTTGGCGAACTTTCTGAAGTTCTTGAAGCCGGCCTCCTTATTCTTGAGCTCAGTGTGCGTATCCTTCATGGATCTCCAGAACGCCAGGAGCTCAAGGGAGTTGGCATCCCCCCATACCAAGCGAGGAACAACGGCAGATGACTCCGTCTCGCGGATAATGCCAAGTGCTCGTTTTGCCGCGGCCTTGTCCTTGACACTGGCAGCCCGGCCCGCGGCCTTCTTCAACTGGTAGGCACGCCCAACCGCTGCCTCCTCGTCATCCTTGCCAATTTGTTCTGCCAATTGTTTGGCCTTGCGCGCCGAGCCCCGGGCCCGCTTTTTGTCACTGGAGGCAAGCGCGGCGGGAGCAGTTGCAGGTGGTTGTTTGAGAGGGATAGCCGAGTGAGGAATTGGGCCGGCGGGGTTGGGAAGACTAGCCAGACCGAGGGATTCCAAGCTGGGGAGTAGGTGATTGAGGGCCGCTGCATCTATCGGCACATACTGGACACAGGCTTCCGGGTTGTAGGTGATTGCACCACTGGGGGTTGTTTGTTTGATCCCCGTGTGGGTGTTTGGTAAGTACTGGCCACCGCGGTGCACATTCATAGGGATATACTGGCCGGCTGCTTGCTGGGGAGCCATTGGAAGGCGGGATTGGACAGGCGGGTGCTGTTACCGAGGGGCCAGGGGGGCTGCGTCATATGGGATCAACGACGGGTTGGATGTTTGGGGGATATACCCACAAGCGCGCTGGTATTGGCGATCGGCCTTGCTGGGGGTGTAGGGTTGGCCATTTGGAGCACTAATCACAGTTGTACCACTGAATACATCTGCAGCATGGCTGTGGGCGGAGCTGGAGGACTAGTGCGGGAAAGTTTAGTGCTGCGGAAAACACACATCAAAATCCTCACGATGGGCGGGTTTACTTGGGAAGTGGACGGGATAGCGGAAGCAGAGACCGTGGAGGTGGCAAAAGTGGTCAAAAAGCTATTGTTCTTGGTGACCAGGTCTCACAAAATCATTCTTGGCCGACCGGCTCTCTTTGCTTTTCAAGCGCAATTGCGCTTCTTCCCCGCAAGGCAAGAGGAAGTGATGCGGGTGGAAGGGACTCACGGTGTGGTAAGCCAATCCTGATCTACCCAGAAAACCAGCAACCATCAATCACAAGGCTGTCACACCTCAAGACTAATTCCCATACCTCTGGCCCCCTTGTCAGCAAAGCCCAAGGCCCTCAACATCCCCACTCAATGGTCATACCCTGGATAATAGTATTCCCTCTTCCCACACTCCCCCTCTCTTGGATAAACCCTCTCCCTAGTCTCAAACATCTACCCAGATCACATGTTACCCCCTTCTTCTAGTGTTTCCTTAGAACCATGTGCTCAAAGATGTATAAGCACCCTTGAAACCCTTCACCCTCCAAACCCAACATGGTACACATTATACTAGACATAGCCCCAAACCCCACCTAGATTATTTCTCCCTGAAACACTTCCTGAAACACTTCCTGAAACGCCTAACTACTCCTATCTTAGATCATAGAATATTCTACCCCTGTTATGTCTCACATATCCCCTCCTCTAACTAGGAAGATTGAACCATAGCCCCCAGAAGATGGCATCATCCCCACCCACTATTACACCATCATGTGACTCCTTGACCCACTACTCTGACCACATGGCTGTTTCATCCTATAGAAGTAGAATGTTCTATGCTTCCCTTCAGGTTATCCTTGTTTCCTCATGGCTCCTCTTTCTTGTGTATATAAACTGGGTTGTTTTCCTCTTCATTTGTTCCCCATCAGATCCTGTCAAAGTAATTCAGATCACTGGTCACCTATCATTAGCCTTGCTTATGCCAATAAATCAGATTGGACAAGCTTGTTATCTGTGTACAAAATATTAGATTAGTAGAAAAGTAACCCTCAAGACATACCTCAAGAATCCTCTATAGCCACACCTTTCCATAAGAGTCCACACTCTTATATCTTTTTCTTGTTCCCAGAAAGGTAGCCCATTAAAGCACCATTCCCTCTCCAGCTCTATTCATCCCAAGAGTAGTTCCACAACGGAAAGCAGTACAAGACGATCATCTTCCAGCCTCAAAGCGGAGACTGGGTGAAGGAGGTGGGCGACGGGGAACCGCATCACTGTGCGGAGCCTCCCGCAAAGGATTTTTAGTTGTCGGCCGAGCTATCCAGGCGGAGGAAGCTTTGACTCAGCCTGGACAGTTGAAATTTAAGAAGCGGGAGGGTATTGGCGAAAGGACAGAGAGGGACTCAATACTCAAGTGAGCTTTCTATTGTGTGCATCTCTGAGTGTGGAAGTATCAAAGCACTACCACAGCGCCACTGTGGTGAGCCGTGACTCTGCAACAGGGGCAAATGACAAGCGGGAAGCGGGAATGGACAAGAGCGGGAACGTTGGTGCGGAAATTGGGAACTGCGCGGTGAGAGACTCCTGTCCGTACAAGCGGAGGCAGTCGTGTGAGGGGATGGGTGCTGTTTAGGCTGCCCTCGTGGCTGGGTGGTCCGTGGTGATGAGCGCTGAAAATGGGGGGGATCAGGGATAGCTATTGGGTTTTGGGTGGTTTTGAGAAGTTCGCCGGGGGTTTGGATCCTCGGCGGCGGTTGTTTTGTTTGAGGGGAAGGGAGATGTGATCTTAAGGAAGAGGAAGGAAAAAGATCCGGAAAACTCTGATGAAGGATGATCGGCGGGCGGAGCCCGTAAGTTGAAACTCTGAAGATAGGATCTATAAGCTCAGTGATGGTCCGTATTCCGGGGATCAGAATGCCATGGCCACCCATCATCCAAGTTCGAGCTGAACTTGGACTCCGGGCGACATGTCACATACATTTCATCACATCCTCCGCGCGCTACACGCGCACACACTCACAACAAACAAGATAAAAAAGAAGAAAGGAAACAACACAAGGGAAAATTAAGGAAAACACAGCGTGATGAGTCAGGAAGAAAAGAACCAGAGGGAGGAAAATAAAAAGAGGAAAGAGAAAACAGAAAACACTCAAGACAGGCAGAACAAACAGAAGAGAAAGAAATCAGAAACAAACAAGGAAATAAACCCACATCAGGCGCTGTGTTAGGACCAAGAAAGCTGAAGAGGCATGGGGAACTGAGAAGGAAGGGAGATGGGAAAATGGACAGAAGGAAAAGGAGAGATAGGGGAGCCAGTTGAAGGTGGAAATGTGATGAGAAGAGATCTTGAGGCCTGGGGAGTCGGGACTGCACCATAACTTTCATTGAGTCGCAAGACCCAATGTCGGATTACCTAATCAACTTTCATTGAGTCGCGGGACCCAATGTCGGATTACCTAATCAACTTTCATTGAGTCGCGGGACCCAATGACGGATTTCTGTCCACCCCAGCGTGGAAATTGAGTCTTGGGAAGTGAAAATAAACTTGAGTCTTGATGATCCTGCTGGCGGCGGTGATGCTCCTGAATAGCTGGCCACGAGAGGGGCCACCACATCCACCCACCACTTGGAGTCTGTCCCCAGACTCCTTCTACGGATTCGCGGCCAAGAGAGAGAGGGAAAACCTAAAGAATGCGGAAAGAGGAGGGGTCCCCGCGGGCGGCTCACGACAGTGGCTGGAGTAGAGCTTACGACGAAGGTGGCAGTAGAGCCCGAGGTGCATACTAAGGAGGGGGACTTACTTTTGGTCAGTAATGCCCCCACGCGGAAAGTACCGCTTGACCTGATCCGCCGCGAAACGGAGTTTGAGCTCCGTCCCATCAAGCTCCGCGAGGACGTAAGAACCCCCTTGAACCTGCTTGACAATTCGGTAGGGGCCGTTCCACTTGTGGGCGAAAAGCTGCCCCCATTGCACTTCTAGAGATCGGTTTTCACGGGCCTGGCGGGCCTGGAGCGGGCTTGAGTGGGCCTTGAACGGGCCTGAGACGGGCCTGCCCCAAAAGCACATTGGCTCAGTATTGAAGAAGTTTTGCCTTGCCCTGGGAGCTTCTTGGGCTTTTGGTGGGCCCAAAATCTCAACATGGGCTTTTGGTAATCTAGAAGTATCAACCCGGGCCAATGAATAGCCCATGGGCCTTTGATTTCCCAGAAAGCCCACCATGAGCCCCCACATAGCTAATGGGTTGTTGGTAGCCCATGAAGATCTCCATGGGACAACAGATACCCTCATGGGCTTTTGGTGGTCCAAAAAGCTCCCCATGGGCTTTTTGTGGCCCAGAAAGGAAGCAAAAAGCCCATGGGATCCCATGATGGAACTTTTCCATTGGAAGTATCTGTTGGCCCATAGGGATCTTCATGGGCCACCAAGAGCCCATTAGCTATGTGGGGGCTCATGGTGGGCTTTCTGGGAATTCAAAGGCCCATGGGCTATTCAGTAGCCCGGGTTGATACTTCTAGACCACCAAAAGCCCATGTTGAGATTTGGGCCCATCAAAAGCCCAAGAAGCTCCCAGGTCAAGGCAAAACTTCTTTAATACTGACCCAATGTGCTTTTGGGGCAGGCCCGTCTCAGGCCCGCTCAAGGCCCGCTCAAGCCCGCTCCAGGCCCGCCAGGCCCGTGAAAAAAACCATCCCAAAACATTGTCCAATGTTTTTTGCTCAGTTTGGGACATTTTATTTTTTTGGCTCAGCATGCTCAGTTTGTTCCCCTGAGTGAAATTTTGGTTTTATTTTTTTCATGTTGACTTTTATTATTTTTTTGGGCAAAATAATAAATGTTTGTAGTGTACACTGATTGGAGAGGACCAATTCTACACCTGTACCTGGATAACTTACAGTACTCTTTAGATAACTTGTATCTATCATCCTGACGGTACACTTATTGATACTACTGAAGAATCAGAATTTGTGGAAGAAGAACAAACTAAACTTGTTAGAAAAACACAACTTACAGCTTTTCCATTTGGATATCCTCCCTTTGACGAGGAATACTGCTCTCATACAGAACATACCTCCTACTCCACGCTTCCCCCCTTCACTTCTGACGGCCCTCCTCCGCAACTTACGCGCAGAAAGAGAAGTCAAATCATTAACTAGATTTCCCGTGATTGTGTCTTAGATTCTCCCTTATTTTCTCATCATTTCCTAGACTCTTCACCCTGTTTCCTTCTATAAAACCGGAAAAATCCATAAAAAATCATCCTATTTGTTGACTATCTCTCTATTTTTGTACTGGAAAAATTGTCTCTCTTTCGCCAAAAACCCATAGAAATTGAATCATACACACTTGGTTGACTCTACACATTGAAATTCTAGTGAATTTCATTCATTTTCTCTGCGGAAAACACACCGGAACGCTTGTTCCCCCCAAAAGGAGAAGAGATGCGAAAATTCTGAGTAGACCAATCGAACCGCAAGGGTTGATTTACACTACTAGGTTTTTTCTCGTGAGACTCCAAACTCTACCATTCCTATGGCAGGAAAGCATTTGTACTGCATTCCCACTTGAAAGCGCATCAGGTCGCGGGACAGGACCCTGGAAACCCCCTATAAATGGGGGTAATGTAAAATCCGGAATTTCGCCAAAATTCATACATTTTTTTACCCCATTCATACACGTTTCATGCCTGCGCTCAGGGGATTTCCAGTTTTTCATACATTTTTAATGCATACCATTTTTTTTCCCGTGGGGGGCACCAAGCCTGCTTTCCTTGCAGCTAGACATTTCTGCGAGCTTCAGGGGCACCAGTATGGGTAAATACACAAAGGAAAACAACAAAATCAAAATTTATTGAATTACTGTAAGTTTTACTAACTACAACCAACTGGAACTTCAATTTTTATTCTTCTTTGAAAGGGCTTTGACATGCAAGAACTCTTCTTCCCACTAATCTAAGAATGGGGCTTGAGACATTGCAAGAAGAATTGGCTGCAATTGTTGGGGGAAAGATACACAATTGCCCTCAACATCAGTAATATTGAGCCCGTGTGATGTCACTTGCCATCAACTGACTATTTGATTTTCCTGGTGCTCGTGCATGATGTCAGAGATAGCTATCTATGCATGCAATAGTCCAATTTGGGCAAAACAGAAAACCCAGGTGCATATCAAGGGGGTCCAAGGGGCTCCAAGGGGTACATGTACATGACAAAGGAGACCAGAAGGGTACAGGGGGGGGGGGTCTCTGTTGAGGGGGGGGGGGGGGGGGTTGCTGTTGAGGGGGGGGGGGGGGGGTTGCTGTTGAGGGGGGGGGGGGGGGGGGGTTGCTGTTGAGGGGGGGGGGGGGGGGGGTTGCTGTTGAGGGGGGGGGGGGGGGGGGTTGCTGTTGAGGGGGGGGGGGGGGTTGCTGTTGAGGGGGGGGGGGGGGTTGCTGCCAACGGGGGGGGGGGGGGGGGGAAAGAGGAGCTTTTCCTGTGGACTAACATACATTTCTAATTACTACCCTCTTATCCGCTGGATGTTTAACATACATTTGAGATGCGTACGTTTAACCCAAAAAAAGGCCATTCATACACTTTTCATGCATACCATTTTTGGGTTTTTCCAAAAAATTCATACATTTTCATTACCCCCATTTATAGGGGGTTTCCAGAGTCATTGCAGGACTAAGTGGTACTACATACACCGTGCGCATCCTGTGTATACAGGATCTACATAACTCAATCACAGTTCAATTACACTGTACTACTGTATTACCCCGGATCTGCAAGGATCTACAGGGATTTAAACGCTAGACGCACTCCACCCAACTCAATTAGAGAGCGCATACAGGCGCATACCTACCGTACATACCCTCCTCGAGCCGCAACCCTTGAGCAGGATCACTGTAACACCTGTAGCTCCTGATCTAGAGCAGCTACAGACGATCTTAGACCGCCGATCGAACCGCGCGAGCCTAGCGGATAAGACTAGAAGTAATATACCTAGCCTACAGATCCCAAAAGCGCTGTACAAGCGCATCATTACTTCCCCCCCTCTTGTAGAACCGCTGTTCCAAGAGTTTAAAAGGACCTCCACTCCACGCCGTTTGAGCAATCAACAAACCAAGTTGATAAACTTCTGCGCCACCTCCTTAGCTTTCATCCAACCAAAATTCAAACCTTTCCATCAACAGGAAAAATTTCGTTCACTGATTTTCCGGGAAAATCACTATAACTTTAAAAGTACTCAGAAAATCCCAAATCTGAAAAGTACATCTTTTTCCTTACCCTTTTCCCGTCAGATTTGTATTTTTTAATACTAATATTTTTGTGTTTTTGATTGTGTACAGTGTCCACCAACGTTGACACCCTCACCCCAGAACTTCAATCCCTTGGAGCAGCTCAGACTCTCTCCTAATCCACCAGCCGTCCCGCAGACGAAACCACTCTCCATTAAGAAGCCCCCAGCGCCGTAGACCAGCTTCAAGACCCCAATCACGCAGGGGGAGAAATGTGAATTCCAGACACCCGCGGAATACTGGGCCCAATCAACAATGGCGCAGTCAAATTTACGAAGAAATGATACGCCTGGGCAGATCCCTCCAAGGCACTTATCAACATCTGGAGCAAGGCAAAATAGCCCGCCAGGAGCGTCAGATGGACCTAGATCCTTAAATAGCTCCCATTTCTTTAGTAGTAATAGTAACTCTGGTTCTGAACACGCATCAAATGTCCCTGATATTCCAAATTTTGTTAACAATCCAGATACTCCCTTCAGAACTGCTTTACATATGTACACAGAAACTCTTAATTACTTTGTTGTAGAGAGAATTACGCAAAGTAACAAAGAATTATCTTCAGATCTTAAGAAATTGTGCCACAAAGTTACACAGCGTGTAGATGAGCAGGTAAATTCAGAAGATGATGCCTTCACTGTCATCTTGAATAAATTGGACAGTATGGATAAGAAGCTTGATGCAGTGCCCTCTGCTCTTGAGATATTGAGTACCCAAGTTACTAGATCCCTGGCTAGAACTGAAGAACTGGTTGAAGATCAAGAAAATACCAAACAAGAAATATTACAAAAATTGAATTTGTTGGAATCACGCTTCAGAACCCTGCAGAATGATACTAAAGATAAAATTACATCACAATTTACCACATTTGAAGATGTAGTAAACAGGTTTGAGAAACAAACCACGGATACAGCATCAAAACAAGATAAATTGGAAACTATAATTTTACAAGTAATAAATTCTATTAACAATATTGGACACTCATCACCTAATTCCCCGGTGAAAGAGAGCGTGAATAAAGATACTCCACCTCATCACAAAGGAGAAAATTCAGATTCAGATGATAGTGATGTAGACATTCCACTACCAGCTCCCAACAGAAGAACAACATATTCTACTCCACGTAATTTTCCAACAAATGAAGAGGACAAAGCCATTAATAAATTAGTATTAGCCAATTTACCCAAAATGAGTGAATGGGCCACATTCTCTGGCAAAGAAGAATATGACCATTACAAATTTATAGAATGGATTGACAGCTTACAGGATGATACAAATGCACCTGATCAAATCATTTGTTCCAAACTTAATTCATTATTTACAGGACCAGCAAACATATGGTACAACAATAGAAAGAAAGAAGCTCAAGGACCAAAAGATTGGGCTTTCTGGAAAGCAGAAATCATTAAGAAGTATAGCTCCCCTGAATGGAAAAGAAAAGTCAGAGATGCCTTTAGAAGATCTAAATTTGACGTGTATGGTGAGACTGAACCTTCTGAATGGGTTACCAGCCAAGTTAACAGGATACAAGCTGTGGAAAGACACTTGGATAACCAATCTATCAATGATAAATTACTGTCTCAACTTGACCCCAAAACTGAGTACAAAATGCGCCTAGCTATCAGAACTAATGATGACACTTCAGAATTCATTAACAAACTTGAAAGTATAGTGAATGTTTGTAAAAAAGACAAAGCTAGAAGCAAAACAAACAGAAGAGACAATTACAAGTATAAGAAACCTGAGACCAAAGAACCAGCAGCTCCTAAAGAAATTACATGCTATGAATGTGGTAAGACTGGGCATAAGTCTACCAAATGTCCCAAGAAGATCAGCAAGAAGATATCAGTGATTCAGAGTGAAGATAACCAATTGCCATGTGACACCATTAGCATTTCCTCAGGAGAATCCCTTCCTAGTGATTCTGATGACTCAGATGATGAATCAGCAAGCAATTCAAATCACGCCATTACATGTAAAGCAGACAGGCTTATATCTAATATTTCCAAGATCCCAGAGGATACAGCCCCACATCATATTAGGAAGTTACCAGTAGTTAAACCTGACCAAGTAGGTAATATGCACACTACAGCAGGAACCAACACTTCTAATATACTATGTAACAAGTATAAACTAAATGTCTCATCGATGGCGGAGCATTCTGTTCAATAATTAGGCCCAAATTAATAGACACTATTATGTCTGACTGGAAGACCAAGCTATCCCCAGTCAAGAAGGAGAACTTCTACAGCTGCAATAGCAAATTGTCCCCACTAGGTATCATTACTCTAGATATTATTTTCCCTCACACAAGATCTAGTGTACAAATTACAGAGCTAGTAGTAATGGCAGATTCCAAGATGAAATACATTATCCTTGGTAATGATTACATTATTAATTATGGTATTGACGTCATTAACAGTAATGGCAGATACTTTACCATTAATGGAGATCTCTTGACTAAATTTGAACTAGGAATTACGGAAAAATTTACATTAGAGCAACTAGAATGTAATGCTGTGGAAGCCTCAAAATTCTCTAACACCATATCTGACGCCAGAATTTCACCAGATCTGACACCAGAACAAACAGACAAATTAGTTTCATTACTGCATAAACATAAATTGGCCTTTGCTACAGTTGATGAACCCTTTGGATGTATTAAAGGACATGAAGTAAGAATCAATCTTAATACTTCCAGACCTTATCCACCAGCTTTGAGAAAAGCCTCCTACCCAGCGTCCCCTAGAAGCAGAGAAGCCTTGCAACAACATGTAAATGAATTAGTTAGAATGAAAGTTCTGCGCAAGGTTGGCGCAAATGAGAATGTGGAAGTTACAACACCTGTAATCATTGCGTGGCATAATGATAAGTCCAGGATGGTTGGTGATTTTAGAGCCCTCAATACCTACACTATTCCTGATAGATATCCTATGCCCAAGATTAGTGAAGCAATCACGCAACTCAAGAATGCAAAATTTATTACCTGTATGGATGTACTAAAAGGATTCCACCAAAATGTAATTCATTAAGACAGTAGACATTTGTTGCGCATTATATTACATATGGGTATTTATGAATATCTCAGAATGCCCTTTGGTATTAAAAATGCACCATCTCACTTCCAGAGAATGATGGATACTGAATTCCACAGAGAGTTACGTGAGGGATGGCTTATAATTTACATTGATGACATTATCATATTCAGCCAAGACTGGCAAGAACACCTCAAGAAGTTGACCATAGTCTTAGAAAGAGTAATTCAAATGAATATGAAAATATCAATGAGTAAATGCCAATTTGGATTTCAGGAACTTAAAGCTCTTGGACATATTGTATCAGGACTCAGTATAGCTATAGACATGAATAAAGTAGCAGCTGTTTTGCTCAAACCTATGCCAACTAACCTGAAGGAAGTACAGTCATTCTTAGGTTTTGCAAGTTACTATAGACAACATATTAAGGATTTTGCAAAAATAAGTGGCCCACTTTATCAACTCAGTAGTCCCAACACTGCATTTAAGATGACAAGTACTAGAGTAGAAGCTTTTAATGTAATGAGAGAAAAACTTACATCAGCACCAATACTGTTCATGGCTGATCCCCATAAACCTTACAGATTATATGTAGATGCCAGCATGGAAGGTTTAGGCGCTGCATTACATCAGATACAGGATTTTGAAGTCCCCAGAGAAGGAGTCATATGCTACATTTCACGCACCTTGAAAGACAGTGAAAAAAGATATGGAGCCAGCCAGCTAGAATGTCTTTGTCTAGTATGGGCACTTGAAAAATTGTATTACTACTTGGATGGATGTGACTTTGAAGTCATTACTGATTGTATAGCCCTTAAAAGTCTCTTAGGTATGAAAACTCCCAATAGACATATGCTTAGATGGCAAATTGCTATTCAAATCTGGAGAGGAAGCATGAATATTATCCACAGAGCTGGAAATATCCATAAAAATGCAGATGGTCTTAGCAGATGGTCTCTAGAAAATTTACCAGAGAACCCAGCATGAGACGGAGAAGTTGCTGCAAAAATCATGGCTTTATTTCCCCTTGAAAATGATGAAGAGAATCCTGCATATGATGCTCCTTCAGAAAATTATGATATCCTTGGTTTACATGTATGTGAAATGGAAGAAGAATTCTGGGATGAAATCAGAAAATCCTATGATACCAATAAGAATACTTCTACCATCAAAGAAATACTACAGAGTAAGTATAAGAATATGGATTTAATTAACTCATTAGAAGAACCCTGAGCTACAGCTTTTAAAGAAGACAGATTTTCCCTTCTTGATGGATTATTTTACCATAGAACCAAACATACTAGTGTGGTAGTACTGGTGCAAAGAGAACATATCAATTTATTTCTTAGAGAATGCCATGATAATATCACTGCTGGGCATTTCTCCGTAGAGCGCACTACAGAGAGAGTAAAGCACATTGCATGGTGGCCAAACTTTAAGAATGAAACCAAAGACTACTGTGAATCTTGTGAAAGGTGCCAAAAAGCCAACAAAGCTACAGGAAAGAGATATGGACTATTACAGGAAATTGAAGAACCTACTGAAAGATGGTCTGTAATTAATATGGATTTTGTTACAGGATTACCACCTGCAGGACAAGATAACTATAATTCAGTCCTAGTAGTAGTAGACAGATTTTCCAAAAGAACCAAATTCCTTCCATGTCATAAAGAGAATACAGCTTTTGATATAGCTATGTTGTTTTGGCAAAAGATAATTGCTGATGTAGGATGCCCAAGATACATCATTACAGACAGGGATCCTAAATTTACATCAGAATTCTGGAGAGGACTTTATGATCTATGTGGTACACAATTAAAGTTCTCCACAGCTTATCACCCACAGACTGATGGATTAGCTGAAAGGATGATTCAAACTCTTGAAGATATGATCAGAAGATATTGTGCCTATGGATTGGAATTTAAGGAAAAAGATAATTATACTCATGATTGGTGCTCACTCTTACCAGCCCTTGAGTTTGCCTACAATTCCAGCAAACATAGCTCTACAAATATTACGCCTTTTGAATTGGAAAGAGGATGGATTCCATGGTTCCCCAGAGACTTGGTTTTATCTAAATCTGAAACAATACATCCTAATGCAGCAGACTTCCATCAAATGATGACTAAGACAGCTAATTACGCCGCAGAATGTATTAAAAAATCTTTTGAATACAATAAAACTAGATGGGACAAGACCCATAAACCTCACCAGTTTAAAGTTGGAGAAGAAGTTCTTATTTCTAAATTTAACTTTACCAACCTTACTGGCCCTAAGAAATTGAGAGACTCATTTGTAGGACCATTTGTTATCAAAGCCTTACACGGAAAGAATGCTGTTGAAGTCATACTGACAGGAGAATTAGAAAGAAAACATCCTACTTTTCCTGTTAGCTTAATCAAACTTTACGTGCCTAGTGACAATGAAAATTTCCCTTTAAGGAAAGACAATATTAAAGTTGTAATTCCAAGACTGGAGAAAGAAGTTGTGAAAATAAAGAAGGTTTTGCAACACAGAAAAATCAGAAAAAACAATGTGGACATTAAACAATATCTAGTTAGATACAGTGGTTCTAAAGAAGATGAATGGCTCACTACTGACCAAATACCAGACTCTGAAAAAGTCCTTAGAAAATACAGAGCTGATAAAAGAAATCTTTAATTCTTTGATCAGCCTTTTTTGGACGGAGGAAGTGTCAGCCACAGAGTACATGTCACAGTACCTTACACATACCAAGTACCTGCAATTGTTCACATTACATATAGTACATTCATTTTTACACCTTTTATTACATATGTATATCATTAGATACAAGCTTAAGAATGTACTCCTGTTATACATTACATTACAGATAACCATAGTTAAATACAGTTACCATAATGTACTGTTGTTATGAGAGTTAAGTTACGTGCAAAAGTAAGATTACAATACATTGTAATATTACTGTACACGTGAAATACCCCAAGACAGGTATCACTCATTTATCCCCTGTTACGCCTCAGTTCCTATTGGTTATGATATAAATACATAAACAATACATGATGTAATCCAATTCAAAGAGCACTGAATGGAATCAATGATTGGTTATGATCAGCTAGTGTGCACAGCTACTGATCCAGGATCAGTACTGATCATTACACTGCCCTGATCATTTCCAATGTTGATCCTCATGAGGATCTGTCTCCCTTGAGCGCTTCCAGTTCCCCCCTGGTTCTGAAGTGCCTCCAAGCGCCTCATGTTCCCTCCTGCTCTTTTCCTCTTTATATAAACACACCCCCCAGGACTGTGTATCCCTCAGAATATATTTACAGCAAAGTTTAACCCATACTATAGTTAAACAGTGCTTTCATTCTCACCCATCATTCAATTGAGGAATACCCCCAACTCTTGATTACCCTTACCTTTCTGTAGGTAAAACCACAAACCCAAGTTGAGTTATTCCTTGGTTGCCTATTAACACCCTGTGTTGATCTGGATGCGCCTTAATTGAGCAAGCCTCTCAGTCAAGATTACTGATAGAGTGAAACCTTTTACAGTTCTTACCACAAACCCATTGGCCCATCCTTGGCATCTTACACCATCATCTTGATAGTAACAACCCTCTCAGACAGGGTTAGTTACATACAGGCTGACACAGAGGCACTATTCAGGGTGCCTGGGCACTATTCATAGTGCCAGAGGCACTATTCAGGGTGCCTGGGCACTATTCATAGTGCCAGAGGCACTATTCAGGGTGCCTGGGCACTATTCATAGTGCCAGAGGCACTATTCAGGGTGCCTGGGCACTATTCATAGTGCCAGAGGCACTATTCAGGGTGCCTGGGCACTATTCATAGTGCCAGAGGCACTATTCATAGTGCCAGAGGCACTATTCAGGGTGCCTGGGCACTATTCATAGTGCCAGAGGCACTATTCAGGGTGCCTGAGCACTATTCATAGTGCCAGAGGCACTATTCAGGGTGCCTGAGCACTATTCATAGTGCCAGAGGCACTATTCAGGGTGCCTGAGCACTATTCATAGTGCCTTTGGCACTATTCAGGGTGCCTGGGCACTATTCATAGTGCCTTTGGCACTATTCAGGGTGCCTGGGCACTATTCATAGTGCCTTTGGCACTATTCATAGTGCCTTTGGCACTATTCATAGTGCCTTTGGCACTATTCATAGTGCCTTTGGCACTATTCATAGTGCCTTTGGCACTATTCATAGTGCCTTTGGCACTATTCATAGTGCCTTTGGCACTATTCATAGTGCCTTTGGCACTATTCATAGTGCCTTTGGCACTATTCATAGTGCCTTTGGCACTATTCATAGTGCCTTTGGCACTATTCATAGTGCCTTTGGCACTATTCATAGTGCCTTTGGCACTATTCATAGTGCCTTTGGCACTATTCATAGTGCCTTTGGCACTATTCATAGTGCCTTTGGCACTATTCATAGTGCCTTTGGCACTATTCATAGTGCCTTTGGCACTATTCATAGTGCCTTTGGCACTATTCATAGTGCCTTTGGCACTATTCATAGTGCCTTTGGCACTATTCATAGTGCCTTTGGCACTATTCATAGTGCCTTTGGCACTATTCATAGTGCCTTTGGCACTATTCATAGTGCCTTTGGCACTATTCATAGTGCCTTTGGCACTATTCATAGTGCCTTTGGCACTATTCATAGTGCCTTTGGCACTATTCATAGTGCCTTTGGCACTATTCATAGTGCCTTTGGCACTATTTATAGTGCCTTTGGCACTATTCAGGATTCCAGGGAACTATTCATGGTGCCTTTGGCACTACTCAGGGTGCCTTTTCCAATCAATTCTGTCATAGCTCTGGAACCATGAAATATTTCAACAAAAAAAATTACATAATTGGAAAGCCCTATTACTTGGCTGCCCAACATCATAAATAATCTGCCTTCCTCCTCAATCAATTATAAAAAAATACTATTTGAGCCAAGATGTGCCGTTTGTCAGCTTGGAAAGTGGCCAGAGCTGGAGAATCTCAATTGTCAAATGAACTGTTGAATAGGTGAAAGGGGGGGGGGGGCAAGTTTTCTTGAGGGCTGAATCAGGAGGGTGTCAGGGGCAGTACTGTCTCCTGAGCATCAATTGGATGTTGGGTTGACTAAGTGGTGGGTTTGATTATTTTGCCTTGCTGCTGGAAGGGTTAGAGAAGTTGAAACACATTGCTTCTTCCCTTTCTCAGAACTCCTCGTTGACTGACATAAGATGTGTTGATTGAAGCACAGATGTGTTGACTCACTCACAGATCTGTGGACTGACACACGGATGTGTTGAGCTTACGCAGCCTCTCTGGAGATGTTGTGGGACAACACTCTTGTAGAGAGGCTTATGCGCAAAGTCAGGCCGCGGGGCTGGCAGCATCTCAAAATCACTCAAATTACCTCTTTAGAAATTGTTGCAGGAAAGAAACACACTTGGGTGACTATCCCAGCAGATGGAATCCATCATTGTCCTGGCGCACAGTTTTGGTGATATGTAGCTTTCTCATATCTTGCAAACCTGATTTTTGAGTGGCAAAAGAAAATCAATTCAAACTCCTCTTTTTTAAAGTGCAATATTGCCTTATTCCACTTTATGGCAAATGTATTATTAATTCATTTTGGCCAGCAAAGAACAAGAAAAGGCACAGGAAATTTTATTTAGGTTTTTTACTACATATTATGGGGTTTGATTCTGATGGTGAAGGATTCACCAAAATCAGCAACTTTCAAAAATAGGTATAAACTACTTATAATGGAAAATTCAAAATTTTGAAGAGACTATTATGATGGAATGACACAGGCCATCCTATCTGTTGAAAAACAAATCAAGGTTTTCTGAGTTCGTGAGGTGTAGTGCGGAAAAAGGGTGCTCTACACCAAACGATTTCCTGCTCTCAGGCCAAAAGGCTGACATTGCGCGCCAGTCCCTCTATCAATGGTAGTGGGGTTGCACACGCCTCCCGCGCCCCTCTACCAAACTGGGTACGAGGGACTTGTGTCAAGTTCGCGGATGCGTTGACTGACGCACGGATGTCTGGCCAGGCATAGCGGCACACCCAGCGCGCATTCCACCATCACTTGGGCCACCAAGTGGCAGGAAGGCGCCGCCGTTGACTCTCCTGTCTGGCTTTCCAGTGCGCAACCTCCACACCCATGTCCAAGATCTCGCGCGAGATCTCGCGCGGCGTTGGAGATAGGCGTCTAGTCGGTGCGCGGCCTTGTTGGGCGTCCAGGGTTTGATGGCGGGCGGGGAAGGCGGTAAGGGGGCAGCCAGGAAAACGGCGGTCATGCACGGGCACCGCGTAGATCCTTCGGAGGCTTCAGAAGCTGAGCAGCTCAAGGGCGTCGAACAGGGACTCCAGGTCTGGTTCCACGAGACATGTGCCTGCGAAATCTGCAGGCTACACAGATGGTCAGGGGTCAGTGGCGCGGGAGGGGGCTTCATCAATGGGGGCACTGAACTAGAGGGATCTTGGCCGCGAGGATGAGGGCCGCACGGGGCACATGATTCTCGTCCTCTGATACCGGATGGTTGAGTGCATCCTTAGGCGCATGGGTGTTCTCAAGCCAATTAACAAGCGCGGTGCGAGGCGCAGGTGGCGCTTGTTGGAGCTGGCAAAGAGGCCGACAAAGTGTTGCCAGAGCGGGCCGTCGGCTCTAGACTCGCCGAGACACAGGCAGGTCTATGTATGGGCAGCCGCACGATTTTTTTGGCGGCGGAAGAGGAGCAGCCGGGTGTGTGGGGTGGGAGGCAAGTCCGTCCAGATAGCCATGCATGGCGGGAGACCGGAGTATGAAGTTCCTGTGCGCGAATATTCCCAGTTAGCAGATCCATTAGAGAGACGCGGAAAATTCAAGGAGGGAGGCCCCGGGGTAATTTGAGAGTTTTGCCTTATGGACCTGGTGTGATCCCACTTTGAGATTGCGTCGCGTCCTCTGACCGAGATTGCACCGGCAGAAATTGATATTTTATCGACCGGGAGCGGGTTTGCATCGAGCAAAAGCGCTATTGTGTTGAGCAAGGGCGAGGTCGCATTGTGCCAGCCCGGTGGAATCTCGCGAAAGCCCATCAAAAAGCGGCATCACGCAATATTGAGTCAATTGTAGCGTCGCAGATGGTTGATGCAATGTGGCTTGGGGCCGACGTTGAGTTGGGGGGCCTTTGGGTCGGTTTACAACCTGGGCGACACAACATCAACCGGGGGTTGTGTTGGTGGGGTGTCTGCCAATCTTACATTGCCCACCGGCCTTTTCAGATCGGACCACAGCAATGTAACATCTGCCATCGCCGATTTAACATCACAAGGCAGTTACGTCGGACGATTGCACCGATGTAACATCAAGCTTAAGTAAGCCTCTCTGAGGAGGCGCAAAGCGTCTCCGAAGGAGAGGCTTATGACTAAAGTCCCATTCTTGGCCTGAGTCTGACGGGGTTTTACAGAGAAAATTGTGTTTTTTGAAATTACATCTCTTTTTACTCCCCTCTTTCGGCTTCAATTTCCATGCCTCATGTGCCAGTTTGTAGGCCTTGATCTTAGCTATCTTGTACAAGTTTTTTCAAGTAAATCCATTCATCACTGACCGCTCAGCAGCCATTTTTGCGAGGGCTCTTCTTGAGCAATGTGAACAAGCCATTGGATCATCCGAAGGTCGCCGTTGGACATGCTCTCACGGGTTCGTTTGGTATTAACTTAAAAATGACTGGTCTCTCAAAGAGTGCCATCCCATGCAGGCAGCTTGAGGTAGAGATGTCCAACCTTATTTTCATGTGTTTAGGCCGGATAGGCTCTAAAGTGGGGTTTTTTACATCAATTTCTCTTTGAGGGGATGGGGGTAGGTATTGTGCTGAATACATGATATTATGTAGAAATGAAAGCTGATTCTAATGGTACTCAAGGCTGTGAAGAAATCAGAAGGGTATACGGTGATAGGTGGGTTTGAAGGGAATTTTGGACAAATGGCTGGGCAGCCTCAAGCCAAATTTGGGACATTAGGCACAAGTCCCTCCCGCAAGCGGGAGGGTGCTTGTGCCCCGCGAGCACAAGGAGGGACTTGTGTTAAGTTTGTGTAACATCGGTTCAAAACATCCGACTTAAGCGTGGATGCAGCCATCCAATACAATTGTATTGACAGTGTAGCCAATGAGGTGCACATACCTTTTCAACCCGAGGAATCCCTCTGATTGAGGAGGAATGTACACCTCTTTGAATGGAGAGATCCCTCCGGCCAAGAAGTTTGTACACCACTTTGACAGGGCAGATCCCTCCGGTCAAGGAGGTTGTACACCACTTCAACAGGGCAGATCCCTCCGGTGTGGAACCTCTCAACTGGGTGAAATGAGCTTGGAGGGGATAAGTAAAATAATATACTTGGGTGTTGGTAAGACTGCCCTCCTGGAATAACTCTGGGAGAAGGGTTCACTAAGAATAAAAATAAATTTGTGGCTGACTTCTATTCTAGTGAGAACTATTACTGGAGTCTTCCAAGGACAACCTGCAAGGAGGGAAGAATGAGGGTTGGAAGAGGGAGAATGGTTGAGGATTCAAGGATGCATCTGGTTCTCTGTCAATTATTCACTGAGGTAATCTGTTCTGGTTTCAATGATGGTTATCTGTCTCTGATGATATTTCTCAAGGATAAAAGTGATGAATGAGAGATTTGGAGGAACTAGAAGTATTATTTCATTAGGAACTATTCTAGAAACTACAACAAATAAGGTTCGGGTGAGTAATAAGTGAAATGAAAATTTACCCAGAAGCAGACTAGAGGCCGCCTTCTAGGGTTTATTTTGGGAGAGAAAGAGTTGGTGTTTTGTGGTATTTTGGCTGAGTCTGTTGATGTTAAGTCTGAGTCTGTTGACGTTAAGTCTTGGCGTCAGCCTCCGTTTCTTTCTCCCCTTTTTGGGGTTGGTAAGGTTTGCTTACTTGGGGCTGAGGGTTTTCCTCTTTTCTTGCCTTTAGCTTGAGTTATGCGTTAGGTCAGGGCCGCCAACGTTATCTGTTTTATCAGAGTTGTCTGCTGTACGGGAGCGCAGCGGGAGTTTTGGGTTGTCCAAATAACCGGGTAACCAGGCCAAACCCGGACGGGCGGTACGGCGAGGCGGGTTCGCGGAACCGTACTCAAACAGATCTGTCTGGCCTAAAAAGGGCTGGCACTGGTACTCCAGACTACGGCTAAGTTTCACCCTAGGACCCTTTGGGGTCCCTAGTATCCCTGATTAGGCGTTGTTTCAGCCTAAGACCTAGGTGGCCGCCTGTAGGCGGCTCTCCGGTCCTATCCCCGGCCGGTGGCCAAACTCGGCCACCGGTAGGTCCGTATCTAGACAAGTTGACTGATACTGGCCACGGGTTCTGGCCAAATGGGGAAGTCGCTCCAATAAGGAGCGATAAGAGGCAGGTATTTATACCCTGGGCTCAGAGCCATCGGCGCATTCGCCTAGGACTCATCCCCGTCGCCTATCCCCAGTTACCTACAGAGGGTCTTTATATCTAGAGATATCGGCTCCACTGATAACGCCAGTTTTTCTTCATCTTCATTAGGAACCCTTTTCCTTTTTGTCACCGTATTTAGGTAATCTTTCCTTAGATCTGATACCAAACATCCTCTTAACCCCATTTAGTATCGAGAGAAACGGATTACCAATACACTTCAACCCTCCGTAATCGTAAACCTAGATTAGCGTACTATGTCCCATAACCTTGATAGTCTTTTGACCAGCATGATAGACGATAACCCTGTTAGCCCAAGCAACGACGCTGATGTGACAGCGCGCCTCGACCGTTCCCAGGCCGGCGGGACATCCAGATGGCGCTCATTGTTTCCCGCACCGCATTCACAACGATTAATGAAGTTGCTACCTTGGCCCTGGAGCTTGACACGGCGATGAGCGGAGCGGAGGCCGGAACAGCGCCGGCTAAACAGAAGATCGACCCCAACGCCATGGACCTATCAGCGTTAGACGGACGGCTATTCGACTCCGAGAAGGCCCGGATGATGCGGGAAGGACTCTGTTTCCAATGCAGAGCGCAGGGCCACATCTCCCGCGACTGTCCAACCAAGAAGGGAAAAGGCCGCAGAAACGCCAGGATTGCGGCAATGGAGGATCAGATCCAACAATTAGTGGAAGGGATGGCGGCGATAGGCGGAGGCGGACCAGCGGATAAAGGCGGAAAAGGCCGGGCCGACTTGTCAAAAAATGGAGGCGCTCAGGAATGAAGGTTGTGCCTTTCCTGAGCGCAGCGGAGTTGTCCTGTAGTATTGGTGCTAGTCAAACTTTATCCAGAAATGAAATTGATCCCAGATGTTTCATCTCTTGCACCATCACAACTCCCAGAGCCACACCCCAGAACCCCTTACCCCCTGCCTCCTTTTTGATTGATTCCCGAGCGACCCATGATGTGTTGAGCGAGTCCTATGCCGCCGCGGCGGGATTACTCCGCAATGCCACCGCCTCAAGGCGGACAGTGTTGGGATTCGATGGATCCACATCCCGAGCGGCATATGAGATCGACCTGACCCTGAATGAAGAACCCCGCCCTTCAAAATTCATTATCACCCGACTGAAAGACACGTACAACGGCATCCTTGGGATGCCATGGATCCGCAAACACGGACACCAAATTGACTGGACCACCCGCACACTCCGCTCCGACCACTCCGACATTGCAGCTGCCTCCGCAGCTTTGTCCACTCCGAAAACATCCTCAACAGAGGGCCAAGGGCCCATGATGGGGAAAGCTAGGATTCGTGACGAGGGGATGTGTGTTTTACCGCCCCCGCAATGTGAGTTCAATAGACTACCCTCTTCCATACTCCCTGAAACGGCTGGCAAGCTTTTTCTCCATGTAGATAGTACTCCGCACCCCGACTGGAATCCCGCCCCCCCGCAGCTGAAATGGAACCCCGCCAACCCCGCCGACAATTTTGCTGCCGCTTCGGCAGTATTGTCCACTCCGCAAACATCCTCAACAGAGGGCCAAGGGCCCATGATGGGGAAAGCTAGGATTTGTGACGAGGGGGTGTGTATTTTACCGCCCCCGCAATGTGAGTCCGATAAAGTTTCTCCGCAATCATTTTCCGAAGCAGCTGGCAAGCCCCTTCCTCTCCTAGAACTGTACACTGCAGAGATTAGCGCCGCCAAGACATCGTGGTCGACCTCCGCCAGGCTAGCAGCGGCGGGAAAGGCCGCTATTGCAACACAGACCGTCGAGGAACTTGTCCTGCAGTGCTACCATTGATTCATCGACATGTTCCGGAAATCCAGCGCTAAGAGCCTACCGCCACGAAGAAAGTATGACTTCCGTGTTGACCTAGTCCCCGGAGACACACCACAAGCAAGCCGGATCATTCCGCTTTCACCCGCGGAGAACCAGGCACTCGACACACCGATTGCGGAAGGACTGGCCAGCGGAACAATCCGGCGGACCACGTTGTGGTAGACGGAAAAGTGAAAAATCAAAAGTTTTTCCTTATACATATATTTACTCACCCTAGGCCTCAAGATACCACCAAATGGACCTCAGAAATGGATTCTACGGCCAATTTTACCCCTAGTCACCACTGGAAGCCTCACTGGAACCCCGCTGGATTGTCAGTTACACCCTCATGGACACGGCCAGCCCCAGTCATCAACCTGTCACAACCCTCAAGTCACCTTTCCCAGGTATAAACATACTCATCCCCAGTCATCAACCTGTCACAACCCTCAAGTCACCTTTCCCAGGTATAAACATACTCATCCCCAGCCAAATACATACTCTTTTCCATCCCTCTTATCTCCACTGCTTATGCAGGGGACCAACCCCATTTCTTCTGTATTGGACATGTCCCCGCTTCATTTGTGCACCCCTTGCAGCTGTATGCAATCTTCTGACCCCATTTCTGCACTCCTTGCATTAGTCTGACACCACTCATGCACCCCTTGCATGAAGTACCTCTTTATTTGACATGTCCCCGCTTTGTTTATGCACTCCTTGCATTAGTATGACATCATCTTTCATCTCTCAACCCACTTTTTGCCTGTATTTAGTATCTTCTGACACCACTTGTACGCAGCCCACCAGCTAAAATCCCTCATCCAGGGTTCCCCTTGTAGCTAAAATCCCTCAAATTTGTCTATATAAGGAGCTCTCTCCCCCCCAGTTGTTTTTACCTCAGTTCAGTACCCACCAGTGCTACAGATATCACCCATTAGCCATCATCATCACCCTTACACTTTTATAACATACCATATCATCCCTCTTATCTGCAATAACCACTGAGCTCACTCTCATATTCTCATACTCTCATATCACTGGTTGCATATCACGCACCTGTCACGAGTTACCCGGTTCCTGGTTCAACTCCCGACTAAGACATATACCCTTCTCAGTCCAGACACTCTTCTCAACTTCTTATATCACCCTCTCAAGGACCTGTGTTCAACCCCCACCGGAAACATCAAGTCAACTTTCACCCTTTCCGTCATCATAAACCCTCTCAACTCTCACATACCTGTCATCAAACAACTTCATCTGGAACTAGACCAGACCTATCACTTGATTAAAACTTGCCAAGCTTAGCTTGGTGGGTCTTGTTATCTGATAGTATAGAAGGGCAGAGTTTGCACCTCCATCATCCCCTTCTCCATTCAGCAAAAGGGTTTCACAACCACTTTTGAGTCTTACAACGTCACCATGGGCGGCCCCAGTTCTATTCACCGGAAAGAAGGACGGAAACCTTTGCCCCTGTTTTGACTACCAAAAACTCAACGCACTGACAGTGAAGAACCACTAACCCCTTCCGCTGACCATGGACCTAGTTGACAGCCTGCTAGACGCCACACTGCCAGCATTTAAGCCTCGGATGCGTCCATCCCCGTTAATCTGGGATGCACACAACTGATTTAACATTGGTTGCGCGCATCCGATGCAATCCGCATCCGAGTTGATATCGGGGGACAGTAACCCAAGGGTTTGGCCACCCGATTCAAACTCGGCTGGTCCGCGGCCAAGCCAAAACCGGCAGGCTGTCTGACCGACGAATCAAATTCCTCGATCAGTGGCCAGCCGAGTTAACCTCGGCCGCCACCAACCGAGCAATGGAAGCTCGGTTGACAGGTCAAGCGAGCTTTCATATGATATGAAAGCTCGGTTACGGACCCACCGAGTAAAATGAATATCGGTGGGTCAATCACCGATGAGTTCAAATCATCGGTGGGTAAATCACCGATGATTTCAAATCATCGGTGGGTCAACAGCCGATGATTTTGAATCATTGGCTGTTCCACCCTCCTCGGAGAACTTTCCCGGGGAGGAGCCCTCCGGCAGATAGCACGTCGAGCCACAGTGGCCGGAGCAGTCTGCTCGCTGGTCCAAGAAGTCGACTCGCCGGTCCAAGCAGACTGCTCAGACTGGCGAGCAGTGCTGCCCAATCACGTACAGGTACCTGCTCGGCGAGCAGGTCAGCCTGCTTGCCAAGAAGGTACTTATACCCGCTTCGCCAGCAGGTTAACCTGTCAAGCTGCTGGCCGAGTAGGTCGACCTGCAGGCCAAGCAGGTTCAGGTACCTGGTCAGCGAGCAGGTCAACCTGCAGGCCAAGCAGTTAAAAGAGGTTAAAAGTACCTGCTCGGCGAGCATGCTGACCTACTCGCCGAGCAGGTAAAAGCTCTTTTACCTGCTCGGCCATCAGGATGACCTGCTCGCCGAGCTTGTACGGTTACAGGTACTTGCTCCGACTCGGCCAGCAGGTCAACCTGCTGGCCAGGAAACAGTACCTGCTCGGCGAGCAGGTAAAAGTTCGCCGAGCGGGTACTTTTAGCTGCTCGGCTGTCAGGATGATCTGGTCGCCTGGTTACAGGTACGTACTCCGTCTCGGCCAGCAGGTCATCCTACTGGCAAGGAGGTAACGGTACCTGCTCGGCGAGCAGGTTGACCTACTCGCCGAGCAGGTAAAAGGTCGCCAAGCAGGTATTTTTACCTGCTCGGCCATCAACCTGGTCGCCGGGCGGGTACAGTTACAGGTACCTGTTTCGGCTTGGCCGGCGGGTCATCCTGCTTGCCACGCAGGTAACAGTACCTGCTCGGCCATTAGGATGACCTGCCCGCCAAGCAGTTGCTTTTACCTGCTTGGTAAGAAGGTTGACCTGCTCTGCAAGCAGATAGCTGTAGCCGCTTTGAAGCGGGAAGAATTACCTGCTCGGCGCTGTTATTTGCTTGGCCAGTTGACCTGCTGGACGCGCCGGAGCAGGTACCTGTAACTGTACCTGCTCGGCGAGCAGTTCATCCCAATGGTCGAGCAGGTAAAAGTACCTGCTCGGCGGTCTTTTACCTGCCCAGCAAGCTTTTACCTGCTCTGGGAGCAAAACTCCACAAGCGAACTGCTTTAGCAGTTTTCCTGGGAGCAAAACTCCAAAGGCAAACTGCTTTAGCAGTTTTCCTGGGAGCAAAACTCCACAGGCAAACTGCTTTAGCAGTTTTCCTGGGAGCAAAACTCCACAGGCAAACTGCTTTAGCAGTTTTCCTGGGAGCAAAACTCCACAGGCAAACTGCTTTAGCAGTTTTCCTGGGAGCAAAACTCCACAGGCAAACTGCTTTAGCAGTTTTCCTGGGAGCAAAACTCCACAGGCAAACTGCTTTAGCAGTTTTCCTGGGAGCAAAACTCCACAGGCAAACTGCTTTAGCAGTTTTCCTGGGAGCAAAACTCCACAGGCAAACTGCTTTAGCAGTTTTCCTGGGAGCAAAACTCCACAGGCAAACTGCTTTAGCAGTTTTCCTGGGAGCAAAACTCCACAGGCAAACTGCTTTAGCAGTTTTCCTGGGAGCAAAACTCAACAGGCAAACTGCTTTAGCAGTTTTCCTGGGAGCAAAACTCCACAGGCAAACTGCTTTAGCAGTTTTCCTGGGAGCAAAACTCCACAGGCAAACTGCTTTAGCAGTTTTCCTGGGAGCAAAACTCCACAGGCAAACTGCTTTAGCAGTTTTCCTGGGAGCAAAACTCCACAGGCAAACTGCTTTAGCAGTTTTCCTGGGAGCAAAACTCCACAGGCAAACTGCTTTAGCAGTTTTCCTGGGAGCAAAACTCCACAGGCAAACTGCTTTAGCAGTTTTCCTGGGAGCAAAACTCCACAGGCAAACTGCTTTAGCAGTTTTCCTGGGAGCAAAACTCCACAGGCAAACTGCTTTAGCAGTTTTCCTGGGAGCAAAACTCCACAGGCAAACTGCTTTAGCAGTTTTCCTGGGAGCAAAACTCCACAGGCAAACTGCTTTAGCAGTTTTTCTGGGAGCAAAACTCCACAGGCAAACTGCTTTAGCAGTTTTCCTGGGAGCAAAACTCCACAGGCAAACTGCTTTAGCAGTTTTCCTGGGAGCAAAACTCCACAGGCAAACTGCTTTAGAAGTTTTCCTGGGAGCAAAACTCCACAGGCAAACTGCTAAAGGAGTTTTCCTGGGAGAAAAACTCCACAGGCAAACTGCTAAAGCAGTTTTCCTGGGAGAACACACTGGGGCCTGTGAACAGGGGTGGTTTAAATCCCAGCAAAGAATGGCGGAGAATCTTAAGAGAAGGGGCTTAAACTTACTAGTAAAAAGCCCTTAGGGTCTTGAGGTTCTACAGGATAGAAAATGGGAAGTTGGAAGCGCTTGAAGAAGGTGATTCTGAAGGCTGGATGGAAACTGGGTAGTTTCTGGCGAAAAAATGAGGCTAAAAATAACTACTAAGGGTCTTACCAGGCTGGAAACAGGCTATTGAGCACATGTTGAAGGCGGGTAAAATATAATAGTGTAAATAAGCATCGAAAATCTCCTTTTGGGCGGAGAAAGAGCCCTTTTTATAGCCTAGGCAGGCCTCCAGGGGCGCCCAGGGGACATGGGGACACTTGTGGGCGCCTTCTGAGGCAAATTGGCTGCGCAGGAGGGCGCTGATGGTCGTGGAACCTTGTGACTTGGATACAAGGGTTGCCAAGGATCAATTGCGGAGGTTCTGCGTGATTTTATACCATCTTTACCACGTCATAGGGGCTGGTTGGGGGGTTGTGTGACACTTATTTCCGTGGAAATGTGCCACAGAATGTACTAGAACTGGATTCTGTGGAGTTGTACATGTGTAAGCAGTGGTTAATACATGTTCTGGAGGCGCTCATTGAATGCTCCAGTTCATTTGCCCCATTCTACATATTTATTACATGTGTAGGTCATGTGTGCTGAGGCGTAGGAGGGAGCTAGGGCGCCTTCTATGCTCTCCTGCACACGCTACAAGGGGTATTCTGGTCTCGTGAGACGTGTAAGATGTCCATATTTGATGACATGGTTATTATACCTTATCTAGCTGTAAATTACATGTGTGTGGTACGTGTAACACATGTAATATTCCTATTGGGGCGTATTCTGGCCCATTCTTGGGTACTGGTAACCCAGGCGCTTTGGTTGCGGGCTGGTTTATGCATTATGCATATGTGTACACCACGCGTGGGGGCTTGAGCTCCTGGCAACAGGGCTCTACTGTTGTCAGGTGCGCCTGGCTACAGAGCACGCGGGCTTGGATGCGCCACACAACAATATTGCTATTTTCTAAACTATACACAACACCTCAGTTTCGTCACTGAAACTGGGGTAAAAGCATATGTGCTTATGTACATAAGCATAAAGGTGCATCCACGCAGGATGTGGTGCACCTATTAAACTTTGAAGTCAATTTACACAAGGAAGGAATAACAATTAAGGGTACCTTTAAGTGAGTTACCCTAGGTTAAATTAGGCTTAGATTCAGAATCCAAGTTTATTAAAACCACAGTCTCACAGAAACTGACTTCATGGGTTCATGCTGCATTTCATTGAAATTGCAGGCAGAAGAAATTAAAAGTTTGAAATTTGTGTTCCTTAAGTTTAAAAAGTTTAAGTTTTTTTCATTATGTACAGAGTTTATGGTTTGTTTGAGTTTATATAATTATTGTTTTTGTGTGAGTTTATTTTATGTTTTTGTGTGTTTTGATTGTGTTCAAATGTTTTTGTTTTGTGTGAGTTCAAAGATTAAATTTTTTTGTGTTGTGTGAGTTCAAAGTTTAAATTTTCTTGTTTTGTGTGAGTTTAAAGTTTAAATTGTTAAAGTTTTGTTTGGGTTTGGAATTTTTGTTTTTTGAAATCAAGAAGGGGCCTACTCAAATGAAATAGGGGGCCTTCAGGGAGGGGGTGGACGAAACCAGATCCCCTGGGGGGACAAACAGCTCCCCCCCCCCAGCCCTTTAAGTATCCGACCAAGCTCACAGGGCCCTGACATCCTTCAAACCAAAACTTTTGGTTGTCAGGGCCCTGCACCTGGGCAGACACAATGCTGGCCTGTACACACTCATCCGAGTGTTTACAGGTCAGCTTGAGAGCTTGAATCCTCAAGATGACCAGTCAGGGTCATCGAGACATGTTCCCGAGAGGCATCCTCCCCGAGGTCTCCATCTCGTCTCGATGCCAATCTGTAGTGGTATCGGGGGGATTCACACGACGATCGAGGGGTAATGCACTGTGGAGTCCCCTCGATGACCGGTACAGACCGGCTTCGAGCAGATTCTCCTCCTCTCCAATGACTGGTCTGTGCCGGTCATCGAGAGGAGTCATAGCTCTCGATGACCGGTCTGTGCGGTCATTGAGGGAGGTAACACCTCTTGATGACCGGAACAGCCCGGCATTGAGGAGATTCATACCTCTCGATGGCCGGTCTGTACCGGTCATCGAGGGGACTCCACAGTACATTACCCCTCAATGGTCGGTCCGACCGGTCATCGAGGGGTCTCTCACCTCCCGATGACCGGTCGGACCGGCCATTGAGGGGTCTCACACCTCTCAATGACTGGTCGGACCGGCCATCGAGGGGTCTCATACCTCTTGATGGCCGGTCGGTACCAGTCATTGAGGGGACTCCGCAGTACAGTACACCTCGATGACAGATCAGTGCCGGCCATCGAGGGGTCCCTCACCTCCCGATGAGTGGTTGGACCAGCCATCGAGGGGTCTGATACCTCTCGATGGCCGGTTGGTACCGGTCATTGAGGGGTCTCACACCTCTTGATGACCGGTCGGACCGGCCATCAAGGGGTCATCAGGGGGGCTCCGCAGTACGATGACCGGTCGCGTGCCGGCCATTGATCTCTCACCTCCCAATGACCGGTCGGACCGGCCATCGAGGTCTCACACCTCCCAAAGACTGATCTGTACCAGCCATTGAGGGGTCTCACACCTCTCAATGACTGGTCTGTACTGCTCATTGAGAAGAGTTGCACATTAGCTGGTCATCAAGTGGGGTGTGCCCTGCTTGATGACTACTGTGGGCACTCCAGTTCATATTTGCACACTGGAGTGCAAAGCCAAAATCAGGGTGGAGTGCATCCCATTTTGGTGTATTTTGGAGTGCCGAGGCATGTGCTCCAACAAACATGGAGTTAAGAGTAAAATAGGCCCTCCAGATTTTTTGGAGTACCATCTTCCTAACCCACCTCCCCCAAAGCCAAAAATTAGTACAAGTTTGGAGTACATTTAGGCTTATCCTACTTTTAATTCAGAGAATATTAATTTGATATCAATTCAAAGGTACATCTACAGTTGCGCGCAACATTCTACTGTACAGAGCTACCCGTAAAAATTGAAACCCCAACTGGGTTGGGGGTCCAGCACTCTAACAGAGTATAAAGAGTGTGTGGATTCCAAATCTAAAGTGGCAACCAATTTGGTCCAGCCAATTTTTTTTTTGTTCACAGCCCATATTTTGGGATCCACCTCCCAAATAGGGGCATAAGTACATATGTATGGGCTCCTAAACCCATACTTCTGCCTTCTGGTTGGGCACTAAACCCACACATGAAGGCAGAAACTGTCATGCAGTGCTTTGAGGAGTGTCTGGTGGGTGTAAAACCATAGCTAGGACACCATACCATGTCCCAGCCGCCCAAAAATATGTGAAAAAACTGTATTTTTTAGGTTTTGGACCCCAAAATTTGGGACCAGACAAAAACCTTGTACAGTGGAATGCTGCGTGCAACTGTACAGCCTAAAGACCAGCCTGAGAGAACTTGGGGATCTCAATCATAGAAGTATATTCCACCTCCTTGTGGATTAAAAACTTTGAAAACAGTACTCTGGTCAGATCAATGTCTAATTTAATTAATCTCTTTCCAAAGTATGTATGTATATCCTGAGGAAGAGGATTTTGATTTTCAGACTTAGGCTAGGGGTATAATTGTGGCATCATAATAAATAGAAAATTGAGAGAGTACTCCATGAGTACCACAAATATTCCATAAATCTTAGATACTGGGACCTGGGAGTGCAGCGGCGAAGCCGCCTTGGCCTCTAGTATGGAATAATATTCCAGGTTTTAAATGTGGAATCATAAGTAATAGCAGTAATAATGTCTCTTTCTTATGTAATGATATTTCATGTTTGCTTTTGATATGATGTCACAGTGGCTCTGACATAGTAGCCAGCTGACACTTGCCCCCCTCCTTAAATGAAGGGCTGGTGTAAAATCCCATGCTCCATGCAGGTTTCAAAACTCAATCACTTAAATATCTTGACTTGCAACCTTCATCCCTGGCCCCTGCTCCCGCCTAGATCAGTAGAGAACTGGAATGGGTCAATCTTCTCCTGAGCTCTTTAAGCTCCCATTTACGTTTCACTACATCTTATCACGTGCTCCCAATCCACCCACAATTTTATCACCTTCAGATGAATAGGGGAATCCTGCCACTGCAGCTGACTACTGTGTTGGTATATGTTGGAAAGCAGTGTAGCATTTCCACTCACCGCAGCGCAAATGGAAAGCAGCATACAGCTGAGTATAAGGGTGGAAGCGCTGCACTACAACAAGTGCAGCACGATTTGCCCCCGCTGTGGTAGAAGAAAGTGGGGCTCCGGTATAAAATGACTGGAGTGACTCTTCTACGCAACATATATCCCAGGTAGTCGAGGGAACATCCAAACTCCTGCGCGTAAAGCACATGAAGAAATTGGCAGAAGGTAAAGGAAGAAATCCATAAAGCAAAAAGAGTAATAATACCCACAAGAATCCACCACAAAAGTAAGGTAAACCACCGCAGTAAAAGCTAACATAGAAGCCGTAAGAAAACACCACCACAAAACGCAATCCATCAAGAAATAAGCAAGAAACCGTAGAGTAAAGCAAAATCTATGATCAGATCAATAATCCATGGAAGAGTAAGTTAAATCATAAAATAATGAGATGATAAGATGAGGGGGGAAGAAAGAAACTGTCACTGTATAAGTAGAAATCCCCCCCTCTCCGCCGTAGAAAGTAGAACCCAGTAAACTCTGCCACACGTCATAACCCAATAGAAATAGAAATAACAAATAACAGTAGAAAAGAAACTCCTCCTACCATCCCACGCACACCACCTGCCTCCGCTCCCCCATTGTCATATGCTCCTCCGCCGCTCGCCGTAGACAGCCACCAGCCCTTTGATCATCCATCATCCACCCCCCCTGTCTAGCCTGCGGTGTTGAGATCCCACACACCACCTCGGCCACAGCCACGCCCGCTGACGTGACCTGCTCCGGCTGCACTGGCTTCCCCCAATCACCGCGCTGCACTGCCTGGACTGAGAAAGTCCGCTCTGCTCCGCACGCCGCAGCTCCGCCGCCTTTGACCGCACGCTCCGCGCCTAGCCACTGCGCTCCGCCGCTCCGCATCCGCTTAAAAATGAAGGCCCTGTGCCGCTCCAGCTGCCTGCGAAGCCCTTGTGCTTCGCAGCACTGCACACCCCAAACCCCCCGTTGGACAACTTGAAGCGCCGCGCCGGATTCAACGCTACACCGCTTTGCTTCACTGATTTAAAGCGCTAGGCCGCTGGCGCTTGCGCTTAATGGTTTGGGGCCTGCTCTTTTTATGTTTTCAGCGCACAAAAAGCGCATAAACGCTAATTATAGCGATAGCGAGGCATGCTTGCGCTTTAAAAGCGCGGAATATAGCCCTGAATTCCTCTTTTTTATTGCTGATGTGAGCTTTTAAACCGCTTAATATCCGGTACTTTTAGGGGGGTGACAGGTGGAAATAAAGACATTCAAGAAAAAAAAAACCCCAATTTTTTTATGGGGGAAAAACAGATGCCGCGGTGCTGCAGTGGGTCATCTGCAAGGAGGTGCAACCTGTGGGCAATTCACCTGCCAATGGGCCCTCTCCCGCGCTGCGCTGCGCTTGTGCCGCTGCGCAGCGCACCACGTAGCGCGCAAAAGCGGGCAAAAAGACGGGTTTGGCACTTTTGATGCTGCAAAATAGGTCAAGCGCAGCGCAAATCCGCTTTGCTTGTGCTGATGGCTCTGGGAGAGAAGCACGAAATTGCTAAGCTTAGCGCAAGCGCAGCGCGCGGCCGCTTGCGCTTGCGCTGATTGTGCTGGGGCTGCAGGGCAGGCCGGCTTTGCTTCACTAAACGGTGTGCTTTCTGTAGCCAAGTGCAGCGCTTCACCCTTGCTGAGCACAAAAGCTCTAAATATTGAAACTGAGGTGATAAGCAGGTGTGCTTATGTATTTCACATGTAAGCTGAGGAAAACCTTGAAAGTACTACATACCTACAACAGGATGTGGGAAGCCTGGCAGTGGCAATCAGAGAAGCTGCTGACCTGGGGACTCAACACGGGTGCAAAGGAGCTGGGGTTTGAGCCATGTTCCGTACCTGCGGACTTAGTGTTTTGGTAGGAGTAGGATGGCTGCGGAAATCATGGACAGACTTACTGGTAGGGGCGCAACACCAGGTGAACTGGGGCGGTGGAAGCTGATGGCAACAGCAAGCAATGTTGCATGTGCTTTTGATCTTTGCTTCAAAAAGTGTGGTTTAAGAAAATCACAGTGGGGGGCGCTTCACAGCTGACCCAAAAAGCGGCCAGGCAAGCGGATTCCCGCTGCGCACATCTTACCCTGCCTATAAAGCAAAAGCAAAGCACAAATATTGCACTAATTCCGCAAAATAAGTGCAGTGCAACACTCCCAAGGCGCTGCATGCTGTGCTTCCACACTTTTTTGCGCCTGCTGCACTGCAGGTAAG
Source organism: Puccinia triticina (assembly GCF_026914185.1). Classification (NCBI taxonomy): domain Eukaryota; kingdom Fungi; phylum Basidiomycota; class Pucciniomycetes; order Pucciniales; family Pucciniaceae; genus Puccinia; species Puccinia triticina. The sequence continues at coordinate 367,713 of NC_070570.1, read as the reverse complement.
CGCAGCGCTAACCGCTGTGCTGCGCCCACAACGTTGCTCCAGCTCAATGAGTGGAATTGGTACTCCTGGTCTGTTTTGCTTTGACTTTGCCGAAATATTGGATAGGGAATTAGCTTTTATCTAAACATCAATCCTTGAGATATCTCGCACTGCTTAACTTTGGCACAGGTTGTGAAGAAAACGAGTTAGAAAATGTAAAGACATCCAGGCCTAGCCCTTTCCCCTTATTTTTTTATCTATACACAGTCAATACACACTTTATTACAAAATACTCACCCAATACATGCTCAATAACACATTCTTGATCAAATGTTTTCTTACTTTGACCTCTGACTTTTGAATTTTCTTGGCCCACTTGCATTTCTTCTCTGAGATTACGAGGTCTTTTTCTTTCAACAGTTCAAATACCCTTTTCATATGGGTCTTGTGTTCTTCCATAGATTTAGAAGAAACAATGACATTGTCAAGATACACCAAAGCATATTTACCTAGGCATTCCCAAAGAATTGAGTTCATCATATTTTGAAAGGTTTTTGGGCATTACAGAGACCAAAAGGCATAACAAGGAACTTGTACGCGCCGTTGCGCGTACTGAAGGCTGCTTTTTCAATTGATCAATCCAAGAGTTTTACTTGCCAAAAGCCAGACTTTGCATCAATAGAGCTGAAGACAGACACTCCTTCTAAGAATTGGTATGTGTCATCAATTCTTGGCAGCGGATATGAGTTCTTGATTGTTAGTGAATTCAGTTTACGGTAGTATACACACACCTGCAAAGATCCATCCCGCTTTTTCACCAGGATCAGGGGAGCTGACCAGGGCAATTTTGATGGCCGCATGATGCCATCTTGTAGAACTTCCTTGAAGAATTTATCTATCAGCTGGCCAAGCAGTTAAAAGAGGTTAAAAGTACCTGCTCGGCGAGCATGCTGACCTACTCGCCCAGCAGGTAAAAGCTCTTTTACCTGCTCGGCCATCAGGATGACCTGCTCGCCGAGCTTGTATGGTTACAGGTACTTGCTCCGACTCGGCCAGCAGGTCAACCTGCTGGCCAGGAAACAGTACCTGCTCGGCGAGCAGGTAAAAGTTCGCCGAGCGGGTACTTTTAGCTGCTTGGCCGTCAGGATGATCTGGTCGCCTGGTTACAGGTACGTACTCCTTCTCGGCCAGCAGGTCATCCTACTGGCAAGGAGGTAACGGTACCTGCTCGGTGAGCAGGTTGACCTACTCTCCGAGCAGGTAAAAGGTCGCCAAGCAGGTATTTTTACCTGCTCGGCCATCAACCTGGTCGCCGGGCGGGTACAGTTACAGGTACCTGTTTCGGCTTGGCCAGCGGGTCATCCTGCTTGCCACGCAGGTAACAGTACCTGCTCGGCCATTAGGATGACCTGCCCGCCAAGCAGTTGCTTTTACCTGCTTGGTAAGAAGGTTGACCTGCTCTGCAAGCAGATAGCTGTAGCCGCTTTGAAGCGGGAAGAATTACCTGCTTGGCGCTGTTATTTGCTTGGCCAGTTGACCTGCTGGACGCGCCGGAGCAGGTACCTGTAACTGTACCTGCTCGGCGAGCAGTTCATCCCAATGGTCGAGCAGGTAAAAGTACCTGCTCGGCGGTCTTTTACCTGCTCAGCAAGCTTTTACCTGCTCTGGGAGCAAAACTCCACAAGCGAACTGCTTCTTTCCATAAGAGTCCACACTCTTATATCTTTTTCTTGTTCCCAGAGAGGCAGCCCATTAAAGCACCATTGCCTCTCCAGCTCTATTCATCCCAAGAGTAGTTCCACAGCGCTTGTTGTAGTGCAGCGCTGTGGTAGACGCTTTGGTTCCGGATGGAAAAATTCAAAAATTTCTAGTTTACATATGTAGTGTTACATTACACCACCTAGGGATACACACACTCCCTTCAGCTTACATACACAGTTTTACATATATATGTGTGTATATATGCGGCTACATAGCAACCAGCCAGCCTCAGATGTGGCTGTGTAGCAACCACAAGCCACTTATTACAGTAACCTAGCAACCACAAGCCACATTAATAAAGCGGCATAGTAACCATGGGGCTGTGCAAGTCACTCAAGCAGACTACACAGCAATGCAGAAAGCTGTGCGGGTCACTTGAGAAGACTCCATAGCAATCAGAGGGCTGTGTAAGCCACACTTGTAACTAGATCACCAGGTAAATTTGCTCATGTCTACACTGCCACACTGTACATAGTTGTATTTGCACAGCATTTGTAAAGGCACACCAGCCAAAACCCCTCATGTACATAGACCACCAGCACAAATGCCTCACATTTTCCTATATAAGGAGGGGCTCTCTCTCCCTTTTCCCCCCATCCATGGAATGGCATCCAATCAAGGAGATCATTCCCCCCACGAGATTCAAATAAATTGTCACCCTCACACTCTCTGCCACATAATAAAATACTAGCTTTATATCTTGCAATACACAGTACATTGTGCGTCACTTGTAAGAAAAGTATTCAACTACACTAGACCACTGTCTTCTTGCTTCCAGCCTAGCTGGGGGTGTTGTCAGTCTTTGTCTTTCAGAGAAGCAGGGGTTTCCCCACACATACTTCTCTAAATTCAGCCATAAGAGGTGAAAACCGCTTTTGGAGTCTCACAGCGCTTTCACCCTTATACTCAGCTGTGTGCTGCTTTCCATTTTTGCTGCAGTGAGTGGAAATTCTTAACTGCTTGCCAACATATACCACCACAGTAGTCAGCTGCAGTGGCAGGATTCCCCTATTCATCTGATGGTGGTAAAATTGTGGGCGGATCAGGAGCACGTGTTAAGATGTAGCAAAACGTAAATGGGAGATTAAAGAGCTCAAGAGAAGATTAATTCATTCCAGTTCTCTACTGATTTAGGCGGGAGCAGGGGCCAGGGATGAAGGTTGCAAGTCAAGAGATTTAAGTGATTGAGTTTTGAAACCTGTGCATGGAGCATGGGATTTTACACAAGCCCTTCATTTAAGGAGGTGGGCGGGCAAGTGTGGTTGAGCTCCCAGGAAAACTGCTTGAGTGGTTTGCCTGTGGAGTTTTTCTCCCAGGAAAACTGCTTTAGCAGTTTGCCTGTGGAGTTTTTCTCCCGGGAAAACTGCTTTAGCAGTTTGCCTGTGGAGTTTTTCTCCCAGGAAAACTGCTTTAGCAGTTTGCCTGTGGAGTTTTTCTCCCAGGAAAACTGCTTTAGCAGTTTGCCTGTGGAGTTTTTCTCCCGGGAAAACTGCTTTAGCAGTTTGCCTGTGGAGTTTTTCTCCCAGGAAAACTGCTTTAGCAGTTTGCCTGTGGAGTTTTTCTCCCAGGAAAACTGCTTTAGCAGTTTGCCTGTGGAGTTTTTCTCCCAGGAAAACTGCTTTAGCAGTTTGCCTGTGGAGTTTTTCTCCCAGGAAAACTGCTTTAGCAGTTTGCCTGTGGAGTTTTTCTCCCAGGAAAACTGCTTTAGCAGTTTGCCTGTGGAGTTTTTCTCCCAGGAAAACTGCTTTAGCAGTTTGCCTGTGGAGTTTTTCTCCCAGGAAAACTGCTTTAGCAGTTTGCCTGTGGAGTTTTTCTCCCAGGAAAACTGCTTTAGCAGTTTGCCTGTGGAGTTTTTCTCCCAGGAAAACTGCTTTAGCAGTTTGCCTGTGGAGTTTTTCTCCCAGGAAAACTGCTTTAGCAGTTTGCCTGTGGAGTTTTTCTCCCAGGAAAACTGCTTTAGCAGTTTGCCTGTGGAGTTTTGCTCCCAGGAAAACTGCTTTAGCAGTTTTAGCAGTTTGCCTGCGGAGTTTTGCTCTCAGGAATTGGCTAGCACTGGCAGGTTATGACTCACATACTCGCCGAGCAGGTAAAAGCTCGCTGAGCAGGTAAAAGCTCGCCGAGCAGGTACTTTTACCTGCTCGACCATCGGGATGAACCGCTCGCCGAGCAGGTACAGTTACAGGTACCTGCTCCGGCGCGGCCAGCAGGTCAACTGGCCAAGCAAGTAACAGCGCCGAGCAGGTACTTCTTCCCGCTTCGAAGGGGCTACAGCTATCTGCTTGCAGAGCAGGTCAACCTGCTTACCAAGCAGGTAAAAGCACCTGCTTGGCGGGCAGGTCATCATAATGGCCGAGCAGGTAAAAGCTCGCCGAGCAGGTACTGTTACCTGCGTGGCAAGCAGGATGACCCGCCGGCCGAGCCGAAACAGGTACCTGTAACTGTACCCGCCCGGCGACCAGGTTGATGGCCGAGCAGGTAAAAATACCTGCTTGGCGACCTTTTACCTGCTCGGCGAGTAGGTCAACCTGCTCACCGAGCAGGTACCGTTACCTCCTTCCCAGTAGGATGACCTGCTGGCCGAGAAGGAGTACGTACCTGTAACCAGGCGACCAGATCATCCTGACGGCCAAGCAGCTAAAAGTACCAGCTCGGCGAACTTTTACCTGCTCGCCGAGCAGGTACTGTTTCCTGGCCAGCAGGTTGACCTGCTGGCCGAGGACCTGCTGGACGCGCCGGAGCAGGTACCTGTAACTGTACCTGCTCGGCGAGCAGTTCATCCCAATGGTCGAGCAGGTAAAAGTACCTGCTCGGCGGTCTTTTACCTGCCCAGCAAGCTTTTACCTGCTCTGGGAGCAAAACTCCACAAGCGAACTGCTTTAGCAGTTTTCCTGGGAGCAAAACTCCACAGGCAAACTGCTTTAGCAGTTTTCCTGGGAGCAAAACTCCACAGGCAAACTGCTAAAGCAGTTTTCCTGGGAGAAAAACTCCACAGGCAAACTGCTAAAGCAGTTTTCCTGGGAGAAAAACTCCACAGGCAAACTGCTAAAGCAGTTTTCCTGGGAGCAAAACTCCACAGGCAAACTGCTTTAGCAGTTTTCCGGGGAGCAAAACTCCACAGGCAAACTGCTTTAGCAGTTTCCCTGGGAGCAAAACTCCACAGGCAAACTGCTTTAGCAGTTTTCCTGGGAGCAAAACTCCACAGGCAAACTGCTTTAGCAGTTTTCCTGGGAGCAAAACTCCACAGGCAAACTGCTTTAGCAGTTTTCCTGGGAGCAAAACTCCACAGGCAAACTGCTTTAGCAGTTTTCCTGGGAGCAAAACTCCACAGGCAAACTGCTTTAGCAGTTTTCCTGGGAGCAAAACTCCACAGGCAAACTGCTTTAGCAGTTTTCCTGGGAGCAAAACTCCACAGGCAAACTGCTTTAGCAGTTTTCCTGGGAGCAAAACTCCACAGGCAAACTGCTTTAGCAGTTTTCCTGGGAGCAAAACTCCACAGGCAAACTGCTTTAGCAGTTTTCCAGGGAGCAAAACTCCACAGGCAAACTGCTTTAGCAGTTTTCCTGGGAGCAAAACTCCACAGGCAAACTGCTTTAGCAGTTTTCCGGGGAGCAAAACTCCACAGGCAAACTGCTTTAGCAGTTTCCCTGGGAGCAAAACTCCACAGGCAAACTGCTTTAGCAGTTTTCCTGGGAGCAAAACTCCACAGGCAAACTGCTTTAGCAGTTTTCCTGGGAGCAAAACTCCACAGGCAAACTGCTTTAGCAGTTTTCCTGGGAGCAAAACTCCACAGGCAAACTGCTTTAGCAGTTTTCCTGGGAGCAAAACTCCACAGGCAAACTGCTTTAGCAGTTTTCCTGGGAGCAAAACTCCACAGGCAAACTGCTTTAGCAGTTTTCCTGGGAGCAAAACTCCACAGGCAAACTGCTTTAGCAGTTTTCCTGGGAGAAAAACTCCACAGGCAAACTGCTTTAGCAGTTTTCCTGGGAGAAAAACTCCACAGGCAAACTGCTTTAGCAGTTTTCCTGGGAGAAAAACTCCACAGGCAAACTGCTTTAGCAGTTTTCCTGGGAGAAAAACTCCACAGGCAAACTGCTAAAGCAGTTTTCCTGGGAGAAAAACTCCACAGGCAAACTGCTAAAGCAGTTTTCCTGGGAGAAAAACTCCACAGGCAAACTGCTAAAGCAGTTTTCCTGGGAGAAAAACTCCACAGGCAAACTGCTAAAGCAGTTTTCCTGGGAGAAAAACTCCACAGGCAAACTGCTAAAGCAGTTTTCCTGGGAGAAAAACTCCACAGGCAAACTGCTAAAGCAGTTTTCCTGGGAGAAAAACTCCACAGGCAAACTGCTAAAGCAGTTTTCCTGGGAGAAAATCTCCACAGGCAAACTGCTAAAGCAGTTTTCCTGGGAGAAAAACTCCACAGGCAAACTGCTAAAGCAGTTTTCCCGGGAGAAAAACTCCACAGACAAACTGCTAAAGCAGTTTTCCTGGGAGAAAAACTCCACAGGCAAACTGCTAAAGCAGTTTTCCTGGGAGAAAAACTCCACAGGCAAACTGCTAAAGCAGTTTTCCTGGGAGAAAAACTCCACAGGCAAACTGCTAAAGCAGTTTTCCCGGGAGAAAAACTCCACAGGCAAACTGCTAAAGCAGTTTTCCCGGGAGAAAAACTCCACAGGCAAACTGCTAAAGCAGTTTTCCTGGGAGAAAAACTCCACAGGCAAACCACTCAAGCAGTTTTCCTGGGAGCTCAACCACACTTGCCCGCCCACCTCCTTAAATGAAGGGCTTGTGTAAAATCCCATGCTCCATGCACAGGTTTCAAAACTCAATCACTTAAATCTCTTGACTTGCAACCTTCATCCCTGGCCCCTGCTCCCGCCTAAATCAGTAGAGAACTGGAATGAATTAATCTTCTCTTGAGCTCTTTAATCTCCCATTTACGTTTTGCTACATCTTAACACGTGCTCCTGATCCGCCCACAATTTTACCACCATCAGATGAATAGGGGAATCCTGCCACTGCAGCTGACTACTGTGGTGGTATATGTTGGCAAGCAGTTAAGAATTTCCACTCACTGCAGCAAAAATGGAAAGCAGCACACAGCTGAGTATAAGGGTGAAAGCGCTGTGAGACTCCAAAAGCGGTTTTCACCTCTTATGGCTGAATTTAGAGAAGTATGTGTGGGGAAACCCCTGCTTCTCTGAAAGACAAAGACTGACAACACCCCCAGCTAGGCTGGAAGCAAGAAGACAGTGGTCTAGTGTAGTTGAATACTTTTCTTACAAGTGACGCACAATGTACTGTGTATTGCAAGATATAAAGCTAGTATTTTATTATGTGGCAGAGAGTGTGAGGGTGACAATTTATTTGAATCTCGTGGGGGGAATGATCTCCTTGATTGGATGCCATTCCATGGATGGGGGGAAAAGGGAGAGAGAGCCCCTCCTTATATAGGAAAATGTGAGGCATTTGTGCTGGTGGTCTATGTACATGAGGGGTTTTGGCTGGTGTGCCTTTACAAATGCTGTGCAAATACAACTATGTACAGTGTGGCAGTGTAGACATGAGCAAATTTACCTGGTGATCTAGTTACAAGTGTGGCTTACACAGCCCTCTGATTGCTATGGAGTCTTCTCAAGTGACCCGCACAGCTTTCTGCATTGCTGTGTAGTCTGCTTGAGTGACTTGCACAGCCCCATGGTTACTATGCCGCTTTATTAATGTGGCTTGTGGTTGCTAGGTTACTGTAATAAGTGGCTTGTGGTTGCTACACAGCCACATCTGAGGCTGGCTGGTTGCTATGTAGCCGCATATATACACACATATATATGTAAAACTGTGTATGTAAGCTGAAGGGAGTGTGTGTATCCCTAGGTGGTGTAATGTAACACTACATATGTAAACTAGAAATTTTTGAATTTTTCCATCCGGAACCAAAGCGTCTACCACAGCGCTGCACTACAACAAGCGCTGTGGAACTACTCTTGGGATGAATAGAGCTGGAGAGGCAATGGTGCTTTAATGGGCTGCCTCTCTGGGAACAAGAAAAAGATATAAGAGTGTGGACTCTTATGGAAAGAAGCAGTTCGCTTGTGGAGTTTTGCTCCCAGAGCAGGTAAAAGCTTGCTGAGCAGGTAAAAGACCGCCGAGCAGGTACTTTTACCTGCTCGACCATTGGGATGAACTGCTCGCCGAGCAGGTACAGTTACAGGTACCTGCTCCGGCGCGTCCAGCAGGTCAACTGGCCAAGCAAATAACAGCGCCAAGCAGGTAATTCTTCCCGCTTCAAAGCGGCTACAGCTATCTGCTTGCAGAGCAGGTCAACCTTCTTACCAAGCAGGTAAAAGCAACTGCTTGGCGGGCAGGTCATCCTAATGGCCGAGCAGGTACTGTTACCTGCGTGGCAAGCAGGATGACCCGCTGGCCAAGCCGAAACAGGTACCTGTAACTGTACCCGCCCGGCGACCAGGTTGATGGCCGAGCAGGTAAAAATACCTGCTTGGCGACCTTTTACCTGCTCGGAGAGTAGGTCAACCTGCTCACCGAGCAGGTACCGTTACCTCCTTGCCAGTAGGATGACCTGCTGGCCGAGAAGGAGTACGTACCTGTAACCAGGCGACCAGATCATCCTGACGGCCAAGCAGCTAAAAGTACCCGCTCGGCGAACTTTTACCTGCTCGCCGAGCAGGTACTGTTTCCTGGCCAGCAGGTTGACCTGCTGGCCGAGTCGGAGCAAGTACCTGTAACCATACAAGCTCGGCGAGCAGGTCATCCTGATGGCCGAGCAGGTAAAAGAGCTTTTACCTGCTGGGCGAGTAGGTCAGCATGCTCGCCGAGCAGGTACTTTTAACCTCTTTTAACTGCTTGGCCAGCTGATAGATAAATTCTTCAAGGAAGTTCTACAAGATGGCATCATGCGGCCATCAAAATTGCCCTGGTCAGCTCCCCTGATCCTGGTGAAAAAGCGGGATGGATCTTTGCAGGTGTGTGTATACTACCGTAAACTGAATTCACTAACAATCAAGAACTCATATCCGCTGCCAAGAATTGATGACACATACCAATTCTTAGAAGGAGTGTCTGTCTTCAGCTCTATTGATGCAAAGTCTGGCTTTTGGCAAGTAAAACTCTTGGATTGATCAATTGAAAAAGCAGCCTTCAGTACGCGCAACGGCGCGTACAAGTTCCTTGTTATGCCTTTTGGTCTCTGTAATGCCCAAAAACCTTTCAAAATATGATGAACTCAATTCTTTGGGAATGCCTAGGTAAATATGCTTTGGTGTATCTTGACAATGTCATTGTTTCTTCTAAATCTATGGAAGAACACAAGACCCATATGAAAAGGGTATTTGAACTGTTGAAAGAAAAAGACCTCGTAATCTCAGAGAAGAAATGCAAGTGGGCCAAGAAAATTCAAAAGTCAGAGGTCAAAGTAAGAAAACATTTGATCAAGAATGTGTTATTGAGCATGTATTGGGTGAGTATTTTGTAATAAAGTGTGTATTGACTGTGTATAGATAAAAAAATAAGGGGAAAGGGCTAGGCCTGGATGTCTTTACATTTTCTAACTCGTTTTCTTCACAACCTGTGCCAAAGTTAAGCAGTGCGAGATATCTCAAGGATTGATGTTTAGATAAAAGCTAATTCCCTATCCAATATTTCGGCAAAGTCAAAGCAAAACAGACCAGGAGTACCAATTCCACTCATTGAGCTGGAGCAACGTTGTGGGCGCAGCACAGCGGTTAGCGCTGCGCTTACCTGCAGTGCAGCAGGCGCAAAAAAGTGTGGAAGCACAGCATGCAGCGCCTTGGGAGTGTTGCACTGCACTTATTTTGCGGAATTAGTGCAATATTTGTGCTTTGCTTTTGCTTTATAGGCAGGGTAAGATGTGCGCAGCGGGAATCCGCTTGCCTGGCCGCTTTTTGGGTCAGCTGTGAAGCGCCCCCCACTGTGATTTTCTTAAACCACACTTTTTGAAGCAAAGATCAAAAGCACATGCAACATTGCTTGCTGTTGCCATCAGCTTCCACCGCCCCAGTTCACCTGGTGTTGCGCCCCTACCAGTAAGTCTGTCCATGATTTCCGCAGCCATCCTACTCCTACCAAAACACTAAGTCCGCAGGTACGGAACATGGCTCAAACCCCAGCTCCTTTGCACCCGTGTTGAGTCCCCAGGTCAGCAGCTTCTCTGATTGCCACTGCCAGGCTTCCCACATCCTGTTGTAGGTATGTAGTACTTTCAAGGTTTTCCTCAGCTTACATGTGAAATACATAAGCACACCTGCTTATCACCTCAGTTTCAATATTTAGAGCTTTTGTGCTCAGCAAGGGTGAAGCGCTGCACTTGGCTACAGAAAGCACACCGTTTAGTGAAGCAAAGCCGGCCTGCCCTGCAGCCCCAGCACAATCAGCGCAAGCGCAAGCGGCCGCGCGCTGCGCTTGCGCTAAGCTTAGCAATTTCGTGCTTCTCTCCCAGAGCCATCAGCACAAGCAAAGCGGATTTGCGCTGCGCTTGACCTATTTTGCAGCATCAAAAGTGCCAAACCCGTCTTTTTGCCCGCTTTTGCGCGCTACGTGGTGCGCTGCGCAGCGGCACAAGCGCAGCGCAGCGCGGGAGAGGGCCCATTGGCAGGTGAATTGCCCACAGGTTGCACCTCCTTGCAGATGACCCACTGCAGCACCGCGGCATCTGTTTTTCCCCCATAAAAAAATTGGGTTTTTTTTTTTCTTGAATGTCTTTATTTCCACCTGTCACCCCCCTAAAAGTACCGGATATTAAGCGGTTTAAAAGCTCACATCAGCAATAAAAAAGAGGAATTCAGGGCTATATTCCGCGCTTTTAAAGCGCAAGCATGCCTCGCTATCGCTATAATTAGCGTTTATGCGCTTTTTGTGCGCTGAAAACATAAAAAGAGCAGGCCCCAAACCATTAAGCGCAAGCGCCAGCGGCCTAGCGCTTTAAATCAGTGAAGCAAAGCGGTGTAGCGTTGAATCCGGCGCGGCGCTTCAAGTTGTCCAACGGGGGGTTTGGGGTGTGCAGTGCTGCGAAGCACAAGGGCTTCGCAGGCAGCTGGAGCGGCACAGGGCCTTCATTTTTAAGCGGATGCGGAGCGGCGGAGCGCAGTGGCTAGGCGCGGAGCGTGCGGTCAAAGGCGGCGGAGCTGCGGCGTGCGGAGCAGAGCGGACTTTCTCAGTCCAGGCAGTGCAGCGCGGTGATTGGGGGAAGCCAGTGCAGCCGGAGCAGGTCACGTCAGCGGGCGTGGCTGTGGCCGAGGTGGTGTGTGGGATCTCAACACCGCAGGCTAGACAGGGGGGGTGGATGATGGATGATCAAAGGGCTGGTGGCTGTCTACGGCGAGCGGCGGAGGAGCATATGACAATGGGGGAGCGGAGGCAGGTGGTGTGCGTGGGATGGTAGGAGGAGTTTCTTTTCTACTGTTATTTGTTATTTCTATTTCTATTGGGTTATGACGTGTGGCAGAGTTTACTGGGTTCTACTTTCTACGGCGGAGAGGGGGGGATTTCTACTTATACAGTGACAGTTTCTTTCTTCCCCCCTCATCTTATCATCTCATTATTTTATGATTTAACTTACTCTTCCATGGATTATTGATCTGATCATAGATTTTGCTTTACTCTACGGTTTCTTGCTTATTTCTTGATGGATTGCGTTTTGTGGTGGTGTTTTCTTACGGCTTCTATGTTAGCTTTTACTGCGGTGGTTTACCTTACTTTTGTGGTGGATTCTTGTGGGTATTATTACTCTTTTTGCTTTATGGATTTCTTCCTTTACCTTCTGCCAATTTCTTCATGTGCTTTACGCGCAGGAGTTTGGATGTTCCCTCGACTACCTGGGATATATGTTGCGTAGAAGAGTCACTCCAGTCATTTTATACCGGAGCCCCACTTTCTTCTACCACAGCGGGGGCAAATCGTGCTGCACTTGTTGTAGTGCAGCGCTTCCACCCTTATACTCAGCTGTATGCTGCTTTCCATTTGCGCTGCGGTGAGTGGAAATGCTACACTGCTTTCCAACATATACCAACACAGTAGTCAGCTGCAGTGGCAGGATTCCCCTATTCATCTGAAGGTGATAAAATTGTGGGTGGATTGGGAGCACGTGATAAGATGTAGTGAAACGTAAATGGGAGCTTAAAGAGCTCAGGAGAAGATTGACCCATTCCAGTTCTCTACTGATCTAGGCGGGAGCAGGGGCCAGGGATGAAGGTTGCAAGTCAAGATATTTAAGTGATTGAGTTTTGAAACCTGCATGGAGCATGGGATTTTACACCAGCCCTTCATTTAAGGAGGGGGGCAAGTGTCAGCTGGCTACTATGTCAGAGCCACTGTGACATCATATCAAAAGCAAACATGAAATATCATTACATAAGAAAGAGACATTATTACTGCTATTACTTATGATTCCACATTTAAAACCTGGAATATTATTCCATACTAGAGGCCAAGGCGGCTTCGCCGCTGCACTCCCAGGTCCCAGTATCTAAGATTTATGGAATATTTGTGGTACTCATGGAGTACTCTCTCAATTTTCTATTTATTATGATGCCACAATTATACCCCTAGCCTAAGTCTGAAAATCAAAATCCTCTTCCTCAGGATATACATACATACTTTGGAAAGAGATTAATTAAATTAGACATTGATCTGACCAGAGTACTGTTTTCAAAGTTTTTAATCCACAAGGAGGTGGAATATACTTCTATGATTGAGATCCCCAAGTTCTCTCAGGCTGGTCTTTAGGCTGTACAGTTGCACGCAGCATTCCACTGTACAAGGTTTTTGTCTGGTCCCAAATTTTGGGGTCCAAAACCTAAAAAATACAGTTTTTTCACATATTTTTGGGCGGCTGGGACATGGTATGGTGTCCTAGCTATGGTTTTACACCCACCAGACACTCCTCAAAGCACTGCATGACAGTTTCTGCCTTCATGTGTGGGTTTAGTGCCCAACCAGAAGGCAGAAGTATGGGTTTAGGAGCCCATACATATGTACTTATGCCCCTATTTGGGAGGTGGATCCCAAAATATGGGCTGTGAACAAAAAAAAAATTGGCTGGACCAAATTGGTTGCCACTTTAGATTTGGAATCCACACACTCTTTATACTCTGTTAGAGTGCTGGACCCCCAACCCAGTTGGGGTTTCAATTTTTACGGGTAGCTCTGTACAGTAGAATGTTGCGCGCAACTGTAGATGTACCTTTGAATTGATATCAAATTAATATTCTCTGAATTAAAAGTAGGATAAGCCTAAATGTACTCCAAACTTGTACTAATTTTTGGCTTTGGGGGAGGTGGGTTAGGAAGATGGTACTCCAAAAAATCTGGAGGGCCTATTTTACTCTTAACTCCATGTTTGTTGGAGCACATGCCTCGGCACTCCAAAATACACCAAAATGGGATGCACTCCACCCTGATTTTGGCTTTGCACTCCAGTGTGCAAATATGAACTGGAGTGCCCACAGTAGTCATCAAGCAGGGCACACCCCACTTGATGACCAGCTAATGTGCAACTCTTCTCAATGAGCAGTACAGACCAGTCATTGAGAGGTGTGAGACCCCTCAATGGCTGGTACAGATCAGTCTTTGGGAGGTGTGAGACCTCGATGGCCGGTCCGACCGGTCATTGGGAGGTGAGAGATCAATGGCCGGCACGCGACCGGTCATCGTACTGCGGAGCCCCCCTGATGACCCCTTGATGGCCGGTCCGACCGGTCATCAAGAGGTGTGAGACCCCTCAATGACCGGTACCAACCGGCCATCGAGAGGTATCAGACCCCTCGATGGCTGGTCCAACCACTCATCGGGAGGTGAGGGACCCCTCGATGGCCGGCACTGATCTGTCATCGAGGTGTACTGTACTGCGGAGTCCCCTCAATGACTGGTACCGACCGGCCATCAAGAGGTATGAGACCCCTCGATGGCCGGTCCGACCAGTCATTGAGAGGTGTGAGACCCCTCAATGGCCGGTCCGACCGGTCATCGGGAGGTGAGAGACCCCTCGATGACCGGTCGGACCGACCATTGAGGGGTAATGTACTGTGGAGTCCCCTCGATGACCGGTACAGACCGGCCATCGAGAGGTATGAATCTCCTCAATGCCGGGCTGTTCCGGTCATCAAGAGGTGTTACCTCCCTCAATGACCGCACAGACCGGTCATCGAGAGCTATGACTCCTCTCGATGACCGGCACAGACCAGTCATTGGAGAGGAGGAGAATCTGCTCGAAGCCGGTCTGTACCGGTCATCGAGGGGACTCCACAGTGCATTACCCCTCGATCGTCGTGTGAATCCCCCCGATACCACTACAGATTGGCATCGAGACGAGATGGAGACCTCGGGGAGGATGCCTCTCGGGAACATGTCTCGATGACCCTGACTGGTCATCTTGAGGATTCAAGCTCTCAAGCTGACCTGTAAACACTCGGATGAGTGTGTACAGGCCAGCATTGTGTCTGCCCAGGTGCAGGGCCCTGACAACCAAAAGTTTTGGTTTGAAGGATGTCAGGGCCCTGTGAGCTTGGTCGGATACTTAAAGGGCTGGGGGGGGGGAGCTGTTTGTCCCCCCAGGGGATCTGGTTTCGTCCACCCCCTCCCTGAAGGCCCCCTATTTCATTTGAGTAGGCCCCTTCTTGATTTCAAAAAACAAAAATTCCAAACCCAAACAAAACTTTAACAATTTAAACTTTAAACTCACACAAAACAAGAAAATTTAAACTTTGAACTCACACAACACAAAAAAATTTAATCTTTGAACTCACACAAAACAAAAACATTTGAACACAATCAAAACACACAAAAACATAAAATAAACTCACACAAAAACAATAATTATATAAACTCAAACAAACCATAAACTCTGTACATAATGAAAAAAACTTAAACTTTTTAAACTTAAGGAACACAAATTTCAAACTTTTAATTTCTTCTGCCTGCAATTTCAATGAAATGCAGCATGAACCCATGAAGTCAGTTTCTGTGAGACTGTGGTTTTAATAAACTTGGATTCTGAATCTAAGCCTAATTTAACCTAGGGTAACTCACTTAAAGGTACCCTTAATTGTTATTCCTTCCTTGTGTAAATTGACTTCAAAGTTTAATAGGTGCACCACATCCTGCGTGGATGCACCTTTATGCTTATGTACATAAGCACATATGCTTTTACCCCAGTTTCAGTGACGAAACTGAGGTGTTGTGTATAGTTTAGAAAATAGCAATATTGTTGTGTGGCGCATCCAAGCCCGCGTGCTCTGTAGCCAGGCGCACCTGACAACAGTAGAGCCCTGTTGCCAGGAGCTCAAGCCCCCACGCGTGGTGTACACATATGCATAATGCATAAACCAGCCCGCAACCAAAGCGCCTGGGTTACCAGTACCCAAGAATGGGCCAGAATACGCCCCAATAGGAATATTACATGTGTTACACGTACCACACACATGTAATTTACAGCTAGATAAGGTATAATAACCATGTCATCAAATATGGACATCTTACACGTCTCACGAGACCAGAATACCCCTTGTAGCGTGTGCAGGAGAGCATAGAAGGCGCCCTAGCTCCCTCCTACGCCTCAGCACACATGACCTACACATGTAATAAATATGTAGAATGGGGCAAATGAACTGGAGCATTCAATGAGCGCCTCCAGAACATGTATTAACCACTGCTTACACATGTACAACTCCACAGAATCCAGTTCTAGTACATTCTGTGGCACATTTCCACGGAAATAAGTGTCACACAACCCCCCAACCAGCCCCTATGACGTGGTAAAGATGGTATAAAATCACGCAGAACCTCCGCAATTGATCCTTGGCAACCCTTGTATCCAAGTCACAAGGTTCCACGACCATCAGCGCCCTCCTGCGCAGCCAATTTGCCTCAGAAGGCGCCCACAAGTGTCCCCATGTCCCCTGGGCGCCCCTGGAGGCCTGCCTAGGCTATAAAAAGGGCTCTTTCTCCGCCCAAAAGGAGATTTTCGATGCTTATTTACACTATTATATTTTACCCGCCTTCAACATGTGCTCAATAGCCTGTTTCCAGCCTGGTAAGACCCTTAGTAGTTATTTTTAGCCTCATTTTTTCGCCAGAAACTACCCAGTTTCCATCCAGCCTTCAGAATCACCTTCTTCAAGCGCTTCCAACTTCCCATTTTCTATCCTGTAGAACCTCAAGACCCTAAGGGCTTTTTACTAGTAAGTTTAAGCCCCTTCTCTTAAGATTCTCCGCCATTCTTTGCTGGGATTTAAACCACCCCTGTTCACAGGCCCCAGTGTGTTCTCCCAGGAAAACTGCTTTAGCAGTTTGCCTAGGAAAACTGCTTTAGCAGTTTGCCTAGGAAAACTGCTTTAGCAGTTTGCCTAGGAAAACTGCTTTAGCAGTTTGCCTGTGGAGTTTTTCTCCCAGGAAAACTCCTTTAGCAGTTTGCCTGTGGAGTTTTGCTCCCAGGGAAACTTCTAAAGCAGTTTGCCTGTGGAGTTTTGCTCCCAGGAAAACTGCTAAAGCAGTTTGCCTGTGGAGTTTTGCTCCCAGGAAAACTGCTAAAGCAGTTTGCCTGTGGAGTTTTGCTCCCAGGAAAACTGCTAAAGCAGTTTGCCTGTGGAGTTTTGCTCCCAGGAAAACTGCTAAAGCAGTTTGCCTGTGGAGTTTTGCTCCCAGGAAAACTGCTAAAGCAGTTTGCCTGTGGAGTTTTGCTCCCAGGAAAACTGCTAAAGCAGTTTGCCTGTGGAGTTTTGCTCCCAGGAAAACTGCTAAAGCAGTTCGCTTGTGGAGTTTTGCTCCCAGAGCAGGTAAAAGCTTGCTGGGCAGGTAAAAGACCGCCGAGCAGGTACTTTTACCTGCTCGACCATTGGGATGAACTGCTCGCCGAGCAGGTACAGTTACAGGTACCTGCTCCGGCGCGTCCAGCAGGTCAACTGGCCAAGCAAATAACAGCGCCGAGCAGGTAATTCTTCCCGCTTCAAAGCGGCTACAGCTATCTGCTTGCAGAGCAGGTCAACCTTCTTACCAAGCAGGTAAAAGCAACTGCTTGGCGGGCAGGTCATCCTAATGGCCGAGCAGGTACTGTTACCTGCGTGGCAAGCAGGATGACCCGCTGGCCAAGCCGAAACAGGTACCTGTAACTGTACCCGCCCGGCGACCAGGTTGATGGCCGAGCAGGTAAAAATACCTGCTCGGCGACCTTTTACCTGCTCGGCGAGTAGGTCAACCTGCTCGCCAAGCAGGTACCGTTACCTCCTTGCCAGTAGGATGACCTGCTGGCCGAGACGGAGTACGTACCTGTAACCAGGCGACCAGATCATCCTGACGGCCGAGCAGCTAAAAGTACCCGCTCGGCGAACTTTTACCTGCTCGCCGAGCAGGTACTGTTTCCTGGCCAGCAGGTTGACCTGCTGGCCGAGTCGGAGCAAGTACCTGTAACCGTACAAGCTCGGCGAGCAGGTCATCCTGATGGCCGAGCAGGTAAAAGAGCTTTTACCTGCTCGGCGAGTAGGTCAGCATGCTCGCCGAGCAGGTAATTTTAACCTCTTTTAACTGCTTGGCCTGCAGGTTGACCTGCTCGCTGACCAGGTACCTGAACCTGCTTGGCCTGCAGGTCGACCTACTCGGCCAGCAGCTTGACAGGTTAACCTGCTGGCGAAGCGGGTATAAGTACCTGCTTGGCAAGCAGGCTGACCTGCTCGCCGAGCAGGTACCTGTACGTGATTGGGCAGCACTGCTCGCCAGTCTGAGCAGTCTGCTTGGACCGGCGAGTCGACTTCTTGGACCAGCGATCAGACTGCTCCGGCCACTGTGGCTCGACGTGCTATCTGCCGGAGGGCTCCTCCCCGGGAAAGTTCTCCGAGGAGGGTGGAACAGCCAATGATTCAAAATCATTGGCTGTTGACCCACCGATGATTTGAAATCATCGGTGATTTACCCACCGATGATTTGAACTCATCGGTGATTGACCCACCGATATTCATTTTACTCGGTGGGTCCGTAACCGAGCTTTCATATCATATGAAAGCTCGCTTGACCTGTCAACCGAGCTTCCATTGCTTGGTTGGTGGCGGCCGAGGTTAACTTGGCTGGCCACTGATTGAGGAATTTGATTCGTCGGTCAGACAGCCTGCCGGTTTTGGCTCGGCCGCGGACCAGCCGAGTTTGAATCGGGTGGCCAAACCCTCGGGTTACTGTCCCCCGATATCAACTCGGATGCGGATTGCATCGGATGCGCGCAACCAATGTTAAATCAGTTGTGTGCATCCCAGATTAACGGGGATGGAGGCATCCGAGGCTTAAATGCTGGCAGTGCCAACACTTCACAAAGCTGGACCTCCGCAACGCCTATGGAAACCTCCGAGTGGCGGAGGGAGATGAGGATAAGCTAGCGTTCATCCGCAAGGCGGGGCAATTTGCTCCGCTCACCATGCCGTTTGGACCCACAGGAGCGCCGGGATACTTTCAATACTTCATGCAGGACATTCTCCTTGGACAAATTGGAAAGGACACCGGCGCATACCTGGATGACATTATGGTATACACACAGAAAGGCTCCGATCTCACGGCAGCGGTCAACAGAATCCTGGAGACCCTGAGCAAGCATCAATTATGGCTGACACCGGAGAAATGTGAATTTTCAAAACCGGAGGTGGAATATCTTGGACTCTTAATTGCGTGTAACCGGATTAGAATGGACCCCGCAAAAGTCAAGGCGGTGACGGAGTGGCCCGCACCGCGGAACGTTACGGAACTTCAGCGGTTCATTGGATTCTCCAACTTTTACCTCCGGTTCATTGACCACTTCTTGCGGAAGACCAGACCTCTACACGACCTGACCAAAGCAAAAACCCCCTTTGTCTGGGATGACAAATGTAACTCCGCTTTCAAATGCCTAAAGACCGCCCTCACCTCCGCTCCAATACTTAAGATTGCGGACCCGTACAAGCCGTTTATCCTGGAATGTGACTGCTCCGACTTCGCACTTGGAGCAGTCTTGTCTCAAGTCTGCAACAAAGACAAAGAACTCCACCCCGTCGCTTACTTATCCAGATCATTAGTGCAGGCGGAGAAGAACTACGAGATCTTTGACAAGGAACTATTGGCCATTGTTGCCGCTTTCAAAGAGTGGCGGCAGTACCTGGAAGGAAAACCGCACCGCCTGACCGCCATTGTTTACACGGACCACCAGAACCTAGCAAGCTTCATGACCACCAAGGAGCTCACTTGGAGACAGGCGCGGTGGGCGGAGGCCATGGGTTGCTTTGATTTTGAAATCATCTTCCGCCCGGGCCGCCAAGCCACCAAACCCGATGCCCTATCAAGAAGACCGGACCTAGCCCCCGCCCCTGGTGAAAAACTGACCTTTGGACAGCTTCTGAAGCCCAATAACATCACGGAGGGGACTTTTGCGGAGATATCGGAGTTTGAATCCTGGTTCAAGGATGAATCAATTGACTTGGTGGAGGCGGAGCACTGGTTTGAGGTAGACGCACTGGGGATAGACACGGAGCACGGAGCAGAAAATGAACTGGCAATGGCTGATGCGGAGATCATTGCAAGAATCAGAGAATTGACCCCACTCAATGCTCAACTGACCAGATGGATAGAATCCTTGAAAACCCCCACAGGTAACCGGAACAGATACACGGAGACTGATGGCATCTTGTACGACAAAGGGCGGATAGTGGTACCGGCGGACCCAGAACTGCGGACCAAGATCCTGAAGAGCCGACATGACACCAAAGCGGCGGGCCACCCAGGCCGATCCCGCACCCTCGCCCTGGTCCGATGGAGTTTTGTGTGGAACGGCCAGAAGAAGTTCGTCAACCAATACGTGGATGGATGTGATTCTTGTAAAAGAGTTAAAGCCTCGACGCAACAGCCATTTGGGACACTGGAGCCCCTGCCAATTCCGGCGGGGCCGTGGACGGACATCAGCTATGACCTCATCACAGAACTCCCTGAATCCCGCTCCCACGACAGCATACTGACTGTTGTTGACCGTTGTGGTGGTCACACCGGTGCACGTTTCAGGAACAAGATCAGACTCAAGATCCCTCAAGACTCAAGATCTCTCAAGATTCTCATCCTTTCCCTTCCCATCTCTCAGATCCTCCTTCTCCCTTTTTCTCACTCTCCCCTTTCTCACTTTTGCTCTTTCTTGGTCCTAACACAGATCTTCTGTGGGTTTATTCCTAGTTTTGTCTTTTCTTCCTGAGTTTGTTTCTTGATTGTCTTGGTCATTATCTATTTCATTTTTTATTTCATTCCTCTTGGTTTCTTTTTTATTTCTTATTTTTCTCATTTGGTTTCATGTTTTCCTTTAGCTCTTGGTTCTATTTCCCTGCTTTTCTTTTCTTTTTTTTTCATGTTGTTGTTTCTTTTCTTTTCTCTGCTGTTTGTGATGTGTGCGCGCGCACGGCGCGCAAGGAGATGATGATTTGTCTGTGACAGGCCTCCAGGAATCCAAGTTCCCGGCGAACTTGGAGGAGGGGAGGCCATGGCATTCAGTCTGATCCACGACGGGCTATCAAGAAATTTGATTGATCTTTGATTGTTTTTCCAATAACTGCGCACCAAGCCCGATCCCAGAACACAAACCAAACACAAACGCCGCCGAGGATCCAAACCCCGGCGAACTCTCAAAACCACCCCCACACCAGCTATCCATTTTTTTTGATCTCATTGGCGATTTCACCCGGACCATTTGAGGGCAGTCACTTGACACCTTCCCCTCACAGCGCTGCCGCCGGCCCACCAAGCGGAGCTCCATACCGTCTGACAAAGATGGCACAATTTATCCCCTGCAGGAAGTCTATGAATGCGGAGCAGTTAGCGGACCTGATGGTGGAGCACGTTTGGAAACTCCACGGCACTCGGAAGACTATTGTTTCCGACCAAGGGAGCATTTTCGTATCCCAAATCACCGGGGGATTGGACAACAGACTTGGCATCCGCCTCCAACCCTCTACGGCGTACCATCCAAGGACAGACGGACAGTTGGAAATCACAAACAAAGCGGTGGAGCAATATCTCCGCCATTTTGTGAGCTATCAACAGGACGATTGGGCTCCGCTCCTGGCAACGGCGGAATTTGCTTACAACAACAACGACCACACGTCAACAGGGGTGTCACCATTCAAGGCAAATTACGGTTTCAACCCATTGTACAGCAGAATTCCATTGGCGGGACAGTGTGTACCGACAGTGGCAGAGCGACTCCGCCAGCTTGCGGAGGTACAGGACGAACTGAAGCACTGTCTAGAAGCTGCGCAGGAGGCCATGAAAAGCCAGTTTGACCGCGGAGTGCGGAAAACACCGGAATGGAACAGTGGAGAAAAGGTTTGGCTTGATGGGTGCAATATCTCGACAACACGCCCCAGCCCCAAATTGGAACACCGCTGGCTTGGAACATTCCCAATAGCTAGCAGAATTTCAACCTCCGCTTACAAACTGACCCTTCCGCTTTCCATGCAGGGAGTCCACCCAGTTTTCCACGTGTCAGTACTCCGCAAACACAAGCCCGACGAGATCGCCCACCAACAGCGGCGGACCCCGGAGCCAGTAACAGTCAACGGCGGAGATGAGTGGGAGGTTGACCAAATACTGGACAGCCGGCGGAGAGGGCAGACGACTGAATACCTTGTCAGCTGGCGCGGATTTGGACCAGCGGAAAATTCTTGGGAGCCGGAGGCAAACTTGAAGAACAGCGGAGACCTATTGGCGGAGTTTAACTTGAAATTTCCGGAGGCGGCGGCCAGGCATTGGAGGATGCAGAGAAGAAAGTGAGAGGGCAAGCTTTTTCCCACTGGGTTTTTTAATGCTGCCCGGGGACAGAATGCAGAGCCAAAAGAGGAGGATTTTTTTTTCTCATTGACCAACCAGAAAAGGGGGCGGCTTGGGCATTAAAGGGGGGATAATGTTATGAGCCATAGCGCGGGCTCCGCAGCGCAGACTCACATCTACATAGACTACACGTACATGTAACAGACCATACTCAAGGTTTGAGAGGCTGGAGATCCAAGCCTCTTCCTCATCCTGCAATCTACCATCTTGGATCCAGAACCCAGACCCCATCTTCCTCTCCACAGAACAGACCTTAATAGAGCCTAAATTACTCAGAGTTCTTAGTAAGCGGCTCATGCAAAAAAGTCTTTCTTGCAAAACTTCACAAAGCAGAAACTGATCAAAGCTGGCCTCCGACAGATAACGATGAGAGACATATACAGATATGAGACTCTAGGACAATGGATAGTCCTGCACAAGATGAATGCGGACAAAATCCTTTGCAAGGACGGCTTTATGGTCGCATTGCGTTACGACATCCGGATTCGCGCAAACGCGTTCGCACACCGGGTTGTCAAGAACGGAGTGTCTTTTCTTTCAGAAATTTCTGTTTTCAGGCAAGAAGTTTACGATACCGCATACGGCAAATCTAGATGACTAGACGAACTTTCATTCAGGGACTGTAACCCCTACGCAGTAGGCGGCCCAAGATTTGGTTGTGATCCCCATAACGGCCTGAACCCGAACAAACGGGGTGGTAACTCGGCAAACACACCAAGATCGGCCCCACCTGCGGCAACGGCGAACCCAACCAACCCAAACCCAGGACCAGCTACAAGCGGCCTCCCGGCTAAACCAAAGGAAGGTAGACCAAAGAGCACCGGTTACCTCGGGAAACACTTCAACCCGGCCTTTTCCAAACAACGCGCAAATGGGCAAGTCCCCAAGAAATCTGGCAGTGGACCCAACGGACCGTAGGCCTCCTTTTCTCTACCAGAGCAAACTCTCCTTTTGCCTCGATCTCTTCCCCACTTTTCCCTATCGACCCATTTTCACCCACGTCTGTCATTCTCAACCCTTCCTCCCATCGCCTTGTCTTAAATGCCTCCCCCCCCTACATCCTGTTATCACCACTCTCTTCCTCTAATCCCTTTTATTTTTGGACTACCTCCTCTCCCCCTTTGTCATTATCCAGTCGCGATTTGTCCCTCACACGCCCAAAAGAAATCAGAATCTGTTTGAACTGAAATAACAAAACTTTTTATGCGCACTGTTTCGCCACCCAATAGAGAGCCCCTCCCATTCGGAAATGAATTTGAACCCATTGAGGTTGAGAGCGATGGCTCCCAAAGCGGCAACACCAGCCCAATGTGGCCAACGGAAGCTAAGTGCGATAGGAATATCGAAGCTTGGGAGGCAGCACTCTCCACTGCAGGCCTGCTCCCAGAGTACCAAGATGTACTCAAAGGTTTCAGACTTGGTTTTGACCAGGGTATTCCGCTCCACAACCTGGGGGAAGACATCCCGTACTTCGCCCCTCCAAACCACCAATCGGTGCTGATGGCGAGAGGAAAGATTGAAGAATCTATCGCGAAAGAAATTGCGGCTGGTTGCATGTTTGGACCCTTCCAGTCTGAGGAAGTTTGGGACCGTTTTGGCTTCTTTAGAACAAACCCGCTAGGAGCAGCGGTGAACGGAGACGGCTTGCTTCGAGCAATCAATGACCTCTCTTTCCCCCATAACAACTCCAACATCCCCTTCGTGAACTCGTTCGTGAACAAGGATGATTTCCAAACCACCTGGGATGATTTCTTGGCAGTGTCCAGATTTCTCCGCAACCGCACAAAGCCGGCTCTCCTGGCAGTTTTCGACTGGGAAAAAGCCTACAGGCAGATCCCGACAGCGCCAAAACAATGGCCTTTTTTGATGCTCAAAACTTTTGACAACCGGATCGTCATCGACACCCAGATTGCATTTGGTGGCGTCGCCGGCTGTGGCTCATTTGGCAGACCAGCAGACGCCTGGAAAAAAATAACGCTTGCAGAATTTGATCTTGTCAACGTTTTTCGCTGGGTCGACAACAAATTGTTCATCAAGGATGTCTCGTCCACCGTCACCATGGATGACATCGTCAAGAGGTCAAACAAGTTAGGCGTTAAGACCAACCCGACGAAGGTTTTGCCCTTCAAGGCAGAACAAAAATACATTGGATTTATCTGGAATGCCGTGGAGAAAATCGTCCGGCTACCTGAGGGAAAGCTAGTAGAACGCATAAGGCAGATTGAGTCCTTCCTGGTTATCGGCGAGTTATTCAACTACAACCAGGCCGAAATCCTCGCAGGCAGACTAAACCATGTGTCGTACATGCTACCCCAGCTCCGCGCATACCTATGCGGTTTTTACCACTGGATGTGTAGCTGGGTGCACAGACGGGCCGCGCTCCCTGTTCCTCTAGACGTACGGAACAACTTGGAATACTGGCAAGCTACCCTGCTGTCATTCAAGCACACTCGCTTGATAGCGAGCCCCGAACCGACCGAAATTGGGTGGATGGGGGATGCCTCGACCAATTATGGCATTGGGGTGACGATTGGCCGGTCATGGGCCAAATTAAAACTCAAAGAAGGATGGAACACCGGTGATAAACCTAGGTGTGGCATTGCCTGGCTCGAGACGGCAGCAATCCGCGTGGGCATCCTCATGTTAAATGATCTAGGGGTCAAGCAAGGGAAAACTATCATTGTGTGGACCGACAATATCACAACGGAAAACGCAATCAAAAGCAGGAAATTTTTATCCCTGCAGCAGAGCTCTGTCGTGCTGTTTTGGTCTGTTTGACAAACAACGTTTGTTCAAATCAGCTATTGTTCTTTCTACATTTTTCTTTTCTGGTCTGCAGACGTTGAATCACTTACCAGTTGTTAGACCGTTCGTGATCCTGTCTAGGAGGGCGTCTTTTGGTTTATTGCTGAGTCGTTCCGCAAGCGTTCTGTTTAAAGAAAGAGATTGAGTCAGCCTTCCGGGAAGTCTGGTTCAATCTTATCTCGGGAACATACAAGGTTCTGAACTCTAGAGCTGACTTTGTTCTGTCTTTGGCCGGGTCGGCTACCAATGAAGGTTTAGGTTCTGTGGTCAGCAAAGCGATACACTTTTAGCTGCTGGTCTGGTCTGGGTTAGGTTTGGGACTGCGAAAGGAGGCTTAACGCTCACCTTTCTTAGCAGCTGGGGTCTGGGGTTTGCTTTGCCGCGCGAGCTTCCTTTGCGGTTGCTGCGGTTCAGGGTCTGATCCGGTATTCTCACAGCCTTGCATGCGACAAGTCGTCAGATTTGAAGCAACATCAGAGATTTGAGTGACTCCTATGGTTGCAAGAGAGCGGCGGATGGCAGACCTCCAGAGAGGTTTGGTGAGGAAGTCGGCCGCATTGGAATGGGTATTGACGTAATGCAGTTTGATGAGCCGGAATACAATGAGTTTGCGGACGAAATGAAGCCTGACGTTCATGTGTTTAGTCCTAAAGCTATTCTGCAATGTTTCGCTGTTTGCTAAATCTATTGCACCTTTGTTATTGACAGCGACTTCGATGTCTTCAACGCTTGCCTGGAGGTTGACCTCCTGAATGAGGCTGGCAAACCAAGCCAAGTCCCTGCCGAGATCAGACAGGGCCTTGTATTCCGCCTCTGCAGTTGATAGCGAAACCGTAGGTTGCTTGGTAGATTTCCAGTTGAGGAGATGATTGCCACTGGTCACAACAAACCCGGTTGTTGAGCGCCTGGTGTCAGGGCAATTGCCCCAGTCGGTGTCTGAGAAAGCTTTCAAGAGGTAGCTATCTGATCGCTTGAAGGTTAGCCCAACGTGGCGAGTCCCCGACAGGTATTGGAACACTTGCACTGCCGCTTGATACTTTTGAATACCCGGGTTCTCCAAGTACTGAGACAGTTGACTGACAGCAAAAGAAATGTCGGGTCTCGTGAGTATGCTTAGATAATTCAGGGATCCAATCAACCCGCAATAGTTGACGTTGAGTTTGTTGAAGGATTCAATTTCATGAGTGGTGGCTTTGGAGAGACGCTCCCTTGAGTTAAGAGGGCATGAGGCCGGGTGCTCCTTGTCTAAGTTGAATTCGGCCAGTTTCCGCTTGATGTACTGGTTCTGGTTGATCTGTAAACCGTCTTTGAACCGGTCAATGTTCATTCCAAGTAAGAACTCAGCCTCCCCTGGGTATTTGATTTTGAATTCTCGTTCCATTTCGGGCTTGAACACTTCCGGGGCGTGGCTAATGATTACAATGTCGTCCACGTGCACAAACAGCCACGTGGCTGGCCTGCCACCTTCCTCACGCCTCCGGAACACAGAAGGATCGGAGATGGAGATGCGAAAGCCGAGGGTGGTCAGATAAGTGGATAGCCCTTTGTACCACACAAGAGGAGCTTGCCGTAGGCCATAGATAGCCTTCTTGAGGTGCAGGACAGAGTTCGGAGGGCATTTGTACCCCTGCGGCGGGAGAAGGGTTACTGTATCATCCAGTGGGCACGTCAGGAAAGCACTCCTGACGTCTAGTTGATGTATTTTCAAGCCGTGGTTTACTGCGAATGAAATGAGCAACCGGAGGGACGCGGCTTTGCCCGTCGGGGCGTAGATGATGTTAAAGTTTCTTCCGTGAACCTGTCGAAAACCCTGTGCACAGATCCGGGCCTTGAACTCAATAACCTCATTGGCCGGCCCTAGCTTTTGTCTGTATGCCCAGGTTGCTGGGATCGGCTCACACAGAAGGATCGGAGATGGAGATGCGAAAGCCGAGGGTGGTCAGATAAGTGGATAGCCCTTTGTACCACACAAGAGGAGCTTGCCGTAGGCCATAGATAGCCTTCTTGAGGTGCAGGACAGAGTTCGGAGGGCATTTGTACCCCTGCGGCGGGAGAAGGGTTACTGTATCATCCAGTGGGCACGTCAGGAAAGCACTCCTGACGTCTAGTTGATGTATTTTCAAGCCGTGGTTTACTGCGAATGAAATGAGCAACCGGAGGGACGCGGCTTTGCCCGTCGGGGCGTAGATGATGTTAAAGTTTCTTCCGTGAACCTGTCGAAAACCCTGTGCACAGATCCGGGCCTTGAACTCAATAACCTCATTGGCCGGCCCTAGCTTTTGTCTGTATGCCCAGGTTGCTGGGATCGGCTCGTCAGCATCCAGTCGGGCTCGGACCACCCATACTTTGTGCTTGATCATGTTTTTGATTTCTTTTCTCTCAGCCTTCGTCCAGTTGTCTCGATCCTTTCTGCTCATGGCCTGTTTATGATTCTTGGGATCGACTTCGATCTCAATCAGATATAGCTGACGGGATCGCTTGCCAGAGACGATATTGCCTGGGTCAATATTGCTGGAGATCTCTTTTGATGGAGGAACAGTGGTCCACGCGTACCGCCGCCTGAGCGCCTGATCCGGTGTATCCAGTGGGGTGGAGCCATCAGTGACGTCCTTAGGGCTTCTGGGACAAATTGTACGAAGTTCTTGAGTGATCCGATTGAATTCGCTCTCCTCATCTTCTAGTTCTGTAACTGGGGTTTGATGGTGCTTGTCTGGGACAGCGTCTTCCTCCGCGAACGGTAGCAGGTCGTCTGACTTGAATGATGGAAGCTTATTCACTCCATGCGCCGTGTAGCTCTTGTTGAGAGGTGGACATTCAGGGAAGGACGCTTTATCAAAGTGGACGTGTTTAGCTGTCACAATTGCCTTATCTTCAAGCCAAAGAACCTTGTACGACAAATAGTCGTTGTCGTATCCAAGAAGAATTCCTTCCCAGGAAATCGCCGAGAATTTGGTATCCCGTTTCTGTTTTGGCTTGACGATCCAAACTCGGCAGCCGAACGGCCTGAAGAAATGGATGTTTGGTTTAACTTTGAACATCAGCTCCAGCTGGCTCATCTTGCTTTTTCCGAGAGAAGGGAGGCAGTTTGTAGTTGAAGTCGCCATTTGGACTGCCTCTGCCCACCACTCAGGGGCTAGATTAGCCTGCATCATCAGGCACCGGGTCATGTCAATGACTGTGCGATTCGCCCGCTCGGCCATTCCGTTGTTTTGAGGCGTGTACGCTGGTGCCACATTGTGTTGGATTCCTTCTGATTTAAGGTGATTGCCGAGAGTACCGTTGACAAATTCTCCGCCCCCGTCGGAGATGAGTTTCTTCATTTGATGGCCTGACTGCTTCTCGAAGAATGTCTGAAAATCAAGTATGGCTCGCGTAGCCTGGCTTTTGTCCTTCAAGATCACCGTATGGATCAGGCCGGTGAACTGGTCGACTAGCGTGAGGAAGTAGCGCGCTCCGCCATTTGTTGGGGGAGAGATCTGTCCGACCAAGTCGGCGTGAACAACACTCAAAGGAGC
This sequence comes from Puccinia triticina, assembly GCF_026914185.1. Taxonomy (NCBI): domain Eukaryota; kingdom Fungi; phylum Basidiomycota; class Pucciniomycetes; order Pucciniales; family Pucciniaceae; genus Puccinia; species Puccinia triticina. Next base: position 339,808 of record NC_070570.1, on the reverse strand, counting down.
GTTGGCTGTTGTCAGCTATTTTTATGAAACTTAGGGTAAAAACCCGTCAGAAATAAGGGTTTTTGCCCTAGTACTATAACTGTACTGAAATAAAACACTGGCAATAATGTGCCAAACTTGTTACGTGTTATTTAGCCACTACAAGGGTTTATACACTCTTATATAAGAGGAGGATATTTGTAATTAATAAGGTTTACTTATTAAGAACAGGGATATATAAGGTTTAGAATTAGAAATAGCTGGTAAGCGCTTAAACTGATTGGCTGCGCGTCAGAGGCGGGAGTCTTACAGCAACTATTTATAAAGATTTAACTGTAATAAATGCTTATAAGGGATATTGGCAATTTTTAGAGTTAAGATCTAGTGGGTTTCGTGCCAAAAGGGCAGAAATAAAAGAAGTGGTGGCTTTAATAAGCCAGAGGAGAATTTTCACGAGTTAACTTACAGGTTAATGGGTGGTGAAATGTCTGAGGGGACAATTACAGTGGATCAGTTACCTCCTTAAATACTGGAGAGGTCTTTGAGGGCGCTGAAATATTCCCATTGGTTTTGGCTATGGGTAAATGCCAAGAGTAGACGTGAAATCTGCTTTGGTTATGGGTATTTTAATTGTACAATATTACACAACTTCCCTTACTCCCACACTTGACATTTGTATAACCAATTGTCATGTGAAATAGCTTAATATGAAGTGTAATATCAATTTGTACTAAGTGTTACTCTCACCCGTGGTTCCTGTTTCACGGGGGAAAGGTATTTTACTAATTAATATAATCTTATGTATTTTAATTTATGTAAAGATTTTTTATGTAGTTTTCCTGCTCTTTGGAGCGCTTTATGGCTATATGTACATGTATGAAAAAATGTATGAAGGAGTAGGAATGAGGGGTTACTTTGAGTGGGTGACTCCCCTTAATTTATCACGAGGATTCTGAATATTCAATAATATTTCAGGATTTGTAAATGGTTTACCAGTTTTTGCAGACTTTAGGATACTTGTTGTATCTCTAAGGCTGACACTCGCCCCCTCTAAAAGGATTGTACTCAATCTTTGTTTTTAGTGTTCCTGAATCGTCTGAGGTATTTGTCTGCATCTTTGATGTCTTTCTCTGGTAGCCATTCATCTTCATGAATTGGATTCTTGTATCTTACAAGATATAGTTTATCTTTTTCTCCTCTGATCTTTTTGTCTTTCAAGATCTTATGAATTTTCTTCTCCTCTGATTCTTCAAGTGGAGGTACTTCTGCTTCAGGTATTTCCTTGCGTAAAGGGAATAATTCAGCATCTGATTCATTATAATGCTTAAGTAAGCTTACTGGGAATGTAGGATGTTTCTTTTCTAGTTCTCCATATAGTTCCACTTCAACTGCATTTGGTCCGTGTAAGGCTTTGACTACAAATGGTCCTACAAAGGCATTTCTAAGTTTCTTAGGTCCTTTAATATTAGTAAAGTTTGTGGTTGATATTAATACTAAATCTCCTATTTTGAAACTGGGTACTTTATGCTTTTTGTCCCATTTTTCTTTGCTGTATTCAAATGCATTGTCCATGCTTTGTTGGGCGTGTTTCCTGGCTTTGTCCAGCATGTTCTTAAAGCTTGCTGCTGTGGGGTGTACTTCTACCAAGTCCTTTTTCAGGCTGTCTTGTGGTAGTCTGGGGTTCCATCCTTTCTCTAGAATAGCTGGTGTTTTCCCTGTTGATGCATGGGTTGATGTCCTGTAGGCTAGTTCTAGGGCTGGTAATAGTGTGACCCAGTCATGAGTAAATCCATCAGAGTCTTTAAACTCCAGTCCATAGGCACAGAATCTCCTTAGCATGTCTTCCAAAGTTTGAATCATTCTCTCTGCTAGCCCATCTGTCTGTGGATGGTATGCTGTTGAGAAAGAGAGTTTAGTGCCAAATAGGCGGTACAGTCCTCTCCATAGGTCTGATGTAAACTTGGGATCTCTATCACTGATGATGTTTTTGAATAATCCTGTCCATGAAATCACTTGTTGCCAAATCATTATGGCTGTATCCATAGCTGTATCATCTTTGTGACATGGTAAGAATATAGGTGTTTTACTAAATCTGTCTACAATAACTAGACATGCATTATAGTTTCTCTTTCCTCCAGGTGGTAATCCTGTAACCCAGTCCATGTTAACTGTCTCCCATGGTCTAGTGGGTTCTTCTATTTTTATCATGTGTCCAAACCTTTTGCCTGTTGCTTTGTTTGCTCTCTGGCATCTTTCACATGTAGTGCAGTATGTTTCTACATCTTGCTGCCATGTTGGCCACCATGCTAGATTCCTCACTCTGTCTTCTGTTCTGTCTGAAGATAGATGGCCAGATGATGTACTGTCATGGCATTCATGTAGTAGTGTATTGATTAATATTCTGTCCATTACGGTTAATACACATGTATGTTTGGATCTGTGATAGATGATTCCGTCAAACAGGTGAAATCTTCCTTCTTGGTATGATTTTCTCCATGTTGTATCTAGTGCTGCAATCAGGTCATCATCCTTTGAATCTGTTTTGGATAATATTTGTACTAGTAATGTACAGTTCTTGTCTTGTTTATAATTCTATTTCTGATTTCTTCAAAGAATTCATCTTCTAGTTCAGTAATGCTGATCCCCATAATTGGTAGTTCATCTGGGTCTTCAGGCGCCCAGGCTGGATTGTCTGGTGTGTTTGGTAGGGACCATCTAGAAAGTCCATCTGCGTTTTTATGCAATCTCCCTTCTTTATGAATTATTGTCATGTTACCTCTGTACACTTGAATGGATATCTGCCATCTAAGCATGTGTCTGTTAGAGGTTTTCATATTGATGAGTGATTTTAGTGCAATACAGTCTGTAATAACGTCAAACACACTTCCATCTAGATAGTAGTGGAGTTTTTCCAATGCCCAAACTAGGCATAGGCATTCTAGTTGACTTGCTCCATAGCGTGCTTCAGTCTTCTTAAGTTGTCTGGATATGAAACAAATGGGACCTTCCACTGGTTTATCATTGATGATTTGTAGTTGGTGTAGGGCTGCTCCTAGTCCTTCCATTGAGGCATCAACATATAACACAAAAGGTTTCTTAAAATCTGGCATTAATAGTAGAGGTGCTCTAGTCAGGTGTTCTCTTATCCTGTTAAATGCCATGTGTCTTTCTGTGGTCATTTCAAAGGCAGTATCATTGGAAGCTATCTCATACAAGCTTCTGGCCATGGCTGCGTAGCCTTCTAAATGTTGTCTGTAGTAGCTGGCAAACCCAAGAAAGCTTTGCATTTCTTTTTTGTTTGTAGGTGCTGGTTTCTGTAACACTGCTGCTACTTTATTCTGGTCTATGCATAGTGCTAGTCCTGAAACTACATGTCCTAGTGCTTTAATTTCTGCAAATCCAAATGCACATTTCTTTAGGGAGATTTTCATATTGACATTAATTATCTTTGTTAGAACTAGTTCTATTCTGCTCAGCGTCCTGCAAGGTGAGAAAATTGCCAGATGGAAGGAGAAGCTTAGCCGTTCCACGCGCCACGGCCACGAGTTCGGACCTGCCGCTCCCTGTCACAATACTGATGTTGACGGGTGTGGTATCTTGAAAATAGGTTAGGGAGTTGAGCATGTGATTGCTTGCTCCCAAGTCTAGGATGGTTGACAGGGATTTGGAGGGAGTGGTGGCATTATACGTGAATGAGAGTCAAATGCTGGCGTGATGCGCTTCATCTTCATCTTCATCGGCTGCTGTATGATAAGCAGTTCGCTGTTTCTTCTCTGGGCGGCCCTGGTCTTCAAGTGGTCGCTCAGGTGGCCGGGTTGACGGATGGATAGTCCAGAAATTCTCCTCTGTGTGAGAAGTTGCTTTTGGGTTGTGCTTTCCGCCACTGCATCGAATGATCTGATGGCCTGGTTTCTTTGGCTTCCAAGATGGGCCCGTGGCTAGGGCTGTAGCTGATGGTTCGGGGTCCTCGACGAACTTTCTCTTTGTTGCCGTCTCGCGGCGGCCGATATCCCTTAGTTTAGCGATGATTTCTTTTGGCTTTGCCAAGGCTTTGAGGTTGGCGAACAGCGCCTGCATTAGCATAGGTTTCTTCTTCGTGATTTTACCAACAATACCACATCCAATTAGCTTGTCAGGAACTTTGAGACCGAGAGAGCTGAATTTGGCCAAGCTCTCCTCCATTTCAATGATGTAGGTGTTAAGTTCCTTGTTGTATTGAATGTCGAGCCATTTATTCCAGACTTGGAATACGGAGAGTAGGGAATCCAATGCGTAAATGGTTTTGATGTCTGTCCATATTGCGTGAGGATCTTGTTCATTGGCGTCATGGATGACGCTTGTGAAGATTGCGTTTGAGATCGCTTCGCTGAGAATGCTACAGGTTCAAAGTGCTCCCTGAAGCTCATCCTCATCAGGTTCCTTCAACAACGGCACTTCTAGGTAAGTCTCAAGGTGCCTTGGGCAAAGGTGCATCTTAATTTTTTGCTCCCAGAGAGGAAAGTTTGACCCGTCAAATTTTGGGACGTTGACGTGGTCCTTGTCGGGACTGTAAGCGTCGTTCTTTGGAGCAGCGGGAGTCTTCTTGCTGGTCGAGCTTGGTCCTTGATTCCTGGTATTTGCCATTTCGAGTTGCTTTCAGCTGCTGGTTGGGGTAGTCGTATCAAGCAAGTTGGGAGACTGTAAATCTCAAAAATTTGGAGCAACTGGAAGCATTTATTACAATCAGAAACTAGTACAGTTTATAATGCAAGACCGCTTGGATTAAGAAACAAAAGAGTCTGCGCGTGTTGTACCTGAAAGCAACTTGAGGCAGGCTTGAGTTGTGGTTGGGGTTGTCTGGGATAACAAGAGTGAGAGGGCTTGGCGTGTACCGTGCGGGTTCGCTGGGAGATCTATTGTAAAAGCTGGCTATCGACCATGCAGCCATAATGGTCAGCAATGAGTTGAGCTATCTCCTTTTTCTCTTGTCTGTGATTCAACTCACAAGTGCAGGACAAAGTCAATTGATGAGCTTCGTTTTATCCCTGCAGCAGAGCTCTGTCGTGCTGTTTTGGTCTGTTTGACAAACAACGTTTGTTCAAATCAGCTATTGTTCTTTCTACATTTTTCTTTTCTGGTCTGCGGACATTGGATCACTTACCAGTTGTTAGACCGTTTGTGATTCTGTCTAGGAGGGCGTCTTTCGGTTTATTGCCAAGTCGTTCCGCGAGCGTTCTGTTTAAAGAACGAGATTGAGTCAGCCTTCCGGGAAGTCTGGTTCAATCTTATCTCGGGAACATACAAGGTTCTGAACTCTAGAGCTGACTTTGTTCTGTCTTTGGCCGGGTCGGCTACCAATGAAGGTTTAGGTTCTGTGGTCAGCAAAGCGATACACTTTTAGCTGCCGGTCTGGTCTGGGTTCGGTTTGAGACTGCAAAAGGAGGCTTAACGCTCACCTTTCTTAGCAGCTGGGGTCTGGGGTTTGCTTTGCCGCGCGAGCTTCCTTTGTGGTTGCTGCGGGTCAGGGTCTGATCCGGTATTCTCCCAGAAACCAGTTGTCTGCAAAGTACTCAAGACGGTCTGGAAATCACGGGGCTGTACTGGTCTAACGGGTCATTCGTTCCGGTGTGGTAACCCTGTTCCTGTTCATACTATCACCCTCATATCACCTAAACCCTTCATAAATACCTCATTATTACTTCATATTCAGATTCTACACCCCATTTTACCCCTAGTCACCCACTCATTTCACCTAGGATTTCCAAATGGATCAGCAGTTATTGGCATGTATAGTTTTGGCAGGTATTTTCTTCATATATATCCTTAGCATTATTACATACATCATTCATTAATATCATAGCTACATAGGACTGCAGATCTTACATAAACTTCATTACTCATTTTCCCCTTCATATGATATCAGCAGTACATTCCTTCATAGCTCTTGTAGTTATTATCAAATGCTCATCATTATTTCATCTTCTACATAGTTACCTTTCATGTACACTCCTTGGTCATTGCACCTTCATCATTACTGCTCATCTTCAGATATTGTTACTATGTGCTCATCATGTATCACCCCCCTGTAGTACTTCTCACATATATAAACACCCCTCTAGATGTTGTATCCCCATCATGCACTTTCTACTACATCCCCTCTGTAGCACCTTTTAAACATCACCCTTATATGCACTTTCTACTACATCCCCTCTGTAGCACCTTTTAAACATCACCCTTATAACCCTTATATGCACTTTCTACTACATCCCCTCTGTAGCACCTTTTAAACATCACCCTTATATGCACTTTCTACTACATCCCCTCTGTAGCACCTTTACACATCACACTTAGATACACTTTCATCACCATAGAAATATATCCCCCAGCATATATCTCATTACCCATCTCAGAGTGACTCCCAAGAGCTTCTGCTTTTCCCCTTCTCACTTCTCCTCTCTCACTCAGTAGGATTGATACACCTCAGACTCATAAAGTGTTAAAGCCATCTAAGTCAAAGAGAATCATCAGCCACACCCTTTTCTTTTTCTTAGTGTAACCCTCTCTCCATCAGCGTTAGTCTAGAGGGCAGCCTCACCAGCACCTGTAGCCTCTCCTACATTATTAGTAGTGTAGTTGACTATATCCCCTCACAGCTCTTTCCTGATCTTTTAGGAGTTCCACACCGGGTAGGAGGTGCATCCCTCCGCTACGCGGTCGGCGTTCCGACATCAGAGATATGCTTGCTAGGAAGGTGGATCTCCGATTGCTACAAGCTCTACTTGAGAGAGTACACCGATCAGGATAGGTAGCAAACCCTAAAACTACTAGCTGACCTAGAGTCCTCCTGGAAGTGGGTCACCTCCTGAAAAGCAATCCAATGCCTAGAAGTCAATGCCAGTCGCTAAGCAAGACAAGTAGAGGGGAACCTCCAAACCGGAGAATAGAGATTAAGCAACGGTGCAGGGCTCAAGACTTACCAATCTTGAGTTGAGGGTCTTGCACCGACCCTAACACACTCTGGTGTGCGCTTCTTCTCTGGGGGCGCTACTGTGCGCTCTGGCTCTCAGCGCCATGGCGGAGTGAGATGCAGCCAAACCTTCGGGGTGGCACTACAGCATCTCCTCCTGGGTGCTAACCTACTATTGGGCTACGCACCTGGCACTTGTCCCCCCCCCCTCGACCCACACGCGGCGGCCTTGGGGAGTCAGCCTTGGAAGGCATGGCTCCCCGGGTCGCCTAGGTGACCTTAGTCACCAAACTCGTCTTGAAGCGCCACTAATGGTGGACATGTGATTTCCCAGCGCCGCGATGGGCCAGCAACGGCTCCACCCGCGCCGCGCTCATCCCGCGCTACCTTCCCCAGTCACTCGTGATGAGGTGATTGGACGGGTGGTTACACCACTCAGGGGAGTGAATGCAAATCTGACGAAAAGAAATGTTTCGCGGTAAGTATTGAATCCAATCTCGGTGTACATTGCTCATACCTGACAAAAAGAAATGTGTCGCGGTAAGGTCAGCCTTGCACGGTATCGAATCCAATCTTGGTGAGGAAAGAGAGGATCCGGTACTGGGAGAGCTGAGGTAGACCAAGTACAAGCGCAGCCGCAGTATGCATGTATGTACAATGTTTTGGTACATGCATAATGTAGATGAATAAACTCTAGATAGATTAAGTTTACCACCTTGGCTACCCCAGTCTCCAACAGTTTGGCGGGGTTGGGGAGGGTCAGACTGCCCGCAAAAACAATTGGTAACCCGACGTTGGTGGACTTCCGTGGTGTACTTTTTGTGTGCATTCCCTGTGATCCATTTAGAGGTGTAACCCGGGGTTTGGGACGGGGGGTCTTCCCCATCCCGAGGCCGGTATCCAAGTTTACCCGGGTGGACACCAAACCACCCGGGTGTTTAGGTTTTTTCCATTCATTGGCAGCGGACAGCCCTATCAGTGCCATTGTCCTGCTCCAAAATTAACCAACCATGAAGAGAAAGCAAAACCAAACTCAAAGCCGCTGCAATAGCCCAACCACACCGGATCCAACACCAAGGACGGTCATTGATAGCAAATCTCAAGACGGAAAAACAAAGATGGATCTCTTTGATTCTGAGTTCTATGAACCCACCGGTCCGGTTGACACAATTGATGCCGTCAAGATCAAGCAATATCTCAAAGAAGACCCCGAGTCTAAAGGAACAAAGCTCCTCAATTACTAACGCAACCAAAAGCAATTTTTTACCGTCTTGGCCAGAATGGCTAGATCTTATCTAGCTATCCCCACAACAAGTGCGTCGTCGGAGAGGGTATTTTCAAAAGGTCGGCGGGTCTGCTCTTGGTCGTGCTCCTCGCTCACCCCTCATACAGTAGAAGAGCTTCTTTGTATCGGTACCAGTCTTCCAAAGGGCCTGTTTTTTAATTTTTCTATCTTGGTTGATTTCTCCTATCTCAATCGTCTTTGTTTATTTCTTTGTTCTTCAACCGCTAAACCGCACCAGCAGTCACCAGATTGAATGATGCCCGAAAAAATGCAGCCCTCCAGGCTTCCACTTATAAATAGAAAGAGATGTTATAAGTCACTGAACCACGGAACATCACTATGAGATCGTTCCTGCCCCCCACTCAATTTCTGTTGCACAACCACCCGGGTGTTTGGGTTGTTTGAGAGAGTGATCCCGTGGACCAAAACCCGGGTGGTACCACCCGTGAAAGCACCCAAGGTGCGGGTTTTGGGTGACACCTTTAGATCCATTGTGATTTCCTTTCACTCTCTGAATGAATCACGATTGAGCTTATGGACCGGTCTGAAACTGTGGCTCCATGTTCTAACAAGCTCACTGATGTGTCTTGAGTCTCAACCATGCCAAGATAGAGTGCAAAGTTTGGGCGGCACGCTTCTGGGTATTTTCTCAAATGGAAACCATACCTGGCCTTCACATCTGCCCAATCATCAACCGGACGCGTGTCAGCGCCTGACTTATCAGAAGTCCCTTGCTTTGGAGGGCCCTGGTACAGCCTGGGCTGGCGCAAAGCGCCCTTGCCCAAAGCGCAACCTCCAAAGGAGGGACTTGCAGGTAAAGCCAAAAATTTGGCTTGAGAGCTTTCAGCATTTTGGTGGGAGTTTTTTCCCACTCCCCTTTCTGGCGTCTTCCCCCCCTCAATATGATACACCTGTGGAACCAGGAGAAAGCCCTACTCTTGGCGCATCTTTTCGTGTGCATCATGTGAAGATTTATGCTCCCCACCCTCCCTTCTTTCCCGTCTGAAAATCGGGATTGTTGCATCCAGGCATTCTGTACGGGTGTAACATCTTCTGACGGATTCCATGTCGGCTTATTGTGCCTTGAAACATAACACATACAGATTAATTGTTGCAGATTCCGTCACAGAATCTGTAAGGTATGCTGTAACTTGAGCATCATGATCGTGAGTTGATAGATATTAGAAGTAATTGCTTTAGTGTCCCTCTTGACTGCTAACTTAACACAAGTCCCCCACTTTGGAGGGCCCTGGTACAGCCTAGGCTGGCGCGAAGCGCGACCTCTGAAGGAGGGACTTGGGACTAATGTCCACTTTTTGGCCTGAGGGTTTGAGGACTTTTGGTGGGTGTTTTGTGCCATTCAAATTTTGACCCTGTTCCCAAAGGGCCCCAGGCATGCCCTTTGGATCATGAAACTTGTCTCACTCTTCCCTATCTTTTGCCGCTACACACGTCTCTGGAAGTCCAAGCGTTCTCCTTCCATGACCCTCCAAACTTATGGTTTTTGGGGTATTCTGGGCTGTATAACATGTGTGGATTGAACTGACCTTGGAAAACAGTATGCTCATTCAATTCAATTCCACAGGATCCAAGCTCTCCAAGCTCTGTGTGAAACCCCCAGCTCCACTGAGGTTTCACAAGGCCTCACAGGTCATGTCACATGACAGTGACTATAGTTCAGCCCGTCCCCCTTGCCCATCTAGCCCGGCAGAGACTCCGACCCCATTCTCTCTCTGCTCGGGCTAGGTAAGCCTTCCCCTTTCTCCTTCTCCTCTCTTCCTCATGTACATAGACTAATGAGAGACTCCGACCCCATTCTCTCTCTTCTCGGGCTAGCCACGCAATCCAAGCTCCCCAACCGTTGGTTCTAGAACCTTCAGGCCTCCGAGCCCGCCCCACCGCGCCTCTCCAGCCTCCAAACAGTGAAGGGTCTCCCGATCCTTACACTCTGGTCAATATGCCTCAGCCAATCCAGCTCATGCATCCAATCCTCATTATGAGGGCATGGACATGAAGCCAAGATGGTCAGCTATATTGACCCCTCAGGGCTTCAGCAGAGGCTTGTCAGTTTTTGCTGTGTGGAGGACGAAAGGAAAAAAGGGCATAAAAAGCCACAAAAGCCCCAAACTCTCAGGCAAAAAGTATGACATAAGTCATAAGCCTCTCCTACGGAGAGTCCCTTCGGGACTTGGGGGTCCCCCCCCCTCTCCGTTTGAGAGGCTTAGTTAGGCTAGTCTTGACCGTACTATCCAGGGCACACCATCCCGCACCCTCATAGCCCCAACTGTCAAGCCAAACACCCCCATAGCCTAAAATAAAACTCAACGGATGAAAAAGTACTCCATGTATGCAAATTGCTTCAGTCTCTGCCATTGCCATTCAGAATGGCCCCCAAGTCGTTTCTGCTGCACTTCTTGTGCTCCACTAATTCCCAAATTTCATACCGGAGACGTTATTGGGCCAAGTCGGGCATTGAGTCAACAATGGGCCTGCTTAATACTATGTCTGATGAGATTAAGAGGTCCCCCCCGGGTCGTAAGGCATGGGAAAAATTCATTCAAGAACAGGTACGCTGATAAACCCAAATCAGTTCAATCAACAGATGGCTCATTGTCAGATTTTGTTTTCAGGCTATCGAGATGCTGGCGAGTCAGAAGCCTCCGAAGGCAAATTATCCCGAGGGATCGTTCCAAAGCTCTGAAAAAGTCAAGTAGTCCTTCTTCACACAAAAAGAGAAGGATCGGCGCGAAGACCTGTTGACATTTACACACACACCATTTTTGTACAACATCTTGATGGGTGCGCTTCAAAAGCAGCAAGAGCAAAAGGAAAAGTCTAAAAGCAAGGAAAATGATGGTGAGCCTGAGGGCCCTATTGAAAAACAATTGAATCCTGAGGACACGCCACCCAATCAAGAGGTTGTTGCATACTCCCAACTATTCACCGGGGAAGGAAAGGTCCACTCTAGGTTCCATAGGGTCGGTGGCCTACATCTGCCATTTGAGAATCCTCATTGCTAACTTGCTTGAAATTTGAGCGTGCAGATTGTCACCACAGTGTGTTCCATGGTTTCCTTCGCCTCCAATCGCCGAGCTAATGGCCTACAACTTGTGAATTCTGTGCGACTCTTGTCATGTGGGGTTTTGGAACGTGTCCACAAATACCCGAACTTTATAGGCTTAAGCTCATCGCGCTGGACGGCTTTGACGGCTTTGGACTTGTTGGCAAAGGAAGCTAAAGCTAAATTGAGATCGGGCATGGCTCTCAAGCCTGGTATTCCAGTTGCCCCGACCATCTGTATCGATAACATTGACATGGCCAAAAAAGGTCCATGCCTTATCAGTTGGAAACCAAACTCACACGTTCTGGGGCACATGGGGTTATATACATCTCCCTAACCCTGAGCTTCTTGGCTCCGATCTCTCAATCTAGACAAATTAGCTTTGCCGGAGTTCTACCAAGCCATGGAGTTGGCCGACTCCGCTCCTATAGAGCCACAGTATTTCCTCCCAACAGCTGCTTCCAATATCGTTGAAGAGGCAGTTTGGAAATCTCAGATTGCGCATGTGTTAAGGAAATACATAGCTATTGTCAGCTCCGGTCTCTTATGTGACGCGGAGTTGATGGGATTTTTGGGTACGCGCTGTAGCGGCTAATGTATAAGCGGCCAGCGGAAAAGGGGCCGCACTATAACCTAACAGGCCAATGGGAATAAACCACACCTTGACGCTGAACAGCGGAGGGGCAAGCACCCTTATGTAAAGGGGACGCGGCGAGATTACTCGAGCCAGGCGCCGTGGCTACACAAGGTATGAGCGTCTTGTCTTCTAGGATACAGGTGTTATAACACCCACCTGTACCTAGGGGAGAAATACACAAAGAGGAAAGCTGTAAAAGAAGAGAGTTAGTAGATTATATTATAAACCCCACTCACTTTATGTTTCAAAGTAAGGTTAGCAGGTTTGTATGTGTAATAATCTTGGGGGGAGATCTCTCCAGGGGAAAGACCCCCCCTTTTATATTACAGGATCAGCTCCCTCCTTCGAGTCAAGGACCTGAGGGATCCTTAACTCCAAGGAGAGAAATGAACACGGAATTCAGAAGGGGATTTACATAAATATGTATGTAATCACCCTATTTGTACATATATTAGGCTTAATCAGGACAAATACATAGAGAGATAAGATTATCTTTCTCTGTATAAACACATATGTAATCAATGTGAAATAAGTTTAATTACATACTTAAAAGAGTGTGAAATATGTAGTAAGTACATATAATAGTACATTGAAATTAAAGATACATAATTAATGTAAAGACAGGGAATTGAACTCTTGACTTCGTGTACATGAGTCAATCATTCAATCAGTCTTTAACCATTAGGCTATAAGACAAGTACTATGCATTGTAGACACATGGACTTAGTCTCTCAGTGTCTGACATTCGCCCCCACCAAAAAATTACTCTTCAAGAGGAATTTTTAGACCTTTTGGAAGCTCTGAATTGCCTAAGCAAGACTTGGCTGTTGTTGATATTTTCAGGTTCTAGCCATAGATCTTCATCTAGTTGGCTATTCTTGAACCTCACTAAAAACAACTTGCAATCTTTTCCTTGCTTCCTTACAGTCTTCTCTTTTAAAATTTTGAGGGGAAATTTTGAACTTTGGTCCACTTCAATTGGTGGAACAACTGGTACTGTAGAAGTTCTTACAGAGTTGTCATCAGGGTCAATGTACTTTTTACACAAGCTAATTGGAAAAGTAGGGTGTCTCTGATTAAATTCTTCAGACAAAATAACTTCTACAGCATTTCTCCCATGAAAGCCTTTAATAACAAAAGGGCCAATAAAAGCATCTTTTAACTTTCTTGGTCCTCCCAGGTTGTTAAAGTTTACAGTTGAGATAAGAACTCTGTCTCCTATTTCTAGGTTATGGTCTTTATGGGTCTTATCCCAGCGTTCTTTGTTGTACTCAGTTGCTTCTTTAACACATGTAGCTGCTTGTTCTCCTGCTTGAAAAATCATTCTTTGGAAACATTCAGAGCTAGGGTGTAAAGCAGTGGTCCTAGAGAGCAAGAAATCCTTAGGAATATTTGGGATCCAACCTCTTTCAAGTTCAAAAGGAGTGATTCCTGTTGTGGAATGTTTGCTTGAATTATAAGCAAATTCTAGAGCAGGCAAAAGAGATACCCAGTCATGTGTATATCCATCACTGGTCTTGAAATCTACTCCATAGGCACAATATCTCCTAATCATATCCTCTAAAGTTTGGATCATCCTTTCAGCCAAGCCATCTGTTTGAGGGTGGTAAGCAGTTGAAAATGCCAATTTGGTTCCAAGAATTTCAAATAAATTTTGCCAGAAGTCTGACGTAAATTTTGGATCTCTGTCACTAATAATTACTCTAGGACAACCAACATCACTAACAATGTTGTTCCAGAAAACCAAAGCTATGTCCATAGGACTACTATCCTTATAACATGGTAAGAATCTGGCTCTCTTGGAGAATCTGTCACAAACTACTAGGACAGCATTGTAGCTTTCTGATCCTGCAGGGGGAAGTGCCGTAACAAAGTCCATGTTAATGTCTTTCCATCTTCCTTTAGGTTCTTCAATAGTTTGTAAAAGACCAAGTTTCTTACCTGTAGACTTACTTGCTTTCTGGCATCTGTCACAGGAGTCACAGTACTGAGACACTTGGTTTCGCCATTCAGGCCACCAAGCTAAACCTTGTACTCTGTTGATGGTTCTTTCCTCGGAAGAGAGTCCAGCAGTAATGATGTCATGACATTCATTCAAAATAATACTCTTGTGATCATCTGAGATGAGTACTACTGAAGAATTGTGTTCTCTTCTGTGGTACAATAAACCATCTAAGAGTACAAATCTTTCTTCTAAAAAATGCTTCTTCCAAACTCCCTCAAGTTTTTCTACAAGACCTTGATCTGAATGTTTGGATTTAAGCAACTGGAGAAGAATAACTGTGTTTTTGTTGGACTCATAGCTTTTCTCAATCAAATCCCAGAAGGAGCTTGCTAAACCTGATACAGAGACTGCCATTATTGGTTGAGTGTCATCAATAATCTCTTCTTCAAAGGCAGGATTATTTTCATCATTGGGTAAGGCCCAATTAGCAAGACACTCAGACATTCTCATGGGAAAAGGCAGGATAGATGTAACTGGAACAGCTGTTTCTTCATCTTCTGCATCATAAGCTGGATTATCTGAATTATTTGGAAGAGCCCATCTAGAGAGTCCATCAGCATTTTTATGGATAATACCATCCCTGTGAATTATAGTCATAGACCCACGCCATTCTTGGATGGAAATTTGCCATCTTAGCATGTTTTTATTTGGTGTTTTCATATTGACTAAAGACCTTAGTGCAATACAATCTGTGATGACATCAAATTCACAACCATCTAAGTAATAATAAAGCTTATCAAGGGCCCAGACTAAACAAAGACACTCTAGTTGAGAAGCTCCATACTTTTTTTCTGAGTCTTTGAGTTGTCTGGAAACAAAGCAAATGGCCCCTTCAATAGGTTTATCATCAATTATTTGGATTTGGTGCAATGCTGCTCCTATTCCTTCCATGCACGCGTTGACGTTGTGGTGAGCCTAATCAAAACCTTATTACATCACTCAGACACTCACCAGGAAGGAATCACCGCCAAACGCCCTCTAGAAATCACTCTGGTACCTGTAATCCACGCCCACAGACACTTCATAATAGCCTAGAATCATCTCTACAAGGCGCCTCAACTTCTCAGTATTCACTTTCATGGATGGCCCTCCACAATGGGTAATAAAATATGTACAAAATCAGGTCAAAGTGGGAGAAAGTCCACCATCAAACAGAGCCAGACTATTAGGAAGGACCCTGAGTGTTCACTAGAATTAACTCCTCTATATTCCAGCAAGGCGTAACTCTTTCTCAGATGCATGGCGGCTGATGCGCCATGGTTATTGTTTTCCTCTTATGTCATCCCAAGCCATGTAGTAGATGCCTTGTTGGTTTGTTGCCTTGTCACCTTGTTGGAGGCTTTTTGTACCCTGTTCCCATCTTTCTCTTCGTCTCAGAACCACCTGTTGTCCCCTCACTATAAATGTAGAGCCTTTCGGCCCATTCTGTTTGTCCCCCATCAGATTGTCACTTTGCATCCCTGGTCACAGAATAAGAATTACATAGCCTATTTTACCACATATTTTACAGTATATTTTCCCCCTTGATTTCGTCTAGAAAGCACTATTCTCAATACTTCATCAGCCACACTTTTCTTTAAGAGTCCATACTCTTATTCTTGTCCCATATTACTCTCCCAACCTGAGAGGCAGCTTTTCACGCACTCATCCCTCTCTAAGCTCTATTCCCCCAAAGAGTAGTTCCACAACGTACAATATGAAGCGTAACCTAGGATCTGGATGAAATAGCAAAGGAGCATTTGTTAAAGCAAATTTAATTGCTTCATAAGCGGCTACGCGTTCTGCTGTCATTTCGAAAACTACACTAGGACTACATCCAAGTTTATTAAAGACACAGATTTGCCAGAACACTAAAAAAAAAATTCAAGGGTTCCCCCTGTAAATACAAAAAATGAGAGAAAAAAATCATGGGTTTCCCCATTGGACAAAAAACCAATGCAAAATCCGCAACAATCAATATATGAATCAAAAAAAAAAAAATGCAGCTCTCTAAATTCTCAACCTAGCCTTCCAACATAAGCAGTGCTGTGCCCCCAGGCTCAACCTCCAGCCCGTGTCAAGTGCACAGGTCAAAAATGTTGGACGTGAAGGCCCCCGGCCTGCAGCAAAGGCTGCTGACCAGTGGGGGGCCCACTCTTTGCCCCTCAGACTGCGCACGTGCAGCAGCGAAGGGGTTGAGGAAAATGGATGGCTGGAAGTGCAACATCTCCAATTGCCTGGGGAAACAGCTACAACACCAAGCTACCACCTTTTAAGCTCTCCGCTCCCCGTCAGGCCAGAAAGCTTGCTCCCCTCACGCAAACGCCACGCCACGCGGCGGCCCCGTAACCATAATTGATTCCACGGCAACGCGCAACCCACCCCGCGGCCCTCGCAACCGTTCACTGCTTTGAACCCCTCATGATTGGTATCCCTAGCTATATCAGAATCCCTCTTGCCACCTGAAAATGCTGGATTTTTGCCAAGCCATCAACAGACAGAAGCGCTTGCGGCCCCAAAGAACGCCAAAACAAACACAAAAAATATCTCAAGAGATTCAGGAATTTTATACAAATTGAGTTCGGCCGCACCAAGAGCCTCGATGCCGTTGCAGGCGCCAAAGCAGCTTCCACAGCCAACTTGGTCATTGTCAGCCAAGTTCTTCGCCAAGCCCCTCGCCCCCCATCTGGCCGAGCTTGACGGTTCCTCCTCACGCCCTCAAATCCAGGATTATCAAACGGTTGTGGGATTCCGTAGTCATCTTTGCACTGGCTGACGTACGTACTGTATCATGATTGTGCGAGTTTTTCCCCTCCCCCTGCTCTCTTTCCTACACCTCACTCGCTAATACATCCAACAATTCCACCCAATGCCACATTTGGCAAACAGAAATTTGATGGTGAGATGATTGCGAAATTTTCCTCCTCCTATTTCGAAAAGAGGGGAAGCGCTCCTGTACATAGTTGTTGCTTCAGCATTGCACATAGGTCAGGATTGATTTTCCCACATTTCTGCTTCACTACCTTAGCATATAAAGTCAAAATGCTCATGTGCCTGTTCTTCATAGCCAAAGAAACCTCGACAATCCACTTGAAAGTGTCCAACCTTCTGACGCTAATATCCTTGCAAGCCTCCCGTTGTGGTGTGCCAAATGTGTTTCAAGTATCAAATCACATAAAGTCACAGTTTACTATTGAGAAGGAGACATATTTCTAGATGTATTATTGCATAATTTGATTCTACAGGTCATTTAACCCCTAGTCACTCACTGGAACCACTAGGCTAGCTGCACTCAGTCAAAAGTTACTAGTATTATACTGTGTTCATAAGCATAATTACATACTGTAGAGATATTTTGATAGTACATATTATAGAATTAGACTCAAGGACATATTTATAGTGTATGTAGTTGTAAGGGTTCTGTGAACCCTCACTGGAAGGGTCGGTGGGACGGAGGGCCAAAGGCCAGGAGTCTATATAAAAGAATGATATTTCACTAATGAGTCGTGAGAAGGGATGGAAAGGGGAACCTCGAGGTGAAGACCAGCTTGGGGAAGAAGAGAGGATGAGAGCAGTCAAGTACTACAAGCTTATATAGAGAATCCTACAATGTATATGCATATGCATATATGCATCTAGCTTGACTTCTGTTTCATTAAGGGAGAAACCCTTACAGTAGTGGCGTGGTTTGGCTCTGCCCATGGCATGGTTCCACCTGTGGACAACTCAATGATTGTTGTTTGGCTCCACCTGTGGACACCTCCATAATTGTGTAGGCGCCATGGACACCACCACGTGGACACCACATGGACACCACCACCACAACCACGTGGATACCATATGGACACCACCACCACAACCACGTGGATACCATCACCACATGGACACCTGTGTGGTGGTCACACCAGCAAAAATCCCTCACAAGGATCCCCACCAGCAAAAATACCTCAAATTTTACTATAAAAGGAGGACCTTTCCCCTCCTCAGTTTTAGCATGCCACTCAGGCAATCCTAACCAGAACACACATCTCACTCAGAGTTACAAGCCTCATCCACATAAATCCAGCAGTGTGATCTCAATCAAGTTGCCCATCAACATCTTTCATGCCTCAGAGTAGTTCTAAGTAGTCAGGTAGCTAGTATCACCACTTGTGCTCTTAACAAGTCAGAGTGATCTTAACCCATTGTGCTCTTAACTGAAGGTTAAGGAAGAGGGCAAAGACACTTTGAATAGTTCACATATAAAATCAGTTCTCTCAGAAGTTTTGTATCAGTTTATCTCCACCTTTCATATCACAAACATATAAAACCATATAAAACATATCTTACGTTAAAGACTCATTTCCATTATCTGACTCAAGGCTGCTGTAAAACCACTCTAACTCCATTTCCCATACAAAATCCACTTTCCGCTGAATTCAAGTTTGATCTAGTTCTGATGAGAGACTGCTGCACATAGTTTTCTCTATCATTAGTTTTGCCACAACAATAAATAAATTTGTTGTGATAGCTCTTGTGTAGTATCATAGAGGGGCAGGTCTTTCAAACCACCTGTAACAGTTGTAATAGCTTCTTACATCTTTGAAATATTATAACTGGTATTTCCCCCTCGCAGAACTGCCACCCGTCCCAAAGGAGTTCTCACACCGTACCCGCGAGACAACTGCTCTCCTGAATCCGCACTCGCATTGCAGCCCACTGAACGCAAATTGACCCACGTCCTATGTAAACTCAAATAAATCTACAACTTGCAACTCACTTTGCTCCAGCAGCAGCCGCTACAAACCGCCCCCATTGCGCTTGCGTGGTTGTTTATACCCCATCAGCTGACAAATATTTACCTGGAGAATGAAGTTTGCCAGTCTCATCAAGATTTCGCCGACCTCATTCTTCCCCAATCAAACCATATGGATTCCGTTCTTGCTCGCCCTTGATCTCCTATTCTCAGCTGCAAAGACCAAGCTCCGTCTCCAGAACAGAACTAACCACAGCAAGCGCATAACCGCCGGACCACGCGGCAGCTCAAGCAAATTTCTTAGCGCTTGGAGCAGCGGGCTCCACTTCCTCGAGTCGATCTCGTGTCTCTCGACGGGTTTAAACGGCCCACCCGATTCCCATCTCAGCAGGACGACCACCATCACTCCTCGCACCCCTCCCAGCCAAGCCATCCGTCAAGGATGAACCGGGGATCGACGGGCGCGTCGGGCTACCATCACCAGGCCTAAAGCTCCCAGGACCTGCACCCGTTCTCAAGTTCAACGACTAGCTCCGAGGGCTTTCCCACCCGCTTACCGTCCACCCATACATCGGTCATACATTACCAAGATGAACTAAGTCCAAAGGCAAGCCCGGAGGGAGAGGGAAATTCAATCGTTGATGAGCTTTGAGAACAATAGGGCCCCGGGGTCGTCGCTCATGCTGTTTTTGAGTCCTTCCACGTTGAACAAGTCCACTACTGGCTCCATCTCCAAACACACTACAGCCGGATCTCAGACAATGGCCAGGACAAGCAGACCACCGTCCTGGTTCTCTACTATCTATACAAAGATCCCTCCGACTACCAGGCCGCACTCATCAAGAGCTTCCCAGACCAAGTGTTATGGTTGGTGATCACTGATGATTCATTGCTCCACCCCGCCCGCCTCTTGAACACTCCATACTCCAAATGTGGAGTTTGCCCACCCCACATCACAACACCCCCCCTCAAACTCCACACCGCTAAATACATGAAACATAGACCGGAGAGACAAGAAGAAAAAATAAATGAGAAAAGATGTGGGGAAATAAAAACAAAAATTTGAGAGTTATGACGAGAACAGTATGATAGAAACAAAAAGAAACAAAACTAAGTGAATATTTTCGCCATCGCGCCAGAGTGTATTGTCGGTTTTACCGGTTTAGTGAGAAAATCGGCAATGTTGGAACTTGTTGAGACCCATTTGAGATTGATGTTGTATTCCCTGACTGCGTCGTTTACAAAGAAGAAGTTCCTTTCCAAGCTTTTCATTCTTCCCTTAGAAGCGTTGTCGTCGGAAACTAGCACTGCTGCTCAATTGTCACATTTGATCGAAAGAGTTGGGTGTACGTCGAGAGATTTAAGGATCGGAATCAGGAAAAGTAAGAAATCAACTGAGGAGCCAAGGGATATGAATTCGGCCGCGCAAGTGGACGTTGCTACAACTTTCTGACAACGCGATCCCCATGCGATTAGGCTGCCAAACATGGTTATGACGAATCCAGAAGTAGATCGTTGGAACTCTCCACCCCAATTCGCATCGACCCACGTGATTAAATCGTTGCCGGAAGGAGAGAGTCGGAGCTGTTTAGATCGAGTTGTGTTGATGTACTGAATTAAATGTGATAATGCACCCCAGTGGGTTTCATTCGGATTGGTGCTGAACCGGGCCAAGTAATTTACCGCAAAGCTTATATCCGGTCGAGTCCCCAACGCCAGGTAGTTGATGGATCCAATAAGAGATTGATATAGCGTTGCCGCGACCGGTTCGCTCCACGAAGTCGTGAGATTGTCACCCGTCAATGGTGTATGAGTTGGCACGAGATTTGGATTGACTTCCGTTTTGAATTTGGTTATGAGTTGATCAACAAGCAGATGTTGGCTTAAATAGATTGAGTCGTGCTCGTATTCAATGCGGATGCCGACAAGTTTATCCAGTTTTGAATCCCACTTGACCCTCAAGCTCTTCTCCATCTTTTGTCGAAAGAAATCGATATCGGCGTGTTGATTACCAAAAACAATCCCGTCGTCCACATGAATCCAGACGATGATGATCAAATCCCCTTTCTTATATCAGTATAGGCATTCTTCCACCTCATCACATTCAAAACCCCATCCATGTAGCAGTCCCTTGAAATGTTTCCACCAGCACCTGCTGGCTTGTCGGGTGCCGTATAGGGCCTTCTTCAGTCTGAGTACCTTGCCTGCCAAATGGGGAAAGAGTTCAGTGGGAGGATCGACGTAGATTGTTTCCTCAATGGGGCTGTGGACGAATGCGCCGGTGATGTCGAATGAGTTGACGGTCCATCGTTGCTTGATTGCTAAATTGAGTAAGAGTCTGAGAGTTGAAAGAGAAGCTGTAGGAGCGAACATTGATCAGACGTCTTTTCCAAGTCGTTGTTTGAATCCACGGACGACAAAACAAGGTTTCAATTTGTTAATTGTGTTATCTGCGTTCCGTTTGATGTCAAAAACAAAACGAGTGCCGATGGAGTGTTTCTTGTCTTTGTCTTCTTCAATGTCGTCGGAATGTCGGAGTCGGATATTGCCTGTAGTGATTCTAATTGAGAGTCTTGGTCGTCAAAAATTTCCTTTTTCCTCTCTTGTCCCAGTGTCAGAACTCTACGGACAATATGATTGTCAGCCAGGGATGTGGGTACAGGAAAGAAGGGCTTCCCCTGAAAATCGAGAAAAGTTGCACACTCTGAGTTCACTACTTTTTTGGTTAGCGGGTTCCAGAAAAACCACCCTTGTTCGTTGTCTTGATAACCAACATGGTAGCCAGTCCATCCCCTTTGGTCTAACTTGCGGCGGCGTTCCTTTGGAATATGGATCCCAGCCCGAGATCCAAAAGGATAGAAAGTATCGGGTACTGGCTGCCGATTGGACCAGAGTTCCAGCGGCGTAGTCTTGCATTGTTGATTTGATAGGCGATTGATTAGGTAACAGGCGCATCAATACGCATATGACCACAAAGTAGAAGGTAGTTCGGAATGAGCCAAGGTCAAGCGCGCTATGTCACCCAAGGTTTGGTTAAGACGCTCAGCCTCGCCGTTCTGCTCTGGAGTATATGGAGAAGTAAAGATAATTTGACAACCAACAGATTCTAGATAAGACGATAATGGCTGGACGGTGTACTCTTTCGCATTATTGCATCGGATGAACTTCAGAGCAGATTTGAAATAAGTTACAAGTTGTTTTACGAGCGCAGAAATGATGTGTGGGACTTCAGTTTGAGATTTAATCGGGTATACAAAAGAATAAGTTGTAGCATGGTCTCAGATAGTGAGGAGGAAACGGTGACCAGATATATCCGGGTCAAAAGGTCCCATCACATCGGTCACAAGTAAGTCGAGTCGATTTTCACGGGGTATTATTTCAGGAAGGGATGAGCGTCGGCGTTCACTTTTTGCCTGTTTGCATGTCTTGCAGATAAATGGTTGCCAGTGTTTCAGATCAAAAGAGGGTACGAAACGGCGTAGAAAGTCTTTCACAACCGGGTCTGATACATGCCCCAGCCGGCAATGCCAGTTGTACGATGGAGAAGTTATTCGCGATTGGGATCAGGTGGAAACTTGTAATGCCAACAATTGAGAAAATTTAAAAGTATCCGGGGTGATTATCCAAGAACGGTTTTGATAGTGCGCGGTGATATAGGCAAAAGAAGAAGATAAGACTATGTCCCGATTGGGAAGAAAAAGGGGCTGGAATCCGGATTTGATTAGTTGGCCGAGACTAAGTAGAGTGCCCGTCATTTTCGGGCTGTACAGAACCTTCGGAATTGTTAGGGTACCATCCCCATTGGCTATCCGCAGGTGACCACTATGCGTCGCCAACATGGAACCCGTAGATGACGCAAGATTCAGTTTCAACGCCGGTCGGAGAGGACAAATATCATGAAAAGAATGGAAAGAGCTGCTCACGTGATGGGTCGCCCCAGAATCCAAAACCGCGCCATCGCCGGCAGCAACCGTCGCATCCGCACCCACAGCCGATCGAATTGCCAAGTTCTGCTCTGGTCCTGTGGGGGTGCAACCTGACGGGCATAACTGGAAGCGGGGCAACCATTGATTGGGGTGTTGGGTGGCGGCAGTTTGGCATCACTGCGGAGTGTTGGACATGACGACCTCCAGTGACCCAATACCCCGCAGTAGGAACACGGTTTGCCGTCGAAAATGGTTGGATCGCTCGGCCCCTGGTTGCCTTGTTGGATGTTGTTGATGACCGCCGAGATGTCCTCAACAGTGGGATTTCCAGGTCGTCCCACATTCCTGTTTCGGGCCGGAGGAGGGTAGTTCCCTGGTTGTTGTCTGGAAGGCGGCTGGAAGCCAGTTCTTGGAGCCAAACGATTTGGTTGCGTTTGAGTAGATGGCCAGCCAGATTGTCTCGCGTCATTATGAGTCCCGGGGCCGGTTGGGGATTGATATGATCAAAAAACTGATACGTTTGGATTAGAATTGAACCGGTTACTCTCGCCGTAAACCAAAGTAATGATGGTTTGGATATCGCGAGCGGTGACTTCCTTCTTGTCCCCGAGTTGTAAGGATATGTTTTGAAATAGTTGAGACCGTGACATAGTTGAAGGAGCCGGTGCGATTGCTTGAAGGATGAGGCTCTCAACCAAAGGGGGCAGAGCTGCTTGCACGTTTTTGAGATCGGTAAACACGTCGAATACTTTATTGAATAATCCCTGAACTTGAGCTGGGTCGGTCGTTGGGCCAGTGATTCAAAATTCAAGGAGCCGGTCCATAAGCTCCATCTGCCTGAACCGTATCGTGCCTTGAAAGTTTGCCTGAACTGCATCAAATGCCTCGGTGCCTTTTGTGTATTGATCCACAAGCAACAAAAGCTCATCATGCATGGTGATCTGGATGAGATACAGTAAGCATGTTTCTTCTTGCGCCGAAATTTTCCTGTAATTTGCCGGATCGTCAAAGAACAAAGCATGATTAAGCGTCAATAAGATAACCCGGGAAAGATCCCGCTTCCACTTGTTGAAGTTGGACCCGTCGGCCGTAAGTTGTTTGATTTCAGATTTGTAGACACTTGTTTGCTGAAGAAATTTGTTTCTAGGTGATATCTCAGTTGCAGCGGCTTGTGAAATGGGCGAAATGTAAAAACTGTGATTCAGGATGATTTCAGATTTGTTGGTTGGATGCCTTGAGGAGATGCTTGATGCTCTCAATGGGATTGGAGACGTTGATTCAGATGGGGAGCAAGAAGGTGATGTCTTCCTTGGCTCGTTGATTTGGGGCCTGTATTCCGGTTCCGGGATGATAGTCGTCAGAGGTAAACCAAACAGATAAGGAACAGTTTGATAGCCTGGTAGAAATGGAGCCAAAGATGATTTGTTCTTGTCGATGTGCCGGGTAATAACCGTTGAAAAGAGGTAAGAAATAGCCAAAATGAATGGGGAGGGAGGACAATCGTGTTTGAGTGGATCTGGTTTCTCTTCGACAGGGGATGGGGGTAATGGGGGTACCTTACCCCCATCCTTGTACGCCTTCGTCTGTTTTGGACGTTTGGCTCGAGTCGGTGGTGGAAGAGGTCCTACGATTGACGGATTATTGCGACGAGTATTGACCATACAATCATATGATGTTGTCGTAAAACCGGACTAGCAAGTTGGTGAGAAGCGAACTCTTAATCTGTTATGGTTGGTGATCACTGATGATTCATTGCTCCACCCCGCCCGCCTCTTGAACACTCCATACTCCAAATGTGGAGTTTGCCCACCCCACATCACAACACCAAGCAGTCAGTTGAGATGGATCGACTAATCTCTCCCGGATGCCCGGGCAGACAGACAACGCAATTGGTCTGTGCACAGATGGTCAAAGATCTGTCCACCTATCTGCACAAAATTTGTGAGCTGCTGCTCTATGTACACCTGAGAGTTGGAGCTGATGTTGTACAAATTCCTGGGCCCTCAGTAGAGAGATGCGGAGACGGAGGGAGACCCCGGCAATCTGGGTATGGATGATTGCTTGCCAACTGAGGTAGAGGGTTCCCTCCTGTTCAACCATTTGGCCTTATGAGGTATGTCTTCATCAAACCCACATATGCATACCTCCACTTCTCCACCTGTCCTTGATGTGAGCTCAACCAACCACTTTCTTGTCAATGTTATGCTTGGCTAGCCGATAACGCCCCTACACACAACATATCTTTCTCTCGGCCGTGCGAGGGGCAGAGGAGAGCCGGAGCGGATTGTCTTGCAAAATAACTGATACAATCTAACAGCTACGGCCGGCACTTCAATATTTAGATATGCTCTGACTAGGCGAAATTCCGGATCATATCTCCAGGGAGTCGGTAAATAAAATTAAGCCACATTGTTGGAATAGTTACCCCCATGAGTCATTCTTTGTTTTATTCATCCTGTTCATATTAATGAAATGCTGTATGAGACTGCATTGTTTTGAATCTTGATGTAACTATTTCATATCACCTCATGCTAATGCACTCCAAATGATTGCTGCCAACCTATCTGTTATATTAATATACTTGACGCTTCCCCTCCATCATGATATTTCAGCCCCTACCATGCCCAGCTTACAGTCATAAGAAAAAAGAAAAAAGCCTGGTTTGAAGTTGTAATTTGGGTCATATGATTGACTGTCAGGTCAGTCTGCAGAATCAAGTCAAGGTTGTTACTTCTACCAATTTTTCACTAATGTGATGTAACATCTAAAATATCATTGCTCCCTTTCAATTGAAAGACTACTGTGAGTGGTTGAGCAGATGTGAGGCTTAATTTTCATGAGCAGAGTGTTGAGGCAATTATAACCAACATATGTGACCCATGTCTGACATATCCCTTCAAGTGGAGAGTTCCAAAACAATACATGGGAATTTAAACTTCAGACAGTTGTCAAAAGGTCAGGACAGTTGAACCCAGCTATAGCAATATTTAACACATAGAAACAGATTAACTAATGGTGCTGGACCTATTTGTGCTGAATACTAAGCCCACAATTTAAAATTAAGTTTGCTCTTCAGTGTCAATGCCTGATTTAAAAAAGAACTAGAGCCCAATTTTACATATGGGATGAAGAATGAATGACATTCCTCAGTTTTCAGACAAGCTTTTTCAAAAGCTGCTTTTATTCCATGCTGTCAACTAAGCTTTGCACATGAAATTCTTGAATTGCTGATAAAATGCATACATTCAAGTTTATTTCCCTTTCTTGTAGCTCCAAAATTATGCTGGGATTGAGCCTATCCATAAAGGAAAGAACCTGATAAGTGATTTAACTCAACTCAGAGAGATATACATGTGACAATCAAACTGAATCATGAGGTGAGAAAGGTGGGTGAGATGAGCTTTGCCACCTTAAAAGATGGGACTCAGGCTGAAACTGGACATGGTTGGGTTCATACATCTTTGTTCTAGGAGCCTCTGAGCAGACAATCCAAGTGGTATTGGTGTGGTGGTTTCAAGAATCAATCAAACTATGACTTGTATGTGCAGCGGCGAAGCCGCCTTGGCCTCTAGTAGTTTATAAAGGCTGGACGCCATAGCGCCAAAATTCTTAATGTGTAACCTGTAATATCCTGCAAAACCTAAAAACATTTGCATTTCTTTTAAATTTTGTGGTATAGGTTTCAAAAGAACTGCAGCCACTCTGGACTTGTCAATTCCTGGAGAAAGTCCACTAACAATGTGTCCCAAGGCTTTTAACTCAGAAAAACCAAATTGACACTTGGAAAGTGAAATTTTCATATTCATTTTAGTGACTTTGTTTAGGACTATTTTCAATCTGCACAAATGATCATCCCAATTATCAGAGAAGACAATAATATCATCTATGTAGATAATGAGCCAAAGCTGATTCAATTCATTAGCAAATTCACTATCCATCATTCTCTGAAAATGAGATGGTGCATTTTTAATACCAAAAGGCATACGCAAATATTCAAATACACCTAAGTGGCAGACAATTCTCAAAAATTGTCTGCTGTCTGGGTGAATAACATTTTGGTGGAATCCTTTAAGTACATCCATACAAGTGATGTATTTAGAGTTGTGAAGTTTACTCAAGGATTCCATAATTTTAGGCATAGGATACCTGTCAGGATTAGTATAGGTGTTAAGTGCTCTAAAGTCTCCTACTAGTCTTGACTTGTTGTTATGCCAGGCAATAATAACTGGTGTAGTTATATCAACTAATTCATTTGCTCCCACTTTTCTAATTACTTTAAGTTTAGGTAGAGCCTGTATATGTTCTTCCAAAGCTTCTCTGCTTCTGGGACTAGCAGGATATGGTGCTTTACGAAGTACTGGGGGATAAGGTCTATCAATACTTAAAGTAATCTTAACCTCATGGCCTTTAATTGCGCCAAATGGTTCTTCTATCGTAGCAAAAGCTGATTTATTGTCAAAAAGTAATTGAAATATTGTTTTTTCTGAATTTCAGAGAGATTTACATTTATTTTAGAACTCTCAATTACTTCTTGAGTGAAAGCTTCTTGTGATGATTGAGTCATAGCTACTACATTGTTTTTATCTTTCACAAATTGATGTTTAAAGTTATCTGTACCAATTTTGAAATAGCTGCCTGAGTCATTCATAATAGAAATTTTAAAGTGACTTAAGTAGTCATTTCCTATTATGAAGTAATTTACAACTGCATTTTCAATAACAATAAAATCAGTGGGGAAAACATAGTTGCCAAACTTAAGATGCACTTTAACTATTCCCAATGTGTTAAGCTTGTCTGAGCAACTGTGGAATTTGTCATAAGATTTTGATATGACAAATTTTTCCCAATCAGGGCAGAATTTAGATAAATAATTTTGACCTACAACTGACTTGAAAGCTCCAGAGTCTAACAGGACTTTACATGTTTTTCCGCGACATGTCATGGAAACAATCTTATTGCTACCACTGATAGGTGTGATGAAATAATCCAAAGTGTTAGGAATTACACAGAGGACATTTGGATCAGCCTTCTGGTTTCCAGAATCACTTTCTGAATCTGCTTCAGGTTTTTCTGTGTCATCCTCATCACCTATAGCAGCTACCTTCTTGGAATTCTTAGGGCAATTCCTTGAAGTATGCCCTGTCTTATCACAAGAATAACATTTGACTTCAGTATTGGACTTAGTTGAATTATCCTTATTCTTGTCTGATCCATTAGGATTAGGGTAAGTTTTGCCATTCTGCATATAACCAGGTTTTCTCTTGCCTATGTTAGTATATTCTGCAATATCTTCCAAAGCACTAGAGGATAAAGCGGCTGCGCCGCTGCAGAGCCCAGGTGCCCAGCTCAAATATTTTACTCTGTGGCAGCAGCTCATGTGTGTATGCTTTTCAATTCTGAATATACAGAATGTTTTTAGATATTTACCATCCAGGTTGACTTATATGTGGTGCACAAAACAACACCTTAACAATGAGCCACTTCAATTATCTAAAATTCCCAAGCATCATGTTGAGTTATTGTGTTCAGGTTTATCTCTGCTTTACATATTTCATTTATGTATGTAGTATACCTGGGCCCAGCAGACGCAGAAGGACTCTTTCCTCATCCTTCCACTACCATCACCAGGCCTCTAGTCAAGTACTTATCTCAGAAACTCCTGTGACAGTCATCTCAGTCACAAACTACATCCATGTCACAACAGCTTTAAAGCTTAAATTTATCATTTGCCTAGATTTATCAGCAATACTCAATCATGGAGGAACTTGGAGGACTTGCCAAATTTTAAAATTTTGTTGATCAAAGGGTGATAACACAGTAGTGTGAGCCATTGCCCCACTTGGCATTGCTGGGGCCGGGCATGATGACAATGGAGGAAGGGGAGCAGACGAGTTCAGTGAGAGGGAGCAAGACTTTGTGGTTGTGGAGCAAAGATTCAGAAGGTGATGGCGAGGAACTGGCGGTTAATTTATATTGGCGAGGCTGAGCTGCTGCCCGCGCCCTTTGTTCTTTCTGCATAGGGGCTCAGCAGCTCGGTCTTGGGCCCGTCGACTCTGAGGCCGTCTCGGCGAACCATGTACACCCTCAACCTCAAGTGATCACATAAAGAGCATCGGAACTTACCTCGTTGGAGAGCAGATCAGACCGTTAATTCATCCCGGGAGGGTTGCGAGCGGGGGGAGGGTAGAGTGGAGCTCGTTGCTTCGGCAAAGACACATTTCACTGCGGGAATAGGCCGCCGCCCACGCTCCGTCGACCGTCGTCAACAGTCTTGGGCTTCTCAGGCCCGCTCTTGATGGCCATCGGGATTGGATGCTGGACACGAGTGGGAAGCGCGGCTTTGATCTATTTTAGCAGAGAGACGAGGCTTACTGTTTAAAAGCGAGGAGGAATTTCTCCTTATCAGGGATAGTGGCGACCTTGGGGGGCAAACGTTCGATGACTGAGGGGACCCAAGACGCCAATTGGGTGGGATAAAAGTCGGCCATAAGCCTGAAGAGGATGATGACGGTGGAGAGGCAGTCTTCGGGGAAGTCAGTGAGGGTTCTCTTGAGCGAGACGTCGGAGAGTAAGTATCCGTTCTGTGTGACGAGTTGATTGATCAACTATGCAAACAGATCGTAGCCCGCCGGAGCGACCGGATTAGACATCTGATTCGAGCCAGGAGCAGCATTGCTCGTCGCCGACCCGGGCTTCCCCCCTGCCCCAGATGATGATGAGGCTGCCGCCTGTAGCTCTAGACTCGAGTGCCCAAGGATCTCTCGGATGTAGTTCAGACTTGTGAATATCGGCTCGGGATCAAAGAACTCGAGACATGTCAGCACCAGTGGGAAGAACAGTTCAAAGGGATCAGGATCTGGTCTTGGTAATCCACCAAGCTTGATAAAAGATGTATGTAATCATCGATAACTGTGTTTTCACATGACGCCATCCAAATCAACGAAAACAAGATCAGTTTCATGTCAGTTTTTAGAAAAATACAATCGAGAGCCAAGGACGTACCATCAGAGATTGTGGAAGCATTTTTCTCGTTGAGGAGAGGGAACACACGATTACTCTGGCGTTCGAAGGCAAGTTGGACAGCCGAGAGAAAGTTAGGATCGGTCACTTCAGGGAAAGCGGCGACGATCTTGGAAGTGATCCAGAGATAGTTGGAGCAGCCGGAAGCCTCGAAGCCTGCAGTGACCTTCTCTAAGACGGAGCCGATGAGAGGCACCGTAGAACTTCAGCCCGCAACGGATCAGCGCACAGATACGCTCCGATAGCTTGATACTGCTCCCATATTGCTCCAGGATCTCAGAGATAACCGTCCAGATCTTGCCCATCGACTTGAGACAGTCCGGCAGCAGGTCTCCTTCCAGTCTGCCTATGATCGAAATAAACGTGTCTAGGCGCTCCAGAAGATCTATCAAGAAACATCACGAAATTCAAAATCAACTTAAACTCACAACATCGAATTATCGGGAATCGAACAGGGGAAATAGGGGGAAAAGAGCTGACCTGAAAAATATTGCTGTACTTGCTTGGTGGGTGCCTGCTTGCTGGCCGCAATGTTGTACAGTCCTTCTACAAGAGGCATGCAGAATGTGGACATGGCGGCAGCGCCTTGAGGGGCAGGAAGACCAGCGATGATTCCGTCGGGATGAAGATTGGTCCATTCGGTGTAGCGGCAGAGGACAAGGATAATAGCGTATCAGATCTTAGGATGGGCGGGTAGTATAGGGATGATGTCCATGATCATCGGAAGGACCCCGTCCTCTTTGAGATCCACCTCGGCGCCCATGGTTCTCATTGAAAATAGGAGTGCTTCGATATCCTGCCACTTGACGTTTGAGTTGCTCGACATGGCTTAGACGATGATGTCATATGATCTCTTAAGACAGACCGAGGCACCAAGCACGTAGCAGCAATCTTTCAAGGTGTCGCCGATGTCCTGTCGGGACCGACGGAAATCATCGGCTTCCTGGCCGACTTGAGAGCTGGGATCGTCGGGATAGTGGAGATGGCGGATGATAGTTTGTGCCAGACTGGAGTAGATGTCTAGCAATGGTTTTGCGTTGGCATCTTCTCTCTTGCGATGTAGTCCCTTGGAGAGTCGATACCAAAAGTTGAGTGATTCCAAACACCTCGAGATCCTCGTAATCACAGCAGGAGCGAATAGCAGGAACGGTCGGCAAGAAGGTTTCTGGATGGCGGAGGATCAATGGGGTGTACCATTCCCCAGCTTCGACAAAGATCCGGTAATAGCCACGCATCTTGTCTGGATCGTCTTGGTCTTGAGTGAGCTTGGGTTGGAGGGCAATCAGGAAGCATAGGATCAGTTGAATCACCGGTGTTGTAGTTGCAGTAGTCATGGCTGGGCTTTTGAGATTCCTGTGCGAGGGCCCGATGGTTTCCTGGCTGGCCTTCTGTCCCTGCTTGACGCACTCAGCCAGCAGCAGCAACTGGCTCCCGAAGTCCGGGTCCTCGTCCTCCTTGTTTTCTGGAAGTGGTTGTCCTCGTGGTGCTGACGATGAGAAGGGTCTTATTGTGTATGCCAAGCTGGTCAAAAGGGGGCTGTGGAAGCGAGACTTGGAACACTTGTGTATAAAAGGAAGGGCTTGATGAACATCAATACCCCCAGGGCGTCCTCTGACGCTGCGCTTCCAGCGGACGGTTCGTCCTCGCCCCCCTCCGCTGTTGCATGTGCGCAGTCTGAGGGGCTGAAGAGTGGGCCCCCCACGGGTCTGCAGCCTCAGCTGCGGGCCGGGGGCCTTCACGTCCATCACTTTTGACCCGTGCGCTTGATGCGGGCTGGGTGGTGAGCCTGGGGGCACGGCTTTGCCGATGTTGGAAGGCTGGTAGAGATTTTCTTGTCAATAAAATCAGTTTTCTCTTGTGTAAAATCCCCCTTTTTGTGTATCCTGGTTTTTGTAGAGGGAAAACCAGACATGTTTTTTTTTTGAACTTTTGTTGATGGGGGAACCCATGATGTTTTTTTTCCTCATTTTGTATAATTGTAAGGGGGAACCCTTGATCTTAATTTTTTTAATTATGGCAAAACTGTGTCTTTAATAAACTTGGATTAATAAGAGAAGTTAAAGTCTGATTGTCTTTCGTTGCATTTTGAGCAGCAAAACTGGGCAATTCCTTGAAGTATGCCCTGTCTTATCACAAGAATAACATTTGACTTCAGTATTAGACTTAGTTGAATTATCCTTATTCTTGTCTGATCCATTAGGATTAGGGTAAGTTTTGCCATTCTGCATATAACCAGGTTTTCTCTTGCCTATGTTAGTATATTCTGCAATATCTTCCAAAGCATTAATAAGAGAAGTTAAAGTCTGATTGTCTTTCGTTGCATTTTGAGCAGCAAAACTAACATCTCCTTCCATTTGGGTCAAAAGCTTAAACATAAGACTTTCATGATTTTTTTGAGGTTCACAAGCCATGATCCTGTTATACTGTCTTGTGACCCAAGTTGCTGCTGGTGTAGTACCAGGAACAAATTTGTCTTTCTGGTAAATAATAAGAAGTCTGCGTCTCCATGCTGGAGTCCCATACTTCTGATTTATGGCATCTTTCCAAAAGGACCAAGGTTTATCTCCTACCATAGATCTAACACTGGAAAACCATGCATGAGCTACACCAGTGAACATGTTTTTCAATTTAGAATTAATAACAATATCCTCAATTCTAGAGTCTTGTTGAATTGTATCAATCCATTCAATAAAATCTACATGATTATACTCTCCTTCTCCAGAGAAGGTAGGCCAGGCTTCCATTTTAGACAAGCCTTGTAGTATCACTTTACTGGACTCTTGAGAAATATCTTGTCTAGTTGTTATTTGAGGATGGTGAGGAGTAGCCATAGGAATTTCAAACAATTCATTTAGTCTACCAGGATCCATTTCTGTTTTGGTCTGGTTAACATTGAAGAAATTCTCTTTTCCTTGTTGTCTAGGAATTGCTTGTGGAGTTAAGCCAGGAGAAAAGGTGTTTG
The DNA here is from genome assembly GCF_026914185.1 of Puccinia triticina. NCBI lineage: Eukaryota > Fungi > Basidiomycota > Pucciniomycetes > Pucciniales > Pucciniaceae > Puccinia > Puccinia triticina. Next base: position 307,273 of record NC_070570.1, on the reverse strand, counting down.
GATTAACATTTACATTACTTGATGGAGCACTTGACTTAGTAACTAAAGTGGTGCTTAGAGTTTTCAACTCTTCCAATTTATCAAGTAAAGTAGAAAAGCGCTCCTCATTCTTTTTCTCCATTGAAAAAATCCTCTCATTAATGTCTTTAATAGGTTGTTCTCCTATTTCTACAAGGAAATCAAGTTTATTATTGACTTCTTTAAGGAGCTCATGCTCAAACTTAAGTTCAGAGATTTTATCATGGCAAGAACAAATATGTTCAGAGGCTCTATGGCTGTTAGAAGTTCCTACAGCTGGTGGTAATTCAAAAGAATGAGATTTCTCAACACCTTTTCCTTTATCTCTGCTGTCTTGAGCAGTTAGATTTGAAGGAGGAAAAAAATCTAGAGAATTATCCTTAGGGTCAATCTAAATGCACACCACTTTTTGACTACGTGCACGCCAATAAATTGGCGCGGTGAAGCCAGTACGCCACCATTGTTGGTGTACAGCTGGACATACGCCAATGAAATGGGAGTCCCCCACACCGCACGCCAATTTGGATGGCGTACCCAGTATGAAACACCAATTTCCATTGATTATGTGGCGTGTGGTAAGCTGGACGCCAAAATAAATGGAGTGTGCAGGTGTACACTACAGTTTTCCCATCTCTATGCTTTTCTTGCACGCCTCTTGACCAAAAAATGTTTGGCGTGCATGTAATTGCACGCCAAACCTCATAATTTGGAGTACATGGACGCGCGCTCGGGGTTTTTCAATCTTATAGCTGAGTTTTCATATTCTTAGCTCCTTGTTGAATCATGGCAATCAAAAAGAAGCATAGAGAAAGAAACAAGAAATAAAGAGAAAGAAACAAGAATAAAAACATAGAAAAAACATCAAAAACAAGACAGCCAAAGATGCCTACGACAAACACGTCTGAGTGTAGAGCTTTAATCCGTTCAGGATATGAGTTAGCCATTTTTTTGCGCTCTTGGAGGTCAGACGGGTGGACAAAATAGGAGGGGCAATTGGTTTATCCTCCCCCTTGACAATCGCCAGAACCCAGTGGTTTTTGTTGGCGTGAAGAAGATAAATTGGTTCAGCATCTTGAGAGTTGTTCGGTCCGAGCCGTAGGGGAAGGAATGTGTTGCAGCTTTCTAGAGAGAGGAAGACAACAGGTCGCACGTAAGCGTTTGCAATGACCTGGCCATGGCCCATCTTGTTGAGCCATTTCGCGCGAGTGGCTTTGGTTGTTTGGGTCTTCATGGTAATTCTCGAGATGATCTTCTTGACTGTGTCACTGTTTCCCTGTAGTTTGGAGTACATGTCCTCGTTTTCTTGAATCTCTTTGACCAACTCGCCCCGAACTCGAAACCATCCATTGTCGCCGTACCCGAGCGCTTTGGAAACACATCGAAATCCGCAATTACCGTCCAGAGCAGGATCAAAAATTGCAGCAATAAACTTCACAAGATGCTTTGGGATCTGGGCTGCATATGGCTGAAAGGTGGATCAATCAGTTTGTTGTTTGGATAGAACTTGCAAGTAGCAAAAATCCTACCACCTCTACAGACTGGATTCCCTCTTCAATGTCACCTATATCTGATTCTTGCTTATCATCGTTGCCGCTGTCATTATTGCTGCCACCGTTATCATCGTTTCCGCCAAGGCTGGCACGGGATGGTTCAGAATCGGAATTCTCATTAGTTTCCTCCACATAGCTATCATTGGACTCTTCCAAATTGGTCTTGGCGTGATCACTGCTGAAATTCTTCTCTGCATTGATTTTTTGGTTCTTGCCGGTGGTTTTTTCAATTCTTTTGGATTTTTGTTTGGAAGAATTTGATGCCAAATCTCTCTTCCTTTTGTCGGATTTTAACTTTGCTTCAACCAATTCAAATGCCGACGGATCTCTTTTAGTAGATGTCGAGCGTTTCTTTTTCTTTAGCACTGGCCTTCCTTTGGTTTTGATTTTGCCCTCAGGAGCTTGAATTGGAACGGCGTTATGGGTTCCTGCGACGATTGAGTTGATCTGGGAAAAAATATCTGCAAGTTTGTTTGGCGGTTCGTTAGCAAGAGCTACCGTCAGGTTCCTGATCTCTTCATCCAAGTCGATATCGGGCTCTTCAATTTCCTGTAGACACCAGCCCCAAAACATTTGATATGCTCAGTAGGTTTTTTTTGATGATAAAAAAATCATTCTTCACTTACACTGATCTCAGGATTATATTTCAGATGCCACTGGAAGTGGAAATCACCTGGGGATAATGTGTCTCTACTTTCCAGTATTTCGATGATCTTGTGGGCACAAGGGATGCCGATACCAATCGTTAGCGTTTTAGAACAAGGTTCAGTCGGATCGAGTGTTGCAATTCGTGTGTATTGGGGGAGACATTCCTTAATTGCAAAAGTCAAGATTTGCCCTAGGAGGGGTAAGAAGCATTTCGGAACGTTCACGAGGGTCTTGACCGTATCTTGAGCGATTGACTCATGAATGTGGTTGATTTGGGAGTCTACAGCATGGGCTAATGCCTTGAAAACGGCAAGCAAATCACCTTTTGAGTTATGTATGAAAGTCTTGACATACGCATGACCAGATTCTACTCTGGACGTGTTCAAGTTTTGGAGGTGAGGATACTGACACGCCCAAGCAACAACAAACCGTTTGGCTTCCGGAAGGATCCACGTGTCGAGGTATTCAATAACAGCAGGCCGGATGGAAAGAAAGGTCTTCACGATATGTAAACGTTCCTCGTAGATCTCGGGCGTCTTGGAATAAGTCACGCTATTCCACAGACTCATGAACTTCTCCCAGGGGTCTCCAGGCTTGGCAGAGGAGTCGTCTTCGGTCTTGGCAGAAGCAAAATGCTTCTTGCAATTCGTTGTTATGTTCTTGTTGAGGTGCCACGTGCACAGGTTTGCTTGTGAATCGGGGAAGACCGCTTTCAAAGCTTTCCGTAAAGCTGAGTCTTGATCGGTGAGGAATACTTGTGGAGTTCTTTGAGGGCGCAAGACGTGCTTCTTGAGATTATTCACGGCCCAGAAGGTGTTTTTGTTGTCTTCATATTTCATAAAACAGAAAGCAATAGAGAAAGATTGATTTGAAGCCGCCTGACCTATTATGTGCAGCAAGGGAAAGTCGTGTCAATTGGTTTTGTATGTCGAGTCCAAGAGGGCTACATGATGGTTGATCCGCGCAAGATGAATAGCCCCCGGGTGAGCAAAGAAGAGGTTCATGATGGTGCCATTTGAGTCGACTTTGACATCCCACGACCAGTTCGATTCTTTCAGGACACACATGAGGGCTTGTGCTGGCGTCCTGCCAGCCAAATCTTCGCGGCGTATAATCTGAAGTGTGTTGCTTATAGTTTTGTTGGTCGCAAACGTCTCGTTGTTGGAGGTTCTTAGTTGTAAGAGGATTTGGGCAGGCTTGAGGTTGGATTGTGAAAGCTTCCGGATTTCCTCAACTTGTTCAGGGATAAGCTTTTGGTGAGCAGCATGAGCAGAAGGCGGAGTCGGATCATGATTATGATTGGCGTTCTGGATCTCCAAGGTCCAATTCTTGGTTGTGAGCTTTTTGCTGGTAGGCACCGATCCCTTGACTTTGAAAGGGAAGTCGATCTTCATTGAGGCCGTTTTTCGTCCTGATTCATTCAATTTTGTGCCGCAAAACTGTCCAGATCTGTCACACTTGATGTAGACGCTCTTATCGCGATGAGAGTTGGCCTTGAAGACAGCATATCCATGTTCTTTCGCCCATGCTTGACAGAACGTTACAACATCGTCCATAGATTTGAATTGTCCTGGTGGTGGAGGATCCAAAGGTTCTACAAATTGTTTAAAGAAGAAAAAAAAACATGAACAGTTAGATCAATCAATACAAATATAGTTAGATCGATCAATAGAAATCAAAGTGAAGACAAATTGATGACTAACGACCTGTGCAATAGTTGTAAGTCTCAACGTTGATCACTAAATTTGGATCGGTGGGACTGTTGATTCTGTTGGGAGCTCGTCCTACCCTGGCGACCAAGCTAGTTTCATCAGGAAGGTCAGAATCCATATTTGACGCTTTGTCTTTGAAGTCTGATTCACGGCCAAGAACAGGTGAAGGAGGAGTTGAATTCGCTGGGGAGGGAGCCGTTGCCGGTGCCGCCAAGGAATCGGATGTCAAGGAAGGCATAGCCGGTGCCGCCAAGGAAGTGGGAGCTGCTGTAGAAACCGCCGACGAAGCTGGAGCTGAGGAAGACGCCAAATTTGGAAGCAAACTGAGGAGCTGCTGCATCTGGGCCCATACCTCCGGAGAGACCGTCACTGTGTTGGTTGGTGGACTTGGAGCGGATGCAGCGGTGTTGGTTGGTGCAGACCGAGTGGTGCTGGGGTTGGGGTTTGAATCTTGCACCATGGTTGGTATGATGGTTGGTATGGTGGGTGTTGGTGGGTGCAAGGACGTGGAGAGGGATATGTGGACTTATCCGGCTAATTGCCCCACTGCCTTGGCCGTGTGGCTGTAAATACTCCATAGATATCTGGTGTGCAAGGGTGTGTACTCCTGTTCTGGTGAGTCGAGCTATGTTATTTGGCGTGCAGCACAGATGCACGCCATCATCTATGGAGTGCCTGGGGACTGTACTCCACTAAAAATACGGTCTTTGGAGTGGGTGCTATCTCACTCCAATGTTTTTGGCGTACAGCTTGAGTGACTCCTAATTAGTTGGCGTACCGGAGCCATAGACGCCTATTTGGCGTGCACGTAGCCAAAAAGTGGCGTGCATTTAGATTGACCCTTATCCTTAACTGTAGGGTTATCCTTTACACTTAAATGTTTCAATTCTTTTACGAACTGATGCATGTGATTTTTGTTGTCTTCCAATTTATCATACACAAGCGCAAAAAGATTATCAAAGGCCTTTTTTGATAAATCTTCTCTTTTGTTTATCTCAGTTAAAGTGTCTCTGATGGATTTAATATCATTAATTGAGATATTTTGCTTTATTGCATTGTCAATTTTAGAAGAAATGTCTTCTGCATTTTTATGTACATCAACTAATACAGGAGATTGCTTATGTAAGTAGTCGAGTTGAGGTACGGTTCTAACAAGCTGTTGTAAAGCAGCAATGGAATTATCGGTTGAAAAGAGAAGGGAACAAAACTTTTGCTCATATGAGTCGGACTGTTTACTCATAATCACTTTGAAAAAAACTCAAGAAATTGGTGTCAGTTGACATGCAATAACTTTGATATTACTTTGATTTGAACCTGGGTTCTTCCCTGTTCATTCCTGAGTCTTCTAGACTAGATATTTTCCATGTTCATTCCATCATGAACAGATGTAGTGCATGCACCTATGAATGGGTTATGCTTGCATGAAAGGGGTATTTCCACATGAAAGGAATAACATCAAAATTGTATTCACACATGAAAGGGATATGTACGCATGAAAGGGGAATGTGAAAAGGTGTATTTACACATAAAAGGTATATTTTCACATGATGAAAGGGGTATGTGCACATGTAAGGGGTATTCATGAAAGGGATATGTATACATCAATGGGGTATGTGAAAATGAAAGGGTTACGTACACATCATGAAAGGGGTTTGTACACATCAAAGGGGCATGTAAAAATGAAAGAGGTATTCATGCATGATGAAAGGGGTGCATGCACAGGAAATGTGTGAATATGAAAGGGGTGTGCACATGAAAGGGATATATACACATGAAATGGGTATTTGCACACAAAAGGGATATGTGCACATGAAAGCGGTATGTGATGAAAGGGATACATGCACATGTAAGGAGTATTCATGAAAGGGATATGTATACATCAACGGGGTATGTGAAAATGAAAGGGTTACGTACACATCATGAAAGGGGTTTGTACACATCAAAGGGGCATGTAAAAATGAAAGAGGTATTCATGCATGATGAAAGGGGTGCATGCACAGCAAAGGTGTGAATATGAAAGGGGTGTGCACATGAAAGGGATATATACACATGAAATGGGTATTTGCACACAAAAGGGATATGTGCACATGAAATCAGTATGTACACTTGAAAGGGGTAGGGGAACATGAAAGGGGGATTGCACAGGTCTCAACTGAGTATCTTGAAACCTGTGCTAAGTTTTTTGTAGTTCAGAATTAGCTTGCATAAATTAGGCAATGTGCAAAGATTGCAGGGTAGAAGAAAATTGGCATTCATGGGTATGATCCTTGTTCTAATTGAGGATTAACTTGAGTATGCTGGATGTCAACTGACAGCAGTTTCTTGAGTTTTTTTCATAGTGAATATTACTAAGGTTTATAGTAACCTCGTTATTTACCTTCTTGGATAATAATAAACAATTTGAATCAACAACTTTCTCGATGCTTGAGAAGAGATTCTTAAGGATAGGAATCAACTCACTTGAGGTTAATCCTCGTACATCAGATCGTCCTCGTGGGGTTGAGGATGATTCTCGTATCCTGCGTTCTGATTGTGCAACGACTGGAGCGCCTGATACTGGGCTTGAGTCGTTCTGTTCAATCGGATCATCTCGTAGTGGATTGATCTCTGATGAGAGATCCGGCGTCAACTTCGTCTGTAAGACGTATCTGATTGAGGGTTCTGATAAGGCATTGGTCGTGGCAGGTTCTGCTGTGGACGACCCCGATTGGACCCTCGGTTTCTATGCCTTTGATTGCCTCTCGATTGTTGATTTCGAGGGTTCTGGTTTGATCTCGGTGGTTCTCTCAGTTGAGGGGGAGCCGCCAAGCAAGGGTACATGGGCGGGGGCATCGAGACATCCTCCTGATAGGGCTGAGCCTTCTGCGTCAATGGTATCGGATCTGTTTCCATTGGTTGGTAGCAGGACGGATGAGGGATTGAGGATTGAGCTTTCTCTTGGTTGGGAAGAGCTGGTAGTTCGGTAAGATGAGAAGGGGGCGTTGGGCTCCAGTCTATCATCGATTCTGGAGCGGGGGTCGGGGTTGGTTCCTCTCCTCTCGCCCTCAGGTACTTCCTGTGCTTCGGGCCGGACTGATACTCCTCTCACTCCTTCTGAACGTCCCAATCCCCAAAGATCGACCAAAACTGGTTCAAGTTTATCAGTCCGAAGATTGTCGGGAGGAAGCTCTTCGCGGTTTACAGACAGAGTATCATCATGTCGTTGTTGTCCTTCTCCGCTGCTAGATTTCGACCATCCATCCAGCTGGTTCTTCATCCCTTGGAGTATCGGATGGATCCGCGGGTTGAAATTTTTTAGAGTGTCGGCCCCTTGGGGCCCTGGTGAGATCTTGGGCTTCCAACAAAGTTGGGCTGTTGCTCCTAGTACGAGAACAAGAAGAGCTATTAGAACTCATCTCATGACTGAGGATTTTTAAGAGGTAGACTAACCTGTAATGACGTCTATATCACTGCTATCAGCAGGTTGATAAGACTCACGCGAGTCTTCAGAGCTCGGGATAAGAGGAGAGGTAGTGGAGTAGTTCAATACTACCGTCCTTCCTCGAGGGACGAAATAATTTTCTAGTTTTTCCTTGGTTTTTGGGTCAAAAGATCCGTCGTTGAAAACCAACTTCTTGGAAGAGCTGCTAGCAGAGGGTTTAGCCTTGGTAGTCGAGATCTTTGTTTCTTCAACAGCCAAATTAGTCTTGGGGATAACCTTCTTGATCTTGATTTGGTGGAGCAGACTAGTTACGTCTCTGTCGATCAGTTTAGAGACTGACTCCTTACTTTTAAAGGGATCCGCGGTAGGAAGAACCTTTTTGACCTTAGGTTTAACGGTTACCGGAACGACTGGATTATTCGAACCACTCGGAAGGCCCTGAGTCTTTAAAAAGGGCGAAGGAGGGTTTTTCTTGTTGTTGACCGGCTCTTGGTCCCACCCGGGAGGGACAACAGCAGGGCTCTTTGGCTTGCGAACCACTTTTGGTTTCTTTGGGGCCGTAACCGTTTGACATTGATATTGACTCGGAACCGGAGCCACCGCGTCAACATCTCATCCTATGCCTGGGACCTCATCTGACTCAGATCACCAGTGCCATTGACCCCTCCAACATCGTGAATCATCTTTGAAGCCCTGCAATGACCTACAGCACGCTCACTGTCAAGCCTAGCAATCACTTCCAGGCTATGCGATGCGATGAGCACGAGCAATGGAAGGCGGCTGAGTTGAAAGAGATTCAGAACATGCGGGATTACCACGTCTGGACTGAAATCTCTCTGCTTCCTTCTCACTCAACGATCCCTTCCACCTGGGCATACAAGAAAAAACTTGGCGCTGATAACCAGGTCACCGAGTACAAAGCTTGGATCTGTGCTCAGGGATTTTGACAAACATATGGATAAAACTTCGACACAAAATACGCTCCAACAGGAAAACCATCTTTGCTTCGCCTGATCTTGTCCCACGCTGTCTTGAACTCTCTGTTAATTCATCAACTTGATGTCCGGAGTGCATTTCTCACTTGCAAACTTGACGAGACGGTGTACATGCTCCCACCTCCCGGATACAAAACCGACGAAAACATTGTGCTTCACCTCAAGAAGGCCATCTACGGTCTCAAACAAGCCTCCCTTGCCTGGTACAAAAGGCTTAGCCGCTTCTTGGTATCAATTGGCTTCTCCATCTCTCTCGCCGATCCCTGTGTCTTCTGGCGCTCCGTCCCCAGCCCCCTCTGGATTTTTGCACACGTTGACGATCTTATCATTGTTGGCAAGGAGCCTGAGCCCTTTCGGGTACAAATGGCTGCGGAATTCTCCATCAAATACATGGGGAATGCTTCGTTTCTCCTTGGGATGAAGCTCGATCAGACGCCGAACGGGTTCCTCCTTCACCAGTCGCAGTACATCGAGCAGAAGCTGGTTGAATTTGACTTTGCTTATCTTCCCAACGCTTCCTGCCCCCTTGATCCGCGTACCCACCTTGCCAAAGCCTTGCAGTCTGACATCAGCCGACTTGCCCCGCTCAACATCAACTACAGGGCTCTTATCGGCTCACTCAACTATCTCAGCATTCTCACGCGCCCCAACATTTCTTTCGCCATCAGCAAGCTCTCCCAGCTCCTTGAGAACCCGGGTCTCTCTCACTACACGGCGGCAGTTTAGGTGTTCCGGTACCTTAAAGGCACCATCAATTGTGGTTTGAAATTTCGACATACTACAATGACGCCCCTGTTCTGCTCAGTGGATGCCGACTGGGGCAACTGCCCGGACTCGCGGAGATCTCACACCGGATATGTTGTCTCATGGAACGGGCACTTGATCTCTTGGAAGTCCACCAAGTAGTGCACAGTCTCCCTGTCGTCCTCGGAGGCTGAATACAAGGCGCTCGCGGATGCTAGCAAGGAATTGGCTTGGATGACCAACCTCATGGCGGAGATCTTGTCCGACGCCTCCCGTCCGACCTCCGTTATCCGTGTCAATAACAGGGGCGCCATCGATCTGGCACACAGCAAAACTAGTCAAAACAGCTTCAGGACCAAACACATGGACCTTCGCCTTCACTTTGTACGGGAACTGATCCAGAGCAAGACCATTCGACTTCAGTACGTTCCGTCTGCGAGCAACATTGCCAACTTTCTCACCAAGCCGGTCGGCCGCAGCAAGATCTTGCATGCTCTCCGACAGCTGACTGGTGACGCCACGAGCATCTCTGCTTTGCGCTCCGACGCACAAAGCACGGCAGCCTGTCAGGATTCGGGCCCAGGCCCGAAAGGCCCGGACACAACCCCTGAGCCTCCTAGCTCGGCGGTAGACAAGCCAACTTCCTGTGCTCCTGTATCGCTCAGCCACTCGCCCTATCGTAAGTACAAATCATCTTTATTAGCCTCATCAGACCGAAGCAACCAAACCGGTCAAGATGACACAAAAACTAACCAGTCCCTTGTCATACCGTCTCATATAGGCGATGAAAACACGGACCGAGAAACCAAACAGAATTGTCAGGACAACAGACCCCTGATTCTTGAATTGAACCAACTCAGCCAACAACCGGACGCTTCAAACCGTTCCGTGGAGCAAACCCTGGACCCTGAGACTTAACCAGGCCAACATCAAATTTGTGCGTACTCACTGAAGCCACATCAGCTCATTCTCGGATATAAAATCTTAACCTCTGTCTCCATGTTTCTCTTTCTCAGCACCTGTTCACTTCCCCTCGACCACACACCAGCTCAACTCAACCCATAAACCCTTCCCCTTTATCTCAGCTCAGACCAGCCGTTCACAACACCTCCCAGCAACTCCACTTTTCATTTCTTCACTTTCATCAGCAGCTTGCAACGACCTTGTACCGCACTCGTGCCATTCTCGGACCTTTTTCTTGTTTCTCAATCAATTCTTGTTCTCATACTTAGCCGTCTTACTTGAAACCGTTATCTCAGTTGCCTACCACTGCCCTTAAGGTACAAATTGTTACTTGTTTCTTTCTCCCTTACCCTTCTCCTCTCATGAAGACCACCATGAGCTGACAAAGATGAAATTAAAACCTTAAGTCTTACAATTCTCACAAAACGGCCAATCGGTGCGCCCTCTCTTTGATTGTCCGCCCCCTAGTCAATCTTCTCGCCCCGCTGTCATTCGGCCGGCCCCCTTATAAATTGGTCCGCCCGCTCGCCAAACGGCCCCTTCCCCCCCGTCAATTGGTCCGCCTCCTGGATCCTTGTTGACCGGTCTGCCCCCTCGTTGATCGCTCCGCGCGCTTATCAATTGGCCGCATGCTCCTTGATTGGTCAACCTCTTATTCACTTGTTCCAGCCTATCCTCAATCAATCGGCCTACTTTTGAATTGGCTTTCGGAATCTGAGGTTGCCTTACTTGTCCTTCCGCGTTCAGATTCCAGAAGACTCCCTGTTAAAGGTATGGCAGATTATTTGCAATAACCTACTTTTAAATTGGCTTTGGAATCTGAGATTGCTTTACTTTCCCTTCCGCGTTCAGACGACTCCCTGTGAAAGGTATTGCTGATTCTTCTTGTTGATATAGTTCAATCAATGTTGTGGGTTTACCAATATTCTGATCAATAGCTTCTTTAAACCATCAACATCTGGTCTTGGCCCAAAACAAACAAGATCACTCTCTCATCTTTAACCTGAATCTTGTGAGTCAAAGAATAACATTCTGTCCTAGCCTAAGTCATTTGTTTATTATTGAAACCACCTTCCCAAAGCTTCAGAAAAACCCAACCGATCAAGCTAGGCGGCGTCATTGGATTTTGACTTTTCATCGCTTTCCAAGGTGAATCTCTCATATTTCTGCCTCTTTGCTACTGGCCATCCACCGGCTGTGTATACTTCTATGGTGCTGTTAGATGTGGATTAAGGTGTAAAGTCCAATCTGGATCTAATTGTGGGGTGAATTGCTTTTTTGGTGTACAGCCAAACTGTGATTCATCCCTACCATGCAATTTCGTAATATGGCCAACTGACCAAATTCATCATCCCGCGCGATCTTTGCTTCAGGTATTTCCATGATGCGCGGCATTGAATATCGCAATCAAGACATTGATGCGGTCATGCTAATGACAAACAAGTGGCTCATGGGTTTGCATCGCAATGCTCACAGGAGGGTTGTCCACTTTGATCTTTTGGCTGTTTTCATTATGCAGGAAATGGATTGGAAGTTGCACATCCGCGATCTAGTTGCTATGTTAATTGAGACATTTGCAGAAAGTAGTACTCCAGAAGTGACTCGAAAAAATCAACTCCTGGACGCCGCCTTTGTTGTAAATGAAACCATACATCGCTATGACCAGGGAGTATCTCTCCAACCTGATTTCCCAAAGCCGTTCTGCCTCCGATACCCCACAATTAGTGAAGTTTTGAGGTATTCCATTGCGTTGGAGAAGGAGTGTCAGGTCATCAAAGCTTCAGGAAAAATGATAGTTTTGATTGACAAGAATGGAATATGTGTGGGGGTTTGCCTCCCTCCTTACCCAGGCCCAGCCAAAGATTCTAAACATATTGTCTTTGTGTTTGTACATGGGCTTTACTGATCAAATGAAGCAATTGCTGATGGTAGAGATGTTTCAGATTTGAGTGTTGTCCTGTCTAACCAAAATGGTTGAAACTTCAGTGTGCAAGTTAAATCTTGATCAACAACCGCCTTTAAATCTTACAGAACCTCCACCTGGCCCACTGCAATCTCTGTTTCCACTCACTGTCAAGACTAAAGGTGAAATTCAATCTCCTCAGAACAGTCTTGATGCTAGCGTTTCTTATCAAGCCTATGGCTTTGGATTAGGTGGTGTCAGTGTGTTTTTACCATCCAAAAATGCTTTTTCTGAATATCTTTTTGCTTGTAGAAAAAATCAGCTGCAGTGCTTGACAAGAAGATCGCCTGCGATGCCAACTCCATCAAAACCAAACAACTGCAGGGACACAGCAAAGAATGGAAGAATGAATCAATGATTCCCACACTACCTGATCCACTACAAGAATTCAGTAATACTGCGGATAATCAGGCCATAGCTAAATTAAGGAACAAAATTACTTTTTATTCAAAGCTGACTCTTGCTATCAATAATGCATTCCTCCCCAAAATTGTTGAGGTAGCTACAAAAGCTGTGGCATAAATTAAAAAATATGGTACCAATTTGGTTCAAGAGAGTCTGAAGGTTGAGAAAAATGACATCATTGCATGTGAGTGAATTTCAGTGATATCATTCCAATTTTATCTGATTTCAACTTCTTTTGGAGCTACAGCCCAAACCGTCAGTGTCAATACACAGATCCATACCCATTGCGACAAAAAGAACGCTCTCCTTGTGAGCCTGAGTCTCTATAGTGACAACAGGACACAAGAAATGGGGGGGCAATAGTTGAATTTCTTGGGATAAAGAAACTACAACTATAAGAGAAAAAGAGAAAGAGAGAGAGAAACCAAGCAGGATAAGGAGAAAGAGAAGTACTAGGTTATTGCAGTGGGAATGCACGTCCACTGGCAATGCTACTCTTCAGAAGAGTGCTGCTAATCTGTGCTACAGCTTCCTCTCAGGAGGGTATCTGGATTAGATAAGTTTAATCCAGCCACAATTTTTTAGCTTCCTTCTGGATAGTCAAGGTTCTCAAAGGGAAACCTGAGGGACAGCCCTGTAACCTAGATTTGAGGCAAAGGCCAAGTGATAATAAGGGACAGCCCTGTGATCAAGATAGAGGCAAAGGCCTGTGGATTTGGAGGGACAGCCCTGTGATCAAGAAGGAGGCAAAACCAGAAGAAAGAGCAGATCAAGCAAGACACAGAGTTGTACCTCTGAGATAAACAAGGTTCAGTGAAAGAGGTTACTTACTGTCAATATCCTAGGCGCCTGTGACGGTAGGTATACTGGGAGTATAGTAGGCTCTTTGGTGGTGATCCTGGAGTTATCTGGGTGGTGGTTCTGGTGTGCTGAAGTCTGTGGATCCTCCAGCTGCATGGGGGATCCTGACTTCGAAAATTTTCAAAGTTGGATGACATAATCACACATGTACATGTGGTTGGGAGCGCTCAGGCGCGACTACACGGCGCTGCTGCGCATGTGTGTCACAAACCACAAACTCTATATATGAAGGAGTAGAGATATTGTAAAGTGATCAGTGAACACTAAGGTCAAAATTGCATGAGAAATCAGAATCTGAAGTGAAAACAACCTTATGTCTCAAGGTTAAAAAGATACGAGCACATTTAGGTATAAAATGGAGATAAAAGGCAGTTTTAGGTCAACTGTGTTCCATTCTGCATATCGGTACTAACTTCTAGTACTCGTGTCAAGGGTGGACAAAACTGAATTAAAATTGGTTTTGAATTAGTTTTATCCCCCTCTAGGGTGTATAGGAGAATTCAGAAAGGAAGTCTCTCAGTCCACCCGAGCCTAGGGAGAAAATTGAGTTCCACTCAATTTAGGCTAGAAGCGTAACAAGTGCAGATTGTTCTTATTATGAACCATTATTTGTTTCTCTAATCAAGGAGGGTATGCGCGGCGAACACCTCCGACTTCTTAGAAACAGTGGGGTGGGTGGGACGGAATTTAAAAATTCGGAATATTTCCTGTGAGTCAGAGAAATATCAAATCTGGAGCGCAGAAACACAAGAAACTGTCGGAGTGGGAAGTGAGGATGGAGGTCTGTCCGAGATGACGCGCCTCTATATATCACACGTTTGCTCCTAGTCTAAAATACGCCGCTCGGATCTTTTCTTCTACAGCTGCCTTCCTGGTCTGTTTTAGAACAGTTTTGGTTTCGCCTATGCTCATGGACCCCGGTACTCTTGCGGCATTCTTTGCTTCGGGTACCTTCAATCCATTCTGCATATTGGTACTAACTTCTAGTACTCGTGTCAAGGGTGGACAAAACTGAATTAAAATTGGTTTTGAATTAGTTTTATCCCCCTCTAGGGTGTATAGGAGAATTCAGAAAGGAAGTCTCTCAGTCCACCCGAGCCTAGGGAGAAAATTGAGTTCCACTCAATTTAGGCTAGAAGCGTAACAAGTGCAGATTGTTCTTTTTATGAACCATTATTTGTTTCTCTAATCAAGGAGGGTATGCGCGGCGAACACCTGATACTCAGTGTGAAAGAATTTTAAATTTCGAGCCTGAGCCCTCGGCGCAAATACCCAACACTCGAAAAACCATTTGAAAAAAAGAAATAATCCAAAGGAAAAATCCTCTTTAAAATAGAGTCACATAGTTACTAGATCAAGCTTTCCACATCTCTCCTAGGTGTCTAACTAAGGACTTGGTGTCCTCAACTTCGACTTCAGTGTACTTCCTAATGTATAAACAATAGCAAGAAGACTTCCAGCGGCCCAGGTCGCAAATGTCCTCCGTCGAAACGCCTAACGCATGTCGCAATGACGCTCCACCCACCCTGAAAGAATGGCCCATCAGACCCTCGAAGTGGCCTTCTTTGAGTATGTGTTGAATCCGACTGATCGACCTTGCACGTTGTAAATGGTATCTCACCCCGTCAAGATAGTATCCAAATAAAGAAGTGGTAGCGCCCAACGCCTCCAGGAGTCGGCGTTCAATTGCTTCAACCGGACATAGCATGTTCTTCAAACTGTGTAAAACCAGTTTCTGTGGTACGCCAGGTTTAGCCGTTTTAGCGTTCCTAACTGTCAAGTACATGTTGCGGCCGACGTCTGTTTGCACCTGTCAAACGTCGCTCGTTAAGATGGAATGTTGGATGTCGAGGTAACCGGTATGGATCCCGTATGTGAGTTCCCCCAACCGCGCCATCCCCCAAAAGGCTACTATCGCCAGGTCCGAGATGGCATTATCCTCTTCGGAACCGACGGAGAGTTTGTTCACGATCCAGACTAAATGCTTCAACATTATCGCGGGTTTCGGTCCTTTTGGCGGCAAGGTTGCATCGATCTTCCTGGACGCTAAAAGGATCAATTCTATCCTCCTCCCGGTGACCCAAGGAAATGGTTTCTTGTGGAAACCGTGCCAGGCTTTAATTCCAAACAAATACTTTTTTACCGAATTCGAGCTAATCTTATGGCGGCAGTTTGTGTGTAGGTTGCGGCCGGCCCAAAAACAGAATTCTTCAATGTCGTCACCGGATATTGGGAGGACAAAATCTTTGTTGGAGGTCTGTTTCTTGAACACCAGGAATTTTTTCACGGCGCAGTTGTAGCTAATCAAGGTAGACATTGCCCTGGCTGATAAAATGTGTTCGTTTATTGGCCTTACTTCCTTTGGGACTGACCCGTCCATCAGAAAGCAGCTTAGTTTAGATTTCCACCTTGGGTCTTCCATTGGAGCAGTGTACGGAATAAACACAAGGGTTGACCCGCAATTTGCTTGTTTGGAAAGGGTTGAGCGTAAGCGGAAGACGTGTTTCTTGGTGGTGTGTAGTACAAAAAGACCAAAAAAGGGGGGCAGCGCCACAAAGGAAATTTTAGGATGAGGTGTGAAATATAAACAATGAAAACATTGAAGGCAGGAACGGGCAAGTATTTATGAGGAAGGGTGGTAGAAGAAAGTTGCCAAATCATCAGGAATAGCAAAAAGGACCCTATCTTTCTCTTTGTGTGGACCCCTGATCCCTCGTGACAAGGCGTCCGCCACGTTATTGCCAGATTTTACTCTTCTCGCTGTAAGATCAATCTGGTGTAACAACAACAGATCTTGTATCACCTTCCACTCGTTATTCACTGCCACATCCTTGGATTTCTTGTTTTCAATGACGGCGAGGGTTGTGTTGTTGTCTGTCCAGACTATCAGATTTGACCCTTGTTGAATACGTTTTTCATGAATCAGCATTAGTATGCCCAACCTGATAGCAACCGTCTCTAGCCAGGCGATATTGTATTTTCTATCTTCAGAACCGGTACGTAACAATTTCAGTTGAGACCACAACCGACCGATCTTGATACCAATACCAAAGCTAGTGCTAGCATCTCCGACCCAATCAATGTTGACCGGTTCTCTTGTCGGGATTAACCTAGTATGTTCGAAAGACTTAAGTGTATTATACCAGATTTCCAGATCTTCAAGTACCTCCACTGGGGCCGGTCTTTTTGCGTAATGAAAATGCCAGTTTGCCAACCATTTGTATGTGCTGTTTAAATAGGCTTTCAGCTGAGGTAATATGTAGGCCACGTGATTTAAACGTCCCGCTAGTACTTCCACTTTGTTGTAAGAGAAAATCCGTACTTCAATTAGAAAAATCATAACTTGATTGACCCTTTCCAAAAGCTTCGCGTCAGGTAGTCAAACTGTTTTGTACTTTCCATTCCAAATAAATCCGATAAATTTCTGTTTTTTGGAGAAGGCGGAACATTTCTCCTTGTTGGTTTGGACCCCCAATCGTGTTGAATAAGCCACAATATCGTCCATGTCAGTCGTGGAATGTTCTCCTTTCACGAAAAGGTTATCATCAACCCATCAAAACACCTTAATTAGATCAAAATTGTCTTCCATCACGTCCTTCCAGGTGTCTGCTGGTCTTCCAAAAGAGCCACAACCCGCCACACCACCAAAAGTAATTCTGGTGTCTAGATATAAACCACCTTTCAGATCCTGCACTACTAAGAACGGCCACTGTGAGGGGTGAGTTGGGATCTGCCTGTACGCCTTCTCCCAGTCGAACAGTGCTAACAAAACCGGCCTTGTCAACGCCTTGAAAAAACTTGCTACTACTTTGAAATCGTCCCATGTGGCAGTGAAATCTTTTGTGTCCACGAAAGAATTAACCAAAGGAACATTCGGATCATTTCTCGGAAAAGATAGGTCGTTAATTGGTCTTATCAATCCATCGTTATTTACTACCGCCCCCAGCGGGCTAGATCTGAAAAATTCGAATTTCAAGGATAATTGTTCTACCGTAAGTGGTCCGAACATCCGCCTAGCTGCTACTTCTTTTTGAAAAGATTTCTCAATTTTTTCCGACGCTAGTATAGCTGAACGATGATTGGGAGGAATAAAGCAACTCATATCACCTATGTTGTGTGAAGGGATACCCTGGCTAAAACCGTTCCTGAAACCAGGGACAACATCGCTATACATTTCACTCAGGCCAGCTTTCTTCAAGGCAAATTCCCAGAATGGAATGTTCATTTCGCACTCGACTCAATGAGGCCAAATGAAGTCATTCACTAGTTGTCTAGAAATTGTATAGAATCAAAAAGAACAACGCAACAAAAAGACAATCCAATTAGAAATTAGAATCAAGACAATACAATCATCGATAGAAAGTCCGTGACAAAAAGAAAACAAAAATCATAACATTTCATTTGATAGAATATCAAAAGAAAGAAAGGAAACGAAAAAGGACATCTAGCCTACTTCTGAATAGAGGCCGGGGGTGGGTTAGACGACGCCCTCTTCTCGTTAAAACCTTGGATAAAATTAGAACCCTTATAACCAGATCTCGCTCTTTTCTTCGATTCGTGGTTATTCCCATGTTGATTCATAGGATTGTTTTGCTGCGTATTAAAACTATTTGATGATCCTTGCGCTGCTTGACTAGGACCTTGACCGTTAAAACCTTGAGACTGATTATGAGCCGGGTTCGATACGTTATGGAAATTATTTGCTTGAAGGTTCAACCTAGCATTTCCGGTTACCGGATTGATATGAGCAAATTCGTACCCTGGTGCGTAATAATTTTCATCCCACTTGAGCTCGCCGAATTCTCTACAAGTGTTGTAGCAATCTTCGACTATATCTTCTTTCAATTTCGTGATATCCGGAATCTTCATAACCCCTTTCACGTTTACTCTATGCGCAAAAGTGTTTGACCTCATCAATAAGTTGTAGCAAAAACCAACCATGAAACAACAAGTGTCCGAGATGAAATCAACGTTCTTCTTATGTTCTAGAAGCATGTCGGCAAATTTCTTGTTGTTATAGACTTCCGCCAAAGTTCTGTAGAAATCTTGGTGATTGAACGTCCAGTGCATATGAGTCATATGCCATTCTGGAATGAACGGAAATCCTTTGTAACTAGAGTTCAATGATTCTTCTGATTTCGGTCTCTTCTCCAGATTCCAGGACATCGTGTTATGTCTCCATAACTTATTGAAAATTGTTAATGGGAGAGGTCCTCTTAGCTTCTTGATGTTTTTGTCTAAGAATGGTGCATACCCGACGTGAACATGAGTAGTTCCCACATCTGCGTACATTAGACCCCCATCTTGAGTATCTTCAATCGTACTTTCGGATCCAAAGAGCTTAGATTTAGTCGACTTAATCTCATTCGCCGCTTTCATCAAGACCGAAGCTACCGATGCGTTTCCTGCGTTCAATGCTTGTAACGCTTGCTCTATGAGAATTGAATTCGCGTCTGAGTTTGACTTGTCTGGGTCTGTGTACAGAGTTTCCCAACGAAATAATTAGCACTAATACTTTTTTTTTTTTTTTTTTTTTTTTTGAAAAACAAAGAGGAGTATACTGACTTGGTACGGCTCTTATCAAGTCAACAAATTTGGCTTCGTCTCCCCCGGGCGTATGACCCTTCAGGTTGGATTCGACAATATCGTCTTCCTCAAAATCAAGTTCAGCTCCCGTGCTCTTATCGACAGGTTCAGTACCTGGAGCTATATTGTATCTAGCATCTGTGAGGGTTTCTTCGAAACGATAGAAAACAATCCAACACGTTAACCTCCTTCTTCCTGAGAATAGTTATTCAACAGTTGTTCGGGTATAATATTGTATGTTTGGGAGAAATCTCGACCTCGGACTCTTCCCTATGTTTCTGGAGTCATAGTAACTTCACAGTGGTCTGGTACTTGGCTTACCTGTTGCCTCAACATCACCTCTACCATCTCCTGTAGCGACTTGGTCTTCCTGTCTGTCTTTACTGGTTGCCGAGGTCTTACTCGCGTTCTTCATGTTGCTCTTTGCTGCTGCTCTAGTCGACTCAACCATGATTTATGAAATCGATGACTATAAAGAAAACGATAAATTAAAGATTTGGTAAATTTAAAAATAAAAATTTGAAATATTTCCTGTGAGTCAGAGAAATATCGAATCTGGAGCGCAGAAACACGAGAAACTGTCGGAGTGGGAAGGGAGGATGGAGGTCTGTCCGAGATGACGCGCCTCTATACATTGTTAAGTTTCACACAACTAAGATATTATTTCATTTCTTGTAAGTTAATGGTCGATCCAACAATCTTGGAGACAGAGATAGAAATGAAAACAACTGTGTACCTAAGAGCAGATCCGCTCTGTACTGAGTGAGAATGAGATTTAATAAATCTAGAGAGCTACTGTGTAGCTGGGGAAACCTTCGGGTTCTGAGAGCTGACAAGATTTATCTTGTCAGTAATTGCGCTCCGGTGGATGCACTGATAAGTAAGATTTATCTTACTTAGGCTCGTGGGTCTTGTTCCTCAAGATTCACCAATGCGAGCTAGGAGGGATCTGGGACCGCGGTTGTCTGTCGCTGTGCACAGGAACAACCATCAGTCTAAAGTCATTTGTGACTATGGCACAACAGCGATGATCTTACCTCCGTTGCATCGGGGTTGGAGATTCTTTCGCTGAGGCTGAAACCTTGTCGGTCTAGGGCGTCGGATACGAGTGGGCTGCGAGATCGTTACGATACTCTAGTCAGCTCCATCGACTGTCCTAGCTGAGGCTGTTCCAAACGGACTCACGTACCTGGTAGGTGTTTTGTCCTGTTTGGTTCGCTTGGGCGCTTCGTCGATTGCTGACGTGGCTAAAGGTTTAGGAGCGGATGAATTAGCTTTAGCCAACTTCATCCGCCTGAGGGCGGCATGCATATTGCATGCGCCTGGAGGTCGCGCCGGCTCACCTCGGTCCCCAGTGGGGTTAGGTCTAACCGCCTTGCGCTTCCTCAGATTCGGGGATGTACCCGAATCCTGACATACATCACACGTTCGCTCCTAGTCTAAAATACGCCGCTCGGATCTTTTCTTCTACAGCTGCCTTCCTGGTCTGTTTTAGAACAGTTTTGGTTTCGCCTATGCTCATGGACCCCGGTACTCTTGCGGCATTCTTTGCTTCGGGTACCTTCAATGACTCTAAGGCTGACACTCCTATTTGATTCAGTTTATTTCTTTGGGAATCATCGTGGAGGAGAATTTGTTTTTCCATTGTTAGGGGTAGCTTTTACTGGTCTGCATGGATACTCAGTTCATGGGCCGTTCCAAATTCTCTACCATGGCGTGGCAAAGTATTACTTTGAAGAGGGATTGCCTGACTCTCCGTATCGCTTCTCTCTGGCAATGTGGAGCCGCAAGAGCTCTTTCACCGCAGTTGCAAGGCATTCTGCCCACTTCCAAAAGAAAAACGAAGTAAGTTTTATCTGCTCAGTTGTACCCATTTTATCAAATAAATTTTGATTTTGAATTTTCATAGACATGCAGCGACTCAACATATTGGCTACTGATTTATCCAGAATACAAATTTGATGCCGTCCAGCACTATTTTGAACAGTACAATCGGGAATCAAAGGCCAAGGAAAGGCTCAAGGGTAAAACAAAGCATGTGGCTGAATAATGATGATCCCCACTCTTTTAACAAAACCTCACTATATTTTTAGTCAAATTGAAACCCTCCCGATTTATTGAGCCTGTTTGATCTTACATTTTTTCAAATTAAATCATAATTTTTTTTATTGGTTTCAAACAAATCAAGGAATTTGAGTAATCCTGCCTCAATTGGTAAAGTAAATTCTTTGATTGATTGTGGTCTGCAATAATCTCTGGATAAAAATATTCCAATGTTTAATCAAATCAAATCGCAGCATATAATATCATCTGTGCTATATTTGGTGATAAAACTAATCAAAGATAGAAGCTATTGCAGAAATAATAAAAAGTGGTGGATGTTGCAAACATTCATCCTGAGTAATAACAATGTCTTCAAAAGTTTGAGGTTTGCAACAGCTATCTATCTACACTTCTGGAACTCTTTCAATTCTGAAGTTGCCATTTTTAATGTCAGCTAGCCATTTCCGTTTTTTGGGAACTTGAACCTTTGTAAATCCTTTCATCAAAGACTCTTTGCTCAGCTTTGAGTTCTCCGACTGGACTAACTTTAGCTCCAGATCAGTCTTAGCTAGAGTTTCGGCTGGATTTGGAGTCTTGGGGAAAATTGAACTTTCATCGCCACGGGCAGCAGCTACATTGCAGGTATTGAATAAGCAAGCAATCAGTTACATTTCGGAATTTTATGAGACTTACCCAAGAGTTCATTGAGAGCATGCCGAAGGTTTGTTTTGAGCAAGTTGGATTCCTTCTTTTTCTTCTCCAGGACAGATCCACCAATATTTTCCAAGTTGCCTTGTATTTGTCTTCCATGACTGTAAGCTTCAAAATTTTCTTTTGATGACCATTTCTTCTTAGCTATACTCAGCCATGAAGCATTGTTTGAGTACTCCTTACAAAAGCTATTTTTTCCGGGAGATCTTGTTGCAGCAAGGAGGTAGTAAGTTACATTGTATACATTTGATACTGTGTAAAGCTTATTCAAGGTTTGTTGATCAGTTATAACACTGCAAAAAAAACTTGGTCAACTGCTTGCAGTTGACACGCAGGATACTCGAGTCAAGCTGCCATTGTAACTCCACCTGGATGCACAAGTGCCTTTGTTGGCACAGTCACTGTGCAAGGTGCCCAGTGACTGTGCATTGAAGCTTGGGTTGAGTCATACCTTGAGTAAGGCTGGTGTAACACCACAAGATTCCTCAGAGTTACCACATGTCAACTGCTCACAGTTGACACAGTTTTTTTGCAGTGTAAGCTACCAGGCATTGAAAATTTATTAAAAAAACTGCCCACCTCCGAATTCAGCTTGAGAATATTTTTTTAAAGCTTTTTTGTATGTCTCACTGGCACTTTCGCCCTGTAATTCGGATCCCTTGGCGGCAAAAATGTTGACTTTTTCGGTGTTGACCAGCTTTTCATACAGAGGGATGTATTGTTTGATTTCCTCCGGGGACAGACTCGTTTCTGCCTCTTCATTGTCCTTGTCATCTTCCTCTTCAAAGTTGCATGGTATACTGAAAAATGTTGGAATATTTGCGCACTGAAGACCTCTTTCTCTTCATCCGGAAGCAACTGCAGCCAGGCCTTGCCAATATTGACATTTTGATCTTCCCAACCTTCCAAAGTACCCTTGGATGGGACTTTGGATGAAAATTATTATAACATTTGAATCAATCTTTCAACTTTGTTGATTGCTTACCTCTATATTTTAAGCTCTCAAGGCTGAATGCAACGAATCTGTTCCAGCCACATTTTTTGCGGGGTGGCTTGTTCTCCCCGCTACAAGGAGGAATACAATGAGATTGTAGTTTTTAGAAAATGATGTTGATTTGAAGGTTTAACTTACAGGAACTTGGTGACTGTCTTCTCAGCAACATTTCTGACAAGGGCCAGCATGAGCTTGCTTTTCATGTATTTCTGCTGGAGAAGTTCTAATTTGGCTTGAACATCTGGTGGGAGACAATTTGAGGTACCATACTTTTTCTTTTGCAAAGTAGATCGGAGTTCGCCTAATGACCAGGAGTCCAAGTAGGATTCAAAGTTCTCCAAGTTGAAACCAATTCCTTCATTTTCAACATCTTCTTGTCTGGCGCGGCCAGTTTGAGTGTTGGTGGGATTTGGAGATACTTCTTCACGTTGGTTGGAGTTTGAGCAGCCATTGCTTTCGTCGGAGGAGCTTGAATCTGTATTTGTCAAAGTTCTTGGACGTTTTCTGGATGCCTGTTTCCTGGATCCGCCATGTGCGCCAGAACCAGATTTTTCTTCCTTTCTGAGCCGTTTTTGGTGAGAATTGCCTGCAGCAGTGGATCCCTAAGAACAAGTTGGGTTTCTCTTTGAATTCTTAGAGGAGCGAGTGTTTGCCATTTTTTGGAGTGGCTTAAGTTGCAGGAGTCGTTTTTTGTCGGCAGGAGTGGTTTGGAGGCAGGAGTTGTTCTGAGCCGAGTTGAGAAGTTTGAAGCTGGATTGGGTC
Organism: Puccinia triticina; assembly: GCF_026914185.1. Lineage (NCBI taxonomy): Eukaryota > Fungi > Basidiomycota > Pucciniomycetes > Pucciniales > Pucciniaceae > Puccinia > Puccinia triticina. Next base: position 283,897 of record NC_070570.1, on the reverse strand, counting down.
GAGTGGAGCAGATTGGAGCTTCCTGGGGTGGCTTTGAAGCTTTCTGGAAACTGAGGGCTATGTATACTGTGCAGGGGAGTCGGGTATGCCCCTTGAGCTCACTTGAGACCCCCCTGAGATGCTCCAGGCCAGTACCAAGTCGTATGGAGCTGCTCTGAGCCAGTGCGGAGCCTTATGGAGCTGCTCTGAGACAGTGCGGAGCCTTATGGAGCTGCTCTGAGCCAGTGCGGATGTAGGGGGAGCTGAGTTGAGATGTTTCACTCAACTCAACCAAATCTTCACACTATTTTTAAAGAAAAATACACTCAGACAGGTTGGAAAGCCCAGTATAGATGATCTACATCCCCCAGTGGGTTCAAATCAGTGGCCTTTTGTGGGCAGCTGAGCTGGGCTCACCTGGCTCCGCCTGGAATACGGCTTCTAACCAAGGATGTTGGCATGCTGTGGAACTACTCTTGGGATGAATAGAGCTGGAGAGGGAATGGTGCTTTAATGTGCTGCCTCTCTGGGAACAAGAAAAAGATATAAGAGTGTGGAATCTTATGGAAAGGTGTGGCTATAGAGGATTCTTGAGGTATGTCTTGAGGGTTAATTTTCTACTAATCTAATATTTTGTACACAGATAACAAGCTTGTCCAATCTGATTTATTGGCATAAGCAAGGCTAATGATAGGTGACCAGTGATCTGAATTACTTTGACAGGATCTGATGGGGAACAAATGAAGAGGAAAACAACTCAGTTTATATACACAAGAAAGAGGAGCCATGAGGAAACAAGGATAACCTGGAGGGAAACATAGAACATTCTACTTCTATAGGATGAAACAGCCATGTGGTCAGAGTAGTGGGTCAAGGAGTCAGATGATGGTGTAATAGTGGGTGGGGATGATGCCATCTTCTGGGGGCTATGGTGCAATCTTCCTAGTTAGAGGAGGGGATGTGTGAGACATAACAGAGGTAGAATATTCTATGATCTAAGATAGGAGTAGTTAGGCGTTTCAGGAAGCATTTCAGGAAGTGTTTCAGGGAGAAATAATCTAGGTGGGGTTTGGGGCTATGTCTAGTATAATGTGTATCATGTTGGGTTTGGAGGGTGAAGGGTTTCAAGGGTTCTTATACATCTTTGAGCACATAGTTCTAAGGAAACACTAGAAGAAGGGGGTAAAATGTGATCTGGGTAGATGTTTGAGACTAGGGAGAGGGGTTATCCAAGAGAGGGGGAGTGTGGGAATAGGAAATACTATTATCCAGGGTATGACCATTGAGTGGGGATGTTGAGGGCCTTGGGCTTTGCTGACAAGGGAGCCAGAGGTATGGGATTTAGTCTTGAGGTGTGACAGCCTTGTGATTGATGGTTGCTGGTTTTCTGGGTAGATCAGGATTGGCTTACCACAACACACATCTTCGGTTTGTAGCTGATGGATTGGGTGAACAAAACTCTTATGTCACTGGACTGCATTCTTCCTGAGCAGCTTTGTGCATTCCCGCCCGCGCTATCCCCGCATGGACATTCTACCGCGCTTGCCCATATAAATCACCACATCCGCCCCAGTTTTGAAGTCCTGCCCCCACAATCTTCCCACACATTTGCCTGCTCCCACACTCGACACATACACATACCATCCACTCCTCCTTTCCCACACATCACCTCCCATTCAATATGGTAGCTCGTGATTTCTGCACTCGACTCGGACTACCCTGCGTCTATTCCCGCGCTGGTCGCGCCTGTAATAACTGTCAAGATTTGAAACGCCGATGCTCCGCCTTCACCCCTAAATCTGACAGCTCCCGCAGAAACCGCGAATCACAAAACCGTCCGTCGCCATCTGGATCGCGAATCTCTCGTGCGGAACGTTCCCCGTCTGCTATCTTGGTCAGTTCCCGCACCAAGTCGCCCTCCGCACACGGTGAAGACCTTATGACGCCTCTGCCAAATCGTGCCAATTGCTCAAGCGCTAAAGACTACGTCCAACAAGCCCAGGCATGGGTCCGTAAACACGGCGTCAACAAGCGCCTCAAACGCCCTCAAGAACCCGCATCAACCTCTGCCGCTGGACCATCGTCAGCTGCCAGGCCTTCTCCCACTACTGGTTCAAAACGCCCCTCAGCGGATTCCTTGGATTGATCCCCAAAGCGTCCATGTCCTGCCGGTTTGCAGACTATTGGCCTCGCAGCTCGCTTTTCCGCTTGTCCGCGTGAACCGACACCAATCATTCTTTCTCCAGAGCCCACATTTCCCCAGGCTCCTGGTAGGTAACTTTCCGCTTCTACTTGTTGTGTCACCGCTAACCATTGAACGCTTTCTGCTTCAGCCACCCCAGCAAGGGACACCAAGATGGCACCAAACAACCCGTCCCATACCCCTTCCGGTTCACCGCCTAGTTCTCCCGGTTCGGTTCCGCACACTGAAATTCCGCAAGCCGGAGCCACCCGTGCCTCTTTGATCCACACATTGGAGTCCACGGACCCGCCTTCTCTGCCGGCCGATGCCACTCCAAAGGCACCTAGACTTCTTGCCCCGCTGTAAGACTCAAAAGGTGTCGTGAGACCCTTTTGCTGAATGGCGAAAGGTATGGATGAGGTGCAAACTCTGCCTTTCTGGATATCAGAAAACAAGACCACCAAGCTAAGCTTGGCAGTTTTATTCAGTGATAAGGATATGTCCAGAGATGAAGAGTATAGTTGGATTGTATGGTGGAATGTTCTGAGTGTCTAAGAAACAGATGAGGAGTCTGAAATGGGCAGAAAATACTGATGACTTGGATGGGGCTTGAACCCAGGTCTGTGAGCAGAGGGTATATAAAGTAAAAAAGAGAAGGTCAAGGTTTGAAAGCTATGCTTCCACCAGGATTGGAACCCAGTACCTTGAGAGGCTTGTGAAAGGTTTGTGAAATCAACTATGAGTGTGAATTGCAAGTAACTGTGATATGTATGTGTAATAAATAACTGTGACAGGTGAGTAGATGGATGATGGGAGCCAGATGGCATGAGGGAGGAAACAACTGGCAGGCAGAGGCCTCCTTATATAGTAAACTGAGAAGGGGTCTAACTTCTAGGGGGTTACATGAGATTCATATGTATGCAATATCAAAACAGTGGCCAACTTGTGGTTGAGTGGAATCAAAGGAAGGAAATAAAAGAAACAAAGGAATTCAATATGAGGTATTCAATATCCTATGCAAAGTATCCTAGAGATGAGTTGTGTGTAAAATCATATGTGAAATACTCTGTGAACTGTCCCGGACTAGCATGTGAAAGGTGTGATCCGTGTATCTTCTGATCCAGTAGAGATATGAAGGTGGTTCCAGTTGGTGACTAGGGGTTATTTTGGACGTAGATTCCATTTCTGCCGTCCATTTGTTCCTATCTTGAGGCGTTTAGAGAGTACCAATAAAAGTTTTAATTTTTCTCCTACAAACACAGGAATAACAACTACACCGCCAGCCACCACTACACGAGCCGTGTCCCCTGACTCTCCAACTCCGCGTCCTCTAGCCTTGTCAGTACCTATCCATTTGCCGCTGCCCGCTGAACCAGCTGCGGACACCAAAGCTGGGTTGCTAAATCGACAAATTGCGGAGATTTCCAGCAACCTGTTGCGGTTCTGTTTTCTTTTTTCTTCTTTTTCTTTTTCTTTTTCTCTTGTCATTGCAATGAAACTGATCCTTCCACGCACGTACTCACCATCCTCGTCCGTTGAGCTAGTTTCATTGCAAGACAACCTACGCGACACCTTCCCCAAAAATCCCCTCTGGGAGGAAGCCGTATTCCCTGTCGCCGCCGTACTCGAATACGTAGGCGCCTTCCGCAAAATGTACCATGCTTTGCTTCACATTTCCGCAGTAGCACCCGCACAACGCCGCCGTAGGTACGCCACCTTCCTTGTCAGCATCAACCAACTTGTTGAACGCCTTGAGCTAGCCGTTGTTGTTCCCACCGACAAACGTACTCTCCGGGCTTGACAGAACTTAGAGGAAGCGCTGCGGAACAAGCTGCACCCCGCACAGTCTACCGCCGCAGAGTACAACGCCCCTATCCCTGCGGAGCGCATCCCTACGGAGGGTACCTGCCGCTCCTCTGAATCCAAACTTCCCTAGCTTCTCTTTTCCTGCTTTCTCTTCTCCTTTTGTCATTCCCCCTCCTTGTATATAGCCCTATCCTGCGGAAACAATGATCGTAATACACGCACAATCTGAGCTCCGCACCCGGATAGTTTCCGCCTAGACAGAGGGAACTGAGAAACCAAAGCAAAGTGAGCAAAAAGGTTCGCCATCCCAAAAGAAATAATTTTATAAGTGCCTGGCCCGCCGCAGAAAGAGAACCGCTTTATGTTATGAGCTGCACCGCGCGCCATAGCCTACTCTGGGGGACATGTCACTCTTGTACATACATGTCACAGCTCCCTTCCATAAGGAGGAGCCGGGGAGAGATTCTCTCACTCTCCCCATCTAGCAATCTACATCATCCTAGGTCAAGTACTAGAGTCCGGTCCTTCTCTCCCATAGATCAGTCATAACATATTGCTAGATCTTTCTTTTAGCGCGGAGACGAGGACAGAAAGAACAACAAACAGAAACTGAATCAAGGAACCCCGAAAAAACCACACACCAGAACCAAACAGAAACAGAACCCACCTCAAACAGACCCAAACCAGAAACCCCGAGACGCCGCCTGAAGATGGATGCCGCGGCCCTCCAAGCCCAACTCGCCAACCTCATGGCAGTTGTGAACGAAGAACAAGAACTACGTCGTCAAGCGGAGGCCGCACGTGTGGCCGCCGAGGCCGCCCGTCAACAGGCCGAGGAAGCGCATCGTCAAGCCCTGGCCCAGGACCCCGCCCAGGCGCCGGCACCTGCAGCCCCACCTGGAGGAGGACAACCACCAAACCGCGGCCCAAAGATTGGCGTACCCGACAAGTTTGACGGGACCCGAGGCATGAAGGCTGAAGTCTACACAAGTCAAGTTAGCCTCTATATTGCCGCCAACCCGACCGCATTCCCGGACGACCGAACCAAAGTTGTGTTTGCTCTGTCGTATCTGACCGGCCAGGCGAGCAGCTGGGCCCAACCAAAGATGTTCAAGGCCTGCAAAACCAGCCCCGACGCCCCAGCGGTCGTGTATCAGGAGTTTACGAAGGCGTTTGAGGCGATGTACTACGACACGGAGAAGAAGACAACGGCAAAGAGGGCGATCAGACAGCTCAAACAGACCAAATCGGTCTCTGAATACACCCACCAATTCACCATCCACACCCACAACACGGGATGGGAGTAGAGATCGCCAAGTGGACCCGGGTACCCGCCGCGTGTCCGGGCACCCGCGGTGTTTTTTGTGATATTCAGACACCCGTACCCGTACACGGCACCCGCGGGCGGGTACCGGCGGTACTTTTTGCGGGTACCGCGGGTACTTCTGCTTTTTTTTATCCAACACCCTCACTCGATGACAGCTACAGACTGTTCATCGGGAGTGATGGTTCCTCCCGATGACCGGGCTCTGTCCCAGTCATCGGGAGGGTTGTTTCCTCTCGATGACCGGGGCAGATCCTGGTCATCAGGAGTGATGGTTCCTCTCGATGACCGGGATAGACCCCGCTCATCGAGAGGCTTGTTTCCTCTTGATGACCGGGATAGATCCCGCTCATCGAGAGGCTTGTTTCCTCTTGATGACCGGGGTCTGTCCCAGTCATTGAGAGGAAACAACCCTCTCGATGAGCGGGTTCTTTCCCGGTCATCGAGAGGGTTGGTTCCTCACGATGACCGGGTTCTGTCACGGTCATCGAGAGGGTTGTTTCCTCTCGATGACCGGGTCCTGTCCCGGTCATCAAGAGTGTTGTTTTCTCTCGATGACTGGGTTCTGTCCCCGTCATCGAGAGGGTTGTTTCCTCTCGATGACCGGGATCTGTCCCGGTCATCGAGAGGGCTAATTCCCCTTGATGACCGAGATCTGTCCGGGTCACCTAGAGGGTTCAATTCCTCTCAATGACCGGGGTCTGTCCCGGTCATCGAGGGGGTTGATTCCTCCCGATGACCAGGATCTGTCCCGGTCATCAAGGGAAAACAACCCTCCCGATGACCAGGACAGATCCCGGTCATCGGGAGGGCTGATTCTTCTTGATGCGGTCATCAAGAGGGCTGTACTATTCCTCTCGATGTCATCGAGAGGGCTGATTCCCCTTGATGACCAGAATCTGTCCCGGTCATCTCGAGGAATCAACCCCCTCGGTGACCGTAAAAGCGGGTACCCGGGTGCCATGAAGACCCGCCTGGCGCGGGTATTTTTGGCGGGTATCCGGGTACCTTGTGCTTTTTTGCCAGAAATCCCGCACCCGGACCCGTACACGGCACCCGCGGGCGGGTACCCGACACTGGGTCGCAGGTACCCGCGCACGGGTGCCAGGTACCCGCCCGCGGGTCCTGACGGCGATCTTTAGATGGGAGGCCGCCACCCTTGTCAGCCACTATACGCAAGGCCTCAAGAAGGATGTCCACCTCGCGCTCGTCCTTGCCAGGACCCAGTTTGCGACCCTAGCCGATGTTTCCAACCTTGCCTTGCGGATTGACAACGAAATCGGGGGCTTCGACTACATTGGGAACCCGATCACCCCCAAACCCCGCGACCCGGACAGCATGGACATCTCAGCGGTGCGCGGACAGCTTACGGCGACAGAGAAGTCCCAGATGATGCGCGCGGGCCAATGCTTCCGGTGTGGCAAGAAAGGCCATCTAGCGAGGGAATGCCCGACTAAACCGAAGAAGGGGAAGTCCAAGGAAGCAACCCGGATTGCCGAGTTGGAAGAACAGCTCCGTCGACTCACGATGTGGTCATTATTCCTGTGTTTGTAGGAGGAAAATTCAAACTTTTATGTGTACTCACAAAACGCCTCAAGATAAAGCCAAATGGAAAGCAGAAATGGAATCTAGGACCAAAATAACCCCTAGTCACCCACTGAAACCACCCTCATATCTCTACCGGATCAGAAGATACGCAAATCACCCCTTTCACGCACCAGTCCGAGTGGGTTCACACACAGACTCAACTCTTGGCTACCATACTTGGCATAGTGCATACGGCACATGAATTACTTTTCTTCCTTCCTTTTATCAGTCCTCACCTCCTATTTTCTCTTTGCATATGTTTGTTTCTCATTTGCATACCTATGGTCTTGGAAAATCCTTGTATGAATATATATGATCCTGTTTGCATATCAAAGGGACGCATTGTAGATAGACTAGCTAAATTCCCTCAGTTTTACTTTCTCACCAGCCAAATTCCCTCAAAGCTGCTCCCCTGGAGCTAAATTCCCTCATCATTGTCTATATAAGGAGGCCTCTGCCTGCCAGTTGTTTTCTCCTCATCCCATCAGGGGACATTCCCCCTCAGATCCTCATGCCATCCGGCAGTCTATATTCCCTACTTACTTATCACCACTCATATTATCCTCTATCCATATCACAGTTACCAGTTCATATCATCACTCAGTTTCACATACCTTTCACACTTTATTTGAAATTTATATCACCACTCAGTCACACACCTTTCACCAGTAACCAGTCCCCGGTTCCACTCCTGGTTGAGCTTAGCTCCCTCTCACCCTCATCACTCCTCACTTTCTGAACTTATATACCCCCCAGGCCAAGGACCTAGGTTCAAGCCCCACTCGAGACATCAAGTCACCGTCACCTATCACATACATCAGTAACCCCATCAACCTCGGACATCAACAACAATCCTCTTATATATCTCATCTTCGAACATATCCTATCACAAAATAAATTGTCAAGCTTACCTTGGTGGTCTTGTTTTCTGATATACAGAAAGGCAGAGCTTGCACCTCATCCATACCTTTCGCCATTCAGCAAAAGGGTCTCACGACACCTTTTGAGCCTTACAACGATAGGGGAGGGTACGAGTGATGGGGCCGGCAGAGCGGAGCGGTCAAAAAATGGCGATGCTCAGGCGTGACGGTTGTGCCACACCTGAGCAGCGATGATGTTGTAGTAGCTGATATAGGGGCAAGTGTTATCCACCCCAACAAACTCGACCCCCGTTTGTTTCTATCAGTAGTAATCCAAACCACACATCATCCTTTAGCCACACCCATTCGCGCCACTTTCCTTGTTGACTCGGGGGCCACCCACGATGTCATGAGTGACCACTTTATTGACGGGATGGCGCTGCAGGACAGTACCACCCAGTCTGAGAGGACCGTATCGGGATTTGATGGCTTGAGGAGCCAGGCCTCCCGAGAGATCAAACTATCCCTGGATAGCAACCCCACCCCATCGACTTTTATCATTACCAAACTCAAGGACGCCTACGACGGCATTCTCGGAATGCCCTGGATTTGGCAACACGGCCACTTAATCAACTGGCGGAGCCGACGCCTGGTTCAAAACCCCACGGCCAACGACGCGGACCCCATCGCGGCTGCAGACACAGTTTTGTCTTTGCCAACAACAGCCTCAACAGACGGGGACCGGCCCGTGAGGCACGCGAGGCAATATGACGAGGGGGTGCACACTATGTGTGAGATAACACCCCCGCGATGTGAGTCCAGAACCCCCCATTCTCCCAAAGAAATACTAGGAACCGCTGGCAAGCGGGCACATCTCTTGGAACTCCTACAGCAGGTACCGGATGTGGTCGCGAATGCCGCAGCGGATTCATCTTTACCGCAACAAGCCTTGAAGGACGGGGAGGAGCCCGTGAGGCACACTAGGTTAAATGACGAGGGGGTGTACACTTTGTGTGAGATAACACCCCCGCGATGTGAGTCCAGGACCACCCATCCTCACCCAGATTTATTAGGAACCGCTGGCAAGCGGGCACGCCTTCTAGAACTTCCGCTACAGACACCGAGCCCTACGCGCAACGGCAATAATAAGGACCCAGTCGCAGCCACCGCGGTGGCTTCGTCTTTACCGCAACAAGCCTCGAAGGACGGGGAGGAGCCCGTTGTGGTAACCCTGTTCCTGTTCATACTATCACCCTCATATCACCTAAACCCTTCATAAATACCTCATCATTACTTCATATTCAGATTCTACACCCCATTTTACCCCTAGTCACCCACTCATTTCACCTAGGATTTCCAAATGGATCAGCAGTTATTGGCATGTATAGTTTTGGCAAGAATTTTTTCATCATACATATCCTTAGCATTATTACATACATCATTCATTAGTATCATAGCTACATAGGACTGCAGATCTTACATAAACTTCATTACTCATTTTCCCCTTCATATGATATCAGCAGTACATTCCTTCATAGCTCTTGTAGTTATTATCAAATGCTCATCATTATTTCATCTTCTACATAGTTACCTTTCATGTACACTCTTTGGTCATTGCGCCTTCATCATTACTGCTCATCTTCAGATATTGTTACTATGTGCTCATCATGTATCACCCCCCTGTAGTACTTCTCACATATATAAACACCCCTCTAGATGTTGTATCCCCATCATGCACTTTCTACTACATCCCCTCTGTAGCACCTTTTCAACATCACCCTTATATGCACTTTTCACCCACTACACTTTGTATGCACCTCTTCCCCCATACTCTCTGTAGCACCTTTACACATCACACTTAGATAAACTTTCATCACCATAGAAATATATCTCCCAGCATATATCTCATTTCACATCTCAGAGTGACTCCCCAAGAGCTTCTGCTTTTCTCCCCTTCTCACTTCTCCTCTCTCACTCAGTAGGATTGATACACCTCAAACTCATAGTGTTAAAGTCATCTAAGTCAAAGAGAATCATCAGCCACACCCTTTTCTTTTTCTTAGTGTAACCCTCTCTCCATCAGCATTAGTCAAGAGGGCAGCCTCACCAGCACCTGTAGCCTCTTCTACATTATTAGTAGTGTAGTTGACTATTTCCCCTCACAGCTCTTTCCTGATCTTTTAGGAGTTCCACAAGTGGTGTCCCAACAGTGGCTTGATTACCTTTAGATTTTAGTCCTAGTTACCTTTTTCACTACCAGTTCATAGTTCTATCACCTACACAAACCCTTTCCACTCCATTCCTCTTCAGTGCATCAGATCCCAAAACCACAAAACCCATAAAAACAAATTTCTTCAGTTTTATTCCTTCCTCTTCTTTTCCCTCCTCTTCAGAACTCTTTTCTTCCCCAGCCTGTTACCTTTCAATATGTCTATCCACTCTCAAGATGCTGTGCATCCTATCAACAACAACCTAGGAGAAACTTCCAGTAACAACCCAGGGACTTTCTTCAACAATCACTTCCCAACTGCTCCAGAAGATAACAACACTCACCCTACTGGACCAGCCAATCCCCTTCCTGAAAATCCAGTTCCAATCAATCATTTACCCCAACCTACCAACACCTTCAATCAGTACAGAGGCAGCACTGGCCCCAAAAATCCTCAGTTTCAATCTACCAATGCCTTCAATCAGTACAGGGACAACATAACAGGACCTTCTGAAAGCCCTCACCTAGGACTCAGGCAAAGGATCACACCTCCAGCCCCATCTGTATCTTCCAAGAATTCTGTGGTCTACTTTTTGAAGAAGGAAACCAGGATGCCAATCTACAAAGGACCAGTCAAAGGAGTCAAAATCAAGCCCTTGGACAAAGAACTCTGCTTTGATGGAACCAACCTCAGCATTGAAAACTTTATTAACAGGTATGAAAATGTAGGATCAACTGATGGAGCTTCTTCTATAGATTTGGTCAGACAGGTTGTTTCTTTTCTCAAAGGGGAGGCCATCAAGGAAGAAGTGGAACAAATGGAGGCTTACAGGAACCAGAACTGGGAGGACCTCAAGAAGCAACTACTGGACAGATATGGATCCCCACTCCCTTTGGTCAGATATACTAGGAGGGACCTCACCCAACTAGTCAACAGCTCAATCCAGGCTGGAGGAATCAAAACTTCAGAAGAATTCAGGTTGTTCAACAATAAATATTCAGTCATTACTAATTACCTCTTAAGAATGAAACAGTGCTCCCACCTGGAGGAATTCAGAGAATTTCTATTGGATGCCCTTAGCCCAGAACTGGAATCAGCTGTCACCAAGGAACTCATCAAGTGCAATGAAATGCTGGCCTCAGAGGATGGAGGAATGATTCTACCCCCAACTGCAACCATCTGTTCCTTCATAGTCAGAGAAGTCCATTCAGCATCAGTCATGGAAAGGAGAAAACTCTTCAAAATGGCTCTTCCCCAGGATCAAAAGGACTCAACTCTTCCATTAACCAAGGCCCCTCCTTCCACCTCTCAACCCATGGCTCCTCCTTCCAGGTCTCAACCTCAGATTACCACTTCCCAGGCCCCTAAAACTACAGAACAGAAACTAGAGGAAATCACCAAACAATTAGCAGCCCTTACTGCAGGAAAATCAGCCCCACCTCACCTTATTGGAGCAGCCCCTGGCCAACAGTACACCCCTTCTCCTAGGAAAAGACCAAATTTCAAATGCTTCTACTTCTTTCAGAACAAACATGGAAACAGATCTTGCTCTCTTCTAAACTATGATGTGGATTCTGGATTAGTCATCAGGGATGGGAACAGGTACAAATTTCCAGACAACACACCTATTCCTTGGGATACCAGTAGACCTATCAAACCTATAGTGGATCAATTCTCCAAGGACTCTGCTAGGCCCACCATCATCTCCTCCTTTGGCCAACTTGAAGAACTCACCCAGGATATCAACTCAGACCAAGACATTAAGGATGGACAGTACTACAGGCTTCCAGATCAGACCTTAATTCCATGGGACACCAGCAGGCCTATTCTTTCAGTAGTGGAAAATTTTGCCAAGGAATCAGCTCAAATATTCTCTTCATTTGGACAATTGGAAGAAGCTAGCTCACCTGAACAACTTACCACTTATGAGGCAGACCTTGGAGAAAGAAACAAAGGATATATGGATCAGAATCAATCAGCCCAACCAGACAAAAGTATCAACAATGGAATCACTACCTCCATGGATATGGATACCCAGGATTTACCCAACATCACCAAGCCTCCAGTTTCTTCAGTTTCTCCAGTTTATACAGCCTCTTCAGTTTCTCCAGTTTCTCCAGTTTCTCCAGTTTATCAACAGACCCCATCTTCCAATCACATATTCCAGGACTCAGGCAAACAGGACTCTACCCCTTCAACTAAAGACAAACCAGTGAATTACACCTATTTGGAGAACACTTTGGACAAGGAATACCCAGGATTGGAAGAAAGGATACCATTTGAAGAAATAAAATCAGACAATCTTGCAGGATACATGGAAACAGAAAATGAAACAACCCAGGAACTGGTCACTCACTACTCTTGCTCCCTTGGATATTTCACCCCTAACATCAATGGAAAACCCCATCAGGCCATTCAGGAAACTGGATCAATGGAAAATTTCATACCTGAGGAGCTGGCTCATCAACCTGGATTGGAACTCACTGCTAGAGAGGAATCACTATCAATCATGGACTCACCTGGACAGAATTCTCTAGTATCAATTACCCCTCCCAACAATCAGGACTGGAAAATCAATATTCAATCCAACATAAATCAAACTGGTTCAGCCTTTACTCCTCTAAAAAAATCAACTCAGTGGACCAACCTATTCAAATTTCCCCCAATCCTCCTCTCAGTTTTCCACCATTTTTCCCTACTCCAAAAATTACTCCAAGTTGGCTGTCAGTTGGAATCAAGCACTTTTTCTTTGGTCAGCTTCTGGGGACATCAGCTAAGTTGGGGGAGGACCAGCATCAGAAAAGAAACATTTCAAACACCAACAAAACTTCTGGAAACAGCAACCTGGAATTTCAAAATTTTTACAACTCCCTTTTTCATGAAATTTTGCAGCAAAACAACTTACCATTTCATCAAACAGTTCCTTCACTCCTTTCAAACCATATACCCATCCTTGAATCTCTCCATCCAGCTTCAATCCACAGGAAAAATTCAGAAATCTACAGATTAGGACCTAATTCTTGGTGGTCAGTACTTGAGATAAGGGCATACTATCAGTTTTTTCTAGCATCAAGGAGTCGCGCGAAGGTATCCGGAGGCGTCGAAACAATTGAATTTTTGGATATAGGAGGACTAGCGAAGGACAATGGAGTTGACTGGCTAGGACGCGATGGGAGGACGAACAACGATGGGCTTCCCTTCAGACTACTTGGAATTATAAAAGCAGGAGGCATTCATGGGCTCTCTCTCTTGAACGCGGGCACTTCGGAGCCAGCCTTTTCTTCTTTCGGAACGAGTCCGAGGCCTTCACACATGGATTCCCATCGGTCATTCTCAACTAGCTACTCTGGTATACGACCCGAAGTGGATCATCGCTCTCACAGCCTCTCAATTAGCGACTCTGTCGTACGAACTGGAAGGGATTACCTTCTCTCGGATACTAGGACGTTGTTACCCGAACCTTATTGGATTCTTTTTCCCGTCGGGCTTGCCACAGAGAAGTTACTTAGGATTTGCATTGTCTCTACTACCAAGAGGGTGTTCAAACTTCATCCATCATGGAGGCACCTCGATTCTCAATATTATGAACATATTAGATACTCAAAACGTTTGCGAGGATATCCTCTTTCATTTGGCATCGAAATTGGCATTATCGCACGACTGGAGGACTTCCCGTCAATCTGGGAACCCCTTCCAGACCCAGATCTGAGCCAAATTTCGCAGGGAAATTTAGGCTTTGAGACTCTGGGAGGCTCTCAGATTGCTCCCAGATTGCGACGGGAAGTCCTCCACTATTTCAGCAGATATGTGCCTCTCTTTGCGCTATCTTTGCTTGGTTGGACTTGATAGGTTCCCATTTGGACACACTCCAGAAGCTGCAAAAACTTCCGCGCTCGACATTTCGGGCTGATTGTTAGCTCAATCGAACCGCAAGAGCTCCTTCTTTCTTTTGATATAAAAATTAACCGAATTCATTGACTTGTTTCTCTTTAAAAACACAATTTTCTTTCTCAATTCATTTTCGACGCCGGTGCGCGACCCGGATTGGTTGTTTTCTCACTCTCTTTTCGACGCCGGTGCACGAACCGGTTTAATTTTTCTTTCCTTTTGAGTTCTTTTCCCTTTCTTTTCCTTTTCCTTTCTTTTTTTTTTTTTTTTTTCTTTTCTTTATTCCCTTACCCCATGAGTTTTGGACGACTAAAACAAAGATTGGCGATATCTACTCGTTGCGCCTAGGAACAGACTCGCCGCAGCCGCGCCCAATCAAGTAAAACTGGATCAGCATTGTTATGGAGCATCAACAACATCCTCAGGAATAAAATTAGTATAAATAAGGACCTCTAGTCACCTCATAATGGGGGGGAACCTGAAAAGGGATTATGGATCAAGGAAAATAAAATAATCATGGATGGAACTTACTCCCCTCTTTTCTTTTCTGAATATTACTCTCCTTCAACTCCCTTCAGACCCTTTATTCCTATTAAATCTGAATATTACTCCCCTTCAACTCCCTTCAGACCCTTTATTTCTATTAATCTAAAAATTACTCTCCTTCATATCCCTTCAAGATTTTTTCTGTTATTATCATCTGGAAATTACACTCCTTCCCCAATCCTTCTTCAGATTTTTTTCCCTTCTCTTCATGAGCACTACCTCAGATAAAAATTCCTCACTCCTCTTTATGCCACTAGGATTATTCTTCATTCATAAAAATCTTTCAAACATATACTTCACCTTTCTGGCCACATTGGACTACTTCTACTTGCCACTTTGGTCTACTTTTTTTCCTTTTTTTGCCACTTTGGGACTCCTTCTTACTTCAGATACTCCAACCATTCCTACATATAAAACCCACTTCATACATATAAAGTGTAGTTGACTATTTCCCCTCACAGCTCTTTCCTGATCTTTTAGGAGTTCCACACCGTGAGGCACGCTAGGTTAAATGAAGAGGGGGTGCACACTTTGTGTGAGGTAACACCCCCGCAATGTGAGTCCAGGACCCTCCCTTCTCATCTGCATTGGTTAGGGACATCTGGCAAGCGGTTATCTCTGTTGAAAAGTGTAGGAACCCAGCCGTCCGTTGACACCGCAAAGGTGGCGTGGTCTACGTCCGCAAAAATTGCCGCAGAGGCAAGGAAGGGTGACCCGGAGATTTCGACCAAAGAACTAGTTCTCCAACGGTATCACCAGTACTTGAATATGTTCCACAAATCCGGGGCCCAAAGACTGCCCCCCAGAAGGAAGTACAAATTCCGCGTGGACCTGGTTCCAGGTGCACTGCCGCAGGCCAGCTGGATCATCCCGTTGTCGCCGGCTGAGAACGCGGCACTCAACGTGCTGATCCAAGCAGGCCTGGAGCACGGGACCATTAGGAGGACGACTTCCCCATGGGCAGCACCGGTCCTATTCACAGGGAAAAAGGACGGCAATCTTAGGCCATGTTTCAACTACAGAAAGTTAAACGCGGTTACGGTCAAAAATAAGTACCCTCTCCCGTTAAGCATGGATTTGGTGGATAGCCTACTTAATGCCGACACGTTCAATAAGCTTGATCTCCGCGACGCGTACGGCAACCTACAAGTGGCGGAGGGGGATGAAGAAAAACTGGCGTTCGTGTGTAGGGCCGGCCAGTTCGCGCCGTTGACCATGCCGTTCGGCCCTACGGGGGCCCCCGGATTCTTTCAGTTCTTTATCCAGGACATCCTACTGGGGCGCATCGGCAAAGACACGGCGGCGTATCTTGACGACATAATGATCTACACCCAGAAGGGTTCAGACCACGAAGCGGCGGTAAGCAGTATACTCGACATCCTCAGTAAGCACACATTGTGGCTTAAACCGGAAAAATGCGAATTCTCGCGGGACAAAGTAGAATATTTGGGTTTACTGATCTTTTGTAACCAAGTGCGAATGGACCCAGGGAAGGTCAACGCGGTGTCCAACTGGCCGAACCCCACAAATACTACGGAGTTACAACGCTTCATTGGGTTCGCCAACTTCTACCGGAGATTCATTGACCATTTCTCTGGGACTACACGGCCATTGCATGACCTGACAAAGGACAACCAGCAATTTAGGTGGGATGCGCGGTGCCAGAAGGCCTTTGATACCCTGAAGACAGCATTCACAACGGCACCGGTGCTTAAGATAGCGGACCCGTACCGTCCATTCATCCTGGAGTGCGACTGTTCTGATTTTGCTTTGGGAGCGGTATTGTCTCAGGTCTGCGAACGGGACGGGGAGCTTCATCCAGTAGCATTCCTGTCGAGGTCCCTGATCCAAGCCGAGCAGAATTACAAAATCTTCAACAAAGAAGTACTGCTCGCCATTGTCGCGTCTTTCAAGGAATGGCGACATTACCTAGAGGGAAACCCCAATAGGTTGGAGGCCATAGTTTATACTGACCACCGCAATCTGGAAAGTTTTATGACGACTAAGAAGTTGACGCGCCGACAGGCGCGATGGGCTGAGACCCTTGGTTGCTTTGACTTCAAGATCCTGTTCCGACTGGGTCGACAAGCCGGCAAACCGGACGCGCTGTCACGACGCCCGGATCTGGCCCCAAGGCGTGAGGACCGGCTCAGTTTCGGGCAGCTGCTGCGACCGGAGAACATCACGGCGCGGACATTCGCGGAGGTCGCGGAGGCCGCAGAAATCGACGAGTCAATAGACCTGGAAGACGCCGACCGATGGTTCCAAGTGGATGTGCTGGGGGCGCAAGAGCAACAGACGGGCGAGGCAGTTGCAAAGACGGGGGAAGTCATCTCAGATACAGAATTGCTGAATCTAATTCGTGAAGCTACACCTGAGGACCCTAGACTGACAAGCCTGATAAGTGACTATGCGGAGGACGCAGGACAACAGCACCAACAAGAGTACACGGTACACAAGGGGTTAGTCTATTGGCAGGGTCGGATAGAGGTGCCAGCCAATGACAGCATAAAGACGGCTACTCTTCAAGGCCGTCACAACAACCGCCTAGCGGGACACCCCGGGAGAGCCAAAACCTTAGCGCTAGTGAGACGCTGCTTCTCATGGCCGTCAATGAAGAAATTCGTCAATCGATACGTTGACGGTTGCGACCCCTGTCAGCAAGTGAAACCATTGCTCCAACGGCCTTTTGGAACGTTGGAGCCCCTCCCAATAGCAGCGGGGCCCTGGACCGACATCTCTTACAATCTGATAACGGATTTACCTGAATCCAACGGCGCGGATTGCATCCTGACGGTGGTGGACCGACTGACGAAAATGTCCCACTTCATTGCCTGCAATAAATCAACCAATGCGGAGGGACTAGCAGATCTGATGACGCGTCACGTATGGAAGCTCCACGGGACGCTGTGGAACTCCGTTTGTGCCAGGCGGCGGCAGTTGTTGGAGGGGAAAAGTTTGGGGATGCCCTCCGGGAATTGGTCGAAGAGGGGAATGAAATCTGTAGCGATGAGGTGAGAAAGGGGTGATTTACGACGGCGTTGGAGGCGCGTCGGCGGGTGTTTGTTTTGAGGAAAGGAAAGGGGGAGTACCGGCGAAAGCGGCCGGTGGTCGTGATCAAAAAGGAGTGTCAGAGAGTGCCCACTGAATGAGGGGTTTAGGAGGCGAAGATCGTCGAAAAACGCCGGGGAAACGTGGCCAGAGGGATCAGGGATGAGTTGGGAAACGCCAAAGCGTGATCAGAACGTGTCCGACGCGTCGTTGGGATGGATAAAGCTCCAGGAAGGCGATTGAGGGCGCAAATGATGATGATCAATAAAATTTTGATGGAAAAAATACGGTTCAGAGTGATCCCATGCCGCCCCCATCTTCTGAGTTCGGGCTGAACTCAGATTCCGGGGTCGCGACATGCTGCGGGACAGCTCATCATGCCCCGCGCGTGCAACAAACACAAGAAAGAGAAAACAAACAACCAAAGACAAAACCAGACAAAACCAGCAAAACCAAAAACAAACAAGCAAAACCAACCCACCACATAACAGAACATCCAAACACGCGCATATAAGAAATAAA
The DNA here is from genome assembly GCF_026914185.1 of Puccinia triticina. Lineage (NCBI taxonomy): Eukaryota > Fungi > Basidiomycota > Pucciniomycetes > Pucciniales > Pucciniaceae > Puccinia > Puccinia triticina. The sequence continues at coordinate 265,942 of NC_070570.1, read as the reverse complement.
ACAACAGGTAAGAACAAAAATAAAGGAAAGAAGGAAACAAGGAAAAAAAAGACAAAACCAAATAGGGAAAGGGAACCGGCGCGTCAAAGCGCGCGCGCCCGCCTGAGATCCAATGATGTCGAGTCTTGACGCGCGTCGCGCCCAGGAAAATTGATCCCTCCACGCGTCTTGAGGTCTTCCGCACGCCATCGCGAAATTTGATCTTGACACCGCGTGTACCAGATAGCGCACCACAACGCCCAAGACAATCATATCAGACCGGGGGAGCGTGTTCATATCGCAAATCACGCAGGAACTGAGCAAGCGCATGGGAATCCGTCTGTGCCCGTCCACGGCCTATCACCCACGCACAGATGGCCAATCAGAAATCGTGAACAAGGCCATTGAACAATACTTGCGGCATTTCATTGGGTACCGACAGGACGATTGGGAGCCCCTGCTAGCGACGGCTGAGTTTGCGTACAATAACAGCGAACACCAATCCATAGGGATGTCGCCGTTTAAAGCCAACTACGGATTTGACCCTACCTTTGGCGACGTGCCAAACCCCGACCAGTGTTTGCCGATGGTGGAGGCGCGCATGAAGAACCTCACGGAAACGCAAGATGAATTGAAGGCCAGCCTGGAAGCAGCGCAGGAATACATGAAGAAGCAATTCGACCGCAAAGTCAGGAGGACCCCAGAGTGGAAGGCCGGAGACGCGGTGTGGCTGGATAGTCGCCATATCTCAACAACAAGACCGAGCGCCAAACTGGCACATAGATGGCTAGGACCTTTTTCCGTTTCATCAAAGGTTTTGCTGTCTGTTTATAAGCTAACCCTCCCCACGTCCATGCGCGGTGTGCACCCCGTGTTCCATGTGTCAAAGCTTAGAAAACACAAAACAGACACGATACCGGGCCGGAATGCGGACGGACCAGGGCTGGTGGTGATCAAGGGGGACGAGGAATGGGAGGTAGAGCAGATTTTAGACTGTGGGAAGAGAGGGAAACGGCACGAATACCTGATTGGTTGGAAAGGTTATGGACCAGAAGAAAACTCTTGGGAACCAGAGGATCATTTGGCGCATTCAAGAGAACTACTCGGTAATTTCAACACAAAATTCCCGACGGCAGCGGCGAGGCACAGGAGGTCCAGGAGGTTTAAATGAAGGCTAAGCTTTTTTACCCAATGGGTTTTTTAATGCTGCCTGGGGACGAGAACGCAGAGCCGGGGGCTTGGGCGTTAGGGGCGGAGTAGTGTTATGAGCTGCACCGCGCGCCATAGCCTACTCTGGGGGACATGTCACTCTTGTACATACATGTCACAGCTCCCTTCCATAAGGAGGAGCAGGGGAGAGATCCTCTCACTCTCCCCATCTAGCAATCTACATCATCCTAGGTCAAGTACTAGGGTCCGGTCCTTCTCTCCCATAGATCAGTCATAACACTTTAGTCCCCGCACTTGCTTTTTCCATTTTATTCTTCTTTTTTTTTTTTACCCTTTTACCGTTGTAAGACTCAAAAGTGTTCCTGAGAACCTTTTGCTGAATCGAGAAGGAGATGATGGAGGTGCAAACTCTGCCCTTCTCTATCAGATAACAAGACCCACCCAGCTAAGCTTGGCAAGTTTTATTCAAGTGATAGGTCTGGTCTAGTTCCAGATGAAGTTGTTTGATGACAGGTATGTGAGAGTTGAGAGGGTTTATGATGACGGAAAGGGTGAAAGTTGACTTGATGTTTCCGGTGGGGGTTGAACACAGGTCCTCGAGAGGGTGATATAAGAAGTTGAGAGGAGTGTCTGGGCTGAGAAGGGTATATGTCTCAGTCGGGAGTTGAACCAAGAACCAGGTAACTCGTGACAGGTGTGTGATATGCAACCAGTGATATGAGAGTATGAGAATATGAGAGTGAGCTCAGTGGTTATTGCAGATAAGAGGGATGATAGGGTATGTTATAAAAGTGTAAGGGTGATGATAATGGCTAATGGGTGATATCTGTATAACTGGTGGGTACTGAACTGAGGAAAAACAACTGGGGGGGGAAGAGCTCCTTATATAGACAAATGTGAGGGATTTTAGCTACAAGGGGGACCCTGGATGAGGGATTTTAGCTGGTGGGCTGCGTACAAGTGGTGTCAGAAGATACTAAGTACAGGCAGAAAGTGGGGTGAGAAATGAAAGATGATGTCATACTAATGCAAGGAGCGCATAAACGAAGTGGGGAAATGTCAAATACAGAAGAAATGGGGTTGGTCCCCTGCATATGCAGTGGATTTAAGAGGGATAGAAAAGAGTATGTGTTTGGCTGGGGCTGAGTATGCATATACTTGGGAAAGGTGACTTGAGGGGTGTGACAGGTTGATGACTGGGGCTGGCCGTGTCCATGAGGGTCCAAGAGGGTGTAACTTCCAATCCAGAGGGGTTCCAGTGACGCTTCCAGTGGTGAGTAGGGGTAAAATTGGCCGTAGAATCCATTTCTGAGGTCCATTTGGTGGTATCTTGAGGCGTATTGTGAGTAATTATGTAGTATAGAAAAAAACTTTTGATTTTTCACTTTTCCGTCTACCACACTGTGACACAATCCAAAAGGAAACCGCAATCCATGAGAGAGAAATCCATGATAGAAACTGCAATCCACAAGAGAAAAACCAGAGAAACCACAATCCAAAAGAGAAAATTCCGCAAGGTACCTGGTCCGCCCCAGAAGGAGTTTTCCTCACAAAATCCCCATACCCCGCACCTAGAAATACAGATAGACAACAAGCCAGTGAAACGTATAAAAAAACTGAAACCAAACTCTATAGGATAACAAACATCCTGGGGTGGCTATGTAACCTGGCTGTGGACCAGATAGCGCACCCCCTCACCAATAATCACTTGTGGCTTTTGCCTGCCACGGCCTTCCCCGCCCCAGCCTTTTTACCGCTGTCCCCAGCGGTCTGCAAACGCCGACTTCGTCACAACGGCGGAGGTGCCTGATCCGCACCTTCCCCCTCCGACACAACTTCCAAGCCAGAATCTTCATTGCCAGACGCCGCATCCGTGTCCTCCGCACCGTCTGAGCTTGCCAAAGACAAAGCGTCCTCTGGAACCTGAACCTCCTCCTCAGAGTCATCCGATTCCGCGGTCTGATCGAAATCCGTAGAACCCCGCGCGTAAAACCGCTTGACATGCGTCGCCGCCGTCTGCCGCTTCAAAAGCGTCCCTTCCAGCTCTTCCAACTCGTAACTTCCACCAGGAAATTGCGACGCAATGCGATAAGGACCATTCCATTGGTTAGCAAACAGCTTGCCCCACTGAGACTTGAGACTGCAATTGTAGAGAAGAACCAATTCCCCCTTGCGGAGAGAATCCCGCAAGCAATGAGAACAGCGGCAGTCCCAATACCGGACCGCCTTAGCACAACTCTCCTTGAGGCACGCCGCCGCCTTTGCAATAACTGTATCCCGCCGCAACAGCTGCTCCGCTTGCGCCAAAAGCAAGTCGTCCACCAATTTAACTTTCCACCAGTCTACCGCCAGATACGTGAACATCTCTATATCCACCGGCAAAACCGGCTGGCACCCAAACAGCATCTTGTACGGCAAATACCCTGTTGTCCTCTTAGTGGAAATCCGATCTGCAAACAAAACGGCGGGCAGATACTGCTGCCACTTCTTACCGTCTTTGCCACACAGCTTCACCAGAGCGCTCTTGATCGGTTGATGGCTGCGCTCAATCATTCCCGCACCCTCTGGATAGTACTCCGTTACTTTGCCAAACTTAGCGCCACACAACTCCACCAATTTCTGCAAGCCACCACAAAATTCTGCACCACCGTTGTGGTAGACGGAAAAGTGAAAAATCAAAAGTTTTTTCTCATACATATATTTACTCACCCTGGGCCTCAAGATACCACCAAATGGGCCTCAGAAATGGATTCTACGGCCAATTTTACCCTTGGTCACCACTGGAAGTGTCACTGTAACCCCGCTGGATTGGAAGTTACACCCTCTTGGACCCTCATGGACACGGCCAGCCCCAGTCATCAACCTGTCACAACCCTCAAGTCACCTTTCCCAGGTATACACATACTCAGACCCAGACAAACACATACTCTTTTCTATCCCTCTTACCTCCACTGCTTATGCAGGGGACCAACCCCATTTCTTCTGTATTTGACACGTCCCCGCTTCATTTATTGTCAGCCTTAGAGTCATCACAGCTGACCTAAAAGCTGCCTGTTCTACCTTTGTTACATATAAATTACTTTATATATTTTTCATCTTAAGAGACAACCTTGTTTTGACTTCATATTCTGTTTCCTCATGCAATTTTAACCCTAGTTACAACTTATTAATTCATTGTAACTATACTCCTTCCCTGAGTTATTGAGTTGTGGCGCGCTTGCGCAGTTGTGACGTGTCAGCACTACCAGGCGCACCAAACCACATGTACATATGTAAATTACATAAGCAAACTGTGAAAATTTTCGTAGTCAGGATCCCCCTTGCCTGAGGCGGATCTACAGACTTCAGCACACCAGAACCACCACCCAGATAACTCCAGGATCACCACCAAAGAGCCTACTATACTCCCAGTATACCTACCGTCACAGGCGCCTAGGATATTGACAGTAAGTAACTTCTTTCACTGAACCTTGTTTATCTCAGAGGTAAAACTCTGTGTCTTGCTTGATCTGCTCTTTCTTCCGGTTTTGCCTCCTTCTTGATCACAGGGCTGTCCCTCCAAATCCACAGGCCTTTGCCTCTATCTTGATCACAGGGCTGTCCCTTATTATCACTTGGCCTTTGCCTCAAATCTAGGTTACAGGGCTGTCCCTCAGGTTTCCCTTTAAGAACCTTGACTATCCAGAAGGAAGCTAAAAAATTGTGGCTGGATTAAACTTATCTAATCCAGATACCCTCCTGAGAGGAAGCTGTAGCACTTCTAGCACAGATTAGCTGCACTCTTCTGAAGAGTAGCATTGCCAGTGGACGTGCATGCCCACTAGAATAACCTAGTACTTCTCTTTTTCCTTATCCTACTTGGTTTCTTCCTCTCTTTCTCTTTTTCTCTTATAGTTGTAGTTTCTTTATCCCAAGAAATCTAACTATTGCCCCCCCATTTCTTGTGTCCTGTTGTCACTATAGAGACTCAGGCTCACATTTATGCACCCCTTGCAGCTGCATGCAGTCTTCTGACCCCACCTTGCATTAATCTGACACCACTCATGCACCCCTTGCATGAGGTACCCCTGTATTTGACATTTCCCTGCTTTTTTTATGCACTCCTTGCATCAGTATGACATCATCTTTCATTTCTCACCCCACTTTCTGCCTGTATTTAGTATCTTCTGACACCACTTGTACGCAGCCCACCAGCTAAAATCCCTCATCCAGAGTCCCCCTTGTAGCTAAAATCCCTCACATTTTTCTATATAATGTGAGCCTGAGTCTCTATAGTGACTACAGGACACAAGAAAGAAGGGGGGAAATAGTTGGATTTCTTTGGATAAAGAAAATTGTTGTCGATGGAAAAACCCTTGATTGCATGTATCCTCCCCAACCTCCTCTTGACTTCCGCACACTCTAAATGTGGAGTTTGCCCACCCCACACTCCAACACCCCCCCTCAAACTCCACACCTCTAAATACAACTGTCAGGAAAGGAAAAAGAAACTTTTTATAGGGAACATTCTGAAGGAAAATGAGTGGGGATTGTGAGACAATAGGATAAGAAAATGATTAGGAAACAATGTGAAAAAAAATTGAGTGGGGACTGTTAGAGATAGAAGACAAGGAAGTGAACAAACAAGAATATTTGAGTTATTTTTCAACCTATTGGAGTATCTTGGACATTCAAATAGAATGAAGATTGGCGCCCAATGGTTTGGTGAAGAAATCGGCAAGATTGTCGGATGTCAAAACCCAACTGAGCTTGATGTTGTGCTCTCGGACGGCGTCGTTGACAAAAAAGAAATTGCGTTCTAGGCTCTTCATCCTGCCTTTGGATGTGTTGTCGTCGGAAACCAGTACCGCGGCTTGATTGTCGCACTGAAGTATAGTTTCTGGATTGATCCCGAGTGATTTTATTATTGGGAGTAGAAAAAGGAGAAAGTCAACTGCAGAGCCAATTGATATGAACTCCGCAGCGCATGTCGAAGTCGCCACAACCTTCTGTCGTCGAGAACCCCACGCGATAGGACTTCCCATGAATGACATCACAAAACCGGATGTGGACCGTTAGAATTCGCCACCCCAGTTAGCATTGGCCCAGGTTATTAACTTGTTGTTAGTGTGTTCTAATTTCAGCCGTTTGTTGCAAGTTGTTGCCAAGTATTGTACAAGGTGTTTGAGGGCACCCCAATGTGTCACGTCCGGATTTGCACTGAACCGAGCTAAGAAATTCACCGCAAAGCTTAAGTCGGGCATGGACCCAAGTGCAATGTAGTTGAGAGACCCTATCAAAGATTGGTACAACGTTGCGTTTACTGGTTGATCGTATGAAGTTGAAAGTTTGTCCCCAACGAGTCGAGTGTATGTCGGGATGATTGTTGGTTGTACTTCAGCTTTGAATTTTCTGATTTTTTGGTCTATCAGAAGTGGTTGACTAAGAAAGATTGAGTTGTCTTCATATTCCATTTTGATACCGACGAGTTTTTCCTGTTGATCGTCCCACTTGACCCTTAGATTAGCCTTGAGTTTCTGACGAAGAAGATTGAGTGCCGCATCATCATTGCTAAATACAATCCCGTCATCGACGTGGATCCATATAATGATTATTGAATTCCCTTTCTTATACCGATACAAACATTCCTCAACCTTGTCGCAGGTGAATTCCCATGTATGAAGGAGTCCCCTACAGTGTTTCCACCAGCATCGACTGGCTTGTTGAGTCCCATAGAGCGCTTTTTTTAACTTCAAGACCTTGCCCTTCAGGTTAGGAAAAAGCTCAACAGGAGGATCCACATAGAGCGTTTCTTCTATTGGGCTATGTACAAAAGCGCCGGTGACATTGAATGAATTGATTTTCTACTTATTGATGATCGCCAATGTCAGCAGAAGCCGTAAGGTGGTCAAGGACGCCGTGGGTGCAAAAGTAGATTTCACATCTCGCCCAATTCTTTGTTTGAAGACACGGACGACAAACCTAGCCTTCAGTTTCTCAATTGAACCGTTGTGGTAGACGTAAAAGTGAAAAATCAAAAGTTTTTTCTATACTACATGTTTACTCACAATACGCCTCAAGATACTACCATATGTACCTCAAAAATGGATTCTACGGCCAATTTTACCTTTATTCACCACTGGAAGCGTCACTGGAACCCCTCTGGATTGGAAGTTACACCCTCTTGGACCCTCATGGACACGGCCAGCCCCAGTCATCAACCTGTCACAACCCTCAAGTCCCCTTTCCTAGGTATAAACATACTCAGCCCCAGCCAAACACATACTCTTTTCTATCCCTCTTATCTCCACTGCATATGCAGGGGACCAACCCCATTTCTTCTGCATTTGACATGTCCCCGCCTCATTTATGCACCCCTTGCAGCTGCATGCAGTCTTCTGACCCCATTTCTGCACTCCTTGCATTAGTCTGAAACCACTCATGCACCCCTTGCATGAAGTACCTCTGTATTTGACATTTCCCCGCTTTGTTTATGCGGCCCTTGCATCAGTATGACGTCATCTTTCATTTCTCACCCCACTTTCTGCCTGTATTTAGTATCTTCTGACACCACTTGTACGCAGCCCACCAGCTAAAATCCCTCATCCAGGGTCCCCCTTGTAGCTAAAATCCCTCACATTTGTCTATATAAGGAGCTCTCTCCCCCCCAGTTGTTTTTCCCTCAGCTCAGTATTCCCCAGTTATTTACATACCACCCTTCACACTTACCATCACCTTCACCCATCACTACAACCCTTATATTTGCAAATAACTACTGAACTCACTCTCAAATCTCACATACCTGTCATCGAACAACTTCATCTGGAACTAGACCAGACCTATCACTTGATTAAAACTTGCCAAGCTTAGCTTGGTGGGTTGTCAGCCAGATGCTAGTCTAGACAGCGCAGCGACTGACAACGCCGCGACTACTAGCGGCTTACAGTCACTTGGCCCTAAGCCAAGGAGCGCGAAGGAGCGCGCAGAGACTGCGCGCAGCGAAGCAATCCTTGACAAGAGAAAGACACTCGTCAAGTAAGACTGTCACAGATCAACAGATCTACTAGTATAATTACGAGGGAACCTTCCTTATCGGAGTTTTCCCTCAGATTCGATTTACCAAGCCCGCCAACATTGTAGTTCTCGAAAACTTCGACAACTGCAATTGGGGCCTTCGACATCTCTTTTCTTTTCTCTCTTCCATTCCCTTTCGGTATCAGCGCTTGACCTCGCCCATCTGGTAAGTTCGAGCTCTAGTATCCTTCAAATACTATTCCCCATCAGGAGCGCTGCGAGCCTCCAGTTGACCCTTGTCAACAGCCCCTCCTATAGGAGGCGTGGTTTTATCCTCCCGCTGAAGCGGTAGAGTAGAGTTTCCGACTGATTAGTCGTAGATAGCTTTTCCGCTGTATTCAGAGCGTAGTCACTTTAGAGACCCGCCCTGACATGGGTCTTGTTATCTGATAGTATAGAAGGGCAGATTTTGCACCTCCATCATCCCCTTCTCCATTCAGCAAAAGGGTTTCACAACCACTTTTGAGTCTTACACCTCCGAGTGTTGCTTGATGTCAAAAACAAATCGCGTGCCAATGGAATGTTTTCCTTCTTTCTCTTCAATGTCAAAAGTTGTCAAGACTCGGGCCTCGGCCCTGAGCGCAGGAAGCAGCAGGAACTAAACCCTAACCCCGCAAGGGGGACTGGAGTCCGCGCTTCTCTTAGGCACATGCATATGCATGTTGCTCCCAGGCAGAAGGATTAAGCTAACGCTAATCCTCTGCTCCAAACCAGCCACGTCAGCAATCGACAGAGTGCCTAAGCGACCTAAGCAGACTCAGACACCTACAAGGTAAGTCGAGATGCTAGGATTGTCACAGCTAGGAACGTTACGCTGACAGGACTCTAACTCCTGATACAGTTCAATAACTTCCAAAGCCATAGACCGATTAGGTCCAAGCCTCAGCGACAGGATCACCCACCCCGTTAACGGAGGTAAGTCCTGCGCTGCAGAGTCCAACCAGGGTTGTCAGAAGCTGACCGGAGCACCGCGTACATAGCAGGAGCCGGCAGCACCTGCAACCTCATAGCTCAGATTGGCTAAAGTGTGGAGCGCTAAGCCTACTGAGTCCCCGTAAGAGAACTCATCTTTCTCTACAGCTTCACTCCCTGAAGTCTCAGCGCTGAAGCTCTGCGCAGTGTTCTCAGACCATACCAGACGTACTTGTCCCTCAACCGCCACTGCGCGTGTATAGATGCCCAACAGCCCAATCCCTTTACCAGAGCCGGCCCTGATTCCGCTCTTAGGTAAAGCTTGTTTTTCATTCTTTCTCTAAGTCTCTGAGCCTGTCAGATAGACCAGTCTTTCTCATAATGAAATATACCTCTTAGTTCTGTGGAATCTTACAAAAGTGTCAATGTCAACCAATTGGTTCCATTTGGTCAAACACACCGCACTCCAGGATTCCCTCTGGGGGCACAATAGGGCATTCTTCAGATTGCCAGGTATATCAGCGTCGGGAATCGCCTGAATTTCATCAATCTGGGCATCTTGACCAGCCAGCCTCATATGCAGCTGTGTAGCAACCACAAGCCACTTATTACAGTAACCCAGCAACCACAAGCCACATTAATAAAGCGGCATAGTAAAATGGGGCTGTGCAAGTCAATCAAGCAGACTACACAGCAATACAGAAAGCTGTGCAGGTCACTTGAGAAGACTCCATAGAAGCCAGAGGGCTGTGTAAGCCACACTTGTAACTAGATCACCAGCTAAATTTGCTCATGTATACACTGCCACACTGTACATAGCTGTATTTGCACAGCATTTGTAAAGGCACACCAGCCAAAACCCCTCATGTACATAGACCACCAGCATAAATGCCTCACATTTTCCTATATAAGGAGGGGCTCTCTCTTCCTTTTCCCCCCATCCAATCAAGGAGATCATTCCCCCCACAAGATTCAAATAAATTGTCACCCTCACACTCTCCGCCACATAATAAAATACTAGCTTTACATCTTGCAATACACAGTCCATTGTGAGCCACTTGTGAGAAAAGTATTCAACTACACTAGACCACTGTCTTCTTGCTTCCAGCCTAGCTGGGGGTGTTGTCAGTCTTTGTCTTTCAGAGAAGCAGGGGTTTCCCCACACATACTTCTCTAAATTCAGCCATAAGAGGTGCAAACCGCTTTTGGAGTCTCACAACGGAAGATAGGTAAGCGGAAAATGATTGTGTTGTGTATTCTTTCCCATTGTCGCATCTGATGTAACGTGGAGCCAATTTGAAATGAGATAAGAGTTGTTTGATCAGAGATATGATGATGGAAGGAACTTCGGAGCGGGTTTTCATCGGGAAAGCAAAGGAATAAGTAGTTGCATGATCTTGGCCCGTGAGAAGAAACCAATTGCTGTTGATGTCCGGGTTGAGTGGTCCCAGCACATATGTCACTAGAAGATCTAGTCTGTCTTTCATGCGAATTACTTCTGGGAGGTGGTGTCGGCGTCGTTCGCTTTTAGAAGTCTTGCATGATTCACATATGGAGGGAGTCCAGGATTTGAGGTCAAAAGATGGAAAAAATCTTTTCAAGAACCCTTTGACTATGTTGTCCAACACATGCCCTAGGCGGCAATGCCAGTCGTAAGAGTGATTCAAAACAGGATTACTGGGAGAGATTGATCGGATAGAAGAAAAGACGGGTTGAAAGGAGTCGGAAGAAATAAGCCACGATCTGTTTTGGTATGTGGCGGTGATGGATAAGAACAAAGAAACCAAACAAATATCATTGTTGGGAAGGAATGCGGGCCTAAAACCAGAGTCAATGAGTTGACCAAGGCTAAGAAGTGTTCCCGTCATGTCCGGGCTGTACAGGACCTTTGGTACCGCTAGAGTACCAGCCCCATTGATTATCCTGAGGTGACCACTGTGCGTTGCCATCATGTAACCCGTAGATGAAGCAAGATTCAGTTTCATGGGAGGCTTCAAAGCGGTGAGAAAAGAAAAGTTGTGGAAAGATCCGCTCACGTGGTGGGTTGCCCCAGAATCCAAAACTGTGCCTGCGTCGGCGGTACCTGTCGCATCCGCACCCACCGCTGATCGGATTGCCACATTTTGCCCAGAACCGGTGGGTGGGTCGTTCGGGGGTACAGCCTGACGGGCGAAACCAGAAGCGGGGCGAACAGGTGTTGTGGTGTCCGGCGGCGGCAGGTTGGCATCCCTGCGGAGGGTCGGGCAGTTCGATCTCCAATGCCCAAGACGCCACAATAGACACAGGGATTTGAGTTGAGCATGTTGATGTCCGTGGGGCCTCGATTTCCTTTGCGCATGTTGCCAATTGCTGCAGCAATATCATCGACTGTCGGATGTCCTGGTCTGCCAACATTTTGAGGACGTGGGCGTGGGCCCGTGGAATTTGATTTTTGATTGGGAGCAGGGTTCTGGAAGCCTCCTCGTCGTTGGGGTCGAGAAACCTGATTTTGATTTCCCCATGTGTTTCCTTGTATTTGTTGATTAGGCCAAGTTCGGAAGACCGCCGGATTGTTTGGAGGAAGAGAGTCAAACTGTATAGCCTCCCCATATGCCGAGGTGATGATCGTCTGGATGTCTCGAGCCGTGACATCCTTTTTTTCACCAAGCTGCAAGGATATGTTTTGAAACAGCTGGGAGCGGGACATTGATGGCGGAGGTGGAATAATTGATTGAAGTATGAGACTTTCCACAAGGGATGGTATGCCGGCGCCGACTTTCTGAAGATCGGAGAAAATATTGAATAGCTTGTTGAACAAACCGGGGAGCTGGGATGGTTCAGTCAACGGTCCTGAAACACAAAGTTCGAGCAGCTTGTACATAAGTTCCATTTGACAGAATCGGATGGTGCCTTGAAAATTTGTTTGAACCGCTTTGTACGCCTCAGTACCAGTTGTATGACAATTGACCAAGGACGCAAGTTCAACATGGACTGTGATTTGGATGAGAAATAACAAACAGGTATTCTCCTGTGCCGAAATTTTGGTATAATTTTCCACTTTGTCAAAAAAGTTTGCATGGCCGAGTGTCAGAAGGATAACCCGCGTGAGACCACGTTTCCACTTGCCAAGATTTGATCCATCAGCCAACAGCTGTTCAATCTCGGATTTATATACACTAGGTTGTTGTAAAAATTTATTCCTGGGGGATATTTCAGTTGTAGTGACCTGTGACATGGAGGGAAGATGTGGGCTGGGTGGCAGGGATTTCTCTGAGACAGATGTCGAAAATTCTGAAGGAGAATGTGTCGGGGAAGCTTCCCGTGATGTGTTTGCTATTGGCCAATACGCAGGGCTTGGTATGACTATTGCGATGGGTAAGCCAAGGGGGTTTACGACGATGCGTTTGTCAGATGGGGTTGGAGTTGATGTTGATGGGCCTTTGTTGATATGTCGAGTTACTACTTTGGAAAAAATGTATGAGATAGCCGATATAAAAGGAGACGGGGGACGGTCAATGCTTAGCGGGTCTTGCTTTTCTTCAATGGGAGACGGAGGCAACGGTGGTAGTTTAAGGAGTGCCTTGTACGCTTTTGTCTGTTTTGGACGCTTTGCTCTTGTTGGTGGAGGCAATGGTCCTGCTAGATTAGGTCGATCTTGTCGAGTTGTGACCATATACTGATTTGGACGTCGCCGAAGTTCAATTCAATGGCTAGCGTTGAGTTGGTAGATCGAAGACTCTTAATCTGTTGTCGATGGAAAAACCCTTGATTGCATGTATCCTCCCCAACCGCCTCTTGACTCCCGCACACTCCAAATGTGGAGTTTGCCCACCCCACACTCCAACAAAAATACAACTATGAGAGAGATAGAGAAAGAGAAAAGAGAAACAGGACAGGATCAGGATAAGAAGATATACTAGGTTATTCTAGTGGGAATGCACGTCCACTGGCAATGCTACTCTTCAGAAGAGTGCTGCTAAGCTGTGCTAGAAAGTGCCACAGCCTCCTATCACTAAAGAAATGTGGAGGGTCTCTGGATTAGATAAGTTCAATTCCAGCCACAATTTTTTAGCTTCCTTCTGGATAGTCAAGGTTCTTAAAGGGAAACCTAAGGGACAGCCCTGTAACCTAGATTTGAGGCAAAGGCCAGCAGATAAGAAGGGACAGCCCTGTGATCAAGAATGAGGCAAAGGCCAGCAGATATGGAGGGACAGCCCTGTGATCAAAAGAAGGCAAAGGCCAGCAGAAAAGAGCAGATCAAGCAAGACACAGAGTTGTACCTCTGAGATAAACAAGGTTCTGCAAAAGAGGTTACTTACTGTCAATATCCTAGGCCCCTGTGACAGTAGGTATACTGGGAGTGTTGTAAACTCTTTGGTGGTGATCCTGGGGTTATCTGGGGTGTGTTTCTAGTGTGCTGAAGTCTGTAGATCCGCCTCAGGCAAGGGGGATCCTGACTACGAAGATTTTCACAGTTTGCTTTTGTAATTTACATATGTACATGTGGTTTGGCGCGCCTGGTAGCGCTGACACGTCACAACTGCGCATGCGCGCCACAATTCAATAACTCAAGGAAGGAGTATAGTTAAAAGGAATTGATAAGTTGTAACTAGGGTTAAAATTGCATGAGGAAACATAATATGAAGTCAAAACAAGGTTATCTCTTAAGATTAAAAAGATATAAAGTAATTCACGTGTAACAAAGGTAGAACAAGCAGCTTTTAGGTCAGCTGTGATGACTCTAAGGCTGACATATAAGGAGCTCTCTCCCCCAGTTGTTTTTCCCTCAGCTCAGTATTCCCCAGTTATTTACATAGCACCCTTCACACTTACCATCACCACCACACATCACTACAACCCTTATATTTGCAAATAACTACTGAACTCACTCTCAACTCTCACATACCTGTCATTGAACAACTTCATCTGGAACTAGACCAGACCTATCACTTGATTAAAACTTGCCAAGCTTAGCTTGGTGGGTCTTGTTATCTGATAGTATAGAAGGGCAGAGTTTGCACCTCCATCATCCCCTTCTCCATTCAGCAAAAGGGTTTCACAACCACTTTTGAGTCTTACACCGTCCACAGTGACAAGTTGCATGCTTCCGAACCGCGCAAACCAGTCTTCTTCCAAAAACTGCTTTACTTTTGCCGCCGTAAGATTCGCCAGTGGCCGCGCCTCCACCCAACCGGAAAGGTCATCCCGCGCCACGCTTATGAATTTCCCTGCTTTGGTGTGCACCGCGTCCATAGATATCCTACTGAATAGCGTATTCATTTCCGTAGGTTTCCCAATCTCCTTAGGCAGACGCAGACTACGCCTCTGGCACTGCTTGCAACTCCACACCCATCGCCGCACTCTCCTCGTAATACCCGAGCACCAGAACCGCGACTGGAAGCGCCGTTTGGTTTCCGCTTCACCTCAATGTCCTAACTCCTTGTTGTGGTGACCATACTTGTGCGTCGCGGGCGCACGGGGATAGCTGGCGGGAATTCAAGATCAGCAAGACCTCAAGATCTCATCAAGGCGTATCAGGATCAAGAATTTCCCCCTCAAGGCGTCGGGATCCTCAAGATCCGGATATTCCATCCCGGCTCATTTTTTTAACCCTCCCCTTCTTAAAATTGTTTTCTTCCTTTCCCCTTTCTTTTTCCTCTTCTCAGATTTCCACCCCTACTCCCTCTCAGCTCACCAGGATTTTCACCTTTCTTGTTCCTAACACAGCATCTGCTGTGGGTTTATCCTTCTGTTTTATGCATTGTTCTTTTTTCCTGTTTGTTCTTGTTTTTCCTGAGTGTTCTGTCTTCTCTTTTCTTTTCTTTACTTTTAGTTCTTTCCTTTCTTTTCTTCTCATATCACTGTGTTTTCCTTGTTGCTGTGTTTTGTTTTCTTTTTTTTCTTCTGTTTCTTCTGGTTGTTGTTGCGCGCTCGTGCGCGCGGGTGTATGATGACTTGTCCGCAGCATGTCACTGTAAAAATGGTATCAGATTACTTTATTGAAACAGTTAAATTATAAAAAGAACTCAATAAAAGTAAATACACTTTTTAGAATATAAAAGGAATAGTTAGATCTCTTTGACTACTAACTATGATAATAACATGAAAATAAATACCTCAAAGAAAGAACCGGCACGAAAACAAATCTTGAACAATGACAACGGACAACGACGAGAAACACACGGAATTATCACAACGAGCTGGCCTAAAGTAAAGATTTAGATTGGTTGTTAACATGTGATCTCTTTTGATGAAGTCAATATAAATACAAAGCAACTACCTGCCCAGAGACTAGATCTAGCTCCTCCTGAGTGTTTAAAGTCAACGATGGGTTGAATTGATCTTTGATTTGATCGATTGGTTACGAAGAAGATTGTCTTTGAGTAAGGTTATGTGATCAATGGTTTTGGAGTTGAGTGGTTGACTTAGAGTGGTGATGGAAGAAGCGAAAGAGTGCAAAGGATTGAAGAACGGAACAGAAAGGGAAGAATTGAGTTTGTCAGCAAGTTGAAGTACTGCTGATTAAAGAACTTTGGGATCGGAGTTGGTCGATCATCATCACACATATTGATATGCATGAGCACATGCATAGACCAAACCACATACTCAATAGGCAAGTTTTAAACTCAACACTCCTCCTAAACACGCACATTGAGTAGATGTAATTGTTTATAAGCAGTAAGTAATTTAATTTTGCCGAGAGGTTTAGTCAGCACATCAGCAATCATTTCGGTGGTGGAAACTTGAAGAATTCGCAAAACCTTCATGATGATTAGTTGCCTAACATATTGAAACCAAATTTCGATATGTTTTGTGTTAGGATTTAGCTGAGGTTCTTTGCTTATGATGACTGCACCGGAGTTGTTGTTGTAAATCAGAGGGGAATCAATGCGTATACCGAGTGACGTTATCAAGTTGGACATCCAACAAAGTTGTTTTGCGCATTTGTTAATTGCGATAAACTTGGCTTCGGTGGTTGACTGAGCAACAACAGACTGTTTCTTTGTGGTCCAAGAAATATGATTTCCAAAAAACGTGATAACATAGCCCGACATTGATTTTTTCGTCACCAGAGATGTACCGTAGTCAGTGTCAGCCCAACCGCACAAAGAATTGGATTGTTTGCCTTTTCGTAAATGAATGCCGAATTCAAGAGTGCCTTGAAGATAACGCAGGAGATTTTTGATCATGGACCAATGGGATAAAGAAGGGGATGACACAAACTGAGCTAAAATGTTAACCGTAAATGCAATATCTGGACGAGTATGAAGAGCCAGATAGTTGAGCATTCCTATGGCTTTTTGCATTGTTTTTGCGTCGAATGGGGGAGAGTCGGAAGCTACAACGCGATGAAAATTTAGTGGAGATGGAGCTTTGACGCATGTCGAGTTAGTCATTCCAAATTTTTCAATGATCTTTTTTGCAAAATCAGATTGATGAATCAAAACAGAGCCATCAGCCCGCCAGTCGAACGTGTAACCAAGATGCTGATTTGGTCGTTCTTTAATCTTCAGGACGTAAGATTTCTTCAAAGCTGTCAAGAAATCAAGTATTGCTTTACGCGATTTGCCAACAATCAAACCGTCATCGACGTGCATGTGGAGAAGAATTGAGTTGTCCACATTGTGAAACAATGCATCATCCAACAATGATGGCTCAAAACCGATCGATTTAAGTGTTTGTACAAGATGCGCCTTCCACATACGGGGCGCTTGCTTGGTGCCATAAAGTGATTTATTGAGCTTCCAAACCCATCCTCTTTTAGTCGGATCGGGATCTTCAAAACCAAGAACTTGCAAAACATAGATTGATGTGTCGATGTTACCGTACAAAAAAGCAGTTTCAACGTTGAATTGAAACACAGACCATTGTTTGTTTACGGCTAGCGAGATCATCATTTTGAGCGATTCGTTTCTTGCGACCAATGAGTATGTTTCAAAATAGTGTAACATGTGTTCTTGATGATTCCCAAAAACAACCCAGCAAGCTTTATGTCGGATAACTTCCTTAAATTCATTTAGCTTCTTGGTCAATAACCACATACCGCCGATTGTCTTGTCGTCAGATGGTGGCGGAACCAGCGTTCCAGTATTTTTTGAATTAAGAGAGTTAAATTCCAATGTCAAGGCGTTCTCCCAAAGCGGCAGTGACGGAATGTCATTCATAGCGTCGTTGATAGAAACCGATTGCGTAAGATTGAGGTCAGGAAGCTCTTTTTGCAACGTAAAGCTCAAATCCGGCAATTGTTTGTTGAGACGACGCGATCCTTCTATGATGTTCGAAGGATTGACACTAGAATTTATGTCTTTTGGAGCAAGTTGATTTTTGGGCTGCCATTCATACGTAAATCGTTTGGTTGGAGGCTGTTGGGTAGATGAAGGAGATTGGTCAGATTGACGAGTTGCAACATCTAAAGATGAAGAGAAAGGGATAGGCGGAAGAATAGGAGGTGAAGCAGATGTTGAGGATGCAACAGACGGAGAAGGCAAAACTATTGTTGGAGCAATAGCGGAAGGTCCGCGCCTTTGAGTTTTTCTGCTTGAGACATCAATATCAACATGTTCATTGTTGTCAACCAGTTCTGCAGATGATGTGGGCAAAGTTATGGGTAACTTCATCATTGCAGCCTTGGAATTATGAGGGAAGGAAAGAATGGATGCGGTAAAATCTCGGCTAATAACCGTTCGGCAAGAGATGGGATCGAAAAACCGTAAGGCATCCGATCTGGGCTCATAGCCAAGGAAATAAAACGGTTTTGAAGGAGGGAGAACTTTTGAAGAAGGCGATTGCGTATGTACGTAGACTTTAAGACCGAAGGGTAAAAGAGTATGAACATGTCTTACTTGTTCAATTGCAGCATTTTCCTTGATTAGAATGGAATTCGCAGATTGCCAATCGAGTGCTGACGTTGGGAGCATATTAATTAATGAAGAAGCAAACTTTGCAGCTTTGTCCTAATAGTTTAGAGGCACAGCGCATTGTGCGAGCATGCATTGCATCTTCATTAACAGAGTCTGATTGAAACGCTCTGCCAGTCCGTTCGTCTGAGGAGAGCTGGCCGGGCCTTGTTCCAGGCAAATTCCACGCTGAGAAAGAAAGGTTTTGAACACTGTCGAACCGAATTCTCCGCCACAATCAGTGTGTAGAATAGCAGGAGTCACGTCCAATTGATTCTTTATTTCGTTGATGTAAGACATGATTTTTGACTCAGATTCCAATTTCTTCTGCATCAAGAAAATGCGGTTGAAACGGGAAAAATCGTTGATTAAGACCAAGATGTATCAAAATGAACCTCTTGAATTCGGCGATACCTGTAAGACATCCATTTGAATCATTTTAAATGGCAAAGAGTCAGTAGGAAGGGGATTGCTGTGTGAAGAACGCTTCAATTTAGCCATTCTACGCACCTCGCAATTTTTCAAAGATCCTGATTTTTTGTTTGGTGATATCTTCATCAATTTGAAGAATTTCTTGAGATACACTACCAAGATGGATGAATTTGCGATGTCGTATATTGATCAATATAGCGTATATTGATCAATTTATATTGGTCAATTTTTTTTTATGATTCTTCTTGATACCTTTGTCTGTTTTCCATGTCTCCTTAATACCATTCTATAATCTCTCTCCTTCCCCTTGTGTTAGCTTCAAGCCACAGGAATTTTTTTTTTTGCCTGATAACATTCATAAATTTCTACATACACCATTCAATTGTTCCTGAAAAAAAGACATTGCAAGTTTTAGGATTAATCCAGGGTGGCTGAGGGGTCTCAATTTTTTTTTTCTTTTTTTTTTACTTCAACAATTGATCTGTTATCAGAAGTCTGCAAATTGACTTTTTTTTCAAAAAAGGAAAAACATTGACCCCTGACCTCTCTCATGATACCATCCTGCACACGTTTTTAATTTGGTTGGTTGAACTTGCTCAAGATATTGCATATCATACTTGAAGTGCTACATGCATAGGAGGCCTTTTTGAAATTGGTTTACCATGGTTTAGCATATTTTTGTCAGGTTCTTTTTTTTATCTACTTTTGTTATCAAACACAGATTAATGAGGAACTAGAGGCCAAGGCGGCTTTGCCGCTGCAGGGATCAAGGCCACTGAACATCTGCTATCTCCCAATTGATACACCAGAACCAGCACACCCCACCTCAAGACCCCCCAAAATAACAGGTGTTCCAGCCACCAATCCATATGTGCAATCCTCCCCTTAGCTAAGTCTTCCAGAGGTAAAATTGAGGCTTTTTTCAAAAAAAAAAAAAAACTAACATTTTGGCAAGATGTCCATGAGCAGGTATTTCAGGTCAATCAGTGCAAGCTATCCAATGCTTAGAGACAATACACCACAAAGTGCTATCCTTTGGTGCTATATGAAATTTAGCTCCAACAATAACAATATTGAGGCAAACCTGATTTGCTATCCGGGGTTTTAGCAGGCTTGGGAGCTCAGGTGATGCCAAAGAATAGCAACATCTGCGCTCCCCAATAGCTCCTGTGACATCTCACCACAAACACCCAGCCACTACCTCAAGTAGAGGCAATTGGGGATTGGTTGAAGCCAAGTTTAGCTCTCATGATACCCCCTGTGTGGTGGAATTACCAGCAGGCTGCATCAGCTTGGGAGCTAAAAATGGAGGATACCTCCTGTGCAGTGGATGCTGCAGTAGGCTGCACCAGCTTGGGAGCTAAAAATGGAGGAAAGCTCCTGTAGTGGAGTTATTCTTAGGAGTCCCTGGAGCTCAGGTGGTGCCAAACATAGCAACACCTGAGCTCCCCAATAGCTAGTTTTGCACCTCAATTTTCACAATAGCTTGTGTGAAACCAGAATTATTGTTGACATCTCACCACCCCAAGCGCACACACCCCCAATCATCCAGCCACTACCTTGATTAGGGACATTTGGGGCTTGGTCACTGTTGTCATCATCCCCAACAATCTGTTACTCAAAAGATGTTATATATGACTTGCTTGCTTTTTTTATGTCTGCCAAAATACTTTATTGTCCTCCCTCTCAAATGACCTCCAATTCTTATTGATACATACATAAAACTTCTTAATTTCTGAACACTGGTTGATGAAGCATCTATCCGAGTATTCAAAAGAGAGCCAAGGGAATCAATCCTTTTCATGATTGATGCTGGGAGGTCCTCATGTAGGGCATCAGAAGTTGACGCCAAAGAGGCAGTGGAGCTCCTCCGGTTTCTATGTATGAGGCTAGGCCCGATTCATGGATTTGGCCGTTGGGTCCAGAGCCACAATGATCCTAGATATATGTTTTTACGCGCACTTTAAGTGAGCACAGTGAGACCAATTAGAAGCGACATAGGCAAGTGATTGCTGATCAGCAGATACTGGAAGATGGAAAGAAGAGACAAACCTTTTTGACCAAATAGGAGGCATACGCAAAGAGCAATACATCAGCATCTTGCCACCCACGCCGGCGTACATTTCCGCCAGGAACTCAACCGCTGCGAGCGCAGGCAGACTTGCGTGTCTGTCGAGGTCCTCTGGCCAGACATCTTTGGCGTCAAGCTGCCGGGCAGATTTCAGCAGTGGGAGGACTAAGCCCTCGACGGTCGCGAGCGGCTTCTGGGCGCGTTCCAGGACTCTACATACATCCTTGTATGCAGATTTTCAGTCCTTTTTCCTTTTGGATGAGGGGGTGGGGGTGGTAGGGGCGTATACTCGCCAAGGAAGTTCCAGGCGCTCGGGTTGCTGGTCGCGGTGAGCAGCTAGCGCTACACAAAGGCCACTTCCCAAACCACCATCTCGGAGAGCTGGGCACATGTGAGCCCCGGGGTGTGAAGCCGGAAGGTGAGGAGGCCAAGGAGAGGGCAGACGAGTCAAGCTCAATGTCAATGGGGGAGGCTGTCCAAGCTCGGTAAAATTTTAGGCTGTTTGGTGGTTGAGAGCATTGATCAGCAGGGTCGACAAGCGTCGAGGACTGGGGAAGAGGCGGCGTGATGGGAGGGATGTGGGAGGCATGGGGGGAGGGAGAGCAGGAGGGTGCGGAGGCGGGGTGTTGCTGATGGGTCAAGAGATCGGGCTGGGCAGCATCGACTCCAAGGGCCGGGGTCCTTGTCGTTGTGGATGTGGCCGGTAGTTGAGACGAGCCGGTGGGCGGTTTCGGTGACAAATTGGCGAAGTAGCCAACGCCTTCTTTGCGCACGTTCTACTCGATGTTCCCGCGCATGACCAGGCCCTTCACCTCGTCCACCTTCCGGATCTCGTTCTCCCGCAGCGATTTGTTCTCCGCTCTTGTTCTGAACTCTCCTCCATCTCCACTCTCCTTCGTGCGAGCTCTTCCGTTGCTGTTTTCAGCTCGGTTTGCACCTCTTCCTGTCGTTGATTAAGGCATCGTCCGGGGGATTTTTTTAGGTTTCAGGAATTTGTTAGGGGAAGAAAGAGTGGGAGAAAGACACGAACCAGTGTTTGTTTTGAGCTGGCGATGGAGTCCGTCTGCAAGTCCCGAGCCAGAAGGGCGGCTTTGAGCTGAGTTTTGAGGGGATCGATTTGGGCGTCACTCTGCAAGATTCCCTGATTTTGTTTGAGACTATCGTGATATTTGAGGGATGCAAGCCGGGCCTGGTTGCGCAGATGTCCGATCTGTTTGGTCCGTTCTTTTGAGCTTTTGCTGAGCTCGTTCTCGACATCAATCCGCTCCTTTTCGAGCTGCGCGATCCGGATCTCAATGAATTGGCTGGGTTGCTTGCATCACGAACCTTCAATCAGCCCAATTGATCATGTCGTTCTGATATCGGACAATCGTCAACAGCATTCGCTCTTTGTTGGACAGCAGACAGGGTGCAAACTGACCGACTGGGGAGTTGAGCAGTTGGCTGGTGGGGTTGGTCAGGGGGGTATCCGCTTTCTGCGCGAGTTCGCTGAGGGTCTGGTAGAGAGCAAGGTATTCTGGCCAGATAGGATGGGTAGCAGGGCCTGGATGATCGCACCCAGCGTTGGTAGTTCTGCTTTGATGTGCTGGTTTGTGTGCTGATGATGCCAGATTGATTCAGAGCGGCGACTGATCCTAGCGTTGTCCCTGGAGGAGTCAAGCAAACAGATGATCCGATCCGATCATGGCCATAGAGACATTAAAAAAGGGTGATCTCTTTACAGAAGGTAGGTCCAACGGTTGGCCTGCTTGAGCCCAACAACCTTGATGGGCACCATCTTCGGACTCCCGTCCGCCACTGTATTCTGTGCATGGGTGCGTGGGTTGGTTGCGATGGAAGATTCGGTGACGGTTGCAGTGGCGGGCGGTGACAATCAAGGCATTGGGGCTGGGCTGCAAGGTGGGTGGTGGCGGTTGATTGGCGAGCGGTAACGGCAAGGCATTGGGGACAAGCTAAACGTGTGTGGCGGCGAGTGCTTGTGGAATTTGCTCTGGACAGCTTATATAAGGGGGACGGTTCCATCAGCTTGAGGCCCCAGGGGTTCCGGTTTCGTCCTACCCCCTCCCTGGGAGCCCCCTAACCACTTGGTTAGGCCCTCCCTGGACACCTTTAACAACCAGCCCACTTTTGCTTGTTGCTACGGCACAGCTGGAGGGTCATCCATAGGACCTTTGGGCCTTTGGGGATTTTCAACGTGTGCTGTGAGATGAATGTGACTTGTTTGTTGCATTTTTTGAGAAATAAACACCCCAAAACTTAGATCTAGGGGTCTGGGATTTTGTGGATTTAAGAAAGTGGGATATTTCCACATAAAATTTTGTTGGACAATTTTTCTGAATATAAAACCCAGAAATAATGTTTTTGGGGTCACATCCATTATGCAGCAGCTGCAATCTGATCAGTTGCCAAATCTCACTACTTTGTTAGTTTCTTGGTATTTCTGCAACTATATCTCAACACAGCCTGGGAATTTTTCCATGAAATCAGTACCAAAATTTTTGCAAGCCCCCATAGATTCATTGTGTACCTTGAATGACCACAAAATCCCCAAATGTAGCTGCTACAATCTGATCAGTGGCCAAATATCACTAATTTGGTAGTTTCTTGGTGTTTCTGCCACTATATCTCAACACAGCACAGGAGTTCTTCCATGATATTGGTTTCAAAATGATCAATAGTCCCCAAGGATTCATTGTGTACCTTAAATGACCACAAAACTCCCTAATGTAGCCCCTACGACCTGATCAGTTGCAAAATATCACTAATTTGGTAGTTTCTTGGTGTTTCTGCCACTATATCTCAACACAGCCTGGGGGTTCTTCCATGATATTGGTATCAAAATGTTCAGTAGCCCCCAAGGATCCATTGTGTACCTTAAATGACCACAAAACCCCCAAATGTGGCAGCTACAATCTCATCAGTTGCCAAATCTCACTAATTTGGTAGGTTCTTGGTGTTTCTGCCACTATATCTCAACACAACCTGGGAGTTCTGCCATAATATTGGTTTCAAAATGATCAATAGTCCCCAAGGATTCATTGTGTATTACCATGAAACTCCCTAATGTAGCCCTACAACCTGATCAGTTGCCAAATATCACTAATTTGGTAGTTTCTTGATGTTTCTGCCACTATATCTCAAAGCAGCCTGGGAGTTCTTCCATGATATTGGTACCAAAATGATCAAATGCCCCTGAAGATTCATTGTGTACCTTGAATGAACACAAAACCCCCAAATGTAGCAGCCACAATGTGATCAGTTGCCAAATATCACTAATTTGGTAGTTTCTTGGTGTTTCTGCCACTATATCTCAGCACAGCGTGGGAGTTCTTCCATGATATTGGTACCAAAATGATCGAATTCCATTGAATATTGATTGATTACCTTTAATGACCACAATACCCCCAAATGTAGCAGCTAGGATGTGATCAGTTGCAAAATATCACTAATTTGGTAGTTTCTGGTGTTTCTGCCACTATATCTCAGCGCAGCGTGGGATTTCTTCCATAATATTGGTATCAAAATGATCAAATTCCCTCAAAGATTCATTGAGTAACTGGAATGACCACAAAACCCCCATATGTAGCAGACACAATGTGATCAGTTGCCAAATATCACCAATTTGGTAGTTTCTTGGTGTTTCTGCCACTATATCTCAGCGCAGCGTGGGAATTCTTCAATGATATTGGTACCAAGATGATTAAATGCCCTCAGAGATGAATTTTGTATCTTGAATGACCACAAAACCCCCAAATGTAGCAGCCACAATGTGATCAGTTGCCAAATATCACTAATTTGGTAGTTTCTTGGTGTTCCTGCCACTATATCTCAGCACAGTGTGGGAGTTCTTCCATGATATTGGTACCAAAATTATCAAATGCCCCTGAAGATTCCTTGTGTACCTTGAATGAGCACAAAATCCCCAAATGTAGCTGCTACAATCTGATCAGTTGCCAAATATCACTAATTTGGCAAGTTCTTGGTGTTTCCGCCACTATATCTCAGTGCAGCATGGGAGTTCTTCCATGATATTGGTACCAAAATGATCACATGCCCTCAAAAATTCATTGAGTATCTTGGATGACCACAAAACCCCCAAATGTAGCAGCCACCATGTGATCAGTTGCCAAATATCACTAATTTGGTAGTTTCTTGGTGTTTCTGCCACTATATCTCAGCGCAGCGTGGGAGTTCTTCAATGGTATTGGTACCAAAATGGCCTTATGCCCTCAAAAATTCATTGGGTACCTTGGATGACCACAAAACCCCCAAATGTAGCAGCCACAATGTGATCAGTTGACAAATATCACTAATTTGGTAGTTTCTTGATGATTCCGCCACTATATCTCAGCACAGCGTGGGAGTTCTTCCATGATGTTGGTACCATAATTATTAAATGCCCCTGAAGATTCATTGTGTACCTTGAATGAACACAAAACCCCATAATGTAGCAGCCACCATGTGATCAGTTGCCAAATATCACTAATTTGGTAGTTTCTTGGTGTTTCTGCCACTATGTCTGAGCACAGCGTGGGATTCCTTCCATGATATTGGTACCAAAATGATTAAATGCCCCTGAAGATTCATTGTGTACCTTGAATGACCACAAAACCCCCAAATGTAGCAGCCACAATGTGATCAGTCGCCAAATATCACTAATTTGGTAGTTTCTTGGTGTTTGTGCCACTATATCTCAGCGCAGAATGGGAGTTCTTCCATGATATTGGTACCAAAATGATCAAATGGCCCTGAAGATTCATTCTGTACCTTGGATAACCACAAAACCCCCAAATGTAGCAGCCACAATGTGATTAGTTGCCAAATATCACCAATTTGGTAGTTTCTTGGTGTTTCTGCCACTATATCTCAAAGCAGCCTGGGAGTTCTTCCATGATATTGGTACCAAAATGATCAAATGCCCCTGAAGATTCATTGTGTACCTTGAATGAACACAAAACCCCCAAATGTAGCAGCCACAATGTGATCAGTTACCAAATATCACTAATTTGGTAGTTTCTTGGTGTTTCTTGTTGAGAATGCGCATCTAGTGCTCATCTCATTTTTCTGTTTCCTGCCTCAATCCCTCATTTCACTTTCATGTCACATGTCTTTCACTTCTTCTTTTTCATTCTCACTCGTGTATTTAACCTGGGGCAGCTTGTGTTGGAAAGCCTTTCTTCATCCTTTCCAACACACCATCGACTCCTCTCTGCTGTCCCAGGTTAGTCATTTCTCTCTGTTTCTTCTTCTCTCTTTTTCTCTTTATCATTGAAATAAATCATCCTTTCCAACACACCATTGACTCCTCTCTGCTGTCCCAGATTTATCTCAACAGGTTATGAGCTCCAGTTGCACCTAACCGGCGCAATTTTTCCATCTCGCTACCTTCGGACTTCTCTGTGTTGTACATCACCTAAAGGATCACCCCGGCCTCTTTTGTCCTCTTCTCGAAATGGCTCAACCCGCTGCCCCCGCTGTTCCGGATACTTCCGACTCATCTTCCTCTCTGAAGGTAGCCGGCATTCCCCAGCTCTCGGCACCGGACTCCTCTTCCAACTACTTGGACTGGAGCTTTGTGGTCACCGTCCACCTCTCCTCTCTAAATCTCGCCTACCTTCTCAAGCCGGTCAAACTCGAAGACCGTCCAGCAAAGTGGGCCAAGGACAATGCGGATGTGTGCTTGTTCATAGCTAGAACGGTACACCAGGACAACCTCCGTCTCATCCGGTCCTTTCCCACCGACGCCACAGCCATGTCGGAGTCCCTTCAATCCGCCCACATCGACTCCACTGCCGGCGGCCGAATCTACTGGTTGAGGAAGTTGGTGACCATTCGCACGTCCACCGACGACGTCGAAACGCACATCAAGGAGATGGCCGTCTGTGCCGAACGCCTCAACTCCCTCGTCACTCCCGACAAACCTCTTACGGTGGACGACATCCATGCCGCCGCTCTACTCGGTTCTCTCCCGGTCGATTGGTTGCACTGCGTATCCTCTCTTATGAATGAGGACTCGGTTACTTCCTCCCGCATAGTCGCCGCTCTCAAAGCGGAGTCTCTTCGACGCAAGTCCCGTGGTGAAGAGGATCTTTCCATCTCCGTCTCGAAGGCTAGGGCCGCATCTACCTCCAAGGGCCGTCCCGCCCGTGACAAGAGTCTTTTCTGCACGTTCTGCCGCATCAAAGGACACGACCTTGCCGTATGCGAGAACGCTGCTCGCATCCTAAGCGAACATCAGCATCCCAAGGGCCAAGGGAGCGAATCTAAAAGCCGCTCCGACTCTCAGAAGGATTCCTCCAAAACCAAGGGCTCTCGTCGCTCTTCCTCCGGCCGTGGCCATCAATCCTCTCAGACCCCCGCCAAAGCTGGTCTCACCACTGTTGTGGAGCTCGGGAGCGACTCGGACGATGAGTCGGACCACTCGGGTTCGGCCTACACCGGCAACGTCACGGTCCCAGGCGTCTCTGACAGGGCTGTTTCCTCCGTGGCATCCGTCAACGCTAACATCGACTCTGGGTGCTCGATGAACATGACCCCCCATCTGCACCAGGTGTCTCGCCCCAAGGTTTCTTCGGTCCCTGTTCGTCTCGCCGACTCCTCGGTTGTCCACGCCACCCACAAAGGGGTCTCGACTCTCCCAATCGATGTCCTGAAGTCCGTTAAGACTCTGGTTGTCCCCAGCCTCCACGAGCCCCTTCTCTCCGTCGCTTCCCTTTGCAACTCCTCTCTCCGCATTGTGTTCACTCCCACTTCGTGTGACATCTACGACGAAGGGGATTTCGAGGTCGTTGGCTCGGTCGTGGGTCGCGGTTATCGCAAGGGCAACCTTTACTACTTGCCATCTGCAGAGGTGACTTCGAAGTCTGCATCCGTGGCTTCCCCTCTTGGGACTGACAGTTCTCTTTTGGACTACCACATTCGCCTATCTCACATAGGTCTCAAGCCTCTTAAGCACCTCCTCCGCCTGAACAACATCAGGCTCTCTTCGATGGACGAGATTGCCGTGCAACGCTGTCCGGTCTGTATCCAGTCGAAAATGCATAGATCTCCTTTCTATTCTTGGTCTCTTTACCGCTCTACTTCTCCTGGTCAATTAATCCACTCTGATGTTGGCTCCTTCGAGGTTCCCTCCCGTGAAGGCTATAAATACTTTGTTTCCTTTATCGACGATTGCTCTAAGGCTGTCTCTCTTATGCCCATGAAATGCAAAGGCGAAGTTTTCAAATGTTTTAAAATCTTCAAGGCATCTTTCGAGAAATCCGGCTCCCACAAGGTTTTGTGCCTTTGCTCCAATAATGGAGGCGAGTATATCTCAAAGGCTTTTGAGTCTTTCCTTCTTGAAAACGGTATTCAGCATCAAATGGGTCCCCCTCACTCCCCTCAGCTTAACGGGGTCGCCGAGAGAGCTAACCGGACTATTGGAAACCTGGTACGCTGTCAGCTTTTGGGCTCCAAGCTTCCGAAATCTTTCTGGGTCAACGCCCTCCGTCACATCCTTTACTCTCTCAACTCTGTCCCCGTTTCTACTCCTTCTGGCTTCGTCTCCCCCAACTCTGTCCTTGGAGTTGACTCCATTCCTTTGGCTGACATTCACCCGTTCGGCTGTTTGGTCTGGTACAAAGTACCCAAGGCGAACCGACTTAAACTCGACCCGAAAGCTTGGGCATCTCTCTTCTTGTCCTATCTTACTGACGGAAACGGGTTCTGGGTTCTCGATCTGGAATCCAGGAAGGCGTTGAAAACTCGCGACGTGCTGTTTGACGATTTGGTGTTCCCTTACGACCATCGTCCAGTAGGCCCCCCACCCACAATCAACGTAGAAATCCCGTGGTCCCCCCCCTTGAAGCCGTCCCCACGCCCTGAACCCGTTCCCCCTTCAGCTTCCGACCTTTGTCCCTCCATTCTCGAGTCCCCACCTCTGAATGTGCCTCTGGGAAACAGGTTCGACAGAAGGCTCACGGCCTCTATTCACGCTCCGCTCAACCAGCACCGCGGTCCGGCTTCATCCGGGCCATCTTCACCATCTGAGGCGTCATATCCTGGTGGCGGTAAGTCTACTCCCTCGCCAATGAGTCTTCCCTCGCCGGTCCTCCGGCCGTCTTCCCCTCCCTCTCTTCTTCCTCTTCCTCCCGCTGCTTCTCCATCTCCTGGAGAGCAAGGTGGCTCACTTCCTGTTCAGGTTAGGTCTCCCGGTCCCCAGCCGTCAGCTGCGAACCCTGCTCCCGCCGCCTCGCCGCCTTCTCCTCCTGCAGTTTCAGACCCCATCCCTAGTTCGCTTCCTCTTCCCCCTTCTCCGCCTAGGATCCCTTCCCCTCCTCCGGTCCGCCGTTCGAACAGGTCCAGAAAGGCACCCGACCGCCTTGGAAACTGGTCCAAATCGGCAACCGCCCCGGAGGATGTCGACACTCCGAAAACCTGGCGCCAACTTCAGCGTTCTCCCAACAAGGACCGCTGGCTGAAAGCTGCTAGTGAGGAGTTTTCGTCACTCCTGGGAATGGAGACTTGGCGTTTGGTCCCCCGGCCAGACAAACGAAAGATTATCAAATCTAAATGGGTTTTTAAAGTCAAGCGCCGTCAGGACAAGACTATTCAGAAGCTGAAAGCTCGCCTGGTTGCTATGGGCTACACCCAAGTTCAGGGCCTCGACTACGACGAGGTTTTCTCTCCTACCCTCCGCATGGAGACCCTTCGCCTGATATGTACCCTTCTGGCGGTCCGGAAGTGGAAAGGTCGCCAGGTCGACTTCAAAACTGCTTTCTTAAACGGTCGACTGGACGAGCCGATCTACATGGAGCAACCGGTCGGTTTCGAGGACTCGGCTCATCCTGACTACGTGTGTGAAGTCTCGAGGTCGTTATACGGTCTCAAGCAGTCGCCCCGGCAGTGGAACCAGGAACTGCACTCTGGTCTGGTGGGTTTGGGTCTATCTCAGTCTCGGTACGACCCTACTCTCTACTTCCGTCTGGAGGCCGGCAAACTCATAGCAGCGGTTACTGTACATGTGGACGACCTGACCATTGTCGGCGAACCAACCTACGTGGATTCTCTCATCAAATCCCTTGGCGCTCTGTTCACGATAGGTGCGGACGAGGAGTTGCACCACTTCTTGTCGATTAAGATCACAAGGGATATTGAAAATCGACTCCTCTTCATGTCACAGTGCCACTACATTGAAGACTTAATTCCTCGGTTCCTCCCCAACGGTCCAACCTCTGTTTCGACCCCCACGGATTCCGGTTTCAAGAACCTTTGCCGGAGACAACCAAATGAACAACCTTCTCCGGGACCATACAACCAAATCATCGGGTCCCTTTTATGGGTGGCGCAATGCGCGCGTCCGGATGTTTCCTTTGCCGTGAACAAGCTATCACAATTCTTGAAGGACCCCTCCGCCTCTCATTGGACAGCAGCGGTCAGGGTTCTTAACTATCTAGTGTCCACCAAACACCTTCGTCTACGGCTCGGCGGGTCTCTTGTCTGTAGTGGGTATTCCAATGCAGATTGGGCTGAAGATAGGGAGGATCGTCGCTCAACATCTGCGTACACATTCAGGATCGGCGATGGTGCTATTTCCTGGAAATCTCGGAAACAAGCGACTGTCTCATTGTCGAGCACAGAGGCTGAGTATAAGGCCTTGTCTGATTCCTGCAAGGAAGGCATTTGGCTTCGGAAAATCCTCACTGAACTTCGCCTTCGTCCTTGAGAAGCGTTGCCGCTCCATGTTGACAACGAAGGGGCCGAAGCCCTAGCCAACAACCCCGAACATCACTCAAGAACGAAACACATCGATGCAAGGTATCATTTTGTTTGGGAATGCGTTAAGGATTCAAGAGTCAAGATCTTCCATGTCTTGACGCACGACATGCTAGCAGATATGCTGACAAAACCCCTCTCCCGAGTTCTTTTGGAAAAACACCGGGCCCGGTTTGGAGTTGTGTAGTTTTTTTTTTTTCTTTTTTTTTTTTGTATCTCCAAATTTTTTTTCCCTGTCCTCAGTATATAGCTTCATCTCTTTTCCACTCGAGTTCTCAGCAAGAGGGGGTGTTGAGAATGCGCATCTAGTGCTCATCTCATTTTTCTGTTTCCTGCCTCAATCTCTCATTTCACTTTCATGTCACATGTCTTTCACTTCTTCTTTTTCATTCTCACTCGTGTATTTAACCTGGGGCAGCTTGTGTTGGAAAGCCTTTCTTCATCCTTTCCAACACACCATCGACTCC
Organism: Puccinia triticina; assembly: GCF_026914185.1. Taxonomy (NCBI): domain Eukaryota; kingdom Fungi; phylum Basidiomycota; class Pucciniomycetes; order Pucciniales; family Pucciniaceae; genus Puccinia; species Puccinia triticina. The sequence continues at coordinate 235,229 of NC_070570.1, read as the reverse complement.
TCTCTGCTGTCCCAGGTTAGTCATTTCTCTCTGTTTCTTCTTCTCTCTTTTTCTCTTTGTCTTTGAAATAAATTATCCTTTCCAACACACCATCGACTCCTCTCTGCTGTCCCAGATTTATCTCAACATTTCTTCCACTATATCTCAGCACAGCGTGGAATTTCTTCCATGATATTGGTACCAAAATGATTAAATGCCCCTGAAGATTCATTGTGTACCTTGAATGACCACAAAACCCCCAAATGTAGCAGCTGCAATGTGATCAGTTGCCAAATATCACTAATTTGGTAGTTTCTTGGTGTTTTTGCCACTATATCTCAGCGCAGCGTGGGAGTCCTTCCATTATTTTTGTACCAAAATGATCAAACGCCCTCAAAGATTCATTGTGTACCTTGAATGACCACAAAACCCCCAAATGTAGCAGCCACAATGTGATCGGTTGCCAAATATCACTAATTTGGTAGTTTCTTGGTGTTGCCACCACTATATCTCAGCACAGCATGGGAGTTCTTCCATGATATTGGTACCAAAATGTTCAAACACCCTCAAAGATTCATTGAGTACCTTGGACGACCACAAAACCCCCAAATGTAGCAGCCACAATGTGATCAGTTGCCAAATATCACTAATTTGGTAGTTTCTTGGTGTTTCTGCAGAGCAGCATGGGAGTTCTTCCATGATATTGGTACCATAATGATCAAATGCCTTCAAATATTCATTGAGTACCTTGAATGACCACAAAACCCCCAAATGTAGCAGCCACACTGCGATCAGTTGCCAAATATCACTAATTTGGTAGTTTCTTGGTGTTTCTGCCACTATATCTCAGCGCAGCATGGGGTTTCTTCCATGATATTGGTAAAAACAATGATCACATGCCCCTGAAGATTCATTGTGTACCTTGAATGACCACAAAACCCCGAAATGTAGCAGCCACAATGTGATCATTTGCCAAATATCACTAATTTGGTAGTTTCTTGATGTTTCTGCCCCTATATCTCAGCACAGTGTGGGAGTTCTTCCATGATATTGGTACCAAAATGATCTCATGCCCTCAAACATTCATTGGGTACCTTGGATGACCACAAAACCCCCAAATGTAGCAGCCACAATGTGATCAGTTGCCAAATATCACTAATTTGGTAGTTTCTTGGTGTTTCTGCCACTATATCTCAGCGCAGCGTGGGAGTTCTTCCATGATATTGGTACCAAAATGATCACATGCCCCTGAAGATTCATTTTGTACCCAGAATGACCACAAAACCCCCATATGTAGCAGCCACAAGGTGATCAGTTGCCAAATATGACTAATTTGGTAGTTCTTTGGTCTTTCTGTCACTATATCTCAGCGCAGCATGGGAGTTCTTCCATGTATTGGTACCAAAATAATCAAATGCCCTCAAATATTCATTGAGTACCTTGGATGACCACAAAACCCCCAAATGTAGCAGCCACGATGTGATCAGTTGACGAATATCACTAATTTGGTAGTTTCTTGATGTTTCTGCCACTATATCTCAGCAAAGCGTGGGAGTTTTCCATGATATTCATACAAAAATGATCACATGCCCTCATAGATTCATGGAGTACCTTGGATGACCACAAAACCCCCAAATGTAGCAGCCACAATGTGATCAGTTGGCAAATGTTCTAATTTGGTAGTCCTTTGGTGTTTCTGCCACTATATGTCAGCGCAGCATGGGAGTTCTTCCATAATATTGGTACCAAAATGATCACATGCCCTCAAACATTCATTTGGTACCTTGGATGACCACAAAACCCCCAAATGTAGCAGCCACAATGTGATCAGTTGCCAAATATCACTAATTTGGTAGTTTCTTGGTGTTTCTGCCACTATATCTCAGCGCAGCGTGGGAGTTCTTCCATGATATTGGTACCGAAATGATCACATGCCCCTGAAGATTCATTTTGTACCCAGAATGACCACAAAACCCCCATATGTAGCAGCCACAAGGTGATCAGTTGCCAAATATGACTAATTTGGTAGTTTCTTGGTGTTTCTGCCACTATATCTCAGCGCAGCATAGGAATTCTTCCATGATATTGGTACCAAAATGATCAAATGGCCCTGAAGATTCATTGTGTACCTTGGATGACCACAAAACCCCCAAATGTAGCAGCCACAATGTGATTAGTTGCCAAATACCACTAATTTGGTAGTTTCTTGGTGTTTCTGCCACTATATCTCAGGCCAGCATGGGAGTTCTTCCTTGATATTGGTACCAAAATAATCAAATGGCCCTGAAGATTCATTTTGTCCCTTGGATGACCACAAAACCCCCAAATGTAGCAGCCACAATGTGATCAGTTGGCAAATGTTCTAATTTGGTAGTTTTTTGGTGTTTCTGCCACTATATGTCAGCGCAGCATGGGAGTTCTTCCATAATATTGGTACCAAAATGATCACATGCCCTCAAACATTCATTGAGTACCTTGGATGACCACAAAACCCCCAAATGTAGCAGCCACAATGTGATCAGTCGCCAAATATCAGTAATTTGGTAGTTTCTTGGTGTTTGTGCCACTATATCTCAGCGCAGCATGGGAGTTCTTCCATGATATTGGTACCAAAATGATCAAATGGCCCTGAAGATTCATTCTGTACCTTGGATGACCACAAAACCCCCAAATGTAGCAGCCACAATGTGATCAGTCACTGCAAGAAAAACTCTAGAAACTGCTTGCAGTTGAGATGCAAGAGCTCAAGGCAAGCTGCGCCTCATGCAAGAATCAAGCACTGGGTGATTCCATGCACATTGTCTAATTTATGCAAGAGTGAGTCTAAGGTACAAAAAACTAAGTACATCAGTTGATACCTGTGCAAATTCCCCTTTCATGTGCACATACCCCTTTCATGTGCACATACCCCTTTCATGTGCACATACCCCTTTCATGTGCACATACCCCTTTCATGTGCACATACCCCTTTCATGTGCACATACCCCTTTCATGTACACATACCCCTTTCATGTGCACATACCCCTTTCATGTGCACATACCCCTTTCATGTGCATATATCCCTTTTGTATGCATTCACCCCGTTCATAAGGTGTACATAGCCCTTTTTGTGCACATACACCTTTCATGTGTGTATATCCCTTTCATGTGCATGTATCCCTTTCACAATGTGTACATACCCCATTCATCATTCGTTCATGACCCTTTCATGTTTACATGTCCCCTTTGAGTTTTTTAGGTCCCTTTTAGTACCCCTTTTACCATTCAGGTTTACATACCCCTCTGATGTTTACATATCCCTTTCATGTGCAAATATCCCTTGCTGCACATACACCTTTCATGCATAAATACCCCTTTCATGCATACATACCCCTTTCATCATGTGCACATATCCCTTTTATGTGTTAATACACCTCCTCACATTCCCCTTTCATGTGTACATATTTCTTTATCTGTACATATCCCTTTCATGTGTACATACCCTTTTTATTTTATTATGGCTGGATTCAATGGTGCATGGATTGTTTAATAAAAGAAAATGAAAGGGTGCTCCGGGTGATGCTCATTTGCCTCAGCCTACTGCATGAGCATTGAGCACTCCAGCATGTTCAAGATTGAGATGCTGAACAAGGTACACACTCAAGGTGCACCAGCACGGAATTTGGGTGCTTGACTCCAGCTTGAGCTGAAGCTTGATTGAAGCTTGCTGCATCTCAACTGCAAGCAGTTTCTAGAGTTTTTCTTGCAGTGAGTTGCCAAATATCACTAATTTGGTAGTTTCTTGTTGTTTCTGCCACTATAGCTCAGCTCAGCATGGGAGTTCTTCCATGATGTTGGTACCAAAATGATCAAATTCCACTGAAAATTCATTGTGTACCTTGAATGACCACAATACCCCCAAACGTAGCAGCCATGCTACATTTGGGGGTTTTGTGGTCATTCAAGGTACACAATTTATCTTTGAGTGCATTTAATCATTTTGGTACCAATATCATTGAAGAATTCCCACACTGCGCTGAGATATAGTGGCAGAAACACGGCCAAGAAACTACCAAATTGGTGATATTTGGCAACTGATCACATTGTGGCTGCTACATATGGGGGTTTTGTGGTCATTCCAGGTACTCAATGAATCTTTGAGGAAATTGGATCATTTTGATACCAATAGTGTGGAAGAAATCTCACGCTGCGGTGAGATATAGTGGCAGAAACACCAGAAACTACCAATTAGTGATATTTTGCAACTGATCACATCCTGGCTGCTACATTTGGGGGTATTGTGGTCATTCAAGGTACACAATTAATCTTCAGGGGAATTTGATCATTTTGGTACCAATATCATGGAAGAACTCCCACGCTGTGCTGAGATATAGTGGCAGAAACACCAAGAAACTACCAAATTAGTGATATTTGGCAACTGATCACATTGTGGCTGCTATATTTGGGGTTTTTGTGTTCATTCAAGGTACACAATGAATCTTCAGGGGCATGTGATCATTTTGGCACCAATATCATGGAAGAACTCCCACGCTGCGCTGAGATACAGTGGAAGAAACACCAAGAAACTACCAAATTAGTGATATTTGGTAACTGATCACATTGTGGCTGCTACATTTGGGGGTTTTGTGGTCATCCAAGGTACACAATGAATGTTTGAGGGCATGTGATTATTTTGGTACTGATATTATGGAAGAAATCCCAGGCTGCTTTGAGATATAGTGGCAGAAACACCAAGAAACTACCAAATTAGTGATATTTGGCAACTGATCAGGTTGTAGGGCTACATTAGGGAGTTTCATGGTAATTTAAGGTACACAATGAATCCTTGGGGACTATTGATCATTTTTAAACCAATATCATGGAAGAACTCCCAGGTTGTGTTGAGATATAGTGGCAGAAACACCAAGAACCTACCAAATTAGTGAGATTTGGCAACTGATGAGATTGTAGCTGCCACATTTTGGGGTTTTGTGGTCATTTAAGGTACACAAGGGATCCTTGGGGGCTAATGAATATTTTCATACCAATATAATGGAAGAACCCCCAGGCTGTGTTGAGATATAGTGGCAGAAACACCAAGAAACTACCAAATTAGTGATATTTTGCAACTGATCAGGTCGTAGGGGCTACATTAGGGAGCTTTGTGGTCATTTAAGGTACACAATGAATCCTTGGGGACTATTGATCATTTTGAAACCCCCTGGATTAATCCTAAAACTTGCAATGTCTTTTTTTCAGGAAGAATTGAATGGTGTATGTAGAAATTTATGAATGTTATCAGGCAAAAAAAAAAGATTCCTGTGGCTTGAAGCTAACAAAAGGGGAAGGATAGAGATTATAGAATGGTATTAAGGAGACATGGAAAACAGACAAAGGTATCAAGAAGAATAAAAAAAAAATTGATCAATATATACGCTACATTGATCAATATACAACATCGCAAATTCATCCATCTTGGTAGTGATACACGTCGGATGGATGACCCAGGATTACATGCCAATCTTTGAGCGTGTTGCTTTCGTTGATTGAAAACAATGTTCTTGTCGTCACAACACTCGAGCCCGATGAAACATACAAATCACCAGTACGTGGGAACCGTTCGATAATCATTGTTCCCATATATACCAAGAACATCTTGTTCTTGTGTACGCAACGAAAGCCGTGATCTTCCAATTGAGATACCGATATTAAATTACACTTGCCAGAAGGTGCAAGGTAAACCGGAAATATGTTATATTTTCCGAATCGCATAGAACCAGTGTGAGTGATGTCGATGGAACCCAAATACGTTCTCATTTTTTTGGTAATTGGTTGCAAGTTGGACAACAAAAAAATGTCAGAGACTGTAGATTTGGATGCGCCGGTATCAAGAATCAATCAAATTTTCTCGTTATCAATTGGCCCAATATGAAACGTATTTTCATCTTCAACAAAGAAACCCGTGTCTTCAGCATTTTCAGTTAACATTTCTGAGACTGCTTCAGCCACGTTCTCATTGTCCTCATTTTCAATAGAATTCAATTGTTGAGTACGAAGTTTTGTCAATGACTCAATCAATTGGTCAATCTCCTGGTTGCTCATTTTGACCTTGGAATTTGAATTGTCAGATGATGAATTATTTGCTCGATTTTTTGTTGGTACAACATTTTGAAATTTCTTATTGACAGCCTTAAATTTGTCTTTATTAAGGCAAGGAAACGGTTTGGAGGACAACACATTGATTGACCCGGAACCAGTTTGTTTGATTCGACTATGTTCGAGACTCATCCGAGTAGCAAGTTTTTCAAAAGTAAAGGGATCGAGATCGTACAGATTTTGAATAAGACCGTTTAATGATTCATCAAATCAAAAGCTTTTGAGGAAGAAGATACCAGCCATTGCTGTGTCAATTTTTGTATTTGGCGTAGAAATTTGCGCAGATTTTAAAGAAGTATACATAGATTGAAATTTACCGATGTGATCCGCAATTGAGGAACCGGGAACGAAATCAAGATGAATAAGCGCATAAAGTTTATTGCCAAGTTTAATTAACAATTTTTCGCCACAGGCGTCAGCTAGATCTTTCATAGCTTCAGAGAATGTATCAACTGCTTGTACGACGGGGTAAAGATTGGCAGAAACACATAACTCAAGAAGAGTGTATGCGTTTGAAGTCTTTTTCCGAAACTTCTTTTCCTTCTTGTGCTCTTCGCACCAAATCGGATTGAAAACTTCTTCATTGCCACAACCAGTGACAAGATGCTTGAATGACTTTTTCCACTCTGGCCAGTTGTCGCGGCGGAGCTTAGTGATTCAAATTTTGTCACTACAATGATTGTTATCACTAGACAAGGAGTCATCGACTTTAGGAGTTACCGGAAGGTTTGCCATCTCGTTCGTATTTATCTAGAGTGCTTTCTTATTTTGAGTTCTTTTTAACTGTCAAGTATTGACTCTTGCTACCATGTAAAAATGGTATGAGATTACTTTATTGAAACATTTAAATTATAAAAAGAACTCAATAAAAGTAAATACACTTTTTAGAATATAAAAGGAATAGTTAGATCTCTTCGACTACTAACTATGATAATAACATGAAAATAAATACCTCGAAGAAAGAACCGGCACGAAAACAAATCTTGAACAATGACAACAGACAACAACGAGAAACACACGGAATTATCACAACGAGCTGGCCTAAAGGAAAGATTTAGATTGGTTGTTAACATGTGATCTCTTTTGATGAAGTCAATATAAATACAAAGCAACTACCTGCCCAGAGACTAGATCTAGCTCCTCCTGAGTGTTTAAAGTCAACAATGGGTTGAATTGATCTTTGATTTGATCAATCGGTTACGAAGAAGATTGTCTTTGAGTAAGGTTATGTGATCAATGGTTTTGGAGTCGAGTGGTTGACTTAGAGTGGTGATGGAAGAAGCGAAAGAGTGCAAAAGATTGAAGAACGGAACGGAAAGGGAAGAATTGAGTTTGTCAGCGAGTTGAAGTACTGCTGATTAAAGAACTTCGTGATCGGAGTTGGTCAATCGTCATCACACATATTGATATGCATGAGCACATGCATATACCAAACCACATACTCAATAGGCGAGTTTTAAACTCAACAGTCACAGTCCCCGGAGTCTGAGTTCAGTTTGAACTCAGACAATGGGGCGGCATGTACTTTGTATGAACCATAAAATTTGCCTCAGATCATCCATCAGTCAGAAGAATCCCGAATCTTAATTCTGTTGATCTTCTTGTTTGCCAATATACTTGCGGAGCTTCTGAGTTTCTCCTCTCAGCCCCGCGCCAATCCTCTTCCAGATTCCCCCCCCCTTTTTGATCACTTTTCTCCAGCTAAGTTCGCCGGCTTTTCTTTTCCCTCAGACTCACAACACCAAAACCACCGCCAACAGAAATCTACTTTCCGTCATCTCTCAAAAATCCCCCTTCCCAAACGCTACCCCCTTCGAATCCCAGAATCCTCAGTTTTTCCCAGACCACCACGAAGGCAGCGCATCAGCGCAACATCCTTTCCAGTAACTGCCGACGGCCCAGCACCGGTCGGAGTTCCACATTTGGTCCCCTGAGCCGGGATTGAACCAGAAACCTCAAGATTTACAGTCTTGTCTCACTTTAGGACAACAGGCGGTCAAACCTTGAGGATCTCAAGTCTCTAGTTCTTGTTTCAGGATCTTGAGCTAATTTGGTTCAGGACTTTTCTTTGCTTCCTCTTTCTAGATCAAACCTTGAAATCCGGATTTTCGACCTTGAAAATCGCATTCTCAAACCTTGAATATTGGATCCCCCAGCTCCGCCGATCTCAATCCGCAAGCTTCCGGCCCTTTCCCAATACTTGGACGACTTTTCTGCCGTTCTCTGAGCCTCTGGAAGTCGTCAGAGTGCTGTCCTAGACCCCGCCGGCTCCGCTATTGAATCAGTGTGGACGATTGATCGCCTCCGGTGGTTTTTCATCTCTAGCTACCCGCTCGAACAATTGGTCGTGTCTCTCTGTGTGGTTTTCTCTTCATCAGGCGCCAGGAGGGATTGATCAGATACCTTGTTTGTTTTGATCCTTCTCTCTCCTCCTTTGCAATGGATCCCACAAATCTACTCGGCGGCACAGCAAGGCCAAGGGTCCCAACGGTTAAGATTAAGCCGCGGGACAAGCAGTTTGGTTTCGACGGATCCAACATCAAACGCTTCCTGGATATGTACGAGTTGACGGCGGAGGTGGACGGAGCTTCTGAGCAGGATACGGCTTGGCAGATTCGTTTCTTCAACACGGATGGAGAACTGCTAGATATTCTGGAGACACTGGATGGTTTTAGCCCGCCCGACTGGTCGAAATTGAAGGCGGCAATGCTCTCTCATTGGGGTCGGGTCGATGAGGCTTGCTTTACGCTACAAGATCTCGACTCTCTGGTTGATTCCTGGTCGTCAAAGGGCGGAGTCTCGTCCTCGGGTGATTATCATTGGTTCCGACGATCCTGGGACCCAATCCAGGCTTATCTGGTGCGGAACGAGCATGTTGACTCCGCTGAAGAGCTCCGCACTCGCTTCTATCGATCCTTTTCTTCTAGTTTTCAAGATCAGATCCGCACACCTCTCATCAAGAGTGATAAGATGATCAATACACTGGATCATCGCTTCAAGCTTCCTCCTCTCCAAGACCTCCGCTCCGCCATCGACGAACTTATGAAAGGCCATATTTCCTTGACTTTCGAGCCTTCTAGATCAACTAATCCTGTCCCTTCGCCGCCGTTCAAGGATGCGAATGAAGTCATGCGGAAAATGGAAGCAGAGCAGCGCCCAACAAACGACGTCACTACCGCTCCGCAGGTCCCGGCGACCATTGATGAGATCACCAGGATGCTCCAGTCCTTTGAGCAGCGCCTGATGGAGAAGTTCGCTCTCCGCTCTCCGCCTCATTCCTCCGCTCCGCACACCACTCCGCCCTCCGCAGTGCGGCGACCATTGATCTGTTACTACTGCCATTTCGAAGGCCACGGGACTGGCCGATGCTTCGAGCTCCAGAAGGACAAGGAAGATGAGCTTGTTAAGCAGAAGGGCAACAACTACTTCCTCCCAAGTGGTGCCCTGATCCCCTTTGATCCTAGTCGACCAATCCGCCACGTGGTGGCCTCCTTGTTGGCATCACACCCGTCTAGCAGCTTTGTTTCCGCGCCATTCAGGACTGGTTGCGGAGCTCCTCACCCGTGGTATCCGCCAGCTTCTCCGACTCTGCCTCCGCCTTGTCACCCAATCCGCAGGCAAGCAATGCCAGATTCATCCACCCCTAGTTCTCCACCAAATTTAGCTACATCTCCGCAAGCCGTAGACACCGTTCTTGAGAGGATCTCCGCTCTCCTTGTTCCCAATCTTGCCGCTACCGCTCCGCCCATTGCGGTCAATAGAAAGAAGAAGATTCCACACTGCCTTTTGGATTCCCGTCAAATCAAAGTGAAGAAAGATCAAGTTTTTCCCGCGACCCTTTCTAGTTCCAGTTCTGAGTTTGTTCCTAGCCACCAGCTCTGCCAGCCTGCAGAGATTTTGATTCCGCCATTCCGCCTCCGAGATGAGGTTAAACTATCTTCCCCGGCACCAATCCGCCTCCAAGATGAGGTTAAACTATCTTTTCCAATCCGTGCTTCCGACCACCTCCGCAAAGAGGCTAAACTATCTGATCCTGATTCAATCTCTGATCCTATTCCCGCTCCTTGTCCTCTGATCTCTGCGGACCATCTCCGCTCTTCTACAGCCGTTCTCCGCAATGAGAATAAACTATCCAATCCTGATCTGTTATCTAAATTCGTTCTCAGCCCTTTTCCTGATTCTTATCCAACAAAACGTTGCCGCTTTCCTCAATTCCGCCTCTGCAATGAGGGTAAACTAGTTCCACGTGGTTTGGATGTGTTGGGTTTTGGTTTTCTGCAGAGGCAAAATGGAGTGCAAGTAAGTCTTCCCAATTGAGCACCTCCGGGGCTTGATGCCACTTTAGTTGTCAAAACTCTACACTGTGCCACATTTGTGAGCAATTCTCGATCCCTTGGTTCCTCCGCTCGTTTAGGCCAGCTCCTTCAGTTTCAAGATCATCTCCAAGAGCCCCGGACTCCCTTCTGGTTCCCATTCTTTTAGGTTTTTCTTTCAGTTCAACTTTGACTCAGCATATTTTTATTTGGAGACAAGAGGAGAGCAGTCTAGGGAAAGACTGCAAGTTAGGGAGAGATGTGGTGAGCAAAATGGTACAGACAGTCCATGGTTCAAGATCCAGATGAAGACTCAAGATTCAAGTGACCAGTTATCAAGATCAAGACTTCAAGATTATCCATCTCAGACCTCAAGCTCAAGATTCAAGATGCTATGATTGATATTGATGATTGTTGTTGATTTTATCTCTGTTCTTTTTGATCCATTGCACCCATCCTCTTATGTTACTCTCCTCATTTTTCTATGTATGTGGTTGATCTTTTCTTTGTGTGTGTTTTGTTTTGTTTGTGTTGTGCAGAGCTTGTTTGTAGTTAGGGATGTGATGAACATGTCTGTGACATGTTCACTTCCTGTAGTCTGAGTTCAAAGTTTGAACTCAGATGATGGGGAGGCATGGCAGTCTTCTGATCCACAAAATACACCATCAGGATTCTCAGATCCTTATCCTCATCACCTCATCAGATCCTTATCAACCCTCAAGATCCTCATCAGCATCCCTTTCCAGATCCTCAACCCCCAAACCCGCCAACAAGTCTCACTGACATTGTTGTTCAACCCCCTTTCTCTGGTTTTACTCAGATCTCATTCATCCTAGGACCTCACAGGAAGGCAGGCTCATCACCACTTTCCCTTCCAAGCACTGCCTACGGCCTGGCACCATAGGAGTTCCACAACATGTAATCCAAGGATATCATAATTCTCTGAAGGAGCATCATATGCAGGATTATGTTCATTATTCTCTTGATGGAAGTGATGTTGTGCTGATGCGCTGCCTTCGCGGTGGTCCGGGAAAAACTGAGGATTCTGGGATTCAAAGGGGGGTAGCGTTTGGGAAGGGGGATTTTTGATAGAGATAGAGAGTTCAAAAAAAAAGAGCGCCTCAAAACCGCTGATTTTCTCGAAATCCCTAGAAGACGAGACTGTAAATCTTGAGGTTGCTGGTTCAATCCCGGCTCGGGGGACCAAATGTGGAACTCCTACTGTGCCAGGCGGTAGGCAGTACTTGGAAGGGAAAGTGGTGATGAGCCTGCCTTCCTGTGAGGTCCTAGGATGAATGAGATCTGAGGAAAACCAGAGAAAGGGGGTTGAACAACAATGTCAGTGAGACTTGTTGGCGGGTTTGGGGGTTGAGGATCTGGAAAGGGATGCTGATGAGGATCTTGAGGGTTGATAATGATCTGATGAGGTGATGAGGATAAGGATCTGAAAATCTTGATGGTGTATTTTGTGGATCAGAAGACTGCCATGCCTCCCCATCATCTGAGTTCAAACTTTGAACTCAGACTATAGGAAGTGAACATGTCACAGACATGTTCATCACATCCCTAACTACAAACAAGCTCTGCACAACACAAACAAAACAAAACACACACAAAGAAAAGATCAACCACATACATAGAAAAATGAGGAGAGTAACATAAGAGGATGGGTGCAATGGATCAAAAAGAACAGAGATAAAATCAACAACAATCATCAATATCAATCATAGCATCTTGAATCTTGAGCTTGAGATCTGAGATGGATAATCTTGAAGTCTTGATCTTGATAACTGGTCACTTGAATCTTGAGTCTTCATCTGGATCTTGAACCATGGACTGTCTGTACCATTTTTCTCACCACATCATGTAGACTCCGCAGGACAGCTTCTTGGTCGATGCGCCGTGTCACTACCACCAGGTGTACCGGTGCACTCCGACGCGACCTTAGGCTACCCGTGGAGCTCTTTTTAGAATTTACACAACATAGGATTCCAAGAGTAAGTCTAGAATGACTTGATCTTAAGTTTTGTGGTTTTCTGAAACAGAAAACACCAGTATTTCTAGGTGCAGCCACCTTGGCCTGTTCAAGTCAAGTTGGGTGGGTGAAGGGGGGGGAGGGGGGGCTCCTGGACTTGGGGTGCCTGCTGGGGGCTGGGCATTGCAGCGGCGAAGCTGCCTTGGCCTCTAGTTGTAAAATTAAAACCCCAACTCCCGTTTGGGATCGCAGAATTAAAATGTAGAGACTGTAAAATGAAGATGTGTCTGGTGAGAGTCGAACTCACGACCTCAGCTATGCTGAGACACATTCTAGAGTGCTGCCTTTACCAACTAGGCTACAGACGCTTGTGGCTGCCAGCTGGGTGGTTGGTTGGTAGTGCTCATGGGTCGATCCAACAGCCCTCCATATTGTGGTGATACATCATGGTAGCAGACTAACAGACAACTCAACATAAAATTCCGACTCCCAAAACCCCCCCGCGTCAAAATTGGATCATGAGGACCCGGGGGAGACGTTGCGAAGCGGTCCGCGCGACGTAAACCCCATTTTGCCAGTCGATTTTTTAATTTATGGGAGTTGATTGCTTGTAATATTGCATGTCAACTGGCAGCAGTTTCTTGATTTTTTTTTCACAGTGCCGCGGTATGGTTTGAGACTCCGGGTTCAATATTTGAATGACATCATGGCTTCAGAGACTTCAAATCAAGAGCTGTTGACCATCCTATCTTGTGATTCAGTTTACCACTCAGTTTTCATTTTCCTCATCTCAACACCCTCCTTCCAACCAGTGGTCAATTCAATCATCAATATTTCACGGTTGCTTGTTGAGGTCATCAGTCTAGGCGGCTCTTCAATAGGTCCTTATTTGTTTTCTTTCAAGTTATCCTTATTCCTTTTGAACATGTTAAATCTCACCTCATATTAGGGTTGGACCCCGGGTGATACCCAAGAGCCTCCAGCCCTGCCACGGTAATACCTGTCGGGAATACCCAAGAAGTAAAACCAGAGGTTTTGCTCCTGTGGAAATACTCGCGGATAACGGGTTGGGTAGGCGGGTAGATGTGGGTATTTTTTGCGGCGGGTACCCGCAAATATACCCCAGAACTATAGGGTATACCCGCGGGTACCCGGTCTCTTACGCCTATTTATCGGACTTCAGGATGTTTATGCCTGGACAACTTCCTCAGGGCTTTGGCATCAGGTGTGAGCACCCGGATGCCTATTCATGCCGCGCCTTGGGCAGCCAGATGGCGCAAAAAGTTGAGCACACCGGCCTTGCGCCGCTGCAAGGCGCAAGGCCGGTGTGCTCAACCCCTGAGACCAAATACCTGTCAGTCCCTGTCAGATCAGCAGAGTGTCCTGACTTTTATACCCAAGAATACCCGACGGGTATTTTTTGAAGAGAGCACTGCCAGCCCCCGACCTGTTGTGGTGTGCTATCCGGTACTCACAGAGCCAACTTTCAAATCACGGCGCGAACACATGGCGGACCTCAAGGCGGTTCACGGAGCCAGTTCTGAATCTTAGACACGTGGATCTCACGCGGCGGAAGCGCGGTGGCGCGCGGGTTTTGGTTGCCCCCTCTCATGCGGAGGGTTATTTTTCTGGCCTTTGTTTTGTTTCTTTTTCTTTGTTTTCCTTCATTTTGGTTGTTCTGTTGCTTTTACCTTTCTGGATTGCGCGCGTTTGGATGGGTTCAGTGTGGTGGGTTAAGTTCTGTCTGATTTTTGATTGGTTTGTTTTGTCTTGTTCCTTTCTTTTGTGTTGTCGCGCGCGTGGGTGTATGATGAAGGTCCCGCTGCGTGCTGCGCCCGGAGTCTAAGTTCTGTCCAAACTTAGATGATGGGACGGTATGGGAGACACTCTGAACCATAATCTTTTCCATCAAAAATTTTATTGATCATTGTTACTCATTGCTGTCTTGAGCATCTTCTGAGCTTTATCTGTCCCGACAATCTGGGATATCTTCTTATCACGCACGTGGCGTTCTCTGTCGATCCACATCATTCTGACCGCGCCTTCCGGTGCCCCTCGACGAGCTTTCCATCCTGAATCTTCCTCATCTTTCTCAGCTCACTCACCCTTCCTCTTCAATAACACAACCCCGCCAACGCGCGCTCAACGCCGTTGTAAATCAAACACCCCCCCCACCTCATCGCTAACAGATCCCCCCTTTTTTCTGCGACCATCCCCGGAGGGCATTCCCCAATATTTCCCCTCCAACAACTGCCGCCGCCTGGCACGGACGGATTTCCACACCGTTGGGTTGGATATCTGGGTATACCCGTCCAACCCGTCTTTGGGGTCCAGCCACACCTCATATCACCATTGTCCCTGTTTCTTTTAGGCAAAATCATCTTATCATCTTATGTTATATTTTTGTTTTCTTTATCTTAAACTGAAATTCATTTCTTTTAGCCTGATTTTATCATGGATTTCACTAGGTTGAATAACAGAGGACATCCGTGCTCAATGACTTGATATGCATAGTTTTTTTTTACTTACAGGCAATTTTATTGGCCACAGTGCATGACCAAACCTGTGGATACACTAAATTTGAAAGTGCATCCATCCAATCACTCTCAGCAAACCAGCCAAGAGCATTTCCAAGTTCCAACTTCATAATCCCAGAAGTCTCAATTGGTCCCCACAGGCGAGCACATCCCACTTGATAATCACATAGTCAGGAATCCTTTTGGGCTACCTGTCACGACCAACCTTCCAACACCTGAATACTGACCAAAGATCAGCATACCACGGGAAACATCACCACCCAATTCTCCATTGGAATCATTGGCTACCATCTCTGAGATCATATTTACTCCCAAATCACCCATTTTCTCCATGTCACATGGCACCAGAACTGACATATCCCCCAGAAAGAAATTCTTACAACAACTTAGCATATAAAAATCTGAGATCAAACAGTTATTGGCCATTGGTTCAAATTTTAACAAGTGGAAACGGGATCTCTCCCAAGTTCTTCTGTTAACACTCAGTCATGCAGCTTTCTTTGACAACCGAGAAAACTACAAAAAAATCTTGGCCCAAGAAGAGACATGTCTCTTGTATCTCATCCAAATCATGGTACATGACAAACCTTCCTCACTTGTTGACAGGTACACAAAGGGCACCAATGCATTTGATACTGTGCAAGCCAACTTTCAAGGGACAATCTGTTTCAGGCAGTTGGAGCTTATCAATCAGCTGCTTGAATTCAGGATCACAGGACCCAAAACCAACCCAACTCAGGTTCAGGGACTGTTCAACAAGCTCTTTGACGTATTTGCGGACCTCAAGAATGTGCAAGCTGCACTGTCACCCTTGGTGGAAGGACTCATCCTTCAGGCAGTGGCACCGCCTCCATTGGCTATGTCTCAATCTCAGTTGTTTCAGAACATATCACTTAAATTGTGCAAAAAGAAGGAAGCCACTGCTTGGGACATCCAGACCATCATCACATCGGCCTACGGTGAGAGCAATCAATTCAACAGCAACCAATCCCAGAGTGTATCAGTTTTTCAATTGTTTCCAAACACACATGCAAATAATCAAGCAAACTGGGGCGGACATTGACACCAAAATACTGCCCAACAAAACCACGGCCGCTTTCAGCCTTGTCCTCCCCAGTCAGGGAGCCAAACAACACCTCGACAACAGGTCATCAAAAATGATCCTTGCAAGTTTGGAGAGGGATGGGAAGCAAGTTCCATTCATCTTCCACCAACCAAGAATATCAAAATGTTCATCATTGGTGATGCCAAAATTTCTCTCCTCAATATGTAAGTTGAGTTCAGCACCGGGTGCGTTGATCTGAGAGCCATCTGCAGAAGAACCGTTCATTAACTTGAGGAATCGGGATGTTTCCTCATCAACTTTTCTGGGAAAGGTAGATGTGGTTGCTGAAAGGTTGTCAGGCACAGGCGAAGGGATGTACATATCCCAGAGATCCAAGATACCAGTCTGAATGTTGCCCAAAAAAGATTTGATGTCTTCAGAACTATTTATTTGTTTCTTCAAGACTGAAGTGGAGGTATCAGACCTTGTGATCAAGGACAAGTCCAATAGCAGCAATTTTTTGCATTGGTTCCCAGGATTTGAGATGGCCAAAGCCCGCCGGGTGCCTGCTGGGCAGCCCACAAGTTCAACCACCCGCGCTGTTTACTGACTTTAATGGGCCGGGCCAATGTTAAAAAAATCTGCAAAAGCAGTGTCCGTGTCTGGCCCAAACCCGCTCGGGTTTGGGCGGCCTCCTGGACACCCGACCCAATTGGCATCCTTATATTTTACCCTCCTGTTTCCGGCAGAGCACCAACACAACTCTTTGTACACTTCAAATGACACTTGTCAATCCATAACAGGAAGCTCAATCTTACAAACCGCATCCACCTAATTACTAATTTTTTTCCAGATCTTTTGGGCTACCATAATCAATTCCTGGTACCGCATGGCCAGGTTTCACCATTTTTTGAACCAACAATGGGAAGTTACGTTATCTGTAACTAAAAGTACAGGATAATGTAACTTAATTGTTGCGCTAACGGCAACAATGTTTCAGTTACATTATTTTTTTATTTTTTTCCTGATTTATTAGACCTGTTATGTTATGCCCCGCAATTTAGGTGGATGACATGCGGATAACACGGGGTTTTGCCCATTTCACAGTATTTTTGCGCCAGATAACGCAGTAAGCGCGTTACTGGCGTTATTTTTCGCGGTATTGAGGGGGAAATCACCCTCCATTACATTATCCAAGCGTGTGCAATGTGCGCTACGTGCTTTTTTCTGTATATCCAAAAATAGATGGCAAGATGTCAGAAGTACACAGATTATTTTGGATATTCAGAATTCTCCTACATCCAGGAATCAAAAGTGCATCTTTGTATTCTTGGCACTGGGATTATGTGGCTTTAAATCCATGAAGCAGGTGAATTTGAAAGCTCAAAACAGCTGTGCTGAAAATAGCGCCCAAATGACACTGCTTCATAGTTTCAAAGGACTACCACTTCAATAAAGAAAATTGAAAAAAGCGTTTTTGATTTGTGGATGTGGGAGAATTAGAGGATGTCAACCAGTACCAGGCACCCGCGGGCCGTTACCGCCCGCACCCGCCGCTCACCCGCCAGGCAGTGCCAGGTGCCTGTTTTTTTTTGGAAAAAGCGGTGCGGTACCCGGGTACTGCCCCCAAGTACCGCTTTCCCCCGACGGTTTAATCGGGTAACCCTCGGACCCCCGACCCTTACCCCGCTTTGAGCTGCCCTTGATGACTGAAAATAGACCGGTCATGGGCCAGGACAGGTAATCAAGGACGGCCCTGGTGCAATCATTGAGGGGAGTAACATCTCCCCTTGATGACAAGTGTGTAGTGGTCGTTGGGGGAGTACCCTCAATGACAATGACCAACCTGTTTGATGACCGGAACAGGTTGGTCATCACTGTTCTGGTCATTGAGAGATCCTCCCCTCAATGACTGACCTGTTTTGGTCATCGAGGGGAGGAACTTATGATGAATCATCCATTGCAGTCATTGAGGACCCCCTTTGATGATCTCTTTGATGAAAAAAGCCGGCGGGTACCGCTGGTACCTGCCTAAAAGACCCGTGGTACCCGCCAGGCGGTGCCAGATGTGGTGCCAGGTGCCCGTTTTTGGCAAAAACTGCACGGGTACCAGCGGTGTAAATGGTACCCGGGTCCGTTTTGACATTCTCTAGGGAGGATCCAGAATATCCAAAAATATTTCTGTAATTATGACATCTTGCCATCTATTTTTGGAAATACAAAAAAAGGCGCTTAGCGCAGCTGTTACACCCTTGTGCACATGCACATTTTACCAGATAGCAATAACACATTATCTGATAACGGTGGGAATTTAAATTATGAAAATCCCTCTGGATAATGAAGCATAAGTAAGTAACTTCCCATTGTTGCTGGAACCACCCAGCTGAAATAGATAAATAAAAAGGTATTTCTGGGCATCCCCCACTTGCTATGTGTTGGTTCACCCGCGTCAAGCAAGGGGATTGGTGGATTTCAATTTTCATGCCAACTGATCCACTATTGTGTGTATATCAACTTATTGACTCAGGGATGAACATTGACCAACATCCTTGATAGACATGGATCATAGGTCTGCTTTGGTCCGACAAGGCAATGGAGTTGCAAGCAGATACATGGCATCTCAAGTAAGGATGATAATTGGGCCAGGTGTCCATTGGCCCGCCCAAACCCGGCCAGGTTTGGGCAGGGTGCGGACACACTTTTCTTAGGATGATCAGACTTTGGCCCAGCATGTTACTGCCATCAAACGGCGCAGGCCGGCGCGGGCTGCCCAACAGGGGCCCGCAGGCTTAACCAATCTGACCCAAATGCCCCCTGGGGACCTACCCAAGCATGTAAATGCATGTGCCCTTCGCCAGATACCCTTGGCGGGGTCTCTGAAAATATGCAGTCTACGTACACAAAGTCACCAGTCCAACGTGTTCACTTTCCTATTCTCACTGTGTTGAGGCTTTTGTGCACTCAAGACTGGATGAAGAAGTAGAATGTGATTTTCTCTCCCATCCTTGGACCCTCTGCTCTCCATCCTATCACACCAGGAAAAATCAGTAGTCACTAGATGACAACTGACATGACACCTGCTCCAGCTGGCTATCCAGCCTCTAGTGCAATTTTCACAAGCTGATCCTCAGCTTTGTCCCAGGAAAAGCTGCCTCCAGTCTTGGCACAGGACAAGCCACTGCTCAGCCTTTGCCTGAGCAAGAACGGGAATTGATAACTGCACACCCGTCCCCCGGGGGCACGCCCACGCCCACGCCCTTCGAAAAGGGCCTGTGGGACCGCGCACTCTTTATCAAGGGCGTGCACGCCCCCACATAGGCGTGCACAAGCGTGCACCGTGCCTGCTCGCTGAGAGTCCCTCGGTGGGCAGGCGCCAGTACATATACCTGCTCTCCGAGAGCCCCTCGGCGGGTATGGTGTATGTATCCCTGCTTGCCGAGAAGGATAACTCTCGGCGAGCATAAGCAGGTATACAAACACCTGCTCCAGGCATACAGATCCCACCTCGCCAAGAGCCTCTCGGCGAGCAGGTATACATACACCTGCCCGCCGAGCCTGCTTAGCGGGTAGGTGCATGTAGCATACAGATCCCACCTCGCCGAGAGCCTCTCGGCGAGAAGGTATACATACACCTGCCCGCCAAGCCTGCTCACCGACAGGCATACACTGCTCGCCGAGGATTTCTCTTGGCGGGCAGGTGCATCTATACCTGCTCGCCGAGAGAAATCCTCGGCGAGCAGGCATACAGATCCCACCTCGCCGAGAGCCTCTCAGCGAGCAGGTATACATACACCTGCCCACCAAGCCTGCTCACCGAGAGCCCCTCGGCGGGCAGGTGCATTTATACCTGCTCCCACCTCGCCAAGAGCCTCTCGGCGAGCAGGTATACTTGAACCTGCCCGCCGAGGTGCTCTTGGCGAGAAGGTATACTTGAACCTGCCCGCCGAGGGGCTCTTGGCGAGCAGGCTCGGCGGGCAGGTGTTTGTATACCTGCTCGCCAAGAGTTATCCTTCTCGGCGAGCAGGCAAGGCTCTCGGCGAGCAGGTGCATGTATACCTGCTCTCTAAGAGGCTCTCGGCGAGGTGGTATCTGTAACTGCCCGCCGAGGGGCTCTCGGCGAGCAGGTATACTTGCACCTGCCCGCCGAGGGGCTCCCGACGAGCCATGGTGCACGCCCGTGAACGCCCATGTGGGGGTGTGCACGCCCTTGCACGCCCATACAGGGGTGTGCATGCCCTTCGGCTCGCACGCCCTTGACAAAGGGTGTGCGGTCCCACACGCCCTTTTCAAAGGGGGTGGGCCAGGGCGTGCCTCCGGGGGACGGGTGTGTGTTTATCAACACCCGTTCTGGCTCAGGCAAAGGCTGAGCAGTGGCTTGTCCTGTGCCAAGACTGAAGGGCAGCTGGGCCTGGGCCAAGGCTGAGCAGCAGCTTTGCCTGGGACACAGCTGAGGAGCAGCCTGTGAAAATTGCAAGCTAGAGGCTTCAGCTGTGCCAAAATGGGCACTGAGCTGTGTGCCAGCCAGCCCTGAACTAGTAGATGGAGTAGCTTTGGAGCTGAAACCAGAGCTGTGTTATGTCAGTTGTCATCAACTGACTACTTTTTTTTCCTGGTGGATCAGATCAATCATTTTGTTTTCTTTCTTTTATTTCTTTGTCTTTTTTTTTTTACAAAATCAATTTTATCACAACATGTTTTCTCTGGCCAATGGGCAGCCCGCGGGCTGCCCGCAGGTGCCTGGTTTACCCGCCTATCTCCAAGCCTGCCCAGGCAGCCCGTGAGCTGCCGGTGTCCGCAATGAGGTGGACACAATATTTTGGTGTTTGGACCTGGCCCGGCTTTTCCAGCATTGTAGTGGGTTGAGCCAGGCTAGTCTGTGGGCAGCCCGAACCCGGACGATTATCATCTTAATCTCAAGCCAGAGCTGAACAGAGGAAAATAATATAAAAACGAGTGTTCCTCTGGCTGAGGTTGGCTAGTCTCATAGCTCTCCCTACACAGCGGGGTAGATTGGGAAAAGCCAATGCGCCCAGAAGGTGTCCCAGCAGTCCATGCGCCGCGGTGGCGTGACAGGGACCCAGAGTCATACTGGCGCCACTCGGTCATGCAAAAGGATGCCACCGGGACTGTGGGCATAGGTGGCGCCCCTGGGGCGCAACTGAGATGCCACCAACCTGGGCGCCAGATGGCGGCCCCAGTGAGATGCCTGCGTGACACACCGGTAGGGGAGGCGTCACCGCCGGCTGTCACGGGGGCCTCTATGCCGGTCGCCTGGCTGACGCAAGGTTCCTGATGGCGCTGCCCGAAATCTGACCCAACCCAACCCGACCCGCACTAAATTCCGGGTTGGGTTTGGGCACTGTTTTCCAACCCAAACCTGACCCGGTTTCATCCCTACCCCTCCCTCCCAGAATACTTGTGCAGATGGTAGCTACACCCTTCCCTTCCCCTCCACATGTGCCCCTGGACCCTGGTTGTATCAAAGTAGATGCCCTCCCTTGCTGTTTAGGAATATCATCACCTCAGATATCCCTCACTATTTTATTGAGGACCCCATTGCCTGTGAGGCCCTCCGGGCAACCCACTGCGTGCCCCATGCCCGCACCACGGTATCACAATGCTGGCCTCCAGGCCGAGCAATGCTACCCCAGTCAGCTGGTATGACTGCTGTTGCTATCACACCTGGATGAAGCTCTGGGGCCCAGCCTGCCAACACACACCCACCTTGGCCGCAGGTGCACTCCTGTCATCCTAGTGACCCCAGTCGCGCTAGGGCAGTCTCCCTTCCTCGAGCCCGTCTCCCTCGCATCCCCGTAGGCGCCCTGAGGCCATCCCCCAGACAGATGTCACGAGGATCTCAGCATGGACGCCCGCGGGAGATCCAGCCATCGTGCCCTGAGGTCGCCCCCCCCCCCCTGCGCCTTGGTCGGGTTGGCGCCACCATGGGCTGCCCTAGGTGCGCCACCAGAGATGGCCGCAGGGCGTGGCTTGATGGCGTCCTGGCGGCGTGTGGCAAAACAGCGCCATCAGGGCGTACGGCGACTGCAGGGCCCTGCTGGAGTCCGGTTGGCTGCCCTGCTGACATCCCACTTGCCCTGCTGTGTATCCACAGGCAGTTGTTGGATGTTTACACGCACTTTGAACTGGCTTTTAGAGGAACACCTTCCTGATTGTTTTTGGAACTCTTGAACTCGGAAATGGACTTGAATTTTAACACCACCTGAATTTTCTATGTATCAGGAAAGGCTGCATTGATTGTCTCCAATCTTGAAAGACAGTCAAGGTTTTATTTTGGGGCATGCTAAATGCACCCCAAGTTTTTACTTCATGTACACCAACAAAAAGGGGTACACCAACAAAATTGGGGTATTCTTGATTACACCCCAATCTTCAAGGGGTACCCACCTGGCCACCCCAAAAACATTGGGGAGCTTGCATCAAAAATCCAAAGGAACTTAGATATTGGGGTGTAATCCAATTTACCCCAACAGAGATGGTGTACATGAGGGGCGCACCCCAAACACACTTCTGAAGGCGGTCATTGAGGGCAGGTGGACTCCAATCAATGCCCTGCGCAGACCAATTGTTGGGGATTTGCTACTCCCACCTCCCCTTGGTGACCGGCATATACCGGGCATTGAGAGGAGGTGGACTCTCCTTGGTTGCCGGTACCTACCGGTCATTGAGGGGAGTAGCAACTCCTCTCAATGACCAACCCAGACCGGTCATCAATGTCCAACCCAGACTGGTCATCGATGTCCAACCCAGACAGGTCATTGAGGGGGGTAGTAACTACTCTTGATGGCCAACCCAGACCAGTCAGCGAGGAGAGTTGCTGCTCCCTTCAAACCGGTCATCAGGGGAAGTAGCAACTCCCCTCAATGACCAACACCAACCAATCATCAAGGGAAGTTGATACTCCCCTCAATGACTGGTCTCATTGAGGGGAGTAGCAACTCCTCTCAATAACCAACCCAGACAGATCATGAAGGGGAGTCGCTACTCCCTTCAATGACTGACAGAGACCGGACATCAAGGGGAGTTGCAACTCCCCTCAATGATTGATTGGTGTTGGTCATCAAGGGGAATAGCAGTCATTGAGGCAAGTTGCTACTCCCCTTGATGATTGGGTGGTGCTGGTCATTGAGGGGACTTGCTACTCCCCTTGATGTGCAGTCTGTCCCAGGAATCAAGGGAGTCCACCTCCTCTTGATACCTGGTTTGTGCCAGTCACCAAGAGGAGGTGGTACTCCTTTCAATGACCGGTCTGTGCCGGTGTGGAACTACTCTTTGGGGGAATAGAGCTTAGAGAGGGATGAGTGCGTGAAAAGCTGCCTCTCAGGTTGGGAGAGTAATATGGGACAAGAATAAGAGTATGGACTCTTAAAGAAAAGTGTGGCTGATGAAGTATTGAGAATAGTGCTTTCTAGACGAAATCAAGGGGGAAAATATACTGTAAAATATGTGGTAAAATAGGCTATGTAATTCTTATTCTGTGACCAGGGATGCAAAGTGACAATCTGATGGGGGACAAACAGAATGGGCCAAAAGGCTCTACATTTATAGTGAGGGGACAACAGGTGGTTCTGAGACGAAGAGAAAGATGGGAACAGGGTACAAAAAGCCTCCAACAAGGTGACAAGGCAACAAAACAACAAGGCATCTACTACATGGCTTGGGATGACATAAGAGGAAAACAATAACCATGGCGCATCAGCCGCCATGCATCTGAGAAAGAGTTACGCCTTGCTGGAATATAGAGGAGTTAATTCTAGTGAACACTCAGGGTCCTTCCTAATAGTCTGGCTCTGTTTGATGGTGGACTTTCTCCCACTTTGAACCTGATTGTGTACATATTTTATTACCCATTGTGGAGGGCCATCCATGAAAGTGAATACTGAGAAGTTGAGGCGCCTTGTAGAGATGATTCTAGGCTATTATGAAGTGTCTGTGGGCGTGGATTACAGGTACCAGAGTGATTTCTAGAGGGCGTTTGGCGGTGATTCCTTCCTGGTGAGTGTCTGAGTGATGTAATAAGGTTTTGATTAGGCTCACCACATCCACCCCCAAATTAGATGATGTCCCCATCATCCAACCTTGAGTGAGGTATGATGAAGAGAGGAGAAAAGAAAATAGGGCAAGGCAAAAGAAGACTGTGACGTGGCAAGTTTGATTGGTTTTTGTGCAGATTTTGTTTTTTGTATGTTTTGATTTTCCTTCTAGCGTAAAAAAATTGAGTTGAGTTTGAAGAATAGAAAAGCTATGAACAAGTGAGGCAGAAATAAGATTTGGTTGATTTATATTTCTTTAGTGAATTTTATGCTGTTTTTTCTTGTTTGATTTTATTGTAAATTTCCAGGAAATAATGTGATGACGAAGAGGTATATCTAGATGAAGAAATAAAGGAAAAATGTAAAAAGAATTTTTAGGGGAAATGGGTGGAGAAGCCACCCCCAAATTGGTGTGATCCTTGCGGCGTAGCTATCCTTAGTTTCGTCTCCAGAGCTGTTTATGTCATCCGCGCTAGAAGTTCCAGACCTCGGCGCTCCTCCTTCGTCGTTGCTCGCGCCTCCAATAGCAATCCGTCTGCTTTCGCGCCATCAAGAGCTCCAATAGCTTTATTAGCTCCCTCCCGACTCGTGAACACGACCAAAGCAAATAGCTCTATCCCAGATCCGACGTGTGGCGTAAAAGATTCCCTTATAGATCCGTGCTCTTTCAGCGCTTCTGTGATGTCTGCGGCGGAAGTTCCCGGCGCAATATTAAAGAGATAGATGGGCCAGAAATGTGCTAAGGAGGTTTCAGCCGACTGATTTGCAGGGACTTTCAAATGGTTACTCATTTCGAAGGAGTTGTATTGAGATGTTCACAAAAAAATGCTAATCCGAACAGGTTGGCGGGATGTAAGTGTGTCGTGGTAAGAAGGCTCTCGCGAGATGGAGGGAAAGAAACTGGGGTGTGCGCCGGTCGGTCGAACCCCTCAATCAACAAGCACCACGCGAATTGTCTCCGGTCTAGCTTCTAGATGGTATTGTGCGCCGCGTTGTTAGCAAGGCCACCTTTGAACTGAGGATGGCGCTACCGCTATCGCCTCAAGCATCATTTCCAGTCCCAGTTGTGCAAGCTATGCTTGTTGTTTTCGTTTTTGGACCGGCCTAGGCCGGAAACTTGTCTTGTACGTTTGTTGATTCGATTTTGGACCGGCCTAGGCCGGAAACTTGCTTTCTTTAATTTATACCGACGTTATTGTTACTGGCCCGTCGAGAGCTCGAGGTCGGCGTGGTCGCGGAGATGTAGGCCAAAGATCATGTTACTGGCTAGACAAACGCTTGTAGTTCGGCGTGGTCGCAGAGATCTAAGCCGATGGTCTTGTTCCCAACTAGACGAAAGTTCGAAGTCCTCGGATTCTTCCGAGCAAAAGGAGAGCACCCAAAGCTATATAAAGGGGATTGAGATGATGGCGAAAATCCACATCCACCCCAAGTTCCTCATTACTATCAGTCCTTGCTAAGCCAACACACAAACTTCGCCTCATCTCCTGTTTACCATGTCTTTTATTCCTGAATCGCCTATTGATGGTGCCTGGGATCCAAACTCCCAAACAAACGCGCGCAGCGGTTACGGCGAAACCAATACTCCCTTATCTTTAGTAAATAATTATCCCCTTGGTTCACAAAATTATCCTATCTTAATCCACTCCGACGACGAAGATTTCATCGCTGGAGCACATGTAGCAGCCTCCTATGTCACTCAGGTTGTTGAACTCCCGCAACTTCATGTTTTTCGGCAACGCCTCCGCCTCCTTGTCGCCAGAACGCAATTCCAACACAATCAACCGACTAGAAGAGCTCGTCGAAATGGCCGTGCCCGCGGCAGTCGTCCGGTGGTCCTGGAATTCCGCCATGTTGAGCGCGAACTTGAGGCGCTGATAAATGGTAGCTTTGAGATTCAAATGGCCTACTAAGTAAGCCCCTAATTTTTTTATTTTTCACTGAAATTTACTCCTTTATTTTACTAATTTATGCTTCCTATCGGCAACACCAGTCCCCCACTTCTTTTTTTTTTTTTTTTTTTTTTAAATCTTGAAAGCCCTTATAGATCTAACTGTCTGAAATGTGAATAGCCATAGAAAATTTAATCTTTCCCAAAAAAAGCAACGAAGCCAGAATAAAATCAGAGTTTTCTTGAATGGAACAGCTTCACATGCGGCGCCGCATACCTGCGCTTGAGTTCTTGACCGTCGAGTTCTTCTAAAGTATATGAGCCACTTTTTTCTTGTGATTTTATGCGGTACGGCCCATTCCAGCGGTTTTCAAAGAGCTTTCCCCACTGACTTTCTAGGGATTTATTGTACACAAGAACTAGGGATCCCGGCGTAAGCGGTCCTCTGTCTGGTTTCTTTTGATTCCAATATTTGACAGAATTTTCCCTGGAGTCCTTCATGTTCTTGTAGGCTTCTTGCAAAATTGATTCTCTCCTCTCCAGTTGGCAAACTCTGGCAAAGAGAAGGTCTGCGGTTGATTTTACTGACTCCCAATCAGTCCCTAAGAAAGTTTCCAGTTCGAGGTCAATTGGTAAAACCACCGGTTGGCCAAACATGAGTTCATAAGGCGTGTAACCAGTGGTTCTCTTCGTAGAAACTCTATCCGCAAAAAGGACAAGAGGTAAGTAGCTGCGCCATTTCTTTCCGTCCGTCCCAGCCAGTTTAACCAAGGTATCTTTAATGGGCTGACGACCTCTTTCTACCATCCCGTTTGCTTCCGGATAATATGGCGTAGTGACTTTTACAATGGATCCTTTCTGCTTTAAGCAATCCTGAAGTTCCTTCCCAAATTCCGCCCCGCCGTCGACTACAACTGTGTGAGGTGCGCCATATCTGAAAATCCATTCGTCCGTAAACCACTGCGCAATCTTTTCAGCTTTAAGAGTTTCCAATCCCACAGCTTCGACCCATCCGGAGAGATCATCTCTTGCAATCACTAGATATTTCCACTTTCCCGCTTTAATATGTACTGTATCCATACTGACGCGCCCAAAAATGGTAGATTTCCCTGTTGCGTGCTTATGTTCCAAAGGTTTCAAGGGGCTTCTCTTCTGACAGGCGTCGCAGGACTGGACCCAACTCTTGACTTTTCTTTTCATGTGCGGCCACCAAAACCTAAGCTTAGTCCGTTTGTAAGTTTCTTCCACTCCTCTATGGCCAAGTTGTTCGTGAAGCGCCTCCAGAATGTGTTCCTGGTATTTTGGATTGCTGATAACTAGTTGCGGGAAAGGTTTATTTCTCTTTTTAAGTTTGCCGTCAGAGACCATGAAGCCGGCAGATTTATGCTTTATTACTTTCCAATCCGCGTCAGAGGTATCTGTTGGCCTATTTAGAGTGAGCAAATATTCTTGAAGCTTGCCCCAAATTCCTTCTTGCTGAAATTGACCGCGCTCCACCCCCAAATTTAAAGTGTTAACTTCTTTGACGCCAAAACCGGGATGAGGCTTAATCCATTTCTCATCTTTGTCAAAACTGGGCTGCTCTCCTTCATCATCGTCTGGCGGTCTTCTAGATAATCCGTCGGGCATAGTGAAAGTTTTCCCAGGGACGTGAACCAAATTATAAGAGAATAATTGAATAAAAGCCACCCAACGAGTCATGGGAGCATTTGGAAGATCAGGTGAGTTAATCATTTCTATAAGGCTTTTAGCGTCCACTAAGAGGTCGAATTGCTGGCCCCAAAGCTGAGTTTGTAATTTTTTTAGGATTTTTGCGACGCCACAGAGCTCCAGTTTTGATTGAGAATATCTGGATTCCACCGGCGAAAAAACCACGGATTCGTATAAGACTGGCCTGTCTTTCTGGTTATCTTCTTGAGTGAGTACTGCTCCTGCCGCAATGTAGCTAGAATCCACCGCTAATTTTATTTTTCCTGCTCCTTCAGAGTAGTCCAATTTTTTTAGGTTTATATCATAACCTACTATCCGTTTCAAAAGATCAAACGCATCCTGGCACTCCTTTTTCCAGTTCCATTCCGCGTCTTTTCTGGTCAATTTTCTAAGCGGTGCGGCAAGCTCTGAAAGTCCTTTAATAAACATCCTGACATAGACACAGACTCCTAGAAAACCTCGAACTTCCGTTGCATTTTTTGGTACCGGCCATGTTTCAATTTTATTTAGCTGTTTTTTCGAAATTTTTCTGCCCTCCCTGCACACAACGTGACCCACAAGATCCAACGCGGGGACGCAGCAGGCAAATTTCTTTCCGGAAATTGTGAGTCCAGCTTCTTCTATTCTAAATAAGATCCGCTCCAGAGTGACGGCGTACTCCCAGATAAATTTCCTGATGCCAGGGTTTTCTGCCAAAGTTTCTTGATTGTAATCTGAAACAGGACCTTTTATACCGCCATCATCAATGAATATACCGACATTTTGAGGAATTTCGTCTTGTAGAATCCACATCATTTGCGCCTGGTATACGGCGACAGAATTGGTTGCTCCTTGTGGTAATCTGGTAAGCTGAAATCGTCCCAGAGGAGTTTCAAAGGTGGTTAATGGCCTAGATTTTAATGATAACTCTCTTTCATCGTAGCCTCCCATTATATCTCCCAGACCGTAGCAAGCTCTCCCGGTAAAAGATTCAATTAATTCTTCCGGTGAAGGCGGTATTCCAGAGTCCTTAATTGTTACTTTATTGAGTTTTTGTAAGTCGTGGACAATCCTGAGCCTTCCATCTTGTTTTTTGACGCAAAAGACCGGGCTAGAGTAAGAGGAATAAGACTGCTCATAAAGACCTGTTCGGATGCGCTCCCGTACTAACTCTATGAATTGATCTTTAATTGCGGCAGGAATTGGAATAGGTCGCTGCTGCCAAGGTTCGTGGGCGATGACGGGAATGATGTAAGGTTTCCCGTAAGTGTGTTTGAGAAGTCCTCTCTCTTCCTCCCGAAAAGCAAGTCCTCCCTGCCGCATTACGATGATATGTTTGAATAATTTAAGTTCTTCAGGTTTGAGCCACCCGGGTGGACTGAAATTAATGACTTTAAGGCGGTCTTCTGTGATTTTCCAAGTAGGGGTAAAATTAGGCGGGTGAGGAGTTAAAGGTGTTACATAAGGATCTCTAGATAAAGGAGGACTACATAAGGGTGAGTTTATGTTCTGCGGCATGAACTGATTTACTGGCTTGATTTTTTTTGACGTTGATTTATATTTTGCCGCAAACACTAACTTTTCTTCTACACTATATTTGGGCACCTTCCAATCACCTACTTCTGGAAGGTGCCAGAAGCTAAAAAATGACTCGAAGTTGTGGCGGAATTGACAGGAAAAGTGGTCTTGTATTTTTGGTTTGTGTAAAAATCACCTTCCTGTCACATCCGTGACATGCCCCTTTCTCTCTCCTGTACTCGACTTAACTCTACTCCTCTTTTCTTCCTCTTCTCACCTCTCTCTCTTCTCTCCTTAATCCTCAACTCCGCTTCAAATCAACAACCTCAAAAAACCCGAATTCAACTCTGCGGCGACTCATCTCGACTCGTCGCTCACTTCAAACTCGTCACTCACTCCTCACTCTCATCTCTATCTCTTTTACTTCCCTTCTCCATTGTTCCTTCTTATTGTCTGGTGAGATCTTACCCCAGTCTTCTCAATCATTCCGACAAACCAACTCAACTGACTCTTCCTCCCCAGTGTCTGCTCTTATCAACTTCCTGTCCTGTTCTCCATCTCTCAACTGCCATTTCTCACACATCTCTGCTTGTCCCAATGTTGGTTTCTATTCTCTTCTCTATCTCTCCAAAAACTTCAAGTGTTCCTTCTTTCTAATTGTTTTTCACTTTAGTGTGTCGGTTTCATTTAGGTTTCAAATCACAAATCAATATTCGTTTACGGTTAAAAGCCAACGACCGGCCAACCTATGCCAAGTGAAACCGACGCAGGACAGCAACAGATACCGCCGATCACGATAACTGATACGACGGCAATGGCAGCTCCATCGAACAACGATGGATTCCGACAGGCGATGCTGAAAACAGCGCTCGAAACAACCCCTCAACTGTCGGAGGAGAATTACTCCATATGGAAGGACAAGATGTCAGCGCTGCTAGAGCTACGGGGAGTACTTACAGCTCTCGACTCTCAAGCCCCAAACAGTGTACCTCTAGCCGATGACATAAATGCAGAACTCAAACTCCTATTCATCTCAAAGATGGATAGCGTGACGCACAACAATATCGTCACGGCAGACAACAGAGGATCCGCGAAGGAACTCTGGAAGGCAATCAAGGATCGATTCGCTTCGGACGAGTCATCAAACCGAGCTCGAGTTTTCAATGAATTCCTGTACGTCAAATTTAAAGAAGACGCTCTGGAAACTTTTGTGACAGACATCAAGGTCTCAATCAAGAAGCTCGTTGACGTCGGGATCGATCTCCCTCAAGACATTCTCGCATACCTCATCCTGTTCAAGCTACCCGACAGTCTTCAACTCCTCAAACGGCAAATTATGCATTCTGACAAAAATTTGACTGTCCAATTCGTTTGCAATCACTTAACCCAAGTCAACAACGAGAACAAGGCGGAAATAAAGGATACTTCGTCTTCTACCCAAGCTGCGCTAGTCTCAACGAGATCCCAAAAATCAAATCGAAACAACGCGCAAAAAGGAGGTCCGAATGATAATGGAGGGAAGAGATGCACGACTGGATACCACAATCCCAAGCAAGACTCGAATCACTCGTCTGACTCGTGTTGGCACCTCCACCCCGATAAAGCCCCGGAGTGGTGGAATGAATCTCAAGCCAAATGGCAAGCGAGCAAAGGCAACGGCAACGGGAACGGCAATGTCAATTACTACCTTTCCCTGGTAACCCTCTGGACGCAAATCGGCAATCCCAAATTCAAAATCGTTCTCGACAGCGGAGCTTCTGCTCACATTTTTAACGACTCCAAATTCTTCGATAACCTGGAACTTGGAGATCGGGACGTAATTAGAACTGGAAAAGAGGGCGCGACTCTTCCTATCAAGGGTACCGGCCGAGTGACCCTTCAATGGGGAAGCTCAATTATTTCTCTTGAACACTGCTTGTATGTTCCTGAGATTGTCATCAATCTCATTAGTGCCGGTGTCCTACTGGAAAAGGGGTGCGAAATTTCAGCGAAGAAAAACGCCTTCGATGTTTCAAAAGACGGAATCAGTCGGTTCAAGGGGAAGATCGACAACCACCTTTTTGTAGTCGACAAACCCGATTCAGTAGGGGGTACTGTCAAATACTCTCATTTCACAAACCCAAATGTCCCGGATTCACTCAGAATTATTCACGAATCCTTCGGTCACGCCTCGATCCAACGCTTAGAGAAATTCATTCCTCAATCTATCTCACGGGCCGAAAAAGACGGATTTGAGTGCAAATCCTGTACCCTCTCGAAGATTACCAAACAACCGTTCAAATCAGAATCGGAGCCGGCTTCGAAGGTGTTTGAAAGACTGCACCTGGACATCATCGGTCCCATTTCTCCAGAATCCAAGATCAAATCGCGATTCATTCTCACATTGGTCGACAACTATTCGGGATACCTGGCGGGTTTTCCTCTGGTCAAGAAGGACGATACCACCGAAGTCTTGATTAACTTACTTGAATCCGAAAACAAACGGAGAGGCTATTTCCCAGACTTGATCTGCTCCGATGGAGGAGGCGAATTCATGGGAGATAGGTTAGTCAGCTTCTTGGAAAAAAATCATATTCAGAGGCTAATCTCCGAACCCTACCATCCCGAACATAATGGCAGAGCGGAGAGAGCTAATAGAACTATCGTCGAATCTATGAGAGCTACTTTTCGTGCTTCGGGAATCACCAAGAACTACTGGCACGAGGTAGTAAAGTCCTGCTGCTTAATGCTCAACCAAATTCCCCGAAAAGACAAGACCGAATCGCCTTGGGAGCTCGTTCACGGCAAGAAATTTCCGGCCAACTTCCTCAGACCTCTCGGGACGACGGCTGTCGTGCTCAACATGAACAGGGTGAAGGGGAGAAAATTCGAAGTAAAGGGCCAAGAAGGCCTACTTGTAGGTTTCAACGTACTACTACAGTCGTATAGGATCATCTCTCTAAGCGGCGCGATTGTTGATTCCAAACACGTGCGCTTTCTAAAAATGCCCCCAATGGACCTCAAGGGATCAAGCGATGATGACTTCTACCCTGAGACGACCGCTGAAGCAATCGAACAGAACTCAACAGCGCAACAAGTGGAAAGGAATGAAGCTTCCGACGATTCTGAATCCTCAAGTCGGGAAGGGATGGAATCTCAACAGAACAACAATGTCAATTCGGACTCTTCAGACTCAGACTCGGAATCAAACGACGACGTTTCACAAATGTTGAAGCCGAGAGAACCCGAAAACGTTCCAGTTGCTAGGTCTCTGAGAGATAGATCCACCATCAAACCTCCAGTACGCTTCGGATTCCATCATTACTATGAACCTAATACCTTCGAATCAGCTATCCGATGCTCGGACCAAAAATTCTGGAAGACGGCCATAGAGAAAGAAGTCACATCAATCGAAAATCACGAAGTATGGGACGACTACCACGAAGATCCACCAAATCCTCTTGACACGACCTGGGTCTTCAAGATCAAGGACAATTGTCATGGAGACCCGATCAAGCACAAGGCCAGGTTATGTGTTCAAGGTTTCAATCAGATAGAGGGTGTCGATCACGGGGAGACTTTCGCCCCTACTGGAAAAGTATCAACTCTCAAAATGATACTACTGTACGCCCTGCACCAAAATCTTCCTATCACTCAGTTCGATGTGCAGGGGGCGTTTCTCCATGCTCCCTTAACGGAAAACGTCTACATCAAAACTCCGAAAGGAGTCAACCGAAATGCGCCGTACCTCAAACTCAAAAAGGCGCTGTACGGTCTCAAACAATCGCCGAAGAACTGGTACGAAACCTTGTCTTCATGGCTCGAATCGGTTGGATTTCATGAATCAAGCTGTGATCCTTGTCTCTACTTGTGTGACGACGATATCTCTCGGATTTTCTTCCATGTCGACGATCTCATACTGGTCGGCTCAGGTAACAACTTCAAGGAAAAGTTCAGCAAAAGATTCTCCAACTCTTCCTGCCATGATCCAAATACTATACTAGGCATGAAGTTCGAACGGATAGGGGATAAGATCCTACTTTCTCAACCAAAGCATATCGAACATGGTTTGGAAGAGCTAGGACTCTCAAACTGCAAACCCTCAAGTACTCCTCTTACGCCGAATCTCAAACTGAAAGAAGCAAGCGATAACGATCACGCATTATTCAAAAAGCAGAATGTCAATTACCGATCTGCTATAGGTCTCATGAATTATATCGCAGGGTACTCTCGCCCAGACATCAGCTTTGCAGTCTCCAATCTCGCGCGATACTCCATCAAACCAGGAATGTCACACTGGCACGAAGTTAAAAAAGTGTGGCAGTATCTAAGACACACTAAGGACCTAAAGCTCTCGCTGGAAATACGGCGTCCGGATCAACTTTTGGAAATTTACAGTGATGCCACCTGGGGAGACGACCCAATTCATAGAACCTCGCAATCCGGTTACCTTTGCTATCTATTCGGATCACTCGTCTCGTGGAACAGTAGCAGACAACATAACGTGACGTACTCCTCTACAGAGGCCGAACTCAATCCCTTGGTTGACGCATTTCACGAGGGCACTTGGTTAAAGGCTCTCCTCTCTGATATCTGGAATCTGCAAATCAACTCCGCCACTCACTACATCGATGATAAAGACCTGAATGAAAGACTTATGATGAGTGATGATGACTTCAAAGAAAAATTCGCCAACTCACACTTCATAGACAACAAGGGTCTCGACGACAAACTCAAGAAATTCGGATCCAACCCAAAGACTCGGCACATTGACCTCAAAACAAAGGGAATTCGTCAGGAACTGAAACACAAAAACATCAAGATAACTCTTATCCGTACCTTTGATATGCTTGCCGATGCTTTGACAAAAGCCGCCTCAAAATCATCGATAACCAATCTTACCAGAACAATCGATCCTTCATTCACATTCCCGGAGGTAAAATCTCTCCAGCCACGGGGAGTGTAAAAATCACCTTCCTGTCACATCCGTGACATGCCCCTTTCTCTCTCCTGTACTCGACTTAACTCTACTCCTCTTTTCTTCCTCTTCTCACCTCTCTCTCTTCTCTCCTTAATCCTCAACTCCGCTTCAAATCAACAACCTCAAAAAACCCGAATTCAACTCTGCGGCGACTCATCTCGACTCGTCGCTCACTTCAAACTCGTCACTCACTCCTCACTCTCATCTCTATCTCTTTTACTTCCCTTCTCCATTGTTCCTTCTTATTGTCTGGTGAGATCTTACCCCAGTCTTCTCAATCATTCCGACAAACCAACTCAACTGACTCTTCCTCCCCAGTGTCTGCTCTTATCAACTTCCTGTCCTGTTCTCCATCTCTCAACTGCCATTTCTCACACATCTCTGCTTGTCCCAATGTTGGTTTCTATTCTCTTCTCTATCTCTCCAAAAACTTCAAGTGTTCCTTCTTTCTAATTGTTTTTCACTTTAGTGTGTCGGTTTCATTTAGGTTTCAAATCACAAATCAATATTCGTTTAGTTTGATGGGTTTAAAATTGGAACCAGGTAAGTCTGACCATTTTTATTTATCGAGAGGGATTCCACACCGCTGTCCTTGAATTGAATAGTAGCTGAGACGTCTATCAACCATGGTTTTCCTAGTATAGGCTGTACCGCCGCAGAAGAGACCCAGAAATGCACTTCTTTCGTAATATTTCCTACTTTAACCGGTACATTTTCCGCAATTCCCAGAATGTCACTCTTGTGTCCGCCAATACCGCGCAGTTTCATAGGTTTTTGAGTAATTATAAGCCCCATTTTCCCCGCTAGATCCCTAGGTAAAAGATTAACTTGAGAACCGTTGTCTAAGAGCGCCTGAATTTGCTTCCCATTAATGGTGACAGCAACATATCCTAAGGGGCAAGCGTAATGCGCTGGACCGCTATCTTGCGCTTCCTCCTCTTCGTCTTCAGAGTTGACGTCGACAGCGTTGGTTGTCTTAGGTTGATCTATAGGAACTCTTTTAGGACTAATCTTCTTTTTGAATGCATCCACGGCGCCGTTAGATATGGCGAAAACTTCTCCAATGGTGAGTTGAATTTTCTCATTTAACATTTGTGAGACCAACTTCTCTTCCGTGTCGGGGAACTGCGTAGCTAATGGTCTTTCCACATAGGTTTTGCGGGCAGGTTTCTCCTTTGTTGGCGCGCTGGTAGAGTCCTGAGGCGTGAGGATTTTAACCTTCTTTGGTGCGGGGTTTTCTTTTCTTGAAGATGCAGGAAGAGGAACTGGGTCATAATCATCCTGTCGAGCAATCTCCAAGATCCTCTTGTCGTCGACGTCCATGAGCTCTTCCTTTGTGTTTCTGACTTTTTTTGCTTTCGAATTGTCTGACCCTTCAGGATATTCTGCACCACTTCTGGTTCTCTTTCCAATGTCGCAGTCGAAAGTGTCTTCCTCCGCATATTCAACCTCCTCAAGCTTTCCAAAAGAGGTCTGGACTTCTGGTGCGCTATCTTCCTTTTTTCCCGTATGCGTTCCTGGCGGTAGATTGATAACTCCCGCTGTTTGTCCTCTGCTTTGGTGATAAGTGTCAACTACGGTTTTAAAAGGCCTGGTTCTATCATAAGGTATTTGAGTTCCGTCTGGTAAAATAACATTGGTTCCTTCCTTCTTTACTAATCCGTTGATTTTGTCCAAGTTAACTTGATTGCACCTGTGGATGGTATGTCCAATCATGTGACAGTAATTACATTTATAGCTAGATGGGGACCGGTCTAGTTGGGCGGGTTTATAAGGAACGTGACTTGACAACACAAATGGAGACGGCTGCTTTTGTACATTCCAGCTAGAGAGGCTTTTAGTAAGTTGATCCATAGCATTATCTTTTGGTTGAGCTTTCTGCGCCGGTGGCTGAATTGTTTGAATTTCTTTCTGAATGTTTTTGTCGTTTAAAATAGCCATAGTCCTAAGTTCTCTATTAATATAGTCCAAGATAGTGTTATACGGCGGAAGAATGTGAGATCCATCCAAGGCCATTTCCATGTGGTTATCTCTTATGAGTTCGCGGTTTACGGCGATCCGGATAGGAAAAGATAAGCAATTTAGAACCGAGTGCCTGATTTCTTCCGCGCTAACCATGTGTCAACAGCGTACTAAGTAGGCTACTAAGTTTTCTAGCTGGATACTGAAATCCTGGAACTCCTTCTGTGTTTTGATTCCCTTCGCCATCGTGGTTGAAATAAGTTTGTCCAAATCATTCCTTGTGTACTGCAGAAGCGGAAGCATTTTTCCCCAACGTTGAACTAATTTAAGCTTGAGTTTTTCCCAGTCGTGTCTTTCCCGCTCCGCCATTTCCTGTACTTCTTTGATTAAAGATTCCCCTTCCAAGAAGAATATAATTTGTAGAGCAATATCAGATCCTTGGGCGCCATCCAATCTAGCCGCATATTCCAGGCGCTTAATAAAATCTCCAATGTCCATGTTTGTACCATCAAAGATAAGTCCTTTGGCGCCAGCTTTGATTTTAACTGGTTTCCTTCCAAATGGTTCTGGGTTATAGGCGGGGAGCTGAATGCTAGTTTGTAAGAAATGTGGCGTAATTTGAGCTGCTGCGCCTGATTGGCGAGTCTGGTTTACGTATTGCGGCGCAGGGCGGTATTGACTGTTTAAAAAGTTATTTCCTAGGAGTGGATCCAACGCTGCGCTTCCTGTGGTCGAAGGGCTAGTATTTCTCATTGGTCCAGGATTAAATGGCACTGAGGGCGGTTGATTTGATGAAAATGTAAGCCCGCTATTCACTATTGGCATAGCTCCGACGTTCCTCGGCGTAACTGACAATCCAGCGTTCCCCGGCGGAACCAACGATCCAACGTCCATCGGCGCAGGCGCTAATCCAACATTTGCTTGTCTAGTATTTCCTCCAAACGGCGGAATTTCCATATTAGATAAATGGAACCTAGGGTACGGTCCGGAGAAAGAGCTTCGTCTGCCGGCGTTAGGCATTTCTTGCGGTATTTCTACGGTTAAGTTTCTAGAGTCTACTAAGTTGATGATATAGTTATTTAAGGTAGAAAGACTTGGGTGCGTCGAGTTTAAAGGTATTACAGAAGAATTCTAGGTCGGAATTTTGTTTGAAAAGATTTTAAACTAAGAGTAAGAGTAATTTTTCTACTAAGATCAATAGAATTTTTAGAGTAATTTTTAACTAATGTATTTATTTAGCCTAGAAATGACGAGACTATAAATCTAAAGATCTTCAGGCCACTGTTGGGACACCACTTGTGGAACTACTCTTTGGGGGAATAGAGCTTAGAGAGGGATGAGTGCGTGAAAAGCTGCCTCTCAGGTTGGGAGAGTAATATGGGACAAGAATAAGAGTATGGACTCTTAAAGAAAAGTGTGGCTGATGAAGTATTGAGAATAGTGCTTTCTAGACGAAATCAAGGGGGAAAATATACTGTAAAATATGTGGTAAAATAGGCTATTTAATTCTTATTCTGTGACCAGGGATGCAAAGTGACAATCTGATGGGGGACAAACAGAATGGGCCAAAAGGCTCTACATTTATAGTGAGGGGACAACAGGTGGTTCTGAGACGAAGAGAAAGATGGGAACAGGGTACAAAAAGCCTCCAACAAGGTGACAAGGCAACAAAACAACAAGGCATCTACTACATGGCTTGGGATGACATAAGAGGAAAACAATAACCATGGCGCATCAGCCGCCATGCATCTGAGAAAGAGTTACGCCTTGCTGGAATATAGAGGAGTTAATTCTAGTGAACACTCAGGGTCCTTCCTAATAGTCTGGCTCTGTTTGATGGTGGACTTTCTCCCACTTTGAACCTGATTGTGTACATATTTTATTACCCATTGTGGAGGGCCATCCATGAAAGTGAATACTGAGAAGTTGAGGCGCCTTGTAGAGATGATTCTAGGCTATTATTAAGTGTCTGTGGGCGTGGATTACAGGTACCAGAGTGATTTCTAGAGGGTGTTTGGCGGTGATTCCTTCCTGGTGAGTGTCTGAGTGATGTAATAAGGTTTTGATTAGGCTCACCACACCGGGGATCAATGGGAGTAGCAACTCCCCTTGCTGACCGGTCTGTGAACCTGGGCATTGAGGGGGGTTATTCTCCTTGATGACCGGCACACCGGTGGTTGAGGGGAGTGCACAGACCGGTCTGTCCTCTCAGTGGAAACCGGTATGGAGCTCCGTCCGGTGCTAGGCCGGCGGCAGCGCTGGGAGGGGATTGGTGTTGAGTGACTGCCCTCACGGATGGTCCAGATGAGTCGTAGAGATTCGAATGATAGCTGGGGGGGGAGTGGTTTTTTGAAGGTTCGCCGGGGTTTGGATCCTCGGCGGCGGGTTTTTTTTGTTGAAAGGATTCTTGAAGGATGCAAGGGATTCAGGGATCAGGACTCTTCGGACTCAGATTCAAAAAAAAGAAAGATCGATTTCTTGATAACCCTGACTTGGATCAGAACAGGTGCTATGGCCTCCTATCCTCCAAGTTCGCCCGGAACTTGGATTCCTGGAGGCCTGTCACAAGCATGTCATCATCTCCTTGCGCGCCGTGCGCGCACACCCACAAAAGACAACAGAGAGAGGAAAAAAAAGAAAACACAACACAAAAATGAAACAGGAACAGGAACAAAACACAACCAGACACAAGGATGAATCAAACAAAAAGGAGAACTGCATGAGAACAACTAAGAGGTAAGAAAGAAGAGAAAAAGATGAAAGAAAGGACACAAAGACAAATCATAAATAAACCCACAGAATTCTGTGTTAGGACCAAGAAAGGGAAAGGAGTAGGAGAGAAGGGAAAAGAATTGAGGAGGTGAAAATGAGGAGAGGTGGAGATGAACTCTGAGTCTTGAGTATTGCAGAGTGAATCTTGAGAGATTGGAAGTCTTGAGGTCTTGAGGATTCACCAGGGAGGGATTTGTTGCACTCTCTAGAGAGTGCCAGACCGTAATTTTGTCAGTTGCTTGGTATGATGTGAGTTCAATGTCATCTGTAACTTTGTTAAACTTCCTCCCCAATAGAAGGGTAACTGTAGGTGA
Source organism: Puccinia triticina (assembly GCF_026914185.1). Taxonomy (NCBI): domain Eukaryota; kingdom Fungi; phylum Basidiomycota; class Pucciniomycetes; order Pucciniales; family Pucciniaceae; genus Puccinia; species Puccinia triticina. The sequence goes on along the minus strand of NC_070570.1, from coordinate 196,088 downwards.
AGTTGTTGTGAAATGATCTGTCACTCAATGTCAACACATCATTATTGCTCTGTTGAATTTTTGTGTTTGGTTCATCATGATCACAATTTTGAACACAAGCTTCAATGCACAAAATTGTCGCCAAGAATGTACCAATCCTTATTCAAAAATATTGCTTTATCCAAGTGACAGGCAATATTTTTCATTGCAGAATTGTTTTAATTCAAAAACCAAACAACACCACATTATGAAAAATACTTGTCAAGTATAGCAACTTCAGAGGATCAGCCAAATGGTGGATGAATCCTAGTGAGTGACATATTTCAGCCATGATATTATTTGGGGAGAGTGGTTTGGTATCAAATTTATATCCTTCAAGAACAGGGAAAAAGGTAGGAAAACCTGTGTAACATGAAATTTGACTCCCAGAAATACAAAATGTGAAACTACTGGATTTAGTTTTCCCTAAAAATTTTACTAAGTGATGGAACATTCAGGAATTTTAGATTCTGAAGTGTGAATCACTTATTATCATTTCGGAATACGCACCTTGTGTACAGGACTACACATTGTACAATTTTCATACCTTTAGTTAAAACTTACTGAAAAATGCAGGGTTCAGAGCCACAAATAAAATTGTTCAACACCAAAAGGGGCTAGATTGGTGGAGGTTAATGGGAACTTCAATATCCCCTTGCTTCTGAAAACAGCTGGAGAAATAATTCAACAGTTTGCCTGAGACCTCCAAGGCAAACAGTCACTTCTTAAATGCTCACACACATCTTGGTTTGGGTTATGTATGCCTTTTGTCTTTTAGATTGATTGTCTTCACATATTTTCCATACATATTTTCCATGAATTTTCTCCTGCACGTAGGATTCATTATTCACAGGGAACTTTGTTTCCATGTGCATGGTGCAAAAATGTGGTGTTGATTGCTCTTATCACATGCCACTTAAGTAGCACAGGCTGCTAGATAAGCCTTTGGTACTGCAGACCTGCTGTATCCAGACCACTGAAAATTATTGGCCTTGGAACAGCAGGAGTGGCACGCACATGTGAGGAAAAGAGTTAAAAAAAAATTGTCTGGTGGTTTGAAGGTGGGCACATGTAAACCATGGGCGCGCGGGGAAACTTGGATTGGTTTTGTATCCCCCTGTGTCCCCCGGGGAGTGTTATTTTCTTATGTAATGTCCACCCTCAGGTTCGGGCGAACGTGAGGGTGGACATTGGCAAGTCGCTGGCACATGTACTGCAAGTTGATGAACAGTGTGTACTGTTCATTGCACTGGTAAAGTCCCAGCTGACTCCCAGTACATGCTGGCAATCAAGCTGGGCGTATCCGAGCCTTGGAGGGAGTATAAACTGCCTACCAAGCTCAGATAGGCCCAGATCGATGACCAGCATGTGCTGGTCATCGGGCTAGGGCTTCTCCGGCTCAACGACAAGCACGAACTGGTCATCAAACTGGAAGAGGCCGCGCTTGGTGACCAGCATGCATTTGTCATCAGCCCCCTGGCTCTCCGAGCTCAAACCCGGAGTACATAGGTCATCAAGCCAGGGAAGCCCTCGCGCGATGACCAGCACATGCTGGTCATCTATCTGGGATTTTACGAGCTCAGTAGGCAGTACATACTGTCCACCGAGCTCTTAAAAGCCCAGCTGAATGACCAGTACATGCTGGCTGTTGAGCTGGGATTTTCCCAGCGCGATGTGGGGTGCATGCCGGTTCACCAGGCTGAGAAAGGCTCCGCTCAACAACCATTGTTTGCTGGTCATTGAGCTGAGATTTTCACAGCCTATTACCCTGTAATCAATTGGATGGTGGCTCCACTTGATGGCCAGTGCACACTGGTCATTGAGAAGAGAAAAACTTAATGTGATGGCCTTACAAACTGGTCATTGAGCAGAGGATGTCTCAAATCAATGGCTGGTAATATACATGGCCATCAAGTGAAGCTCTCCAATTGATTGCCAGTACCCAGGCTCATTTATTGGAGTATGTCTCAACTTGATGGCCTTCCAAACCACCATTGAGCGGAGGCTTTTGCCACTCAATGCATGTCCATACTGGTACTCAATTGGAGGGTGTATCCACTTGATTTCCAGTACACACTGGCCAGTGGAGGATCCCTGTGGGTGCCAGAATGAGCAATTGATTTGAGAAAACCAATATTTGAGTTTAACTCACTGGAACACACAAGATTGGATATGGAATAACTCAGTATGAGTTCAGTATAACCATACAGCTGAACCACAATAAAGTTACACATGAGGGAATGGTTCACATCTGGCAGACTTCCAGGGAGAAATTACGGTCTGGCACTCTCTGGAGAGTGCAACCAATCCCTCCCTGGTGATTAATCTTGAAGTTTGGATCTGAAGCTGGCTACCATTTAGACCACCACACCGGTGTGACAAGTCGGGCTGGGTGCCATATATGTACAGTACATCTGGGCTGTGAAGGGGCCCACCCCTATCACAGGGTATCAGATTGGAGTGCAGGGGGTTTGCACCCCATTATGATGGGGTGTCATGGCCATTTACACCATATTTTTCACTTGTTTTAGGGTACCCTGTGGCTCACCCCAACTTCCATGGGGTATGAGGTGCTGTACCCCATCTTCACAGGGGTGTGTAGGTGTACACCCCAAGTGGTTTGGGGTACACATCAGCTGTACCCCTTTTTGGTGTCCATTAAGTAAAAATTTGGGGTGCATTTAGCATGTCCCTTTATTTTTCCCCCAACTTATTATAACCAGCTGTTTCCATAAAGTCCCAACATACTTTTCCAGAATGCAAGACAATGACCCAGTCAAAGCAGCCCGGAAGTTTGATAAAACCTTTGAAGAAGAAAAAGCTGCAACAAAATGTTTAGTTGACATTAATACCATTCAGTTAAATGCTGAAGATATTTACAATCACCAAAAATTGTCATGTTGTTTTATTTGTATTTTGGAGCATGTATTTTTATGTTGTGGTATTTGTATTTTGGAGCATGGTTTCTGATTTTTTATGTTAGTATTTTGAACAGAGCAATTGTTAGATGGTGAAATAGTTATATGTGTGGAATCTGAGCAGTTATCCACATTTCCGGGCTCAAGTGCATTCCCGCGGCGCAGCCGTGGATTTCCCTAGTAAGATATAAGAGCACCTCCACTGCGCGGGACATCTGAGGGACTAAATCCCCAGCTCTCATGACTCCACCACATTTTTACCTCCCTGCCCAAAGAGCTTTTCACACAGCAAGGTCCTAAAAGTAGCACCTCAACTTTGTGAAAGGCCCTTACCTTGAAAGAATTACCCATATAGTAGAATACTAGTAACCAGCCTGACTCTACTCCTTTTCCCATATTTTTGTCTGGAAAGCACAATTCTCAATACTTCATTGGCCAAACTTTTCTCTATTCTTGTTCCATATTACTCTCCCTTCCTGACAGGCAGCCCTTCAAGCATTCATCCCTCTCACATCTTTATTCCCTTAGAGTATTGCCACACCGGCACCACTATAAATAGTGACTCCGCCACTATAAATAGTGACTCCGCCAAGCTCGGCCACTATGAAAACTATCCATCCTGGCACTATTCATAGTGGTGGAGGCACTATTCATCATGCTGTTGGGGTGCAGTGGCCAACTGTGCCGCCAAAAAAACTGCATGTCAAACGGTGCACGCTAACTTTTGACAGCTATATGCACGCCAAAAGAGTGGCGTGCAACGCCTGTACGCCAAAAAAAAAATGGCGTGGAGGGTTTGTGCACGCCAAAATTCTTCCAAAAAGGAGTATTTTTGGCGTGCAGGGCTACGCACGCCAAACAAATGGCGTGCACTGCTCCTGTACGCCATTTATTTTGGCGTACATGGCGTGCACGCCACTTTTTTGGCGTGCATCTAGTCAAAAAGTGGCGTGCATTTAGATTGACCCTTAAGGTTATAGTGTGGCCTTTTTTCCGCTGGCCGCTACATTGCCGCTACAGCGTGTATCCAAAATCCCATCAACTCCGTGTCACATAAGAGACCGGAGCTGACAGTATGGGCCATCGAGCAGAGCAAAGCCCCTGCTTGATGGCCGGTGTGTATGGGCCATCGAGCAGAGGCAAGCCCCTGCTCAATGGCCGGTGTGTATGGGCCATTGAGCAGAGGCAAGCCCCTGCTTGATGGCCGGTATGTATGGGCCGATGGCCGGTGTGTATGGGCCATTGAGCAGAGGCAAGCCTCCCTGGATCACTCAATGGTGGACATGTGTACCGGTCATCAAGCAAAGCCCCGCTGGAAGGCCAGTATGTACGGGCCATCGAGTGGTGTCAATGGCAATGGCCATAGTCAAGAGAGATCCGTCTCAAGGTGTAAATGCATATCCTTGCAACTGAAGCTGAACAAAAGTCTGAACTCCAACTTTTGAGCTCAGGAGTTCAGCAATGTTGGTGGATGAGCTGACTCAATCTTACTCACCGGTGTGCAAATGAGTAAAACAAAATGTTGCACAGAGTCATGCTGAAATTGCGGCAGTCTCAGCTTGTGTTCCTTCATGTCACCTGCCCCCAGTTGACATGAATTTTTTCCTGGTGACTCTGAATCAGATAATTTTGCATTGCTACTTTGTTGTTTTTCCAACGCAAAGTGAAGGTTCACTAAGCACTTGGGTCAAACAATTAAACTTAAGTCTCAAAAGAGCCTTCCAAAGATCAATGTGAGGAGAATTTGATGGCTAATTTGCATCACTTCTTTAGATCAGATCATAGTAATCACAGAACCTGATATGGTTCTGCTTCTTTTCTCAAATCTATCTCATTCTCAATTCAAAGTAGAGAGTGGCTTAGTTCCTGCGCTTAGGTGAATCATCTTTTCAATTTTTCTATTTCTCATAATTGAATAAAATGTAAATACAAAAGCTACATAATCTAATTAGAAGAAATATTAGTCCTTTGAAGTTTTTCAATTAGTTCATAGGAAATTTTGGTCCAAGGGCCTGCAGGTATTGACAGGGTGTTCCATTGTCCCAAATGGCTTGAAGTTTTGGCATGAACTGCAGCCTAATGGTTAACAAAGTTTTAATTGATGCCAGTAAAAACAGCACCTGACCCGTGCCAAAGTCTTGGCCCTCCCCAGGTGCCCTGCTAGGCAACTGTCATGGCTGCTCCTTTGAATTGCTGTCTTGATGGTTTTTCTTGTTACATAGCAACACATTTCATCTGTATTCCTGTAAATTAAGAGGCTGTGAAACTGCAAACCTCTGCAGCATAAAGCCCACATCACTTGGCAGGCAGTGCAGTACAGGTGTATATCCTGCAGGGGCTGTGCAACTGAGATCCCTGCATCTAAATTCCCTCACACCTGTTCCCCTGAAGCTAAAATCCCTCACTTTTCAATGTAAAAGTAGTTCTTATCCCCACCATAATTTCTCTTTTCCCCATCAACCTACAGAGTTTTGGTCACATATGGCAGTTTAGTTTGTATGAGCCTACAGAGGTTTGGTCACAGTAGTAGTTTAGTAGTAGTAGCTTAGCAGTAGTAGCTTTGAGTAGCGTAGATTTAATTCAGTCAGTAGAGTGTTAGTGCAGTATCAGAACCAACAACCAACAACAACAAATCCTCCCCCTTTGCACAGTATCTTTCCAATTCCTGTGAGATTACATGCCAAGGCAAACGGCATTGACCTCATAAATTGAAGAAGATGCTGGGAGCTCAAACAGCTGCGGAGAAAGGTGAGAAAAGCAAACCATTTCCCCGCAGTCAAAGGCACGCAGCGGGAGAAGTGCAGATACTGATTACAGTTTCGGCATCCGCGAGCAGCAAGAACCAACACGTGGAACCATGCTGCCAAACGCCGTTAGAAAAAAGAATCACAGCAAAAACCAAAGGTAAGTAGCGTGATTCAGAACTAACGGTCAAAGGAGATAGAACTAAAAAGCTATCTTTGAATCTGTTAGACATCGTTGAACAGGATCAAAAACAGACCAATAAAGCCGCAGTATCTACTCAAAGAGAAGATACTAAAATAGGTGAGTGATTGTGTCCAAAGCTTAGAAAAGAGAATACAGAAGCTGAAGTTGATCATTGACGTTCTCTGAAACAGACAACGTCGAGAGACTTTTGTGCCAATTCTCCAAAGCAAAGTGTTTCTCTCAGCAGTTCTGCAAAAGCCTAAACTGACTAATAACTCGTCAACAGCTGCAGTGAACTGGAGGAATAATTCCCAACTTAAACTCAAAGCAGACTTGGTAGAGCAACCGAGCTCCTTGTCTTAAAAGATAGAGCGGCTAGTTGCTTGCTCTTAGGTACTATACCAGCTTCTCTATTTTTAATCTATAAATTTTATATAGATTATAAATAGAGTCTAACTAAGAAATAAACTCTTAGCTCTTTAAAATCTTTCAATTCCCTGATTTGTATCTGTATTGTATTTTATTGTGACATTTTTAGCTTCCACTACCATACACAGGTTTGGAAAACTGTGTATTGCCAATACAGATACAATACATTTATTGCATCAGTTTCACCCTTGTGCATTGGTGCTGTAACAATTTTGGGTCCATTATTGTTACCAATAACAGTAACACATGCACGGTACAGTACAGCTTCCTTTGGAGTCATGTCTCTTAGATTCCATTATGATATCTAGTGCCGGTGCAGAAGGGTAGATATTGGACAAGATGTCAGAGGGGGCCAGTTACCCCTCTTTAACTTATTATCAAGCGGTTAAGGCAGGAGACTAGCGCTGGAACCCGCGGGGGTACCCGGCCAATTCGACCCATCCCGGCTCCGGCCCGGAGGGTATACCCAACCTGTGTGTCCCGCATTTAGACAGCCCGGACAGATACCCGCGGGTACAGGGTACATCCCGTGGTTACCCGTCTAGCCTGACGGGGCGCGGGTATCCCCCGTCTAGACAGGCGCATACCCGCCATCCCGTGCAATTATGCCCGCGGGCAGGCGGGTATACCCGCGAAATGGCTTGATTTAGACAGCCCGGACGGGTATACCCGCGAACAGGCCTACCAGTACCGCCAGCCTCCAGGTACCACTTATGCATTATGTAACACATCACTGTTACACCGTGTATCTGGATTCCGTATCAGCATGTATTGGGACACTGACTGATCCAACATATAGATCTGCCCTGTGAAGTTTTTGATGGGCATCACATTTGAACGGCCTGCTGTGTTGCTCATGGTGATTTTTGGCCGCTGAAAGCCTGAATGTGCTCATTGGGATCTAAAGTTGTAAAAATCCAAACAGCCAGATCGTTGATTGGCACTCCCTCTGGTGATCCAAGCCGAGCCAACAAAGCTTGCAGGGACCTTCTGCTGCTCTTCCTCCGGATGGGTCGGTGACTCAAAGCGTTAAAACAGGACCTCATCCAAGTGATGTCCGTCCATCTCCAGTTCAACTTCCATGCACAACATCATAAAAACATGGAAGATATTGAAGTTTTTCCAGATCCAACATCCAAACAGCCTCCTCCGAGTACCACCAGCACCCCAGAGTCACCATCACCCAGGTCAGCACCAAAAAGTTCATGGGTTTGGAGTCACTTCAATATCCTCAACAAATCCAAAGTTCAGTGTCAGTCTCCGGAGAAGAAGAAAGGCGGAGATCCCTGCAACCAACTGTTGGCTTGAGATCCCACAGGAAGTACAAAGTCAATGGGCGAGCACCTGAGGCGTGTGCATGGCCTTCTTCCGCCAGGTCAAGGGATGGTTAACCAGCTTCTCCTTCCCAAACTTTCAAAGCGACAGGGTGTGGAGCAACAAGTACGCTAGCTTTATTTTTATCTGGTGACTGCAGTATGTCTGATTTCTTTGTAATTCCAAAAGCCAATCCTCTCAGCTAGTTTGCTCAGGCAAGCAATTGCGTACCTGATTTCCGAGGCTGACCTGCCTTATTTGATTGTCCAAAAAAAATCATTCACTTATCTACTTGAGCTACTCAATCCAAGCGTGGCAAAAATCGAGTATGGCCAAAAGACAATGGCAAACAAAGTCAAACTCCTATATATTGCCCACCGGAATCAGATCCGGAAAGTCCTTCAGGGCATGAATCATATTTCCTTCACCGTTGATGCTTGGACTTCACCAAACCAGAAGGCCTTCATGGCAATTACTGCACACGGCATTTCTGATGATTGGAAGATGTTGGATGTTGTTGTTGGGATGCCAACTGTCTGCGGTACGCCTCTTTTGTTTGTTTGTTGTGAATTGTACGTAACAGATTTTTCATTCACTTGAAATCTGTACAGGTCGACACACTGGTGAAAACTTTGGTAACATATTTGTGGATTTGATCAATGAGATGGAAATATCCAATCAACTTGTCAGCATCACTGCCGACAACGCTTCGAGTAACTCAACCCTAGCGCAGCAAGTACAACATCACTTAGGATACACAAAGTTTGATGCCAAAAACCAACTCTTGGGCTGCATGGCCCATGTGATCAACCTCGCTGCTCAAGATGGTCTTAAGGTTTTTGGCTTCAGTGCTAAAGCAAACCCCCTGGCCGAGGAAGAGATAACTTTGAGCCAGATGGACTCAAACAATCTGATTGATATGCCAGATGGCGCTGGCGTCAACCTAAAAACAATCATTAATTGTATCCATGGCCTTGCAACCTATGTCCGTGGCTCGCCTCAACGCCGCGAAGCTTTCTTGAAGGTTAAAGATTTTGTGGAAAGTCAGAACAACAACGATGCAACCTCCAACAGCAGAGCCCAAACAAAGACATTGATCCTTGACGTCCAAACCCGCTGGAACTCCACGTATATGATGCTCAAGCGCGCTCTTGATTTGAAGACAGTCTGCTCCACTTTTTGTAGCTCTAATCTATCAAAATCTGAAGCCGTAAAATACTCGCTCTCTGATGGTGAGTGGGCAAAGGTGGAGCAGATGACGAACTTCTTGGAACCTCTTTATGATGTCACCAAGATTCTCTGCCGATCAAAATACCCAACACTCAGCATGGCACTTCCAATCTACATTTCCCTCATCAGAACAATCTCCAGCATCCGATCTCAATATGACGCTGGTCAACTCATCCCAGCAGCGGATGAAATGATAGAAAAGCTGAGAAAATATGTTACCCTTGCATTGCAGAAGACTGCACCGATCTGTGCAATGATTCTTGACCCTTGGATTAAACTAAGTTACTTCAAACGAACCCAATCATTCCTACTCGAGCACAATATCTCCACCCTACTACCATGTCAAATTTTGAAAACTTTCTTGGTCGAAGCTCGGTCTTTTGATCGGAGCCCTAGTCGAATTAGCCAAGGTACACCATCGGCGCAGAAAACTAACCCTGTAAAGACTAAGAAAATCTCTGTAATCGAGGCAGACATTTTTGATCAATCTCCTGCTGTTGTTGTCAAAGACCTAAATGGTGAGATACAGATGTATTGATCCGAGCGAAATGAGGATCTTGAGTGCAATATACTGCACTACTGGTTGCATCACACAAAAGTCTACCCTTCCCTTGCTGCTATGGACAAGTGTTATCTTGGAATTCCAGCCACCAGCGCACCATCTGAGCGCGTCTTTTCGCGTTCAAAAACAATAATAGGCACCCAACGTCACAGCCTCAGTAATTCTTCGATCAAACGCCTCCTTTGTGTTAAGGAATGGTACCAGCGCTTTGACGAGATGATGGACTCGGCAACTATTCAACTCCCCGCGAAAGAATCTGAAAGTGACTCCGATGGTGACTCCGACAACTAACTACATACAATGTATAGACGACAGTACAAAACATCTCCTGTTTTCTCCTCTTCCTAACCTTCAAAATTTGTTACAAAACATACCGTTTTGCATTCAATGAGCAATTGATGACCCCAATAGACCAGTCATCGAGGCAGTAGATAACCCTCTCGATGAGCGGCTCACACTATGCCGGTCATCGAGGGGAGCTCTTTATGACCGGTGTAAGCTATGCCGGTCATCGAGGGGAGCTCTTGATGACCTGTTTATGCCGATCATCGACAGGTTTCAGATGCCCAATTCTCTCCATCATGACCGGCGATGACAGGTCTGTCACCGTCTATGATTCTATCGCGTGGTCTGACCGTCTGCCAATATCGCGGGTACCCGCGGGTATGCTCGACGCAGCCCGGGACCGTACCCGCAATATGCGGGACGGGAGGCCGTAGACGGCGGGGTCGTCCCGTGACCCAGTCCCGCCGGGACGGGACCGGGTATACCCGCTGGGGCCGGGTACGTCCAGCGCTACAGGAGACAGCCTTTGAGGGTGGGCTTCGCCAAAATATCAACATGCCCAAAATGCCAAAATTGAGCCCGCCCTGCCAAACTTCAAGTTTCGATTTAGACAAAGTCATCATTCATTATGCCTTTCCCCTCTAGTCACCCTCTCCATGCTTTAGGTTAGGCTCAGGGTTAGGTCCTGGGTTAGACTTAGGGGACTAGGGGGGATATGAAAAAAGCCTACGTTGTTGTATCAAGTCAATCAAAAGTCATTCGGATTTTGCGAAGTCGATTGACTCGGTGCACGTGAGTGGCATGCCAGCGAACGCGAGTGTTGAGGACAACACGTGGGAACAGTTGGCACTAAACCCATGTCCGTCCACCTCTCTTTGTGGCTTCGTGCTCACCTAGGCCCTATGGGGCGCTGTACAGCCTTGGGACGTTCCACTGGGGAATGAGATGAAATACAATTTATTTTGTAACGGAAAGCATGTGGGAGCAACGAGACGGCCGTCGCTTCGAGGCATGACAGTTCAATCTTGTGACAAAATAAGAAAAGACGATAACAAAGTCGTAATATAACTGTCTGTGTGATCGGCATTAGGGCATTGGGAGTGGTGACTGAACTCCATGTGCGCACACGGGTCGCTGGGCAGCTACACAGGAGTTGCCTATTGTAACATGGGGCCCATGGCGGAGCCGAGTCCGGGAACCATCGGGCCAACGGTTTGGATGAATGGGTTCAAGAAAGAGGAGTAGGTTTGGGAGTATTGGGAGGACGCGATTTGGCTGGAGAACGACGAAAAGCTGTTTCCAAGTTGGCCGAGTGCTGGTTGATGAGGGACAAGTCAGCGTCTGCCGAGTTAGAGTTATCGCAGGGAGAAGCTAGAGACGCACGAGACAAGATGGTGCCCATGTTACCCATGCCGAACATGGTGCTCATGCTGGTTATGGCCTGGGTGAGCTGCGAGAACACGCTGCCGAACGCCGACGAGATACCGCCCTAGAGATTGCCCAGGGGATGGGCTTAGAAACGCTGTCTAGCTGGATTCAAGAAGGAGGATTGACGTACTTGTCCAATGCAAGCACATTGTCCCATGCTTCCAAATGTGCCTTGCAATTGCATCGCGATTTGGCTCATCATCTGCTGGGCCTGCATCATGGAGAACGAGCCCCCGCCGATCATACCATTCAATTGACCAATCGAGCCGAGCAGCGGGTTGAAGAACTGCGTTTGGATGTCGGTAGACGAGTAGGCATATGAGCTCTCCGAGCTGCTCTGGGAACCGCCCCACGGAGTCATCGTGGAGGAGCTCTGGGCCTGGTGGCCTTGGCCTGATTGCTGGCTCATCGAAGTAGCACCACCTCCCATGCCTCCTAGGCCACCCATGGGCATGCCCCCCATACCGGCAAGCCCAACCTGTCTACGTTGAACCCTGTGAATGGTTGTCGGCGTGGTCAGCTCACGGCCCGGGAAGTACTGGGCAAAGATCAGGTGCTCACTCGGTGGGGCTTGCAACAGCCACTGTAACAGGGAAGTCAACCAAAGTCAGCGGAGATCGCTTGGCAAGACAGGGACAGCGTTTTCGTGTGACTTACTGGTAGCCAAAAGGCAAACGGTGTAGATTACGGACTGCATTATCGCTGTTAGATGGTTCTCGGTGAGTGAGTGAAGTGACTTCGGAAAGAATGTGGTGATCTGGGAGGAACTGTTGGGTGAAGCTGAAACTGGTGGTGTGAGCGGATGTGGACCCCAAGTATAGCCACCAGGGCCCTCATTTTATAGGCCATTCTGCCGCCACCTCTTGACCGCCATGAAAGATCACGTCGTTTGAAATTGGAGTCGGGCCATGGGAGAGCTGCACTCAGCTGAGGCTCGAATGGGCTGACAGTTGCAGGAGTCTGCCCCCTGACGCAAGGCTCGGTGGGAGGACCGACAGAATGGGGGATTGGAAATTTCCTGTCGACTCGAACACCCGTCGTGCGCGGGAACCGAGACCCCCTTGCCGGCGGTGCGGGAGTTTTCTCACCCTGTCGGCCTCGGCCGCATCAGTGCCGAGCGAATGATTCTGTCCATCACAAGTCTGAAGTCCCCCCAACTTCCAAGCGTCAACAAAATCAACTGGTTTTTGGTGACCTATCTCTCGTGAGGTTAATCAGTCAAAACAGTCTCACATCTCGCAGAGAAGGCGGCTCATTACTGCTGGACACCCGTCAGGAAACCGCCCTGAGGGTCTGCCGGCCGGAGTATGTACATACATATGTATGTGGGCACCATCGGCCCTCGGACGCCATGCAAGGAACCCTTCAGCAACGAAAGGGTTCATGTGCTAGAAATACTTGATTTAAATATGTATTCCTAACGCGGCCGGAGCCTACTGAGCATCCATAGGAAATCGAGAAACGGATGCAAGGTCAATATGTAGCTGAGTAGAGATGCATACATACATACTCACTTGCCAGCTGCCCTCAGCCAGCGGGGTGATTGCTGCAGGGTGAACTCACAAACAAATTCAACATTGTGGGGCATTCGAGGCAATGGCAAGCGCTCACCCGCGTCCGGTTGATGATCGGGCAGATATGACGGCCAGGTATGGTTTCCACTTGAGAAAATACCCAGAAACGTGTCGCCCAAACCTTGCACTCTATCTTGGCATGGTTGAGACTCAAGACACATCAGTGAGCTCGTGACAACTTGGAGCCACAGTTTCAGACCGGTCCATAATCTTAATCATGAATCATTCAGAGAGTGATCAAAGGAATTCACAATGGATCACAGGCAGTACACGCGAAAAGTGAAGGCTATTTTTCCGCTCAAGGGAAGTGACCATGTGATTGTGAGAGGTTCACAACGGAACTAAATAACAAAAATAGTAATTTGGCAGTGCTTCTACTGCACTCATGGCATTCCTGGCATTCCCGACATGGCAGCTCCCGACATTGGTGGCATTCCCGGCATTCCCGGCGCTCCCGACGTGGGTGGCATTCCCGACATCCCTGCCGCTCCGGACATTGCTGGCATTCCCGATATTCCTCCCGCTCCCGCCATTCCTGGGAGGATGTTGCTGAAGGCTGGGTTGACGGTGCCGAGAAGGTTGATCATAGGGGCAAAGCCTTGTTGGGAGATCGAGCTGAACGCAGATAGGGACGAGTACTGTTGGGTGAATTGCTGGATCATCGGCGCGAGTGATCCGAAGCCTGAAACATCAAGAAACCTCAGCACCTTGATGCAACCTGATCAGCGACAAAACGGGGGCCACGCACTAGACAAAATGTTGCTCATGGCACTTTGGCCGAAAGTGGATTGCATGCTGTTCATGACGCTGTAGAGTTGTCCGAACATCTGACCCAGCATCGGCGTAACTTGAGGCTGAGAGGAATCAGACAATCAGCACTTCCCTTCGGGTTGTGGTGCGAAATCAAAAGATACACACCGATGCGAAGCAGCTACAGCTGTTTACTGAGGTCAGCATGGCCTGCATTTGAGTGGCGATTTGGCTCATGAGTTGGCTAGCCATCGAGATGCTGAAGCTTCCGCCGCCCATCATGCCTTGCAGCTGGTTGATCGTGCTCATGATGGGCGAGATCGATTGCACGACATTGCTGGACGAGTAGGTGGATTCGCTGGACGAAGCCGATTGGCTCATGCCACCTGGTCCATATGACGCGTTGCTTTGCGAGTTGGCGTTGTGGCCGGAAGCCTGATTGGCTTGGATCATCCGAGCTTCGTGTCTGAAGGAAAGAAGTCATATTGGTGAGCTCAGCGATGAAGCAGATTCGATCATGCAAGGAGAACTGATAGGGACTTACTGGATCGGGGTGGCCAGGGCGGCTGGGATGAAGGGAGGCTGTTCAGTTAAGCTGTTAAAGGTTATGTGTGTGCTACAACTAGCAGTGCAACGTACCGGCAGCCAAGAAGCACGCGACGTAGACGGCAGATCTCATGGTTGGCTGTTGGCTTGTGGGTTCGTGGTGGGTGGAGTGACTGACTGGATGAACGATTGTGTGCAGTTGAGGGTCGGAGCGGGATGTCGATGCTGGTGGCCTCCCCATCGTTCGGACATGCCTCGTTTTATAGACGGAGCTCATCTCATTCGTCTGCTGCTTGCATTCAGAGGCCTTCATCCGGTCTGGCCGTCTTGCCGGCAGCCCTCCAGGCTCCGAGCTACAGACAATGACGGCATGAGACTTTCCAGGAGATGTGCAGTCATCACTGGCACTCAGTGATGTCACTCGACAGCATTAACGACTCGGTTCAACTTCAATCGTGCATCTAAAAATGTACTGGAAATGCGACTTTCCCGCCCAGTGTCATGGCCCTTAACTCCATGAATGAAGGTCATAAACTCTGCTGGATGGATTGCGTCTGGAAGCCGGTAGGAAAGGGAATCCGGTAGAAAAGGGCTCGTCATGAGAATAGAAGAGGCACATTGTCAACTCCGTGGTCTTCTAGCGCAAACCTAGCTCTGCCGCCAGCAAGCAAAATATTGAAAAGTTGGACTGATGTGATGTGACAATGCAAGCAACTTGTCAATGCAAACCGTCCTTTTCTCAAATTTGGGAAGGATGTGCAAATGTGCGTTATAGACTCGTGCGCAGGCCACGATTTCTCATGCGGCTTGGCAATGCCAACATGCAATATAACTTGACGTGACCTCTTGTTTCAAGTGCAATCTCGCTGACTTCACAGTTCACCGCAAGAGGACAAATGACTGCCGCTAGACTTTCTGTCCGGAGAATGCTTCCAACTCTTGTGAGATATGCCTTCGAGGATGCTTCCAGCAGCTTCCAGAGGTTTGTGGTGAGGTCAGGCCCCAATTTGGTACACACCTCAATCTAAGGCGACGGTGTTTTGTTTCGGCATGGGTTTATTCGAGGGGTGAGGGCGGTCGTATTCTCGGAGGCATTCTACATGAGGATAACAGTTCAAGCGTCTCTTGGAGTGACCTTCGAAGATGTACGCAACCAAAGGAGGCCCGTCAGGGCCCGTCGAAGGTGGCGGCATTATGTACTGGCCCGCCAATTTTGCCAGAAAAATTTGATTTCCGCCCCTGGCCTGCCAAGTTGGCCAGTTTTCTGCCCAAGTTGCCCAAGTCGTGGCACTGAACTGCCATCCATGCCAAGGAACATCGGAAACAGACCCCTCCCCGGGTAGATCACCGCAGCGGTGCCCGAGCTGTGAGCCCAAACCGGTACATCTGTCTCAACAGGCAACCGGAGGGACATATACCCATCTCAATGACCGATACGACATCGGTCAGTGAGGTGTATACCTCAATGACCGATACGACATTGGTCAGTGAGGTGTATACCTCAATGACCGATACGACATTGGTCAGTGAGGTGTATACACCACGGCTGCAAGAAAAGTTTCTTGTGACCGATGTGAAAAGTTTTAGGTTTTCAAGTGGTGTGCAAAAAGTTTTGTGGTTTGAGTTTGGTTCTGGGAAACGTTTTTGGGTGTGAAAAGTTTTGAAAAAGGTTTTCACAGTTCCAATGCGGTTATGGAAAAGTTTTGCAGTTTTCAAAGAGTTATCGGAAAAGTTTCCGGTTTGGAGATGGTTTTGGGAAAGTTTCTGCTCTCCCCCAACCATTTTGAAATGTTTCAGGAAACTTATTAGTTTCCAGAAACTTCTGGCCCGAACTTTTCACCCAAACCTTTCAATCTGGTTCAAGATAAAGTTTATTGGAAAGTTATCCAGCCTGACAAAACGTTTCTGGATGGAAAAAGTTATTTGGCCATAACTTTCCTTGAAAATAAAAAGTTTTCAAAACCACTTAAAGTGGTTATCTGCAAAGTTTCACCTTTCTTGGAAGGTTTCCAAGAAAGTTTCCAGATATCTTTGCATATCCAGCTGTCCCACAAGGCCAACCCGACCGGGCTGTTGGGATCCAAGTGCCCACATTCTTCGACTTGAACCTTCAGCCCACTCTCAAGTTCTGCCCGCCCTCCCAACAAAACAACCATGGCCAATCCCCCATCCAAATCCAACTACAATACCCATGAACCCCAACCCAACACCATCAACAGCGATGATTCCTCCTTGTTTGACGTGGCAACCGGGCCCCCTGCTACCGACATTTGCAAGGTTCATTACGAGGTTTCAGAGACCCCCACCGACGCTGCTATCTACATCAGCTACAAGTTTTATGCCAACATTTGATACAATGCTGACGACGCTGCGGGGTACAAAAGCATCCAGACCAACCACTACCAAGATGGATGAATTTGCGATGTCGTATATTGATCAATATAGCGTATATTGATCAATTTATATTGATCATTTTATTTTTTATTATTCCTGTTGATACCTTTGTCTGTGTTCCATGTCTCCTTAATACTCTTCTATAATCTCTCTCCTTTGCCCTGTGTTAGCTTCAAGCCACAGGAATCTTTTTTTTTTTTTTTTGCCTGATAAAATTCATGAATTTCTACATACACCATTCAATTCTTCCTGAAAATGCAAGTTTTAGGATTAATCCTGGGTAGCTGAGGGGTCTCAAATTCTTTTTTCTTTTTTTTTACATCACACTACAAACATTTATTATTTTTCCCAAAAAAAAATAAAAGTCAACATGAAAAAAATCAAACCAAAATTTCACTCAGGGGAACAAACTGAGCATGCTGAGCCAAAAAAATAAAATGTCACAAACTGAGCAAAAATCATTGGACAATGTTTTGGGATGGTTTTTTTTCACGGGCCTGGCGGGCCTGGAGCGGGCTTGAGCAGGCCTGAGACGGGCCTACCCCAAAAGCACATTGGGTCAGTATTAAAGGTGTTTTGCCTTGCCCTGGGAGCTGCTGGGTCTTTTGATGGGCCCAAAATCTCAACATAGGCTTTTGGTGGTCTAGAAATATCAACCTGGGCCACTGAATAGCCCATGGGCCTTTGAATTCCCAAAAAGCCCACCATGATCCCCCACATAGCTATTGGGCTCTTGGTTGCCCATGAAGATCCCTATGGGCCAAAAAACCAAGAAGCTACCAAAGTAGTGATATTTGGAAACTGATCAGACTGTAGGTGCTACATTTGGGGGTTTTTTGGTCAGCAAAGGTACATTATGAAACTTTGTGTGCTTGTCAAAATTTTGGTATCAAAATTTTGGAAGAATTACCAGGCTGAGATGAGATATAGTCGCAGAAACACCAAGAAACAACCAAAGTAGTGCTATTTGGCAACTGATCAGATTATAGCTGCTGCATAAGGGATGTGACACCAAATTTAATACTTTTGGGTTTTATATGCAGAAAAATTTCCCAATGAAATTTTTGAGGAAATATTCCTCATCAATCTGTGGTTGATAACAAAAGTAGATAAAAAAAAGAACCTGACAAAAATATGCTAAACCATGGTAAACTAATTTCAAAAAGGCCTTCTATGCATGTAGTACTCCCAGTATGATATGCAATATCTTCAGGAAGTTCAACCAACCAAGTGAAGAATGAGTGCAGGATGGTATCATGAGAGAGGTCAGGGGTCAATGTTTTTCCTTTTTCGAAAAAAAGTAGATTTGGAGACGTCTGATAACATCAATTTTTGATGTAAAAAAAAGAAAAAAAATTGAGACCCCTCAGCTACCCTGGATCAATCCTAAAACTTGCATTTTCAGGAAGAATTGAATGGTGTATGTAGAAATTCATGAATTTTATCAAAAAAAAAAAAAAGATTCCTGCGGCTTGAAGCTAACACACTGCCAGCAAAATTGGCTGGGTTGAGTTTATCCCAGTTAAACTGGGATTAACTCAACCAATTTAAACTTGGTTGATCTCAACTGATGAAATATAAATGCAAGGTACCCCCCTTGGGTTTCTATTTCATTGGATGAGATCAACTCATTTTAAATTGGTTGAGTGCATCCCAGTTAAACTTGGATGACTTCATCCCAGCCAAATATGCTGGCAGTGACACAGGGGGAAGGATAGAGATTATAGAAGAGTCTTAAGGAGATATGGAACACAGACAAAGGTATCAACAGGAATAAAAAAAAAATTGATCAATATAAATTGATCAATATACGCTATATTGATCAATACACGACATTGCAAATTCATCCATCTTGGTAGTGCAACCGCCATCTTCAGCCCTTGACCATCAGCTTCGCAGACATGAACTCCTTTGACTTGGCCACCTTCAAGACGCGGATCATTGCCTACATTCACCAGACCAGCAAGAAATACCCCGTCAATATCATTGCAGTATACTCGGATTCCAGGTCCATCCTCACCTGGAACCATGCGTTCACCAAAGGCCTCGTCCGACATCCAGCCGCGCTCGCAATGACACCCCTCACCTGCTTTCCCACTTTCCGGTTTTAGGCAATGGACACCCGCTTGGGGTGGAGAATCTGGCTTTCCCTCAAGATGGATCCCAATGTCCTTGTGACCCATCCCAATGCTGTGCTCTTGTTATTAGGAAGGCCTCCGCCTAACAATCTAACTATCCCTTGCAAGCTGCTAACGATTCCTTTGAAACTAGTGCCGCAAGGGTGTCGCCGGCTTTACTATTGAGGCGAGGCCGGAAGCGCACGACTCCAATACTAGGACCCCTACCGATCCTGGGAGCAGTACCAATCCACCCATCTGTACGCACCCAGAAGCGCCCACTCTCACCAGTTCTTCAAAAAAACGCCATGCCGAGGTCCCATTGCCACCAAAGGACTTCACCATCTGCCAATTCCTGGCCGTGTGCAACATCACCCCCGACTCCAAAGAGTACAACGAGATCCTCCAGGTCATTACCAAGCATCAGGTAATCCACTGGACTGCGTTTGAGGATCTTCCACTCAGGAACTTCATCAATCTAGGCTTCAAGTGGGGGCCGGCTTGGTTACTTTTGAGGTTCGCGCAAGGCTCCTGCAATCATTGAAGACCTCAAAAACAACAACAATTGGCGTGATTGACCCGTTTGAATTTTTCTATCTACTCCGTCCCAGATTGATCTCTTTCTCCCGGAATTACTTGTCTATCCCTCTTGCGCAAAAGAAGCTGTTGTCTATCTCTCCCTAGCTCTCTCCTGAAAAAATAGTTGTCTATGTCTTGTGCCTGAAATAAAAAAGATGCTGTTGTCTATCTCTCCCTAGCTCTCTCCTGAAAAAATAGTTCTCTATGTCTTGTGCCTGAAATAAATATGATTTGGTCTATCTGTTTCTCCCTGAAAGATGCTGTTGCATATCTCTCATATGTTGAAATATAAGAAATATGAGTATTGAAATATACAAAATTTGAAATATATATGACTGACAATTGAAATATAATAAACTTGGCACTAAGCAAGATCACACATAATGGGTCTGTTTAAACACCTATAACCCTGTTTTAATTGATATCTTGGGCTGAAACACCACCAAAACACAATAAAAGAATGTGATGACCAAAACACAATAAAAGAATGTGATGACCAAAACACAATAAAAGAATGTGATGACCAAAACACAATAAAAGAATGTGATGACCTTATTCATTTGCCCTCGTTCTGCCACATATGCAGGCCTTCCTCCAGAGCCAGTTTCATCATCTCCTCAGGTATTGGTTGGACATACATATTTGAATGTTTGCGGTGCAAATATGGGGCATGATGTGATACAGCATTCAGTGGGTAGCTATTCATTGGTGTGTGATCTATATAATTGATGTGTGATCCTCCTTCTTGGCGTCCGGTGAGAGGAACAAATTTATGTCTCACATGGCATTGGGCAGCAAAGCAGTTATGTTGAACATTGATGGTGCATATAATGCGCTGGAAATAACAAGAAATGGTTTTGTATATTATTGTCAGGTTCATATCTCCAAATTAACAAGGACAACTTACCTGTGCTGGTACATATTGAAATTCCAACTGCTTAACAAGTATGGTCATGTTATTTTCTGGCTGAGTGCCTGTTTTTATGCATCTCTGAATTTTGGCATAGAACTGATTATTTCCCACTTCCCATATGGATTCAAAACAGAAAATAATACCATGAGGACACTCTCTTTCCTGGACCTGTTACGAGGGAGGAAAATTGGGCATGATAAGTTAGCACAAATATTTGGCAAATACAGTGATGATGTTGATTTACCAAGACAAATGTCCCATCCCTGATAATTTCTTTCTCATCCACTCTGACTGCATTCACCCTTGTGATGAGGAGGGTGGGAAAATTTCTCAAAAGAGGAGCTGGAACCAGTTCTCCAGCTTTGCGTTCCCCTCTATGGCCATGGATAGTTGGTTTGAGTTGCCCACACCCAAACCAATGTGAATTATATCCCATGGCTTTTTGGATGAACTGATTATTTTCAAAAAGTGCTCTAATTTCTGGTGAGGCTTGGAAATATCTTTGGTGTTCGTGGTCAAATAGTATTGCTCCTGATAAAAGCAACCTAATAATGTTGTAGTTGTTGAAGCTTGTGGCTATATCCTTGCTGGGGCTGAGCCGGTTGGAATGAATTGAGGCATTCCTGATCACACCATTGAAACTTTCAAATTTTTCAGTTGCAAACAAGCTTGCTGGGCCATATCTGCGGATAGATTCTGGGAGATGCAAGAGGTGATGAAATTTGGGTTTGTTGGCCCACCTCCCGTTCATGATACAGACATTGTCAGCCGGCTACGCAGCGCAAGCCAGCTTGACTGTTATACAAATAATTATTCTTAATATTGAATTAATCTTTCATGATTTTTGTGTGACAGATATCTATGTAATCTATCACATATAATACAGAAATATAATAAATACATAAAAATATATTGTACATATAGTTTAATATTGATATTTATCTTTAAAACTAGAGAATATTGGTCATATACTCCGTGTGAATTATACAGTACACTCGGG
Source organism: Puccinia triticina (assembly GCF_026914185.1). Classification (NCBI taxonomy): domain Eukaryota; kingdom Fungi; phylum Basidiomycota; class Pucciniomycetes; order Pucciniales; family Pucciniaceae; genus Puccinia; species Puccinia triticina. Next base: position 175,103 of record NC_070570.1, on the reverse strand, counting down.
TGCGCGAGTTACACCTGTCAAAGACATTCAAGTGACAGGTGTCCAATGTCCGGTAACTTTAGAGAGATCATCCACAAGTATGATCTCATGGACAACAACTTCCCCATCCGGATTCGAGATAAACAGATCGACATCAATAACTAACAGCGCCCCAATCAAGCACAAGAAAGATAAACTGACGGATATTGACTGCCCCATCGCAAGTAGAATGATCATTGAGCAATAGTAACCGCCCCATTCTGTATTCATTGAAGAGACTTCCCCATCGAACTTGAAGTCATCTAGGATATATAAAGAGGTCAGTTCTCCCTCTTCTCTTTTCTCCTCAGCTTAGACACACCAAATGATCAACTGACAACTCTATCAACTCGAATCCAAAATCAATCAACACAGTTTTCAGTAGAGACTTTTGTCTAGAAGCCTTTGTCATCGTCCTCATCTTCGAAGATTGTCGCGATAAGTGATCGGTTAATAATAGTAAGTAAACACCCTTCACATTATTGCCTCCTGTCTTCTTTTTGTAAGTCTGGGATCCAAACCAAACCTGTTATCAGGCCCCAGCCACCTATCTCAGAGTGATCAAACCACCCCCGATACGTTGGGCCCCTCTTTTTTTATTTCTTTGAAATAAATAAACCAAAATATTCTAAAACCTAAAAAATCATACATTCTCACCCGGTTTAGCTAGAAGAGATTCGCTCTTGGCATTACCGGGGCTGACAACTGGGGGTCTGGCCGGGAACAATTCTCGCACTTTTTATCGTACTTGGTTGTCATTATAATCATTTATTCTTCTAAGAAAATAACCAAACCAATAAAAATTCCTCTAATTTTATCCTTCTTCTTTCGAAAAACTTCAAAAATCACAAAAATATTGAATCATATTCTATATCTCTTTCTTCTAGTGAACCTAAAAGAAAAAGCCGAACTAATAGCATATTATCTTTGATATCTCAGGTTACGCAAAGAAGAAGCCAAACACAATTACGTACCTACTGCTTGGGAGTCACTTACTCGCAAAGAGCAGGTCCAATTAGCCGTTTACCACGCTCATCTTCACGAACAGGAAGATATTGAAGCTAGACTAGCTATCAACAAACTTGTTGGTAACCACAGCGCTTATCACCGCGAACAGAGACGCCTTAGAATAAGTCAGTAATATCCTTATAAGTTTCATCATATTTATCTTTATTCTAATATCTCATCTATTATTAGTGGCTTCCAATAGTAAATCCGTCTGCACAGCCGTTGGCGATATCGCTGCTACTCCTGGTCCTGATCTCGCTATCGAGAAAAGAATTGATCCGATTATAAGTTAGTTTAAATTCTTTATGTATCTACTAATATATAATTAATCAAAAATGACTGCTCCTACCAGATCCAACAAACCCAAGCTCAGAGGCCTCCTCCCCAATCCAACAAGACCGCAAGGAAGAAATGCGCCAAGAACAGATCAAGAACATGAAGTTCAAGCAGTTGAACCAAAAGGACGCACCACCTCCGATCCAGGAGAAGGATTTGTCGAAGGATTTGGCGATGGATCTGGACATACCCCAGTCCACATCCTCGGCGGCTATCCCAGCACCCCCTACCACAAACGGTACTCCGGCGCTCCCAGCCGCGCCCAAAACATCCTCACTATTGGAGAAGGAGAAAGCAGTACGCCTGTTCAGAGAGCATATTGCTACCTGGAAGAAATGTCTCGAGGAAGGATTACTTGGTGTAGTCGTTATTCTTGTGTTTGTAGGAGAAAAATTAAAACTTTTATTGGTACTCTCTAAACACCTCAAGATAGCAACAAATGGACGGCAGAAATGGAATCTACGGCCAAAACAACCCCTAGTCACCAACTGGAAGCACCTTCATATCTCTACTGGATCAGAAGATACACGGATCACACCTTTCACATGCTAGTCTGGGACAGTTCACAGAGTATTTCACATATGATTTCACACACAACTCAGCTCTAGGATACTTTGCATAGGATATTGAATACCTCATATTGAATTCCTTTGTTTCTTTATTTCCTTCCTTTGATTCCACTCAACCACAAGTTGGCCACTGTTTTGATATTGCATACATATGAAACTCATGTAACCCCCTAGAAGTTAGACCCCTTCTCAGTTTACTATATAAGGAGGCCTCTGCCTGCCAGTCGTTTCCTCCCTCATGCCATCTGGCTCCCATCATCCATCTACTCACCTGTCACAGTTATTTATTACACATACATATCACAGTTACTTGCAATTCACACTCATAGTTGATTTCACAAACCTTTCACAAGCCTCTCAAGGTACTGGGTTCCAATCCTGGTGGAAGCATAGCTTTCAAACCTTGACCTTCTCTTTTTCACTTTATATACCCTCTGCTCACAGACCTGGGTTCAAGCCCCATCCAAGTCATCAGTATTTTCTGCCCATTTCAGACTCCTCATCTGTTTCTTAGACACTCAGAACTTGTTGATGGGGCTACATACATACAAGCGTCGGAAGCGGCTGAGTTGGCAAAGACAAAATGGTCAAAGGGGAACCACAAATGACTATGTAGCTGGGCCGATCGGACATAGCTGGCAGGGGACCGTCCGGTCCCCGCTGATCTTCGATGGGTAAAAAAAATAGGGGAAGGGACAAGTGGCAAAAAAAGCGGGGGGGAACGGGTACCTTTTCTGAAGGGGAAAGGTGAAACAGGTGAAACACAAATCAGACACCGCGATTGTGCATGTTGAAATACAGAAATCTGTATTTTGAATGGAATACAGCACTGCCAGCATAATTGGCTGGGTTGAGGTTATCCCAGTTAAACTGGGATGCACTCAACCAATTTAAACTAGGGTGATCTCAACTGATGAAATATAAATCCAAGGTACCCCCCTTGGGTTTATATTAAATTGGTTGAGATCAACCAAGTTTAAATTGGTTGAGTGCATCCCAGTTAAACTGGGATGACTTCAACCCAGCCAAATATGCTGGTAGTGCAGAAATCTGTATTTCCAAAAGTGATTTTTCACTTTTGAAAATGGTGAGCTGATTGGTGTCCCCTCTGCCACTGGGCTTCTGTAGGAAACCCATGATTCTTGATGATTTTTTTGATCAACTTGACAGCTGCAAGTCCAGATCAAGAGGGGATGGCACTAGCATAGGCCCATCCGGTGCCGTAGTCAATTGCAGTCACAAGGTATTGATTTCCTCATGGGGTCTTTGGGAGGGGTCCGACTCCCACAAAGTCCATACCCCAGGTTAAGAAGGGGCTTTTCCTTTCAATGACCTGCATTGGCATTTTGTTCTTGTCAGAGTTAGGCTTACAGAATTGACACAATGTACAGTTCTTAACACTACCAGCATATTTGGCTGGGTTGAAATCATCCCAGTTTAACTCGGATGCACTCAACCAATTTAAACTTGGTTGATCTCAACCAATTAAATGTAAAACCAAGGGGGGTACCTTGCGTTTATATTTCATCAGTTGAGATCACCCAAGTTTGAATTGGGTGAGTGCATCCCAGTTTAACTGGGATAACCTCAGCCCAGCCAATTATGCTGGCAGTGTAATGACATTGTCAATGATGTTGGACATGAACGGGAAGTGGCATTCTGTTTGGAGCTGGAACAGACACTGCAAAAAAAACTTGGTCAACTGCTTTCAGTTGACATGCAGGATACTCAAGCCAAGCTGCCATTGTAACTCCACCTGAATGCACAAGTGTCTTTGTTTGCACAGTCACTGTGCAAGGTGCACAGTGACTGTGCATTAAAGCTTGGGTTGAGTCAAACCTTGAGTAAGGCTGGTGTAACAGCACAAGCTTCCTCAGAGTTACCACATGTCAACTGCTCACAGTTGACACAGTTTTTTTTGCAGTGAGAGTGTCTTGCGCGTTGCGGTGGCCTAGTCGGACATGGGTCTCTTGTGCTAACTTGAGGGCTTGATTGGTGTTGGGGATGATGATGCGGTCAGGTTGTCAGCCTTAGAGTCAACACAGTTGACCTAAAACTGCCTTTTATCTCCATTTTATACCTAAATGTGCTCATATCTTTTTAACCTTAAGACATAAGGTTGTTTTGAATTCAGATTCTGATTTCTCATGCAATTTTGACCCTAGTGTTCACTGATCACTTTACAATATCTCTACTCCTTCATAGAGTTTATGGTTTGTGACACACATGCGCAGCAGCGCCGTGTAGTCGTGCCTGAGCGCTCCCAACCACATGTACATGTGTGATTATGTCATCCAACTTTGAAAATTTTCGAAGTCAGGATCCCCCATGCAGCTGGAGGATCCACAGACTTCAGACCACCCAGAACCACACCGTAGATAACCCAGGATCACCTTACAAGAGGATACCACGCTCCCAGTACTCCTACCGTCACAGGCGCCTAGGATATTGACAGTAAGTATACTCTTCATTTGAACCTTGATTATCCAGAGTGATTCTCTGTGCCTCCTGATTGCTCCTCTTTATTGCTTTCACCTCTACTATTCTCAAGATCAAAGGTTACTCTGTTAATCCTAGAATCAGTCTAAAAATCAGAGCAGATTAGTATTACTATTCTGTGTCCCCCCACCGTCTCCTTGGTGCGCGCGGAGGCTGTAGCCCTTGTTGGTCTGGCACAGCTGTCCTTATCACTTTTCCAGGTGATTCAAGTAGACTTTTGAGGATCCTCCTACAAGGAGTAGATAGACCCCCTCCAGATCATTATATTCTCTGTCTCTTTCTCTTTCTTTCTCTTTCTCTCTTCTCTCTGATTGTAGTTCTTTATCCCAAGAAATACAACCAGTGCCTCCCACTTTTCTTGTGTCCTGTAGCCACTATAGAGGCTCAGGCTCACACAGGTTGTCCCTTTGAAGTCCAATATAGATCGTCTCTTTTAAACACAAATCCTTTGTGGTGTTGGGGTGTTGATCTTTCAAATGGTGGAGTCGTTTGAAGGCGTCCACCACGACTGGCTCCAGGGAGAACAGTGATTCAGCGACTTCTGGAGGATCAAGGTCGGATTGGCAGTTAGGTTTGCGGGACAAAGCATTGGCGGCCATTGTGGTAACCCTGTTCCCACTCATATCATACATATCCCTCACATATCCATAATTATTATTCCAGATTCAGATTCTACACCTCATTTTACCCCTAGTCACTCACTCATACCACCCTGAAATTCCCTTTGGATCAGAAGTTATTAGCATATACAGTTTCATTGGTATTTTCCTGCTTCTCACATTTCATCTACATTACATATTCCAGTCATCATCACCATAGCTACATATATTACACATTACATAGTGCTCATCATTACATCACTTCATCATTACATTACATAGTGCTCATCATTACTTCACTTCATCATTACATTACATAGTGCTCATCATTACTTCACTTCATCACTACATTTCATCATTGCTCATCTTCAGACCTTGTCACATTGTGCTCATCATGATTTCCCCTTGTTGTATTTCCTCACATATATACTCCCCTCTATATGTTGTATCCCCACATTGAATTTCTACTCCATACACCCTGTATGACCTTTTCACCACACCATTAGATACACCTTCATCAGTACATATTTCACCACACCATTAGATAACATTGCCATTCACACATCTTATACACTTTCATACATACCAGAAATATATCCCCCTGCATATATCATTCACATTTTGTGAGCCTGAGTCTCTTATGTGACAGCAGGACACAAGAAAAAGGGGGACACTGATTGAATTCCTTGGGATAAAGAAATACAAGCAGTGGAGAGGAGAGGAATAGAAGAGAGAAACTGAGAAGAGAGAAACTGAGAAGAGTGAAACTTGATCTGTTTGAATTATGATTTAATATGGGCCAAGCTCCACCTGGAAAAGTAGGCTGCCAACTGTGCTAGAGATGCAACAGTCTCCACTCACACCAAGGAAACGGTGGTGGGATTCAGAAGTAGGATGACTACTCTGCTCTGGTTTTAAAGGTCTTAACAAGAGATAACCTATAGATCTTTTGAAGCAGAAGAGAGAAACAGAAGCAGGGAGAGAGCAGTCAAGAGCAACAGAGTTTCCTCTGAGATAAACAAGGTCAGTAGAAGAGGGTACTTACTGTCAATATCCTGTGGTGATACTGGGAGTGAAGTGGCCTCTGGTTAGTGATCCTGGGTGTCTCTGGGGTATGGTTCTGGTGTGCTGAAGTCTGTAGATCCTCCTCAGGCTGTGGGGGATCCTGACTTCGAAAATTTTCAGAGTTTGCTTACATAATTACATATGTACAAGTGGTTGGCGCGCCTGGTAGCGCTGCCACGTCACAACTGCGCATGCGCGCCATAACTTAAGAACTCAGGGAAGGAGTAGAGTTACAAAGAAGTGATAAGTTGTAACTAGGGTTAATATTGCATGGGAAAACAGAATATGAAGTCAAAACAAAGTTATCTCTTAAGATGAAAAAGATATGAAGTAATTCATATGTAAAAAGGTATAAAAGGCAGCTTTTAGGTCAGTTGTGTTGACTCTAAGGCTGACACATTTGCACATCACCTTTCATCTTTGCCCCCCGCTACTCCTCCACTCCTCCTCATACCCTACAGGTACAAGTAGTCAGCTCATAGTATTAGTCAGTCTAAGATTATAGTAGTAAAGCCACACCTTTCTTCTTTTTCTTAGTGTTACACTCATCCCCAGTAGTATTAGTCAGGAAGGCAGCTCTTATATCAGCATCCTTGGCATAGCTTACATTAGTACTAGTGTAGTTATACATTTCCCTTCCCAGCTCTATTCTCCCATTTGAGTAGTTCCACAACGGGCAGATGATTATAACTAATCTGAAAGGTTTTATACCCTTATCGAGTAAACCAAACATTGTCGACTTAAAACCTCAGTAAGCAAATCAATTGTATTGTTTCATTATTTAGACTCTGAATTTTTGTTTCCATGTCAGAGCACATTGGTCTGTTTTGTCTCCTCTTGAGTTGGCCATAATCATGAATCAATTTCTTGCGGGTCACATCTGCTCAAGGGCTTGTTGTTCATTGGAGCTCGGAAAATTGAAAGAAATCCAATGGCCAGCAGCTACATTGAAAAATTCAACCAACCAGAACAAATCAACCTACAGAGAACTGGCTCCAAGCCATCCCAAAGCAAAACTTTTGATTTTTATCCATTATTACATATAATTTCTCTTCACTGTGACCCATTTTTTTTCTGATACCATTATCAATAACGTTTTTTAACTGTGAAGCTGAATACGAATCATAAAATTTGAGAGAGAGATAACAGAATAAAAGAAGAAAAATTACAAGACTTTTTGCTTCTTAGCAGGGTTGGTCAAAGAGCACTTGGCTTGAGACATGATTTTTTGCTTCTTCTCTTCAGCTGACAATTCATTCAGAGACTTTCTTCTAGATACCAAGGTATGACTGATTTGAAAGGAGCAACCATGATGTGTGGTGGTTTTTGTAGTCATCAACTCAGCTGGTGGGCCAATAGTATGATGACAGATGTTGTTACTTTTCCGAAGACCCCAACAATGCCAGGGAGGCAGCAAAAATTGATGTTGCAATTGCAGTCAGGAAACCAAAGGGCATGTCAAAATGTATGGGACGGAGGCAAGATTGGGGTACCAGTCTTTCAATTGAAGTAGCTGAAGATGCTGTAGGTGAAAATGTTTTTGTCTTTATTGCAGTGGGGCTTGTTGGAAAAGTTGTTAGATGTGACTATGACATTGGAGGCAATTGGGTCTGGGTCATTTTTAGAGATTTCCCACTCCTCATCAGACCAATTTGGAATGCCAAAGTCTTCAAGGGCCTTCTTGTTCTGCTCATGTGCAGAAGGGGAGAAGTGGCTGAGACACTCTTTCACAAATTGACTGTGACCAGGTAGCTTCTGCTGGAGAATTCAATCAAGTTCTTGCTGGCTGGGACTGAGGTTCTTGCGGGTGGCATATGTTCCTGAAATCGTGCATCAGTTTGAAGTTTCTACAGTAGGGATGTAACACAGGGGACATACCAGCATTTTTACCTTCCACATGCCCACCTCGGAAGCCGATTCCAGACATCCGTCCTGAGATCTTATTTTTTGTTGGTGAGATTGTAGCAATGGTTTGCCATGACGGCGGCATCTTCTATGAATTCGGCAATTTGATTGAAGACTGGATCGGAGGGATCACAAGCAGTGAAAGAAACTAAAAATAAGATCTTCTTGCCACTACCACTATTGGTTACAATCAGATCACAAGAGCAAGTAAAGGTTTGGATATCAATGGAGTATGAGATTTTTTTGATTCTCTTGGTCATCTTTAATACTAACGGAACTTAACCAGGATAGAAATATTTGGAATGGTAGGCACTATTTTGAAGGGTTTTGCGAGCACGTTGTGAGAATATAGGATGGTTGGTTGGTAGAAATTTCCGCTAACCACCCTCTTCAAGAATATATGTGTCCAGGCTGTGTGATTATCAGTGACTCGGTTCTGCACAGCTACTATCCACTAGCCTGCAGCGTTCCTCTCTGAGCCTGATCTATAGCGTAATAATTTGCAAGTGAATCAAGCTCTGCACTCCGCAAGTAATCCCGTAAGTAAAGATAAGGTCTGTAAAAACTCTCCTAATACTCTAGTACGTCTGTAAGTGTAAGTACAATGATGAGTAATCCCTCAGATGATAGGAAAAGAAAAGACAAGAAAAACTGTGAGCCTCCACCCCCATCCTTCCCTCCATGTGCATTGCCGTTCCCACCCAATCCTGCAGATCCTACACTTCCTGCACTAGTCCTTCAGCTCCGCCTGCTTTCCGCACAACATTTTCCCAGACTTGGCTGCTCTCCAACGCTTGACCTCCCACCGTCCTCTGTCTTGTTGAGGGGAACAAAGGATGAACACTGAAGTTCACAGACACAAAGTTCTGTGACACTCAGGAGTGAGAATGATATGGTTCTGATTCACTAAGGAAGGAAACCCCAGAAGCAATCTTGTAGATACTATATACAAGATTGATTTGTGTTATGGTTGAAGCATACTGAATATGGATATAAGCATACTATCTCAACATGTCTAGCCCCCGCCAGTCAGTCTCTCACTGGACGGTTTCCCTCCTCCGATAGAGGGACTTAGTTAAGTTAGATTTTCCATTCTGAGCCCTGTTGCATCACCCATTTGCATTCAAACAGAAAAGGCTGACGCTTTTCCAATCGCTTCTCCACGCAAATGAACAAGGCAACAGGGCTCGGAACAGACAAGGCTGAGGCAGTAAGATCACCCCTTTTCCGCTTGCATGCAAATGGATAACCGGTCACCCATCTGCTTCCATGAAAGTGGAAATCTGACCGGACAAACAAAAAGGGCCACCGGTCTCAGTCCTGCCTGATTGATCTCAAGCACAACAGTTTTTTGGGGGCAATGCTACTATGTAACTCAGCCTTGTACGTTTGCAGGAAAACAGACAAGCTCAGACAAGGCTGAGAGATGTGCAGAGCATCCCATGGCTATCTTAATGCAAGTCCTGTCACAACAAAGGGCAGGTGGCTAGGCCTAAAGCCCCCACTATTGGTAATGTAACTACCCACCGCTGACAGTGCTAATGCCATGCAGCTCACCATGTGCTCTTGAGAGGTTTTTATGCCCTCTCTAAATTTTTTTGGTGGGGCTTGGGCGCCGCAGTACTGAGGAGTTTTTTTGACATTTTTGCAAAAATTGTAAATCCAACTACCTTCTGGTGTGGGAAGCCAATCCTGAATATGGCACCAAAATCAAAAGCTTTTCACCTCACTATAACTCACTCTGGACTAGTCAAGGCCCCACCTCCCTCAATAATCAAGGCCAGGACAATTCACACCCATGGACAGCCCCCCATTCTCTCTTCCCCCCTTTTCCCCCACCTTCTGGATACCCTCCTACACCATCTCAATACTCCTCAAGCTCCCAGCTAGGCACAAGTTGGAGAAAGTCACCCATAATACAGAGCCAGACTATTAGGAAAGACCCTGGATATTCATCATCTTTTCCTCCCTTCCCAATGCAGCATAACAACCCCATTTTGGAATTGGCCACACATGTAATAACCATGGAGATCCCATCTTGGTTGCCCCTTGTCCCCTTTTGGTTTCAGTCCTTCCCTTTTCAGCCTATCATGTGATATGTAATCTCTTTCTTCTGATGTTTCATTGTCTCTCCACATTCAGCCTCTTTCCAGAACTTTCCATCCCCATAGCATTTTCAGCTTCAGCCCCTTGATTGAGAATTTTCACTGTTTTGTCTTTTCTTCCAACCACAACTCAGCCCCATAATATTTTGTATATAGTCTGCCCTCTTTGGCCCCACCTATTGTTCCACATCAGATCCTGCCCCATAAATTCAGATAACTGGTCACCATTCATTAGCCTTGCTTATGCCAATAAATCAGATTGGACAAGCTAGATATTCAGTATACAACTATTAGATTAGATTAGTACACAAGTAAATACCTTTTAAGACATACCTCAAGAATCTCCATAGCCACACCTTTCCTTAAGAGTCCATTGTATTCTTTTTCTTGTTCCCCTGAGAGGCAGCCCTTCAAGCACCAAATCCCTCTCAAGCTCTATTCTTCCCTCAGAGTAGTTCCACACTGGTATTTCCATTTTCAACTTTGGACTACCAAAATGTGCCCAGGTCAATTTTTGGTCCGCACAACCCGGGCGTAACGTTGAGGAGTGGTCCTCCCAACGTCAATGGTGTTTGGACAAGCTTAACCAAGCCTCCCAGTGAGGCAGCCCCGCAGGGTCTCTGTCTCACAGAGAGGCTTACCTGCAAAAACCTGTATTATCAGCCTGTATCAGGCTTTTTTTTTCACTTTTTACTTTTTTGTAAATCAACCGTCAGTCTGCTGAGGGTGCCCCTCTGGACTTAAGAATTTCTTGGGAGTGCGCTTCTTCTGATGCAGTTTGGGCCTTGTAGCTGCCAATATAAGGCCTGATCCTTGCGTTTGAAGTTTTCAAACACCAAGAAAAGCGGACCATATTGAAAGAGAATTATCTTTGTAAATACATGTGGCTTTTTATCAAAAGCTGTTTCAATCTATTGAAAGGCAGTCAAATACTGCATTCTTGCTTACATCAGCAGGAATGCGTCTCAGAAAGAGGCCTTTTTCAAACTGCTCTCTAGGTCATGAACCAAGTGCTATCAGCCTGTGACTGCCGCCAAATTAAAGAGGGGAAGCAGGCCTTTCTTTGGTATCCGGAGCAGGACTCAGTTCTTTTGGGAAGTGGGGTTTTTGGGGGCACAAAGTTGGCCACCTGCAAAAACTAAGAGCTGTATGTGGGGCTCTCAGGCCAGGAATCAGGGATTCCATGCAAGTCCCTCCCTGACAGGAGGTTGCACTTTGTGCGAGGCGCTTCGCACTGGGCCCCCCGGCAGGCGAGGGACTTGTGCTAGGTTTGGTGTTTGGTAGTTGGAAATTGAATTTTTGGTAGTCAATTAATCAAGAGTCCAAGACCCTATATATATATTCAGATGTTTTTCTTGAAGATCCAACTATAATTGCAATTCACAATCAGGTCTATCTATCTCCTCAAGTGTCTTCTTCAAAAAAATTATTTCAAAAATTTGTTACTGGCTGGATTTTGACATTGAAGCCAGCAGACCAACATCATTTGAAAGGGAATATTCTGTTCTATCATGTCCCTGCGGGGTGAGAGGAAAAGTGCAGTGATGTGGATGTGAGAGGAAAGGTGCAGTGATGTGGATGTGAGAGAAAATTGAAAAAAGCTGCCAGCCAAATGGGACAAACTGATACAGTGAAAAGTGAGGACAATTCACAAATCTCTCTTCAGAGGCCACCTGCGCTGCCCGGGGGCTTTAGGCCTAGCCACCTGCCCTTTGTAATGACAGGACTTACATTGAGATAGCCATGGGATGCTCTGCATTGAAGCTTACACACTTTCCAATTGCTCAGAAAAAAGATACACTTTTTCATTTGCATACTTTTTGGCTTCAAACATAGCTTGGGGGCAATTCAAATCAAGTTCTATCTTCACCCGATAAACCCAGTTGTCATTGTATGTGTGTGTAGGTATACAGATATTTTAGTTGGCGTGTCTCATAAATAATAAGACATAGATGTGTAGAGTGACGACTTGGTAAGAGTAAAAAAACGTACAAAGAAGAAGAAAAACACAATAAAAAGCAAAACTCGGTTCTTGTTGATGCTGTGGGAATAAATGAGGTAGATAGATACATTTTGATTGTACTCAGAGGTATAAAGAGGGCTAAAGCGCAAGAGAGCTCGTCAACAAACTGTCTCGATAGAGTATGAGGTTGGGAGAGAGAGGGAGGGCGTACATTGTAAACGACGCTAGAGGGCCGTTCCAAGCAATCCAACGACTGTGTGAACTTGGTCTCCAACTCGGCGTTGCCGATTGACTTCGCCGCACACGACATCTGCCGGATAAGTTCCTGCAATCTCCGGAAACACCTGATCAGGGATCCTTCGAATATATCGGTCATCTGTAGCGCACCCATCAATGCAATTACATGATGTTTTTTTTTAATTGTCGTCAGTTATCATTTCCGAATGAAGAAGAGTATTGAGAGAGAAGGAGCTCAACTTTACAGATTTCTGAAAATGTAGATCCCTTGCACCAATGAAAAACGACATCCATCAACTCGGTCTTGAACGAATCGATATATTCTTCTTCTTTGATGTCGATCCCGGAAGACTTCATCTCCTCAGCAATTTTCTTGGCCGCCTCTTTCATCTTCTTCATCGGATCCTCAAGCTCGTTCTTCAGCCTTGTTGTTTGTTCACTCTAATTGTATTGGGGAAGAAAATAAGAAGAAGAAAAAATGTTCGTCGGCCTGGTCAGGTTTCATTCAAGACAAACAAAAGACCCCGGCTGACGAACCTTTTCAGTAAATACGAAACAACTTAGGAGAGCCGCACATTGTTCGGGAGATAGATCATTAAATGCGCCATTAAAGATCAACTCGGTCAACAGCAGCTCATCTCCGGAAGAAATTTCACAGGCGACCCTTCCCTTGACTTGCACAATATCATCAACGTTACAAAATCCTAAGCTCCTCAGCACCGTCTTCCGTTTCTTCAAGTCTTCGATGTAAATCACATTCTCCGCACTCGAGATCTTTTGTTTGATTTGTTGGACGAGTTGATTGACATGGTGCTTTTCTTGATATAGTTTATACTGGTCCTGGAAATCTTCTTTGGTGATCGCTTTGTGGTCCTTGATCGACTCCTTCAAGGTTTCGATCCGTTTGATCAGTTTCTTGAACGTTTCATCAACGATGCCCATGTTTTCGACCGGGTCGAGTAATCCGATCCCATTAGGAAATCGTCGCTTGACCTCCGTCACTGCGTCCAGTGCGCCTTGCCTGGCATCCAGTGGTTTAAGGTCTTGAGCCAGAAAGATTCGGATTTTCGAGATTCCATCCAGGGTGGATAAGAGGACCGGAACGACGGCGCATTCACCCTCTTCGCCTGGTTCACATGGTTTGATGAGACTGGTTTGGTTACCACCAACCATCTTGGAGGAGGGCTGCTTTGAATTCGACTTGCCCGCTGAGATTTTCAATAGGACGTCGACAATAAAGCTTTCTTGTGGTTTGATCTCAGGCCCAAGTGATTTCCCTCGATCCCCTAGTCTTCGTTGAAAATTCACTACACAACCCCATCCGAAATCCATCGTTCCGAATTTCACCTTGACTAATCTTCCTGGTTGCAGGAATGGGAGCGCATGCGTCGGATGGTTGATCACATCCCTAAAATCTTCATTGCGGATCTCTAGTTCTTCTTGAAGCTTGGCGTAATCCGCTATCAATTCTTCATCTGGTATGACTATCTTCGACCGCATTTTTTGCATCTCCCGAAGCTCTTTTGAACGTCAGCCGTTTCAAAAAGAAAAAAAAAAGGGGGATGAGTATAGGTCCGTCAACATAATTGTTGGGAGAATAAGAAAAAAATTATCCAGCTTCTATCATGACTGACCGTTTTCTAGTAAAGGCAAATTGGCATGCGTCTGAAATTGAAAGAAACATTTTTCCAGCATGTATTCAGGACTGACTCCCTCAACTCTCATCAGGTTCAGAATCATGTTATAGCCCAGATGGAAAGCAGAATCCAAACGATCCGCGTCACCCTTGACCATATTTTTGGCGGTCGCCGGCTCGAGTTGTTCATCACACATCATGATCACGATCCCTCGATCATCCAATCCTCGACGACCAGCTCGGCCAGACATTTGGATGTATTCACCCGAGCTCAAACTCCTGAAGTCTTTCCCATCAAACTTACGGACGGTAGTGAAGACAACGGTCTTGGCGGGCATGTTTAAGCCGATCGAGAAGGTTTCCGTGGCAAATAAGACTTTAATCAGCCCTTCTTGGAACAAGATCTCGATGACCTCCTTGAGGATCGGCAGTAGACCACCGTGATGGATTCCAATCCCCCGTTTCAAAAGTGGTAAGATGTGCTCGATCTGTGGCAAGCCTTGATCGTCTTCGGACAAGTTGGAGATCGCGTTCTTGAAAACCGTGTCGACGGTTTCCTTCTCTTCTTCGGAGTTGAATTCTAACTTGGACATCTGGATCGCTAGTGCCTCACACTCTCTCTTCGAAAATGCGAAGACGATGACCGGATTGTAGTTCTTGACCATGATCATCTTGATGATCTTGTAAATATCGGAGGGGCCTTTGGTCGAGTTACCGCCTTTCTTAGTCTTGCCCTGCTTGTTTCGACCGGACATCGAGCTCGCAGGATCTTCGCCTCTAGAATCATTCAAGGATCCCATCGCTTTTAAGAAGTTATCCTCTCGAAATACGCCCTTCTCGTCGACGACCAGATGGATTCCGTCGCCGCCAGATGGGAATAAATAGTGCTGTAGTGGGGTTGGTCGGAAATTGGTGTAAACGACATGACAAGGTTGATCGTGGGTATGGCAAATCCATTCGGCAAACTGCATCGCGTTAGGTATTGTTGCCGATAGAAATACATATCGAACCGAGTGGGGCAATAGAATGATGGTCTCCTCCCAAACGACTCCTCTTTCTGATATGACATAAAAAACCCCGAACATAGATTAACTTTCTTGAATGCCGGTGTAGAGAAGAGTGATCTTTGGCATGATTTGGCCCAAGTTGAACGAGAAGAGGGATGGCTGATTACCCTTATCGCGCATATAATGAATTTCGTCAAAGATGACCCAAGCCACTTCTCTCATTACTTCTGAGCCACGATACAACATCGACCGTAAAATCTGTTTTGGATGAGTAACAGAAGGACGCAATAATCAGGATAAACCGGTGCATTTTTTCTAGCTTATTTGGTTCGTCTGAGGGTGCGCTTTGTGCTGACCTCTGTTGTCATGACTAGACATGATGCACTTGGGTTGATTGTCACGTCCCCGGTCATCAACCCCACGTCCCCAAACTCGGCCATCAATTCTCGATACTTTTGATTACTAAGAGCCTACAAAACAAGATGAATTTCAAGCAATGGGAGAAATTGATTAAGAGGGAAGAAAGATGGCGGACCTTGATAGGAGAAGTGTAGATGACTCTCTGTTTGTTTTCGAGACATTGAGCGATAGCATACTCGGCAACAACGGTCTTCCCAGCGCTAGTATGGGCTGAGACGAGTACGCTCTCGTTACGTTGGATTGAAGTGATCGAGACTTGCTGGAAAGGGTCGAGTGTGAAGGGATATGTCCTAGCTGGTTTACTTGGGGGGCGATGGGCTGAGATAGGGATGTAGTTGTAATTGGGTGGGAGGGCTACTTGGTGACGAACTTGGTGGGAGAGGGTGAGTTGTTGGGGCTTCTCTTCTCCTGAGCCCGACTGCTCGGGCAGGAGTCCGCTGCTGGCATCGATCTGTCGGGCAGCTTCTGTCTGGAATTCGTCCGCTACTAGCACTGGCTGTTGGCTTGGGATCTTGGCGCGGTCTTCGGACTGCATCTGATCTGATGGTGAGCTGACCCGCGTCCGTTTCGGAGATGAGCTGGTCGGCTGGGTCGGAATGGTTGTTGGTTGCAGCCGTTTCTTGCTGTTAGTCTTCTCCTGGGATGGTTCCATTGCTGCTCGTGCTCGTGCTCCTGCTCGTGCTGGTGCTGCTGTCCTGAGGAAGTGCTGCTTGTTGACCATGTCTTCTGTTTTGTTCAGGCTAAAATGAATAAAATCTATTCATTTTCGTAAAATGAATAAAATCTATTCATTTTCGTATTGTTTTGGCCGCTACCGGAGCATGGATCCTTTGCACAAATATAACCCTCCCCGCCTTTACTCGGAAATGGCCTTGTTCACAATTGCAAAATTTAAAACGACTTTATAATTGATGCTTGTGATAAATTTCACGTAGTTTTCTTTCCATCAAAATTTAATCAAGCAAACCACGTCAAATTGAAATTTCCCAATCTGAACCTGGCTCGGTTGATACAATTCCATCCCAGCCATCGAGCTTGGCTGTGTAACAGTGGAAAAGCTTGCCAGAGGTGCTGACACCCTGAACAAATTCCTGGCCGCCTGAGTCAAGCGTACATACTTTTCAGACACTTTAAATACTTATTTTTTCACCACCCACACCACCACCTTCGGAACTCAGTCTCTCAATTGTCTGCTTTGTCCCTTCATAGCAGTCGATTAGGCCCTCTAGGTATCTAACCAATAATTTTTTGAAAACACTTGGGGTGTGAAGTTTGGTTTTTCCACCGCACGGAGAGTGTTGCGGACTGCCGCACGTCAAAAAATGGACCTGCGTGTCAAACTCAGGTCAGAAACAACGAACAAAAAAAAAAAAAAAAAAAAAAATTATAATTACACAGGGAAAAATCTACACATAAATCTATTAGTTACGAGTTGGATGTGTAAAGACGGATCTTGATGCGTTCTGTTATAGGTTGTCTAATTGACGGATATTGATGTGTTGTTAGAAAATCATTCATTAAAATAATTCCTCTCTCTATAAATACACCAACACATTAGTATTGTTTTCTTTTCTTCAAGAGACTTATTTTGTTATTTGTATTTGTCATCGCAAAAATCTTATATCAAAGTAAAAATCTTAGTTTGTTCTTGTCCAAAAGTCCATACAGTTGTGGCATGTTCTTTACATTATAAGTCTCTCAACAATCACACTCTAAAGTAAAAAGAGTATAAATTATCAGTTCCGCTACGTAGTGTCAGTTATAAAGTAACATAGTTCAGAAATCAGTTTATAAAGTAACATAGTTCAGAAAGCTCGAATAAATAGTCTTTCGTATAGCTAAACATTTTTGTCAGCTTCCTCTGTATGATTCCCCAAGTATAAGCTTAGTTTCAAAAGTTCAAAATTCCGTCATACTCTCTCGCAAATCTGCCGGAGGAGCCCGAGCAGTCCGGATCCTCCACTCCTCTCTCGACAAACAGCTCCCAGCCGTGGTTTTCTCCAAATTCCTCTCCCACTCGTCAATACCTTCCCAGATTCCCCTCTCCCCTCCGTCAAACTCAACTCCTTTCAACTGAACAAGAAACTTCAGAATTCACTCGCCAAACTCCACCTCACCTTCCCCAATCTTCGACAAGTCTTTCTCTGACGCGTGTTGCCTCCCCTCTCGCACAGACTACTCGGTATTGGCCAGGCAACCATTCAGTTGCCCGCTCTCGACTGCTCCACTTGCAAATCCGATCTCAGGCTCAACAGTTAACCGAGGACACAGAGAATTTTGGAGTTAGACTACGCTCGCATATTGACTCTGTTTCTTCTCGTAATTCCCTCAGTGCTTCGACATCTGTTCTCAGTTCGCAAACACAATCATCCTCCAATCAGATGGACTCGAGCGAACAAGCCCAGACAAATCAAGGCCAGGATCACATGGAGGAATCCTCTCGGTTGACGGATCAGTCTTGACGTTTGGATAACCTGGATCAACAGGTCGGACAAATGGCATCCAGGTTGGAACATCTCATTTCCATAATGAAGGACACCAATCTTCGTCAATATCCCCCTCCGCCAACACCACAGTTCGACCCGGTCTCCACTGCTTTTGCGGATACACCCAATTTTGCCCGTTTCACCTTTGTCCCAAATGAGGGGGCTCCGGTTCTGCAATTGCAACCTGGGGAGACTTTCTTGTCAGCGGGCGGGAATCCCCAACAGGGTCGACCAATCCCCTTTCCGACTGGAGATCAACCGGTTGACTTTCCAGAGGGACAAGTACAAAACCGGGTGTATCTGGAGCCGCCAAAAATTGCGGATTTGTGGTTCTCGGGTGACCCCAGACATCTGGCACGCTTCCTGCAGCTGATACTTGACTTCCTTTACCCTTGGGAAGCATTCTTTTCCTCTCAGGCTAGGATGATCGTGTGGATTTCTTGAAATTTTGGATACAAGCCTTTGGATTCAACCCGGGCACCCAGTCCGGCAGAGAATTGGTATAATTCTCTCATTTCCACCAACGCTCGAGCTCAAAATGTGCTGGATCCCTCCGCCGATTTGGATCGACTCCTTTTTCTTCACCCGATGCTACACATGGTCAAATCTTTTGAGAAGGGTCTCGTGGAATTGTTTGGGGATAAATTTGCGGCGGATACGGCGAAGAAGGCGTTGGAGGATTGTGTTCAAGGAAATCGGTCGGTCGCTGAGTACAATGCACATTATCAATCGTTGTTTCATTTGGTGGTGGATTCGGAGAGGGCCATGATTGACAAATACGTGGACAGACTGAATGACAACATAGTTGATCAAGCGATGTCCGAAGCCTGGCTTACTACACCCAACTTGGCTACCAAGATGAGTATGGCTCTCAGTGCGGTGGTTCAGTTGGAAAACCTGATTTGACGAAAGCAGAAGAAGAAAGGGAAGCATTCCCAATCTTCTTCCTATCCCATCCATCATCCACCCACCCATTTTTATCAGCATCCGAATACGTTGGTACCGGTCAGAGCCCCAGACGCGATGGAAATCGATGCTGCGTCGACCTTTCAAGCCTCTCGGACCCCGGAACAGAAGTTTGAGGCGTTGTTTCGAACGGTATGCATGGCTCAACGAGTTTGTTTCCGTTGTTTACAAAAGACCAGCCCTCCGGATCATATCAACGCGTATAACTGTCCCAACATGGGGGTTTCGGGCGCGGTTTGGAAGAAATTTGTGGAGCAATATCAGAATGCGGTTCCTCAACAGGTTGCCGAGATTTCGTTTGGCCTTCGTCCGCCAGGAGAGAGTAGCGTCAGACGGCTTCCTCTTTATCCTGAAGGTCCCCCGAGTCCTCCGCAGATTCCCCAACATCCCAGCTGGAATTGGTCGGAGACGGTAATCCCGGCGACGGCTGAAGGTTCGACAGTTCCTCCGGTAATCAATTCCTCTTTGAATGATCCAATCGGGTTTGATGAGCCAGAAGACGAAAGCGAGGTTATACCGGTGGCGACAGTTTGGGTGAGATTGGATGTCTCGAAGGCTGGTCGTATCTTGATCCTGGTTTCTTTTTGGACTTCGGCAACAGATTCGGTCATTGCGTCGGTTTTGGTCGACACCGGATCGATGGCAAATTTCATCAGTGACCGCTTTGTTCAAGAAAATTGTCTCCCTTCTTGAAAGCGTAAAACGGCGATCCAGTGCATTGGATTTGACGGTCAGCCGGGGGTAGGGGGAACGGTTACTCATGATTGAGCGGGGAAAATCACTCTATCAGCGATCGATAATCGACCAGTGCAGTTCAATAGCACGTTTGGCATCACTCAACTCGGATCGGTCGATGCTATCTTTGGTTTGCCATGGTTGGATCGACAAACTTGGAGCGCTTCAGGAAGTGTCGAGCATGGGCATCGCTTCACTTTGGGTTCGACTCAGGTCTTTGTCATAGATTCTTCGGATCTTGAGGATGGACTTGAAGGTAATGTCGAATTTCTTAGTAGTATCGCTTCCATCTCTAATCCCCCGTTTGAATTACCATCTGAGTTTGAGCAATTCGCTGACGTTTTTCGACCACAGGATAATTGTACTCTCCCTCCTCACTGTGACATGGATATCTCCATAAATCTACGGGAAGGCGCGGTTCCACCTTTTGGAGGGTTGTACAATTTATCCGTTGTAGAGTTAGATCAGCTGAAAGATTATGTTGATGAGAATTTGAAAAAAGGTTTTATTCGGGTCTCTTCTTCAAGCGCTGTGGCGCCGATTTTTTTTGTGAGAGTTCCTGGTAAGAAACCGCGTCCCTGTGTGGATTATCGGGGGCTGAATTCAATGACCATCAGAGACAGTTACCCCATCCCAATTTTGGGGCAATTGTTGAATCAATTGCAGGGGTGCAAGTATTTCTCCAAAATTGATTTGAAGGCGGCATTTAACCTCTTAAGGGTAAAGGAGGGGGATGAATGGAAAACGGCTTTCCAAACACCCTGGGGTCTGTATGAGTATCTTGTTATGCCTTTTGGTTTGGCAAATGCACCGGCATGCTTTCAACGTTTCATTCAACATGTGCTCCAAGAGTTCATCCATGTCATCTGTTTCGTTTATATTGATGATATCTTGATTTTTTCTAAGACTAGATCCGAGCATACCAAGCACGTACAGAAGGTTTTGTCTAGATTAAAAGACAATCATCTTTTTGCTTCCCCGGAGAAATGTTCTTTTTTTGTTGATAAAGTTTCCTTTTTGGGTTTTGATATATCACCTTTAGGAATACGAATGGACACGGTTGTGTTATGGCCATATCCTGAATCTATCTGTCATCTAAGGAAGTTTTTAGGTTTTACAAACTTTTATCGTCGATTCATTCACAGATTTTTGGAAGTAACAGCTCCTTTAACCAAATTGACCAAGGCAGGAGTGGATGTGGCAAAAAATTTGGGAAAGGACGAGTGTCTCCGTTCATTCACTCATTTAAAATCCTGTTTTACGAAAGCCCCGCTCTTAATGCATTTTGATTTTACGAAGAAAAGATTTTTGTTTGTAGATAGCTCAAAGTACGCCATATCGGGAGTTTTATGCCAACCTGACAAGGATGGACACCTTCATCCGGTCTCATTTCTCTCACGAAAATTGACAGCAAGAGAATCGCTTTGGCAAGTACATGATCAAGAGTTGTACGCGGTGGTCTCAGCTTTTCAGGAATGGTATGCTTGGCTAATCGACACTAGCGAACCGGTAGTGGGAATGTCAGATCATGCAAATTTGTGTTATTTCTTGACTAATCAGAATCTATCAGATCGACAAGCCCGATGGGCATCTACTCTTTCTTCCTATCATTTTGTCATCAAACACGTTCCCGGAAAGCAAAACCCAGTGGATCCGGCTACCAGGAGACCGGATTTTATTGAGGATGATGAAAAAGAGGAGTTATCGCGTGCAGTCTTTCAAAAAGTTCAGAATGATTTAACATTAACAGATGCAGATATTTCAGATAATCCGGAAGTTTCGGTGATTGTTCACACTGAGGAGGAAGGTTCGGAGATGGATATTTCTGAGGAAGAGCGTATTTGTATCGATCATATGTTTTGTCAGCCGACCAAGAGGGCTTGGGACCTGTTGAGAGACGCGTACAGCAAGGATCCCCCTCGGGAAGATTTGGAAAACGAAGATTCGCCGATGAAATTTGATCAGGGATTGTGGTGGCTAAAAGATCGAATTTTTGTTCCCATGTCTCTTAGAACAACAATACTGAAAGAGTTCCATGACGATGTTTCTGCAGGACATTTAGGATCATTAAAAACATTGCAGAATATATTGAGGACTTTCAATTGGCCAGGATTGCGGTCGGAGGTAATCCAGTACACGAAGTCATGTCTATCGTGTCAAAAAGCGAAGCATTCAACTCAGCATCCCCCAGGATTGATGATTTCTCTGGCCATACCGCAACGTCCTTGGAGTACAATAGGGATAGATTTCGTGGTCAAACTTCCGGAATCAAAGAAATTTGATTCTATACTGGTTATCGTGGATCATTTTACAAAGGGGGCCCATTTTATTCCAGCTTGTGAAACATGGTCGGCAGAGGAATTCGCTTACGTTTTTTTGGATCGTTTTATCAGATATCACGGGTTACCAGATAAAATTGTCTCGGACAGAGGTGCGATATTTGTTTCTAGATTCTGGAAGGAACTTCAACGACTTTTGAGGATACGACCGGCTCTGTCTACGGCATGGCATCCAAGAACCAATGGTCAGACGGAAAGGACAAATCAAACAATGGAAACTTACATCCAACATTTTGTCTCGGATCGACAGGATGATTGGGTTGAATTGCTACCAATGGCAGGATTGGTTTTCAACACTTCAGTTTTGGCTTCAACGGGATATTCGCCTTTCTTTGCTCAGTATTCTTTTCACCCTTGTATTAATTCTCTAACGGACGGATTGACAGTTCCGGCAGCGGAAGATTTAGTGGAAAGATTGACAAAAATACAATTCTCTCTACAGGATAATTTGAAGCAAGCAAAAGAGGTTCAGAAAGAATACTTTGATAAAAGGACACAAGAAGGACCGGCATTCAAGGAGGGAGATTGGGTATGGTTGTTGCGTAAAAACATAACCACCAAAAGACCGTCGGGGAAACTGGATTTCAAGAAACTGGGACCCTTTAAAATTGCTAAGTCCATCGGCAGGGAAGCCTATTGTCTATCCCTTCCTCCAGAGCTAAAGAGAATTCACCCAGTATTTCATTTGTCAATTCTAGCTCCATACATAAATCCAGGATCTTTTCCGGGGAGAAAAGGACCTCCGGCTCCGCAATTACACAATGTGGCTCCCAATCAGTTTTATGACGAAAGTGAGGTAGAAGCGATCATAGGTTATCGGCGTCCAAACCCGCAAACCCATGAATACTTGGTAATCTGGCGCAAAGGATCCACGGCGGATAATTCCTGGATCAGAGCAGGACACTTTTTGGAAACCATGCTTCCTTACATTAAAATTTTTCACGACGAATTCGGCACCAAACCCATCCGACTTCCCTCCAGCAAGAAAGTTTCAGTTTATTTACGGGGTACATGATAGGCCATTTTGTCAAACTCAGGTCAGAAACAACAAACAAAAACAAAAACAAAAACATTATAATTACACAGGGAAAAATCTACACATAAATCTATTAGTTACGAGTTGGATGTGTAAAGACAGATCTTGATGTGTTTTGTTATAGATTTTCTAATCGACGGATATTGATGTGTTGTTAGAAAATCATTCATTAAAATAATTCCTCTCTCTATAAATACACCGACACATTAGTATTGTTTTCTTTTCTTCAAGAGACTTATTTTGTTATTTATATTTGTCATCGCAAAAATCTTATATCAAAGTAAAAATCTTAGTTTGTTCTCGTCCAAAAGTCCATACAGTTGTGGCATGTTCTTTACACTGCGGTCGTACAGGCGGAGTCACCCGTGGCACTCGAGCTCATGAGGCAAGTTAAAACACAACTTCACCTGGGTCAGCCTGGGTCCATTGGCCGACCAGCACAGTTGGCCAAGCATGCGCCGGTGGGCACAAGGGCAAGGTGCAGTCAGGAAGATTGATTTGTTGGACGGCCAGCACACCGGCGGAGGAGTAGGACATGGGCCCAATAGCATTCCGTTGGACTCGAACGGAGGGCGCGGGGGAACCCCCGCGGAGCGCTCAGCCGCGCTCAGTAGTCCAGCCTCCGAGCCCCACCAGGGCGGACTGCTGCTGAGAGAGAGCAACATGTTCAGCTTGGATAACTTTGCAGCCTCGACCTCTTTCCGGGCTCACAAGTCAAAATTTCAACTACGCAAATACACGCACGCCGACCCAGGACAGGTCGGGGTCTTTCTCCATGTCTGTCTCACGATTGATGTTTTCAGCTGATTATAAATCGAGGCTTTGACTGACTTCATACTGGTTTCCTGGGCCCTCCCTCCAGACCATCTCGATTCGAGAAGCGGACTTTCCGACGCGTTGGTTCGTATGATTCGATCAAATGAAGCCTCACACTTTTCATCAGAAATTTTGCGCCCTCCGATCATCACCAGCACTGGCGTCTCTAGCACGACCGATTAAACCCAATTTTTTCCAAGCCCTGGTAACAATCAAGAAGCGATCTAGACATTTCGCTACCACGTGTACTAGCCGCCAGGATGACATCATGAAGACAACTATCGTTCCGGAAATTGTTCCAAATAAATTACCGATTGAGAACGCGAACTCCAAGCAAGGAAATCTTAACCGCCTGATAGGGACCTTGTACGAGATACATTCAATAAAATGCATGAAGGAGATCTTGTTCATGAAAGACTTGGTTCACGTCGGTAAAAGAGGAAGCCAAGATGGGGGGATTGATATCAGAGGTTGGCTATATTCGAATCAGGAAACGGCAACCCAGTCTTGTTCGTCGCAAGATCGACAAGGAAATGCAGACAAACCAGACCAAGCTCAACAATCGGACGATGCTGATCACACAAAACAAGAAAGATTTATCAGAGTGATTGCTCAGTGTAAATGTTCGCGGGGCGAGTTAAAAATCGTCCGGGAGTTAGAAGGATTAGTCGGCTCAAGTCCAACTCATACCAACTCATCGACCTTGAAGCCTACGCTTGGTTTACTCTTCGCTTCACGGGGATTCACCAGTGCAAGTCTCGCTCGAGCGGAAAGGAGCCCGTTCCCTCTGGTTCTCGTCTCACTCGATATGCCCTCTAGCTTGGTATTATCACTGGATGGTGCCGTTAAGGATAATATCGAGCCCAATAATCATCAGTGCAAGATCAGCAATTGTTATCCAAACCCAGTCGCGGTCCGACTGATCAATCCGTTTGAATTCATTCGGGTCTCCAAGTTAACATCCGATGGTTTACCAGCCGAGCAATCTTGGATCTTGGTTAACCGATCCATCAACAAGCCCCACGTATTCTAAATAAATTTCCATACTTTTGCTCCCGATCCCTTTGAACGACTACATATTGTCAAAAGTCTCCATCCAATTTGCATAAGCCTCGACTGCTACAGCTGCTCATTGCCCATTTGTATGTATTCAAGACTTGAAATACGCATTTGATCAGATATGTAACAGAATTCCTCAGAGTAAGGGAAAACAGCACGTATACAGCTGAGCCAAGGTCCGTCCGAGGCAAACTTCATTTTTGGCCTTGTGCCCACACACAACTTGATAGGTATTATGCCATCAGCACGATTAAAGAAGTAGTAACAAATTTTTGGGTGCTATAATCACATTAGTTTTGTTGAAGGTTTGTCACAACATCAAAAGTTAAGGGGGTTGAGAAATTGACTCCCACAAATTAAAAAATTGACTCCCAAAAGGAGTTTACGCCGCGCGGACCGCTTCGGGACGTCTTCCCCAGGTCCTTGTGACCGCATTTTGACCCGGGAGCAATTTGGGAATCAGAATTGTAATTCCGCAATCACAAATGGGAGTCAGATAATTAGGCTTCATTTGGAGCCGATATAAATATAGGTGATATAATCATTGGTTAATTCAATGAAAACTACAAAATTCAACATAAAGCCTCCAAATATTTTTTCTAGGCAACCTACAATACTGGTCTCTTCAATTATGAAGTCAGATTCAACTGATTCAGCCATATTCAGTACTGTAGTACCATTATATTGCTTTTGACCAAAACAAAGCAATATAATGGTATTGTGGTGTTGAAGATGGCTGAATCAGTTAAATCTGACTTCATAGTTGATGAAAACAGTACTGTAGGTTTCCTACAAAAAAAAATTGGATTCTTTATGTCAGCCTTAGAGATACATCAAGTATCCAAAAGACTTCAATAACTTAGTAGATAATAATAATTAGGGAATTATTATTGCAGAATCAGATTCCTCATCATAAATTAAGGGGGGTCACCCACTCAAAGTACCCCCTTATTCCTATTCCTTCATGTACTAATTGTATAAATAAGAATTGGCCCCAGAAAGCGCCCAAAAATAGTATTACATACAAAAATTTAGTAAAACAAACAATGTACATAAAATTAAACTGTTGTACATTAATGAGTAATATTACTTGTGTAAAAATACCCCATGAAAGTATTCTGTAGACTTCTACTGAAGCTCTTTCACATGACAATTGGTTATAAACATGTCATGTGACAGAGTCAGGGAAATTAGTCTATTACAATACAATTAAATTACCCACAGCCAAGCCCTTTTCACGGCTACACCCCTGGATACTCCCACAGGGAGAAAAGGACTCAGTGTTTACGTCCACTGAAGTCCCCTCTATAAATAGAGGCCTATTTGGCCCTCAGGAAAAGATCCCCCAGACTATTCACCGCCCAGAAACTGTAAGTTTGCCGTGAATATTCTCCTCAGCTACTATTGTAGCCCCTTTTCCTTATAAAACCATCCCCAGCACGTAAAATCCACTGGATTAAACCCTTTAAATCATCAAAAATCCCTTATTAGCATATTTAAAGATTTATCCTTATAAGTAGTTGCCGTAAGACCTCCGCCTCTGTCAAGCAGCCAATCAGTTTAAGCGCTTACCACCTACTTTTACGCCAAACTAATTCCCTGTAATTAATAATTACATATTATTAATTACATAATTAGTCCTTCCTCTGTTACAGAGAGTTTAAACCCTTGTAGTGGCCATATTTGCCACGTAACAAGTTTGGTAATTTAAATTACCAGTGTTTACATCAGCACAGTTATAGTGCTAGGGCCCAAAACCCTTATTTTGACGGGTTTTTTGCCCCAAGCTTCATAAACAGAGCTGTCACTTTATGTTGAGTTTTGTATTTTTTATTGAATTTACAAGCGATTATATCACCTATATTTATATTGGCTCCAAACAGGGCCTTCAATTTCCAAAATAATCATCTGGATATTTTTCATCCGCCGGGGGGAGTCGGAGGTCCGTTCTGCATATTGGTACTAACTTCTAGTACTCGTTTCAAGGGTTTAGACAAAAACTGGGAACCAAAAAGGTTAATTCAATTTTTTATCGCCCTCTAGGGTGTATAGGAAAAACTGAAGAGTTTTCTCAGTCCACCCGAGCCTAGGGAAAAAATTTGAGTTGGTACTCAATTTTGGCTACAAGCGTAACATGTGCAGTTTGTTCTTAGGAACTATTTGTGTTAATACTCGAGGAGGGTTTGCAAGGCGAGCACCTAGGGTACTCAAAAAGATTGCCAATTTGTGGTGCAGCCCTTCCTGGCTCTCAGCTGAGTCAAGTAAAAAAAGCAGTTCCCAATCAGAATTCATTGGCTGATGTTTAAAGATCTTCATTCGGAGTTGCGATCTACTCTCGATCTAAATCTAAGGCCTTCTTCTACAGAACCCATGTGAACGAAATCGGGGTTCTTGGCAAAGGAGCGAGTGAGGCGGAAGGGAGGAGCCTCAGGAGCTTGTATGAATTTCCGTGCTGAGTGACTAGGAGTGAAGGAATGCTTGATGATTTGGTTTGAGTTCGCGTTTGGGATTGTCGATCCGGAGATGTAAGCCAAGCTCCTTTGCTTTTATCCAAGCCAGCTACTCTATCTATGCCAAAATATTAAATATCGACATAGAATTGACCTGATGGGGCCATCACGCCAGAAGGTTATGGGTTGAGATGAAAACAAAGACGAACAATAGAGAACTCCTGGACAGAGCCTTTGAGTTTGTTGATTGCTGTCATCGATCCGTGAAAGGTGTGTGACATGCCTCCCTTTCGACTCCTCCAACTCAATCCCGATCACACTCAACGCATGAACCGGCCCAACACCCCCACCCACTCGAAACATCCGAAGATACATATTTTCATAGCTGGAGACGAATACATAGGGTGAGTCAATTTCATTGAAACCAATTCATGCCAAGCCTACCACTGATACGCCACTATTTTCCCTCTGGCTTCTTACTCAGATGTCCGACCCTCTAATGAACTTCCGCGCTGCCCATCTCATAAATCAGCTAGATCAATCAGCCCCACCTGGTCAGCCTTCTCCTCAAAACTGTTTATAATCTACTGCCAGACCCGCCAATGCGTTTACTAATCTTTCCTTTCTTTCATCTATCCAGGAAGCCCAGTCGATAGAAACAGTCAGTCTCCTTGAGCTAATCCGATTCCGTTCGATCTGTCCTTCAGCCTTCTGAACACAGCAGAGTCTAACCTGCAGCCCGTCTCTTTCCCTAGATCGACTCAAGCACGGGAACTGGTTCGAAACTCAGCTCGTGCTTTCCCTAGGAATAGGCTCACTGGCTTTCCTCACGTTTTGTTATTCAAGGGCTCGTTCGACCCTGACCTTTGCTCCGCGTACTCATTTATCATGTATGCCCAATTTTTCCTCAATTCAATCTACTGCGGGAATTGCTTATCCTTTTTTCTTAAATTATTCTTTTTGATTTGTAGCATTTTCGCCTCATCCAGTCCATCTGAAATCTGGCTTCTTCTCTTGGATCTTACCCACCCTCAAAACCTCCGAGCACACCGTCCTACAGATTGTTGGACTTGATGCTGTCGTGGTAGGTACTCACAACTCACTTTGATCCATGTCCGCTTACTCATAGGATAACTGACTATCTGGCCTTGTTTTTACTTATCAGCTGCTGTATTTCTTCAAACTTGGCTTCTTTTACTTTCTTACCTGTACCATCTTCGCTTTTCTTTTCCTGGTCCCTATCAACATTCATGAAAATGGCACAACAGAGGGGGTCCCTCCTGATCCCCCCTCACCTAAAACTCTTCGAGCACTTGGCCATCAAGTAACTCATCCACTCAACTTTCTGTTCAGCGATGATAAGTATAGCTGGCCCGATCTGACCAAGAACGTCACGATATATCACTGCGTCCATCTCGCGTTTACGTACTTCTTCAGCCTTCTCTTGTTGCGATTCCTGAAGATCACCTACCTCAGATTTATCGACACTAAACCGATCTTCAGTCTTGCTCATCACTCATCCGTTCCCCTCCGCACCTTACTAATCGAAAATCTACCGCTTCATCTTCGAAATGACGAAGCACTCTTTGAATACTTCAACGATCTCCTTCGATTCAAAGTCGAGTCCGTCAACGTAGTCCGAGATGTCAGTGGGCTAGTCCCACTATTGAGGCGAAGAACCAACGCCCTCATCAACTTGGAAGAAGCTTGGGCAAAGTGGCTGGGAAATCCGGTTCGGGGAGAAGCAGCGCTCAACTATCACCCAGAAGAAGAACTGGCACGGATCATTTATCATCCTCGAGACGATCAACCCCTCAACAGTTACTTGTCTTCATCAGACCACAACGCTTCTGTCAGGTCTCCTGCAAATCCACCAGATTCGACCCCTTTCCCTACTCAGCCATCCCTGCTCCATCCTTCGCTAAAGCAACTATCGGCCGTTCCCCGTCCAACCTTCCGGCCTCATTGGTTCAGTAGAAAAAAGGTGGACTTGATCGACCACCTAACTGCTGAATTTCAACAAGCTGATGATCTAGTTCAACGCCGTCGAAAGGGTAACTTCCGCTGCCACTCGACCGGTTTTGTCACTTTTAAAAGCTTCGTGGACGCCCAAACACTATGCCAAGTCAGCCATTGGCCTAAGCCCGGCCAAGCCATCATCTCACTAGCCCCCGAGCCTCGTGATATTTATGTCAGCTTCTTTTTCTTCGATTTTATCTGGCCAACCATTTCAGTAGTCCCGTTTGCTGATATATATTTTTTTGCTTCTTTCTAGTGGTCCAATCTTACCATATCACGGTGGTCTATCAAAGCGCGCAATGTGATGGTCTTGCTCTCTATTGCAGCATTATACGGGTTTTGGGCTACGCCGGTCACCTTCTTGGCCAAATGGATGTCCTACGATACATTGGTGTCCTTATTAAGCCCCAAGCTGATCCAATGGATTGAAAAAAGCCCGACCATCAAAGCCTTGATTCAGAACTCACTCCCCACCCTAGCCATCATCATTTTCAATGCGCTTTTGCCATTACTGTTAGATTGTCAGTTTTTTATATATATTTTGCCGAACTCTGCCCGCAAGCGAAATCTCACATCGCTGATCGCAACCACATGCTGATTTGACTCTTAGGGCTCAGCACCATGCAAGGTTTCAAGGCAAAAAGTTTGATCGAGTACTCTCTGATGAAAAAATATCATCTATTCCTTCTCATGTGTGTCAGTGTTTACTCTTGATGATTGCATCATGATGAAAGGTCTACCCTGATGCTTAACTTCACCACTTTGTTTTTTTGTTCTTCCAGTACCGTCTTCTTCATTTTTGTGGCAGTTTCAACCGTATCTTTATTGCGAGACTTGCGAGACAATCCAGCGCAATTTATCGACAAGATAGCCAGCTCGCTTCCGGGCGCTCGTGATTTTTTCATCTCCTACCTGATGCTTCAATCCATGGCCATCGTGCCACTCCAGTTGCTCCAGCTTCCTGGCCAAGTGAGTCGGTTCTTCTACCGGCTATTCAGTGGTTTACATACGCCCCGGCGCCACAGCGAATTGAAAAACATGCACCTAGAAGTGCTCAGCCTGGGAACCATCTATCCGCAGGCGCTTTTGGTCTTTACTATGTGAAGTTTGTTCCCAATCCTCCATATTCATCTCATTGTTCTAACACGCTTCCTCTCCTTCCTGCCTTTCTTTAGCGGGATTACCTACAGCGTCATTGCGCCGATCATCTTAGTATTCGGAACAGTCTACTTTGGAATGGCCTACTTGGTGTACAAGTATAAGGTGTTGAATGGCAAGTCTCAATGATATACTGCCCGATTGTCCGCCAAAAAATAACCCATTTTTGCGCATCTCTCACCAGTTTACTATCGTGCATTTGAAAGTCAAGGCCAAGCGTGGCCCATTGCTTGTAATCGGATTGGATGGGCTTTGATCATGTTCGTCTGATTTTGTCCACCTTTCAAGTCGCTTACTGGCAATTGCTCACACGATTGTTCATCCGAAAGTTTCCAAATCTTTATGCTCGGTCTGTTATCACTTCGACAAGTGTTTCTACTATCAACCTTGGTAATTCCATTGATTCTGTACACGATTCAGCAGCTCATAAGGTTAGAATCGGTTTATGGCAGACACTCACAATTCACAAGTTTATCTCAACTGCGAGAATCTCAAAGGAAGGAAGACGAAGATAATGGCCTTGGCGACGAAGATCGAATCGAAACTACTCTGAGGCCCTCTCCAAGTCATAGATCAAAGTTCTCGTCCTCAAATCGATTACGCAAATCTTCTGTTACCCAGAGTCAGACAAATTTGAACGTCAAGCGATACAATCGTAAAGACGAAACTTTATTTATACCCGGAGAAGTTAGTTTTATTTCATCGGTCTCCTGTCAGTGGTTGAGTGTAAGTCAACTAGATGTTTAATAAAGCTGATTACAAAAAACAAATCCCGACAGACTGAGTATACAGATAACACCGAGCCGCCTATGTCGACAGTATACTGGGGCATTCTAGATACTGGCACAAACCGCTATGCCCATCCAGCCAGTAAGACTACTTTCGCGCTTTTCTCCGAACTTGCAGAATGTCGTTGATGAGTGTCAAATTATTTCAGTCTCTGGACGAATGCCCCTGCCCCAATTGCCGGTCATACGCGGATCAGCGTCAGACAAAGCCAACGACACTCAGCCTGGAAAGAAGCGTTACGAATTGCCTCAGTACCGGGCCTCAAACGCTGACTCGCCACAATCGTCGGGGCAAAGTTTAAGGACCCTTGGCAAGTTCAACAGACGTGGTCAAGGGAGTGAGGATAGTCGAGAGAACGGTGGACTGCTGGATGTGACACCGGAGGTAGGAGAATCGGAAGAAGACGACCATGCTTCTGATGCTCAGCAATCTCATGAACATAAAACCTTAAAGGGGAAGAACCGTAAGCTATTTTTAGAACTTCATCTGTGTGTATTTAGAAGCCAAAGTTCATACTATCGATTATTCAATTTGCTTGATTAGGTAAATAGGTCAATCAACCAACGCTTCCTCGCCGCGGGCTCGTCTGCACTCAATTCGAGCACGTCTTGTCCGTTCTATCGCTCCCAAAAGATAATTAAAGTAGGAAATGGCAAGCATACACTTGGTGCTCGAATTTCATCGTGCTGTATACAACATGTACACAAAGAGAGGAGTTTTATGTAGTTTTGTACAGAATAGTCCATTATTTTGCTCTCAGTGTGGTTCTTTCTCCTATGTAAAATGATGTCAACATATGTATACTCTATTATAAGTGACAACCAGGCCGTCCTATCATGTATTCTCATTTTAAAAACGTAAAAAAAAGGGAAAAGGTGTCAGTGTTGTACAAAGTCATCTACATTCATCATCCACACATAGATAGATTCAGTTGAAGTGTTTATATTATGATAAAATAGAGCACACATGGAAAATAATTTACAAAAGACAACAAAAATGCAAGCAAACAAAACATGTATGAATTACTTGTCATAGCCCCAATTAAATTCAAATGTTGTATCTATCTACGCAGTACACACCATTCAACTTGTACAGCTTTGGAAACCATTCATGTTCATGAAGTAAAGCTCATTAGGGCTGTTCAAAATTGACTTGCATCAACAACTTGACATGGGGTAGTTACACTCTGCTATGTTATCTGTATTATTTGTGTAGCATAACTTCCCAGCTTGTTACCCGCTGTGACCCGTTAGGTTAATAGTAACAGGGTCTTTTTTGGCCTTGTGTGGATCATAACAGGCTTCATTTCTTGGGGCCAAACCAGTGCATTATCCCCCGGATAATGTGATAACAATCAAGAAAGGCTGAATTTTCCCTAAAATTTCCCTGCTACCTGGGACTCTGTGTGCTTCAATAACATAACTACATAGCATAAAACCAAGCTTTTACATTGAAATGACACACCAGCATTACAATTAATGATAAATGTAACAGCTGACCAATCATAATGTAAATCATTACAACACTGTTATCTGTAACATAACTACCCCTTGTTGCTTGCATAAAAACATAACACCACAAGAAAATCATAAAATTCCAAGCAGAAAGAAATATGTACCTCCCAAACAATCAAAGTAGAGTAATGATTCTAAAGTCGTACAAGCTGAGGGCACTTCCTGGCAAGCAGTTTTGTGGATCTGATAAGACACAGCTTTAGGGATGGCACTTGGGTACCCATTTTAGGGTACCTGGTACCATCTGGGGGGTGCCTTAGATACCCGCCAAGCGGGACCAGGTGTGGCCAGGTGCCTAGTTTTTTGGGGGAAAAAATGTCAGGTACCCGGGTACTGCCTGCCTGTACCCTTCCACACCCAACCTGAGTGATTGGGTGTAAAAAAAACCTGAGCACGTCCAAGTCCTCACCCAAACCATCAATCATGGCCTCAACCTGCTACCGCCAGGGCGGCCCGTTGGCCGTTGCCAAAGCCAACCTGCCAGCGCAATGGCTTCCTTCTGGCCGTCGCCAAAGCCAACCTGCTCCTTGGCAGACTCATCCCGTCCCATTTCCCAAGGAGGACCAGATTTTGGACATTTGTGTGTCCAGATTCATCAAGATCACCAACAAGACTATGTGTTGGCCAATCTGCGCATTGACCAAGGTGTGTAGATACACAACCTTGCAGCATGTGCTGTGAATGTTGGGGATCACGGGGGGCCAGCATGTGTGTGTGTGCTTCCCCAAACGCTGGGCATCCTCCGCCTTGTCCTCAAAGTGAATTTGACAAGTAAAAACATTTTGGGAGCAAGTACTGGTGGGACACGGCCCAGGGTACCACCCATACACATGCAGGCCGTACCAGGTGCCAAATTTTGGGCTAAAATTGGGCTAAAATCAACCTGGTACCCGGACCTGTGGCGGGTACCCGGGTCCCAAATGCCATCCCTACCCAGCTTGTCTGTGAAACAGAGAAGGATCAGCTTGGTAGGTGCTTTTTAAGCCCATTTTAGAAATAAAGGTTGGTCTTGGGTGAATATGTCCAAGTTCTGCCTCTCTTCAAGAATTTTTAACAGGCTGAGTGGTCAACAATGATGTATGCTCTATACTGCTATGTCAATTGTGAGACTCCAAAAAGTGGTTTGCACCTCTTATGGCTCAATTTAGAGAATTATGTGTGGGGAAAGCCCTGCCTCTCTGAAAGATAATAGGGGGGGTTCACAATAGGATAAAAATAAAACTTTAGAGTCAATTTTAAGGCCTTTATCAACAACTTTTTAAAAATATGGCAGGATGTACAGGATTAGGTGTCCCCTGGCAATCAGAGGGTGTTCTTCATTTTTTAAAAAATTGTCTGTAAAGGCCTTAAAATTGGCTCTAAAGTTTTATTTTTATTGTATTGTGAACCCCCCTAATTAATGAAAACACCCCCAGCTAGGCTGGAAGCAAGACAACAGTGGTCTAGTTTAGTTGAATAATTTTCTCACAAGTGGCTCCTAATGGACTGTTTACTGCAAAATACAAAGCTATGTAGTATTTTATTATGAGGGAGCAAGTGTGAGGGTGCCAATTTATTTGAATCTTGTGGGAGGAAAGACCTCAATTTCATTTGATGATTTGATCTGATTTCATGGGGGACAAAGGAAGAGAGAGTCCCACCTTATATAGGAAAATGTGAGGCATTTGTGCTGGTGGTCTATGTACATGAGGTTTGGCTGGTGTGCTTTTACAAATCAGATATTTTGGCTGGTCTGCTGTGCAGAATACAGCTATGACAGCTATGGACAGTGTGGCAGTGTATAAATAAGCAAATTTAGCTGGGGATCTAGTTACAAGTGTGGCTTACACAGCCCTCTGATTGCTATGGATTCTTCTCAAGTGACCCACACAGCTTTCTGTATTGCTGTATAGTCCACTTGATTGACTTTCACAACCCCATGGTTACTATTGTTGGAGAGTGAGCTCAAAGGAACCAATACTTTTCATTTAAAGTGAGGGAAAAGGACTAACAGCATCCACCACCTTCTAGGTAAATCTTTAGGTAGCCAGTGTTGAAATTACTCAGGTGAAAAGAATTGTGTGTTGTGGGATTTGAACCCACAACCTTCTACATTCATGAGAGCTGCTCTCACTACGGGCAAATAGGTGTCGTTGCGGCCCGCAGCGTCACCTGACGTTGCATTTGGGGTTGCGGCCGCAGGGGCTTGCAACGACAGGGTGACGCTGCATCCCGCAGCAACAGCTACATGCCTGTAGTGTCTTATACCACTGAGCTAAAAACACAGTTGGTCTTACTGGTGATATTTGGATATTAGATCATATAGCTTGGCCCCTCAAATGGAGCTTGAAGCATATATTCCAACAGCCAGCGAGTCCTGCAAGGCTCAGTAGCTTACCTAAAGAAATATTCCACCCTTGCCAGTCGGTGTGGTGTTCAAACCAGTACAGGCCCTCAAGATCATCAAAATCCTGAATCCATCAAGATCAGAAATCTCAACAGCAAAACTCTTCAGCCTCAAGATTCTCATCAAGCCCCTCATTCTCAATATCCCTCAAGATTCATCCTCAAGATCTCTTTCCCCTTATTTTTCTTTATGCTCTTTTTCATGTTTCTTGGTCCTAACACATGAGTCATGTGGGTTTTGTTTTGGTTGTTTGTGTTGTTTGTTTTTCTCCTTTGCTCTTTCTGTTCCTTTCCTTGGTTTCTTCCTTTCTTATTATGGTTTGTTTCTTGTTTGAGTGTTGTGGTGTTTCTTCCTTTTCCTCTTTTCTTGTTTGATGTTTGTAGTTAGGGATGTGATGACATGTCCTGTGACATGTCACTCCCCAGAGTCCAAGTTTGAGTTCGAACTTGGAGGATGGGACAGCATGGGACTTGCTCTGATCCAAGAGAAATTCCATCACCTTTTTTTCTGATCCGCTGGCAGTATCCCCAGCACTATTCCTGATCCCCTTATCATCATCATTCAATCCTCAACAAACCAACCACCGCCAACGGTATTCCATCCCCGTTGTCTCTCAAAAATCCCCCCCCAACGCTATCACTCTTTTCGATCCTCATCTCATTTCTTGGACCACCCACGAGGGCAGCCTCAACAGCACCTATCCCCTCAACGCTCTGCCTACCGCCTGGCACGGTAGGAGTTCCACATTTGGTCCCCCGAGCCGGGATCGAACCAGCGACCTCAAGATTTACAGTCTTGCCTCAGGATTTTGAGAAGGACTGGTGGTCTTAGGCTGGATTCTTTTTCTCTGATTCTCCGGTGGTCTTCCTTGGATTTGGTCTTTGCTGAAGACCCTGATTTATCACCAGAAAACAGATCTAGTCGACTTCGTATTGGTTGCCTTTCCGCCAGATCGATTGTTTCAGGAGCCGTCATTAATTGAGGTGTTTTTAGGAGCGTCGCGCCAGGAGTTCTCACCGGAAGCCGTTCATAGGATTGTTTCAAGACTCTAGCTACATAGCTGGACTGTGAAGACTGTTTTGGATCTGGAGTTGCCCCTTGCACCGAAGTGCTGGTAGCATCTTGAAGACCGTCCCCTCGAGATCATCAACAACCAAGCCGAGCTCTCTTTGTTTGGACCACTCAGTCTCTGTTCTTAGCGAATCGAGCGGTTGGACCGTTCGAGTCTTCTTTTATCTCCAGCCTCCGACTGAAGGAACGATCTCTTGGACGACCTTCCAGAAAGACCACTCCGCAAGGACCTCGTTTCAGGACACGGATCTAGTCCTCGTTTGATTGGATCAAGATTTTTTTTCAGGACCGCCGATCTCGTACTCTCGTTTCAGGATCAAGAATCGCGGAGGCGAGCGAAACAAGAGTTTTTGACATTCAAAAGTCTTTGATTGTGGAGGTTCAGTTTACTTGCAAGGCGCAGGCGAATAAAATCTGAAGATCAACGACGCCCAAAGACGAGCTCCTTCCCCTCTCGTTCAGAAGCTTAGACAACCGATCCTCCCTTCTTGAGCAGTCTAGGGCTACCACCTGCCTCCCCTTCCTTTAATCCCAAGCTACCGCCTGAACAGACAAAATCGACAGATCGGACGGACCGTCTGGATCCGGAGTTCTGCTCTCGCATCGAAGCCCTGTTTCAAGATCAAGAGTCACATAGGCACGAAAAAAAACCAACGGTTCAAAAGATCCAGGAGGCATTGTTTGCATTGGTGGACCTGAAGACCTCCCCATCGACCTCGAGAGGCGACCGGACCATCCCAGATCATCTATCGAGCCCCAATTGGCCCTGCCGATCATCTAGACAGCCTACCAAGTCCCTCCCATCATTTGAAGAGCCCTCCAGCTTGTATACCTCTCCGGTGGCGGAATCTTGCTGTCAGACGTTTCGAAGTCGTCTACAAAGCCATCCGAGTCTTCATCCAATCCCCCAGGCTACGAGCTCTCGCGCAAGATCCCTCTTCCACCCACTAGCCGAGTCTCTCAGGATTCCCGAATCCATCAATTCAAGACTACTGAGAATTCAATCCAGCTCAATCTTCTCAGGACCCGACTGCTCAGGATTTGTGTTACCAGCGGGGCACAGAGGTATAAAAGTAAGTCCCTTCCACTAGTAGCACCTCCGAGGCTCTTCTACGCATTATCGAAGCATTACATTTGCCACATACGTGAGCCGCGAGGAACGTTCCGATCTTTCTTTTAGTTTCATCGTCCCCGCATTCATCTCCGCCTCCGCAATTTGGAGGATCAGCCGGAGCTTCTCGGATTGAAGATGGTATCCTGGTGCGACCTGGACGCGGTGATCCAGTCTTGGGTGCGGAAAGGTGGAATCTCTGATGCCGTGGAATATGAAGCATTCCAGAGAGTTTGGGATCCGATTCAGTCTGGACTGCTGCGGAAAGGACTTATCAAGACGGTCGACGAGATCCGCTCGTGTTTTTATCGGGCTTTTTCATCAAAGTTTCAAGAGAAGATTCAGCTCATCCTGTTCAAGAGCAACAAGCTGATGTTTGTCACCAAAAAGTTCTTCAAATTCCCGCCTTTTGAGGACATCCGCGCAGCGGCAAAGGAAGCCTTGCTAGACCAGACTACCCCGACTATCAAATCCCCTAGAAACTTTGATCCTGTCCCTGTGATCCCGCCCACTCGACTGTCGTCTATCGTAGATGAAGTTTCAAGGATGCTGCGGTTTTTGGACGACCGCCTAGAAAAGCTTGAGTCTTTGGAGCAGCGACTGAAGAGGGTTCTTTCCTCTCCCCCTGCCTCCGCCTCCGCCGGTAAAAAACAAGTGATTTGCTTTTATTGTCACGTGGAAGGCCATGGCATGGCCCGCTGCGATGCGCTTCAGAAGGACAAAGAAGGCGGCCTCATTGATCAGAAGGGGCACAACTACTTCCTTCCGAGTGGAGCTCTAATCCCTTTTGATCCAACTTGCCCAATCCGGAGCATAGTGGCATTATTTCGAGCCTCGGGTCCGTCTGCTAGTCCTGATCACGCAACATATAGGAGTGGTTGTGGTGCTCTACAGGTGCATTGTCCGCCAGCGGTTCCAGCGCAGTCTCTTTCTCAATCTCAGGCTTCTGGTTCGACTAGGAACAAGAGTTATAAGCCGATGTCCTTCGGAGTTCCGTCAGAGTCCCAGCCTCATCCTCGCCGCCCGATCCGCAACTCACCAGTCCCTGAGTTTAATCAGCCTGATGTCATGCTACCTGAACCTGAGTCTCAGCTTTGTCATACTCCGTCCGCGCAGGCGGTAGACTCCGTCCTGAAGAGGATCTCTGAGATGATAGGCCCTAATCTTTCAGTGTCTAATCCTTCTAGAAAGAATTCATCCACATCTGTCTCCATGGCCATCGCTCTGACTGAGGCGGTTCCTGGGAATCTAGTCAAATTTTCTGGTCATTTGCTCCACCCAACTGTGGGGTGTTCTGTTTCCTCTCAAACCTTCAATTCCAACACCCTCCGAGACAAGGTTAAACTATCTTCCCCAACGCCGATCACCCTCCAAGATGAGGTTAAACTATCTTTCCCGATCCCCGGTTCCAACGGCCTCCGAGAAGAGGTTAAACTATCCCCTTTCCCGATTCCAAATCAATCTGCCTCCCCGCCTCCGATCCGCCTCCAAGATGAGGTTAAACTAGCTTCCCAATCCTCCTCTGATCCCACCAATCAACAACCTTCCTTTCAATCTCAGATCCGTCTCCGCAATGAGAATAAACTAGGCGATCCTCATCTGTCTTTTGATTCCTTTCCCAATTCTGATCCTGCAGAATGTCTCTGCTCTCCTCAAGTCCGCCTCCGCAATGAGGGTAAACTAGTTCCGCGTTGTTTGGGTTTTCCGTGGAGGCATAGGAGTATCAAAGTAAGTCCTCCCAATGTGTGCACCTCTCGGGTAGTTTCTACCGCTTTGTCAAAAACTCTACAATTTGCCACATTTGTGAGCGGCCCCCGGGTTCTTCCCCTTTTGTCTTCTCTTGATCTAGGAATGTGTGGCGCAGTCTAGGGACAGACTGCAAATGGTGGGTGGATGTGGTGTTCAAACCAGTACAGGCCCTCAAGATCATCAAAATCCTGAATCCATCAAGATCAGAAATCTCAACAGCAAAACTCTTCAGCCTCAAGATTCTCATCAAGCCCCTCATTCTCAATATCCCTCAAGATTCATCCTCAAGATCTCTTTCCCCTTATTTTTCTTTATGCTCTTTTTCATGTTTCTTGGTCCTAACACATGAGTCATGTGGGTTTTGTTTTGGTTGTTTGTGTTGTTTGTTTTTCTCCTTTGCTCTTTCTGTTCCTTTCCTTGGTTTCTTCCTTTCTT
Source organism: Puccinia triticina (assembly GCF_026914185.1). Taxonomy (NCBI): domain Eukaryota; kingdom Fungi; phylum Basidiomycota; class Pucciniomycetes; order Pucciniales; family Pucciniaceae; genus Puccinia; species Puccinia triticina. The sequence goes on along the minus strand of NC_070570.1, from coordinate 135,617 downwards.
ATTATGGTTTGTTTCTTGTTTGAGTGTTGTGGTGTTTCTTCCTTTTCCTCTTTTCTTGTTTGATGTTTGTAGTTAGGGATGTGATGACATGTCCTGTGACATGTCACTCCCCAGAGTCCAAGTTTGAGTTCGAACTTGGAGGATGGGACAGCATGGGACTTGCTCTGATCCAAGAGAAATTCCATCACCTTTTTTTCTGATCCGCTGGCAGTATCCCCAGCACTATTCCTGATCCCCTTATCATCATCATTCAATCCTCAACAAACCAACCACTGCCAACGGTATTCCATCCCCGTTGTCTCTCAAAAATCCCCCCCCAACGCTATCACTCTTTTTGATCCTCATCTCATTTCTCGGACCACCCACAAGGGCAGCCTCAACAGCACCTATCCCCTCAACGCTCTGCCTACCGCCTGGCACGGTAGGAGTTCCACACCGGTATCGGCTTGATAGCTAACACATATTTACATACCAAGCCCATCACAACCCTTGTCTCCATTCGCACCCCTTGGTAACATAACACTCCCCTCAACAATGGATCCCAACAACCACCTTTTTGATTACCTCTGGGACCAAGGACCTCAAGATCTATAACTGGTTGCTCCAAGGCAATGAGATGGATTAATTAGCTCTTATTGCCAGTCTCATTTATTTTTATTGTTATCTCATTTCTGTCTTAGTTTCATTGTTGTCTCATTCATTTCTTGTGTAGTAGTCACAGAAGATTAGGCCCCATTTGGAGCCGATATAATCCGGGCAATCTATGAGTTTTTTTTGCCTGACATCCCATGTGGCATCTAATCAGGTCTGCCAAAACTTGATCAGATGTCACAAAATTCCAGATTATATTGTACAATTATATCGGCTCCAAACGGGGCCTTAGTCATTGCTTGCACAGAAATTGAATAGTTGCAAGCAAAGAGAGGAGTCAATTGATCAATCACAAGATAGACACAAGCAAGGAGAGAGAGAGATTGATCGATCGATCGATCACAAGACAGACGCAAGAGAGGAGAGAGAGAGATTGATTGATTGATCAATCACAAGATAGGTGCAAGAGAGGAGAGGGAGAGATCAATCTATAAATCACAAGATCAGCATTTATTCTTGCTTTCTTCCTTCATAATCATCAGTAATTCTTTTGTATTGTTGTTGTCAATATCTCGGACATGTGGATGACCACCCTGGTGCTCACCCAGGATATGGCCGAGGTCTTGAAGGATCAAACTTAACTAAGTCCGAAGGTGGAGGCGCGGAGCGCCTCCACTGGAGGGACTTATGCGGTATCGGTGATTTAGGACTGAGAGCAATGCCCAAAACCACCATGCCCCACAAATGTTGCTATAGCTCTGCAACCTGCCATGAACCCATCAATATTTTTTGATAATCTGAAAGCTGTGGATCTTTCCTAATTTTTGATGCACTAAAATCAACATAGGTCCTCCTGCTTTGCTCAGAATACCTTGTTGAAGATGGTGGACTGGAAAAGCCAACCCGAGCTCCTTAAAACAGCATCTCTATGCAAATCCATAAGTTGCCTCGAGAAAAAAAAATGGCAACTATCCAGCACTAACGTCAAACAATGTCAAATGCTATGTATTTCACATTCCCATTTATGTACATACCTAATCGTGGCCATCCAGCCATCCTGTGGCTTCAATACATACAACTTAACTTCAACTCCTGTACCTCGAAGTAAGAACACCAGTAAGATGCAACCTGTGGATGATGACGCTTGGGAGGATATGGATGATCCCAACGACAATAGTACTCAGCCTCCTCCAGGAAGCCATCCAACTTTTCATACAGAAGACAACAAACTACTCTACATACTGGAGGCGCTGCAATCACAAAAAACTACACCAAAACAATTCATATCCTTGTTTCTGACCAAGGATCATAAAATTCTAAAATATCGGCGTCGTATCTGGGGAGCCTCAACCGGCTGGAATTCTACTCTGCGTGTTGTCAACGCGGCTCGTGATTTGATGACATCCACCAACAGCGGCCAAGAAAGATGGAAGTCATACATATTGGACGAGGTAACTGTTTCTTTACCAATCAAAAAAGGTGTTTGTTGCACTCATACTTAATATTTTATGACATTGTATGCTCTCGACCAGGCCCAGAATTGTTTGAAGTCAGAAGGTAAAAGGTATGGTCAGTTTCGCAAAGGACCATATGTCAATGCAAGGAAGGTCGTACCCGAATTCTTTACCAAGGAATCAAAACATCTGCGACAGGAAGCTATCTCAGAATCGGAAATGCCTTTTCTATTCAAGCTTATTAAATCACGACTCATGATGAACTTGCGTGAAACCAACGATAATACTTTGACCAATGGCAATTCCCAGTCCGACTCTGAGAATGACTTAGAATCAGATGTCTCCGATGTTGATCCGGAAGACAATAAAATTTGTGGTGAACCAAAGAGGCAACACCGTATGCATATGGTCAGCTTCCTTGATTCTTTAACAGTTGGCTTTGTAAAGGATCATTAATACATGAATTCATGACACATTTGTAGGTTGCTATGTATATTTGCTCGATGGTGCAGTTTGTAGCCAAACAAAGGGTCAACGGACTCCAGCTTCTGAATTCAGTTGTCTTACTTGCTTGTGGCGTTTCGGAAAGGATCAATGCATTTCTCCATTTCCTGGGAATTACTTCCTCCAGAAAGACGGCTCACGTGGCACTTAAGTCCCTTGGTTATCACGCTGAGCAAAAAATCAAAACCCTTTCGAAATCGTATCCACCCAACTCTTTGGCACCACTGATTTGTATTGATAACGTTGACTTCGAACAGTCCGTACACTGTAAATCAGTTGAAAGGAAATCTCGAATGTTCCACGGAACATGGGGATATCTCCACTCAATTAGCCCAACCATCTTGTCACAAGTCAACCCAAGCGATCTCACATTGACGGCTTACAAGGCAGCTATGGCCAGAGCTCATGATTTTGTAGTGAAGCCTGCAATGCTACACCCTTCAAACAAAGACAATATTCACTTTCAGGAGGTGCTAAAATCTCAGATAGCTAAGGTCATGCTTGAGTACATTGCAATCCAATCAGACCAACGCCCCAAAATCAATGTAGACCCGCCTCCTCTGGACCCAATTGCGCCCGAAATCCCCGATATCACTATGCTCCGACTCATGCTTGCCTCCAACAACTCAGCCAAAGGTATCTCGGATGTTTTTCATTCAATTATCAAACAAACCGGCTTAGAAAAGTCCGAATTTCACGAACGTCTCCAAGTAGTTGAAGGTGACTTAGGCACATGCCTATTTATTGAGAGCTTGCGTGCAATCCGGAGGCCAAGCAGCTACGCGCAAAGCGACATATCTAACTGTTTCACGGTACTAGGCGCAGCACATGTCATGTGGAATATTGCTCAGGCAATCTTCCTCATGCATTTTGGCGACAACCACAACTCAAAAGACTTGGGTGCATGGCACATGCTTTCTGCGTTGGGATTACCTTCTGATCAAACAACTTCTAAAAATGATTATAACCTAATGATAGCTAATATGACAAAAGTACACAAGGCAACCATCCTTCATTGCTTACAGTACGTCCAACACTACATCATCTTGCAACTGAATTCCATAAATATCTGATTAGTTAATGGGTTTATTATTTAAACTCAGAACTGTAATGGGTAGCAATGATTTACCAAAACCAGATGCAAAGAGGCCAATGAGGACCGCAGATATCGAAGAAATAATCGAGTTGTGCCATCTACAATTCTTCTCTCCCAAGGCTATGAGGGAAGCTCAGGCATCGAAGAACCAGAAACTCATCAACCTGATGCTGAGGCTGCAAGACTTTGCCTCTGTTGTTGAATGTGATCGGGCAACTCGTGCTGGTGACGTGGGCAGATTACTAAATGTATGGCGCCGCTGGGCAGTTATGGCGCAGGGGATGCCTGGGTTGACCCAATATGCCATCCACCTTCCTCGAACAATTATGCTCCTCACTTCAGTACTACCCCCAGGCCTACAAAAAGTCCTTCAACATTCAATTCTAGTATCTCCGAGCGGACGTAGCAATCACTTTGTGCCTAAGGACTTATTCCTTGAGGTCCAAAACTACTGGCTCAAGTACTTTTACAATCATAATGGTATAGGAAGTGATATTACTCGGATTCAAGATGTTATATCCATCAATGTTCCTCTGGTAAGCATCACATAGCTTGATTTTCAAGACATGAGCTAATCTGTTTGCTTACATACTGTGAACAGCTTTGTACAATGATGCATGACATTGTGAGTGAATCGGGCAAGGAATATATATATCAATCACATCGGTCCATCTTAACTGGGCAATCAATAGCCTCCTTCTTACGGATGGCGCGCCAGTATGACATATGCTGTCTCAAGAGTAATTCGTCTAGGTCACAGAAGTATGAGCCTGTCCCTAATGCATACTATCAGGGATTCCAATTTCTCCTCAATGATTATGCAGCAGGAGGCTCCAAACTCGCCCGATTCAATCCAGCCAATGCTTTACATTACGATGATGGAGTTAAAATATTGTATACTCATGAGGATGCTGTCCTCAGCGATGAAACTAATCAGTCAGAAAGCTGTGTCAAAGTAGAAGAAATCAATGAAATATTTTAAGCTGGTGTTTAGATCTATGTCAAATTTATATACATTTTATTTCTGGGTGTCGTAGCGCCACCAACGCGCCTGTTTTAGCGCTGAGTTTTATACCCCTGTCAGTACGACTGGCTGTGTTGGAACAATCTTTTGGACCCACAGAGTTGTACTGTCGGATTCTGCGGAATCCGAGAGTACGACTGCCTGTGTTGGCGCAATGTTTCGGCCTGTACTGTTGGATTACGCGTAATCCGACAGTACGACTGTGTTGGCGCAATGTTTCGGGCATAGTACCCACTGAGCTGTATTGTCGGATTACGCGTGATCCGACAGTACGACTTGCGGTTGGCGCTTCTCAGCGACCATGCACGTATCAATGAAATTTTACAATGTATCGAGACATAAATAACTGGTAACAACGCCGGTATGTAACGCGCAAAAAACGAAATGTTACTTTAGCTCAGTGTATGTATTACAAAGGATTTCATCGTATTTTTGCCGACTTCCGAGGGCGACCAACTGGCCTTGTCCCCTTCCTCTTGATTCCTTGAACGCCCTCCGAGTCCACCACCTGATTGCCTTGAGAATATATTGATTGCCTGTCGAGAGAGCCCGCCGCCTGAGTACCTTGAGATTCCGTTGCTTGCCTGTCTGGAGATTTCGCCCCCTGAGCACCTTGAGAGTTTAACTTTGCCACTTGATTGGCTTTCTTCTGAAGATCTGCTGCCTTCTTCGCCGCTTGTCGATGTTCCTTTTGTATGGCAGTAGCAAGTTTTTGGTCGTGGTCCGCCTTTGTACGAGCCAATGCGTTACGATGTCAAAGGGTTTTTTTAAGCTCTTTGAGCATCTGTTCGCGGTTAATTTTGGTACGTATTGTGTTGATCTCCTCTCTTCTCCGCTGCACATGGCCTTGATAGCTACCACCCGATTGATATTCCTCAATACAGGAACACAGAAAGTTGAACTGTCCATCGATTATTTCGCTTCCCATCAGCCGATCTAGTATGGTCATAGGCTGGTTTGTCTCGCAGCCAAGAACTAGAGCGCGCGCCCTCTGAATAGTCAAGAAAACATCTCCAGTTAGGTAAGAAGCGTTCATATCCACCTTGCTGGCATAGAATGAATTGAATTTTTCGACCAAGTGAATTGCAAAATCCTCTAACTGAGTCGCCAAAGGACCCTCGGCGTCGATCTGAACTTTGACAGGTGCTTTGACACGAGTGAATGGTACATTATCAGGGATAGGTGCCAAGCTTTCAGGATTACTCATAAACTGATCAAAGCTTGCTTTGGTTATGTGAATCAAGTTTCCCTGCGCAACAACCGATATCGGCACGCAGTTGGAGCAGTCGCAGATTTCAAATTTTGCAAGGCGTTCCCTTTCGGCCTCACGGATTACATTAGGATCTGTTGCACTTAAAGGTATGTAACCCAAACTTTCATGCAATCATTGCATCAGTTTCAACAATGGGTCCAGTTTATATGTTGATAAAAATCTTACTTACAGATTGTCAATGGAGAAGCAGATCCTCAAGCATACTGGAGTGATAGCCAAAGCGTCCATTCGGTCATCATCAGACTGGACCTCTGGGTTTGGGAAGTCCGCGACTGAATTTCGGCCATTTCGCCGATTTTGTTCAACAAAGAGTATACCCAAGCCTCGATCGCCGCCTCGGCCACAGCGCCCAATCATCTGAAAGAGTGTTGCCGGGTCTCCTCGGCCGACATGAACCACGCGTCTCACGCGCTTCCAGTTTTGTCCCATTCCAAGGGCCATTGTACTCGAAATCATTGGGAAACAACCATTGGCAAAGTCGGTCACTACATCAATCTTGTCGAGCTCCCCAGTTACAGCATGAAACCTTCTGACGCAGGTACTTTTCGGATTGTTATGACCTTGAGGAACTCTTCTTCCTTCATTGATAACAACCATAACCTGCATTGTCAAATTACGAGTTGTTGAATATATAACAGTTGGTATTAGTTCCTCGTCCTTGATGCACGATTTGGGGCCAATAAGCTGGAGAATATCGTCACACGAAGCAAGAGAGTGCTTCATTGGGATTCGCCAGATTGTAATCTCTTTTCGAGTCAATTCGCCACGAAAGAAATGCATGTCTTCATGCTTGATCTTTAAGCTATTCAAGATGGCATCGACTGCTTGAGGACGACAGGTTGCTGAGAGTAATAGGATTGGCACTTGATAGGTAGCCATCAGCCGCTTGGCAATGTCTCCATACGAGGGTCGGAATACTGATATATCTTGGTGCTTTCCGTGTGAGTTCAGGTCTTTCGATTCTCCACTAGCTACTAAGCCCCACATGTAGATCATGTGAGCTTTGTCCACAACCATCAAGATGAGTCTGGCTTGAAATTCTGCATTAAAGAAAATCCTCGTGAAGACCTCGCTGTTTAAAAACACCTCCGGGCTCTGGTTTGCGGTAAGTATGTCAGTTCAACCCACAATTTTATCATCATCAACCAATCAAAACTAACCAGATAGACAAAAGCATAATCTCCCCGTATAATTTTCTGTTCTTCCTTAGCATTCAACCTTGATTGGGTAAGGTTAATTGCTGAAATATTGACTTCGTTCTTTTCTCGCACCTATTTAAATATGTAAATGCATTGTTTTGTGTTAATTTGGTCTTTTCATTCTGTTGATTTTGTGATATGTAACAAGATTTTAATTATATCTCACTTGGTCGTCTCCTAAAGAGTCTAAAGGATTAAGAACAAGAGTAACCGGCTTGTGAACATTGGGGAAAAGCTTGTAATACATCTCCGGAATACGACTTTTCCCATATCCAGTCCCGGCCAAGACAAAGCTGTGTTGCCGTTGAACCAAGGAGGCTACTGTTTGTATCTGTAGGTCTTTAGGTTGTTCAAAAAAAGATTCTTGTGATTTTGTTTTTACCATGTTGTACAGTTGATGGTCGTCAATCTCCGTAATACTTGGGGAAAGCAACAAAGGCTGATGTTTAGGTGTTTTGCTTTCAACGTGCTGACGAGGGTTTTCTCCAGACTGACTGTCTGGAATGAGAATAGCCATCTAAGGAGTTTATCTTGAGGAGTTATTGGCCAGAGAGTTTTCCGTCATCTGAAAAGTAAGGCACAGTTAATTTGTCAGCTGCTTGATGACGACTGGCCACCCCGTTATCATATGATGACAAGCCACTCAGGTTTGTAATTATTGATCATACACGGCGGTTGCGCGAGGCCGGCAAAAAGTGTGGAAGTTCGGTGGTCAAATTGACCGACACGCCTCAGCGCGCTTTGACCGTTCAAAAACAGACCTCCGGTAAGCCGGCAAAACGGCCGTCAACAGCGCGACCCCCCCGCCCATGCGCATTCAGTCAAACCCCGGGCAAACTTAAGGGTTGATTGACGGCAAGGACAAATTGCCGTCCAGCCCGCTCCCCCCAAGATCGGTGGTCTCGGTCATTTTGACCCCTCACACGGCAAACCACCGGTCCACGCGCCGGCAAACCACTGGCATTTCGCCAACCCAACACCGCTCCCGGAACCCAGATTTGGGCTGGATCGACCCATATCGGCTCGCTCAGCATGCTCACGATCCGATTGATTTCGGGTCACATTTGTCCAGACAGCTCACAAAAACCCTGACCGAAGTCAGGCAGGCAGATTCAGGCCACCAGGGCCATTTTTTTATGTTTTTATTGCATTTTCATACTTTTTTTAGGTTGTAATGATTAGTACTTTTTTTTTTTTTTGGTTTTGTTCTACTTGTTTTGGTTGTTTTTTTGCTCTTGTTTTGATACATAAATAACTAAAAAAATGTTGGAAGTCAGAGTCGGAAGTTAGAGGATGAGAGGAAAAACCGCCGTTGAAGCGGAAAAGGCAAGGCCGCATTAATTGCCAAGGGCGATCTCCCTTGCGAGAATTGCATCGACCTGTGCATGGGTCGGATTTGGGCCCAGTTCAGACTCCATGACCCGCGCCTCTATATCGGTTTCAAGAGCGCTGGGGATCTGGACCAACTCGATCGGAACATCAGCAAACATGATGTTTCCGGGGAAAAGCTCGCGGTCTCTGCGGATAATAAGCACCGCATGCCTGACCGTCGGTCCACAGCCGTTTCAATCATGTCAGCTTGTGATAGGTCACTCTGCAATGGAATGATTTTGATTTGGCGACTTACGCTTGCATTTCAAGATACGGTTTTTCCCGCACTGCCTCAAGGTGATTGTCGATGAGGTCCCATTGTGACCTCATATCTCCAGGCGCCCGGTGCACAAGATGGTGGATTGTAATGATGCGCAGCATCGCAATCCTTACCCTGACTCCATCATGCAGTTCCGCGCGGATTTCTTCGGGCGTTCGCAAGGCGGCTCGTGGTTTGAATTGTCGATCGATTTGGACAACCAGGTCAAAGAGCTTGGGCACCGGACCCAGCTCGCGGACCCGAGTCTCCTGCCGGACGTTGAAGAGAAGCTGGGTCGGGGGACAGATTCAGCTGAGTCAGCTGAGTCCCAAATGGCGGAGGGGGGATCGGAGGGGTGATTGGAGGGTGTCATTGACAAGCTTACCAAGCTACGCATGTGCGTTCTTTCGTGCTTCACCATGGCACGCAAAAATGTCACCAGGCTCGCCATGGATTCGAGGTTGTTGGGGAGACCCGGCGGGAGGTTTTGCCTCCTAAAGGCCGCTGGTTGCTGTAGAACAAAGGTCTAGTGCATCGTGTGTTAGCTTTGTTTCATCAGCAAACAAGGGGTAAAGAAAAAATTGTGTACCTTGGCCAGCGGAAGCGGTGATTGTCCAAATGGCAGGCCGTGCACCGACTGCAGTCGACTGTAGGACTCCAAGGTGTGTTCGAGCAGGATTTCTCGGATTCTTTGGCGGACTCTTGTCTGCCAGGCAATCCCCATCAGCTCCTAATCATCACATCGATTTGTTGACGAGATTCTGGACGTACCCTGATAACCGTCCCATACACATGCGCGGTGGCGCCATTGGCAATGACCGGATTGTTGTTTGGAGTGTGGGTGGGGCGTTGCCTCAGCCACATGACTACAGAGAGTTTCCATAGTGTTTCTTCCTGCGCCTGAGGTGGAAGTTAGGTCAAGAAATACTTGCTGCATCGATAAAAAGAAGTAATCATCGATAAAAAGAAGTAAAAATTGCACGCACAACAAATAGTTGGCGTGCCAGCTGTAAATCGGTGTCTGAAAGGTCAGCTGACGCAAGCAAGGACTCCACAAGGGCGTCTCCGGCCCCTAGACCAGCTCGTCGAGGTGGGGCAGGGGTTGGCTGACGCCCAGCGGGCGGGGGCGTTGGAAAATCCCTGTCTTTGGGTAGGTTTGTGTTTTGGGGTTGGGCTTTGCGGGGCGGCGGGGGTCTAATGAAGCCGTCAAGACTTCCGTACACGGTACGGCCTTCTTCATCTGAGGATTCGTCATCGGGGTCGTCTTCGTCTTTGGACCTTGGGAGTGGGGGATCGAAGTCTTCTAATTTTACTTATCCAGAGGGCAAAGTTGAATCAGTGGTAACTTACTCAAGGCAATCACTGATTCAACTTACCATTTGGGTTTCCTACTTGGTGGTGATTGTCATCACTTGCGATGACTCGTGTGGGGGTGATGGTTGGCACTCGGCCGGGGGGGAAGTTCGCAGGTTGAAACTGTGGATCTACTGAGGCCATCAAATGGTTTGATTCAACGATGCGCCATGGATACAAGGAGCAGATAATATAACTACATGATTTGAAACTTACCAATCGCCATGGGGGCCCCCCGACCCACATGGGGCGCAGCTTGACGGGACATGACAGGAGGTGGATGGGTGCCAACGGGATTGTCGGGGATGATACGGCTGGGTGTAATGTTTGGAGGGGGATTTGGTTGACCGATGTGATGGGTGCGAACGGGGTCATCAGGGATGATACGGCTGGGTGTAATGTTGGGCGGGGCATTGTGTTGACCTGAGCGTGACAATAATCGATGGTGATGATCAGCCTGTCATCATTGCTACAATTATGACACTCTAAAACATACCTCCTCTTGCAACTTGCGGGGTCCGCACAAGTCGGGCAGTCCGCGCAACAGCCTGAGAGGCAGGGTGTCGTTGTCGCTTGGCTTGAGGCTCGCGTGTTGCAGGGGGGGTTTCTTCAGCATAATTGCTGTCCACCTCAATCGGTTGAGAAAAGGAGGTAGATGGTACTGTCAATGCGGCTCGTCGCATATTGGGTACGGAGGGTAATCAGGGTAACTCTTTGAGACGGTTCGAGGCGGAAAATGACGGGGTGTGGCTAATCAAACTCGTCACGGACGGCTTTGCTAGTTCGAGCTGGGGTCAATGCATCAGTTTCACTGGGGGTCTTTATACCCTCATAACTTTCTCTGGACAAGCTCCCCTCCAAAATCATACCACTTACTGGTTTGTTCGTGATCTGCTTGATCCGTTTGTGTCGCACATCAGCTGGGCTAGTTCTTCTGGTCGGGGCGTGCTGGCAAGAGTTCCGTCAAAATAGCAATTGGACTTATCAGTATGAATGTAGATCAACAAGCAGTGCGTGTCGATCGGAGAGGTACATACCTATTTTAATTTAGTCATAAAATGATTCTGCTGCACACAGTTAGTTGGCTAATCAATAGAAATCTGGTAGTTTTTGAGCAAGTGGAATCGTCCGAGATCCGTCCGAAATGGAGATGCAAGTATTGCGGCGGCTGGTCGATGATTTCAACAGACGCTCATTCACAAACGGCGACCCATCTGTCGAACCTTCCGGAGATTTTGCGGCCGGGTTATACCGGTCAAATTGACCAGCCTGAGAGCGTCGATGCAGAGTGTACTGATCCTCAAGTTCATCAGAATGATCAATTCAGTGACGGAGTTGAGATGGAATATACTGACGTTGGGCCCACCGAGGATCAGTCAGATTCGGGTGTGAGCGGGAGCGATGGCAACGAAGGGACCATGCGAGACGTGATCAATATCTTTAAGCCGGTTTGTAGCAACAAGGGCAAAGTTTCGGAGGTCGAAGGCGGAGAAGAAGGGGATGTCGAGGATGAAGAGGAGGGTGATGGACCCGATTATTCCGGTTGGTTCCCCTTCGGGGGTTTGCTGGTGAGCAATCACAAGTCCGGTGAAGCCGGTACCTTCAGGTCCGCGGGGGTCAGGAGTGCTGATGAGGGGTTTGATTTCACACCCGCGGCACAGCCACTCATCTCGGTGCTTATGGCCGGTTATTTGCATCACATCCTTTCAAGGGCTCAATATCTGAAAGTCTGCACACTGATGGGACTGAGTGGCACAAAACTCCGCAAGTGGACCGCAATATGGCGGATCAGGAAAAGTTTGAGGGCCATACTCAACATGGAACCCATCCAAAGAGAAAGTGTGTTCAACAACCAATGCTTTTCCCTGAGTGTCAAGAGGATTATTGCCCTAGTAAGTCACAATGCTTTAGTCAAAGATATTAACCCCATCCGCCCAATTCCATTGAATATGACTTAACCTCTATTCTGTAGGATTTGGCAAACCCATATGTGAATAAACACCTGGACTTTTACCCAGTAGATTCAGGTGGGAAAAACATATACAAATTGTCACAGAGTTACGAGTGGCGTGAGGCTCTCCCCCAGGAATATCGTGCACAAATGGTGGCTGTAAATAAAAAACATTATTACATCTATGAGCCTTGTCAGTTACAATCAGGGGAGTTAGTAGTGGAGGACTTCCCGTGCGATCTGGGACTCTCGCAGATGTCAATATAGACCCAAAAATTCTAGATTTTTGCAGGGAAATCTAGCTTTTTGGGGTCTAGATCACTTCTGGGAGACCCGCAGATTCCGACGGGAAGTCCTCCAGTACCTATCTTCTTTTACAAACACTTGGATAAAATGTACGCCAAATGTGTCAAACCACAGCATGAAGGCTCCCCACACCAGCCAGGTTTCAAGTTGAAAATACCTCCTAATCTGCAATATAATTCATCAAGGTTGCGCTCCATAGATTGTGAACAGTTTGAATTGAATTATTTTGAAATCTGCCTGTGGGGTGACAAACCAATATCATCTGTCTGCAAAAAACTATGGGGTGAGCAAAACTGGTGCCCAAAGGCTGGAACAACATACTAATTATATATATTTTGTTTGTTTTCAGTGGGGGAGAAAGGCAATTACTCTGCAATTGATTTACCCAATGAATGGCGGAAGAAGTCTGACGGGAGGATCATTAGACATGTGCCAATTGCCCTATATTGTGATGATACATCTGGAAACCAATCCAAAAAATGGAACAAGCACATCAGTTATTATTTTACACTTGCAGGTCTTCCACCCAGGGTGTCAAATCAGCAGTATAACTGCCATTTCCTCTCAACATCCAACACTGCAGGGCCATTGGAATTGGCCAATCAAATAGTAGATGAACTGAAGTAAGGTCATCTTTTTTAGATAAAAGACTTGTAATAATCCAATAGCTGAAGTATGCCCCTTGAACTTTGAGCAGTGATATCACAAAAGACGGATTTTTTGCATATGACTGTGAATTGCAAGAAGAAGTTCTTGTGTCCACTGTGGTTCTCTGCTTCCTAGGAGACTCGCCAATGCATGCAGAAGTTACCAATACTCCTCTTCCAGGTGCTGCCTTGAACCCCTGCCGCATTTGTCATTTGGGTGTTGAAAAGCGGTCAGATAAATCAGGAGAAGATTACATCTATCAGTTCTTGGGCATGGACTCATTGGGTAACAGGGTAAGTATCAGAGATGTTATCCAAAAACAAATAAAACATTTTGCTTACAAATATGGTACACATCATTTAGGATGTGGTGGATTATAGAAAATGGAGTGAAACCGTTGAACGCTCTCATAAACTGTGGGAAACTGCTTTGAAATATTCCAAAGACACCTATATTGAAGAATCCAAATCATTAGGTGTCCAAGATGTTCTCAACAAGGCATTTGTAGATATACTCAAATCCTGAAAGAAGAAATCAGAGCTTGCAAAGATAATGGCACTGGACAAGCATCAGAACCACAAACTGTTTAACCCGTTCCTACGATTGCTGGGTAAGATTTGGTCACTCTGAATGAATTCTGACTATGATTGGGAACTAAAATCATTGAATCATATTTGTACCTGACTCAGGGTTTGATGGGTGCCAAGATACACCAGTGGAAGTTTTGCATGTCATACTATTGGGCGTCATCAAATACATTGCCATAGATTTCCTCAGCAATACAATCAAGCCACGGCATATGAATGATCTCCTGGGAGCATGGCAATCATTTATCACTGATGCACTTGACCTCCCAAAAATAAATGCTGCTTACTTGTATAAGCATCACAAAAGCATGGTTGGAAAAGATTTCAAGATCGTGCTTCAATGTGCACCTTTTGTTTTCTTCCAGTTCATGGATGAACAGCAGAAAGAATTATGGTGTGCATTGTGCAGAATGGCACCCTATGTCTTCCAGACTCACATAACTGACATGCAAGTTTACCTGAAGGAAATGGAGATATTGGTTGACAACTTATTATTACAGCTCATGAAGTGCAATGCAAGATGGGTGAATAAACCAAAGTTTCATATGTTGATCCACCTGGTACATTCCATTGCACAATTTGGTCCAGCCAGCCTGTTTGCAACTGAAAAGTTTGAGAGCTTCAACAGCATACTCAGAAATGCATCAGTCCACTCAAATAGGCAACATCCCGGAAAGGATTTGGCAGTATCATTTAGCAATTTCCAATGCCTGAGGGCCATTTTGTCAGGTGCTCTTCTTTGGAATCATGTCAAGCAATGCTATTTTAGAGCATCAAAAGAATTGAGACGTATATTTAAAATGGAAGACATACAACAATCAATGGGCTATGTTCATTCAAGTATTTATGGGTCAGGGGATGTGTTACCTGGAATATCACTGGCTAAGTTACCCAAATCAGATAGAGTAACTGTACCCAGGGAGGTTAGTGATAAATATCCCAATCACCATTTCACTCAAGAATGCTGTTTGAAAATTACCGATAAAGAAAGTGTGCGGAAAGGTTATTTTGCATATGTTCTGCGGCCAGGGAATAGGCCGGCAGTCATTGGCCAAATTCATTCAATCTGGAGAGCTTCCTCAAGAACATCAATAGTTGGCCCCAAATCTCACATCATCTGCTTGCAGGTTAATGAGTTTGAAAGATCAACTGTCTCTGACTACTACCAAATGAGGATCCTCAAGAGAACAAATAAAAACCATGTGTGTTCACCTGAGGTATGTCAATATCATGTGCAGTTTCAAATGAAACACAAGATAAAATCTAATCCACACCTCCATTAATTACAGGAGATAATGGTTTCCCTCAATGTGCAGCACAACTGCCATGATGGTGGATGTCAAGTTAAATTGGGTTCAAGGCCTATGAATGATACCCATGAAGGCAACCCAGCAAGATACATGGTGGACCACAACCCAACAGATTCTTTCATTCTCAACTCATGCTCCTTTCATGCAGCAGAAGTGCACAGAAGACTTGCGCAAGTTCCGCTCAATGCAGTACCTGGAAGTGAATTTGCACAAGCCATTAGAATGGGAATAGAGAAATGGAAAGCTGAAAAAAATATCCCAGACCGAGAAGAAGAAAGATTCTCCCAAAGTCACCAGCATATAGACTCAACAAGAGACTCTGTTCAACCCCAAACTCTTCAGAGGGGCAGAAGCACTTCTGTACAATCAGCCCAACCATTTCCCCCTCAGAACCAAACCCCCCAAAGAAGCAGAAGCTATTCTGTACAATCATTCCAACAACCACAGCCCCCCAACTTTTCCAACCAGAGAAATCCAGTGCATCAATCTAATGAGCTCTATACCATGCCAAGTGGGCCACAAGCAAGAAATATGTATCCAGAGGTATGGCCACCTACCATGTCACTGTTTCCTCGTCCAGAATCCTATTTGGACACCCCAAATACTCAACCAATGTATGTATCAAACCCAATGGGTGGGTTACATAGTGCCCCAGCACCTCAAGCAAACCCATTGGGTGGATTCAACCCCCCCCCCAGTGGGTAGCAGTACAGGAAATTCAATGTTCCGTTCATCATCCAGAAGTTCCATTGGAGTGGGGCAAGAAATGTATCCACCCAACACAGGAAATTCAATGTACCATTCATCATCCAGAAGTTCCATTGGAGTGGGGCAAGAAATGTATCCACCCAACACAGGAAATTCAATGTACCGGTCTTCATCCAGAAGTTCACTTGGGACAGGGCCGCCAATGTATCCAGTATACTATGGTACCCCAGCTGGCAGCACAAGTAGAGATTCCATGTACCCTCCTTCGCCCAGAGGTTCCCAGTATGACTCCCAAGGAGGGTATCCAGGAGGATATTATCCCTCCTAATCATATTCATTGTGAGGCTCAATGAATATGATTGAGAATCATAGTTTCCCAAGCATCTCATTTGTCAGAAATAAATATGTATTTCTTTTGTGCCCCAAAAAAACCATAAAAACCATAAAAATTAACACAATAAGATCATCCACAGATTTGCAATATAGATAAAAATGATCAAATCAAAATGTAAGACTGATTTTGGGTTTGGAGTTTATATTGAGGAAGTCAGTGTTGAAATATCAATCAAATAAAATATACAGTCATACTTACTTCATGTGATAGAGGGATAAAATAGGCCTATGAAAAAAAATTATTTTTTATCATCTTTATTTCATAAATGGGCACCATGACATCTTTATCTCATAAATGGGCACCTTTCTCAGTCATTACACAATCTCTCAATCACATTTTAGATTTATGTGTTGGAAATCAAATGAAAGAAAAAAATGGGATTGGAATAAATTCTTGCATCAATATAAAATGGAATTTCTTTTGTTAAAATGGAACTTATTTTGTGTCAGATTGCGTGAGGTTTTGATGTGGTCATTGTCTCAGCAAGGTTAAAATTGAGAAAGCGTTATAGGTAAGGATAAGCAACAAATGATAGATTACAAATTCTCGAGTTGGGCAACCGCAGCGGCAGTACCAGAAACTATCAAACGAGCGGGCCCGAGATTGAATCCTGCTTCTGCAAGGTCGGCCTTGGTCATGCCTTTGAAGACAGACCAATGATAAATGGAGTGCTTTTGCATGGTAGCAAGCGTGTGTTCGTCATCCTCGGCGAGATGTGAAATAAAGAAAAACTGTCTCATGGTCAGATCAGCAGCCGCGCGGCGGAGATGGTGTGTCTTGGGAGGTCGAGTAGGAGGAAATAACTGCAACGACCGCTTGGGTGCGTCGGTCAGTGGGGCCGTGGAGGAAGTCCTCGTGATTGTGTCTGTGGGGTTGTCTGCGCAGTGATCCGGGTCGGCATTGCTGTCATCGTTGATTGCTTCGAAGGCACCATAATCTGCTGGTAGGGTTGATTCCGTTGTGCTGAGGCTGGGCTAAAACGCAAAGATTGTAAACTGATGATCACAAAAGAAAAATATCAAAGTACATACTGGAGGGGCGGGGCTGGCGGGTGGCAAATCCTCTCTGTTTTCATCGGTCCGCGTGATGCGTAAGACGGCCTTGGCGCCTTTCGGAAGCAGGTAAAGCCAACGCCGGAAAGTCTTGAATGCAGACGGAAAACTGTAGACCTGGATTGTTTTTTGTCGGACAATCTCGCCGACCCAGCTGAGTCGCCCAAGGGCTTCGAGTATTCGCAGGATGCCACCGACCTTGAAATCTTCCCGAGTCGAGTCGAGGTGCCGGAAAATACATTCCTTAAATCGATTGCACCGAGCCGACGTGTCTTTGAGCTCCGCAATTGATGAAGATATGTGGCACCTGTGGGGGGTAATCTTCTCGGGTGTGGTGACGGCCAATAAGTCATTGCACAGTTCATGGTCGTACTGGATTTCAAGATGCATTTTGGGCGTCAGCAGAACTAGTGGAAGGGATCAATGGGAAGCAAGAGATGAGGGAGGGGGACTTGCAAATGATGGTGCGGAGGGGAGGGCCGAGGGCGATCAATCACCGAGGAGGATGGGCAATTTGTTGTGCTGGTGGCTGGCGTGCGGGCCGTCTCCTGTTACTGAGGGGATGTGGCCGCCATGTCTGACGGCGGATGTTTGGTCGGGGCGTGTTTGCCGGCGACTCAACCGGGCAAGTTAACATAACTTGCCTGTAGTCGAGTCAACTTTACCTGAGCTTGAGTTTTGGCGGGAGAGTGGTCAGATGGTTGGCAATTTGACAGAGCGGGGGTCAATTTGCCGGTGGCTTCCACCCCCCGTCAATCTGACAGGCGAAACTTTAAAAAGCAAAACCGCCGTGTAATTGTTGATGATGATCATATGTACATGTATGATCACCTCTTTTGCTCTCTTTTGACACTGGTTTGACAGATCTGAGACCTTCGGAAAGGTGCAGGATGCTTGTGGGAACATGGATTTGCCCCAGTTCAATCCAAATCCCGAGGGAGCCAAATCAACAAACAATGATGCCTTGGCTGTTTTAGCGAGCATGAGGTTTTTTTTACTACAGTTGCGCAAGGCAATAAGCTGTGCTGGCGCGCCTGCAAAATTTACATTTTGCACACGGGCCCTTAAGTTGTGAGGCCCATGGGCTCAAACCACAAGCTGAACACATTTTTGTGCGTTTCAAACCGAGGGCAGTCCAGAAATATCTCGGCTAAGGTTTCTGCCCAGCCCTTTTTTTTTTTTTTTTTTTTTTTCTGACCCGACTTTACGGACCGGCTCTCAAAGCTTGCGCGCAAGTACATAACTATGGCCTTAGGGGCGTAGTTATGGATATAAGACACCCATAAAGCCATATTTATGCAGTAAGGCCGACCATCTACATATGTATGTATGTACAACATGGCTCCGCATTGGACATGCAGGCTGGGCAAGACTCTTCAGATGGAGGAAACAAAAAAGCGAGTGACATTTGTATTTATGTATGTATATTAGGGAGCAATCAAGTGAGAAAAAAGAATACATAGCAAGTGACCTGAGAAACAAGGGGTTGAATCAGGCATTCATAACCTCTAAATCCATGCAAGCTCTACTGGGGATACACCGATGCGAGCTGTATTTCTTCATCAATATTTCTGATTGGCGACCGGTATAGCCTTGCCAATAAACTGAGAGCTGCCGCTCGGTACGGCGGAAATATTTTTGGATGGTGACAGTGGAGCACGATTGTCTTACTTTCTCAAAAAGTACCTTGCAGGAAGGGAATGTTTTGGCGGTGTGAGATTGCTTTCGGTAAGCTAAAAATATGATTGTTAGAGATTTGTCAACTGTATGGTTAATTGAATAAGAATAGGGAATCATTGATCTGGATGCAGTACTCACATTCTTTGATAAACGACCAGAATAGCTTGATTGGATTTAATTCACAGTGGAATTTGGGTAGAAAAAGGTAGATGTGCCCTGCATCTTCAATAATATGTTGAAGCAATGGTTGTTTGTTGGCGAAATCCGATTGATGCGATAAAATATTTGACCAACAACAGCCAACACTCTTGGCAGTTAGGTTTGGTTGGTTTGACATGTCCTCCGGGCAGTGACCTTCTGCAACCATAAGCTCCTCAACGCATTGTTCTTCACTCAACAAGTACCCAGTGGCTTCGGCTTGTCGAATAAGTTTTTCTGAGCGGACCAATGCGTCCTTTCGCGCGTTAGACTTTGAACAGACATCACATCGGAGTTTCAAGGCTGGTTTGCGTTCTTTAAGCCGTAAATTATTATAATAATCCCAGAGGCCACGTTCTTCCAAGATTACTTGGATTCCTTTTGGCTTTCCAGCTCGTTTCGGATCGGGGTGCAAAGAATCATAAACAAAGGTTTGAGCGAGGCCACGGAGATGTTGTGGGATGTGTGGATCATCACACGGAATTACTGAATCTTGTAGTCGTGATTGCTTGCCTCCTGGACTGAGATTCATGTTTTGAACTCTCAGAGCCGACTTTGAAAAAGCGCCATGTGCAGATGAGCAATCGAAAACAAAAACTGCTTGACAGTTTGGATGAAGTAATTCAAAAACTGGAATGGCTTTTTTAGCAACCTGATGGCACAGTTGCTCCATGTCCCACCATTTATCCCCATTGGAGCCCGGATAAATGATGGTGGCAGCATCATCAGACTCGATTCCTGTTCCTGCAAACTGCTCTGCCGAAAGTTTTAACCTTCCAGTGGTCTCCAGGATAAAATCAGAGATGTGAATAAGACGTCCGGCGCTCTTCGACCGTAACTCAGTCGTACCAGGAAGTAACCAGGAAGATTTAGGCTTCTCTTTGGCGTGAATTGTCGACTCGTCATGGTATATGAATACCGTTTCCTTCCCATCACCTAGTGCAGCGGGGTCAACTTGAGGAGCCATATCAAGATCGTCACCGCCATAGATTCTGGATCGCTTTCGATAGAGGTCAAATTCTTTGATGTACTTCTTTCTAGCCTCGATCACATCAGGTCGCTCGTGTCCGTCAAAGTATAGACATTTCCGATACTCTTGAGGACGATATCCAAGCCTGATCATCCAGCGGGTTGCAGTTTGGCGACTGAGGCTGCGATTAATATCAAACTGAGGGAAAACCGTATGGAGGGTGTATTCGCGGAAAGTAAGTGGAGTCACCTGTGTAGGCCAAGGATATTTTAATAAACAAAGTACTTTGTGAGAAACAGGTGAAACAAAATTGCTCACATGACCGGGGGTTTGAGATGCTGCCCAAGTAAGCAATTCTTTTCGGAGTTTGGCATTGTCCAGTAAGGAATGATGAGTCTTCCTATTGCCTCGTTTCACTTCCAAGAGAGACTTATTGTTGATCACATGCCTAGCTTCGAATTGAATGGAACGAGCAAGATAGATTCCACTTCTGGCTTTTGGCGCAGTTCCGGAAGCGAAAGAGCGTTGGTTGATAGCGGCTTGGGCAGCTGCAAGAGATGCAGCGGCACTGGGAGCAGGGGTTCCGTCAAGACTGTATTTCAGGCGAAGATTATTAAAATGATATAAGTTTTTGATCATCAGTTGAGGGAACTTGAAGTTTTTCTCCTTCTTCTCTTTCCTCCTGTAGGTTGCAGTGGCCGTGTCGAGCGCCGAATTGAGTTCCTGCCACTTCTCACGAGCTTTTCTGTCATTTGTTTCTCCGCTAGTAGGCTCTTTTGGAGCTGCAAGATATTTTTCCAGTAGCGAATCAAGGCGATCATCAAGAGATTCAGCTTCTTGGTTTAGAAGACAAGCATCATCAGATTTGTGGTGGATAAGACCAGTATCAACAGACGTGCGATTGACAAGACCAGCATTGGAAGATTCGTGGTTGACACGGCTGCTATTCGAAGGATTGGAATCATCCAAAGTAGCTGATTCTAGGTTGGGATCGATTGTGGGATCTGCTTCTACTCGAACAGGCTGATGTCGGATGAAATAATTTTGAAACATATCATTTTTCTTGCCAATAGCTTCAGTCCGCCGTTTTTTCCTATCAGACTTAGTCTGTTTGGGGAGAGAGGCTGGGACAAGCCTTTTTGACGACAAATTGGGGTTCGGAATTGGCTGCTGATAGGATTTCTTCCCTGATTTCAATTTCCGTGCGTTAACGACATCATCACTAGCAACCGCAGTCGTCGCACCAGAGAATATGGGCCAGAAGTATTGAGCCGATTCTTCTTCATCGTCTGCCGTGTTGCTATCCTCGTCTGATGTTTCATTTTCCATCGCAAGATCGAAGCAACGAACGAGGTCATTGGCTTGGTTTCTTGCTTCAATTTCAGCTTCTTGAAAGGCGGAAATTTCGTTGCCTTTGCTGTTAGTAGCAATCACTATTTCTAGACCAAAAGCATTTTCTTCAACTTCGACATCAGTGGTGGTTGGTTCAATCAGGTTAGCGGCGGTCTGTTCAACATCGGTCGCGGAGGTCTGTTCAATGTTGGCGGAGGTCCGTTCAAAATTGGTGGTGGTCTGTTCGACATCGACAGCGGTCTGGTTAGCATTAGCCGAGGTCTGTTCAACAAGATTGCTGTGATTTCTTTGCTCAAGAATTTCTATGTCATCGTCATTGCTGTCAGAATCAATAACTATTGGTTTTGAATGACACTTCACATTCTTCTTGGGCGGTTTTCGTTTCTCAGCTTCCTCCTCTCTTTTTTCCCTATGGCGCCTTCTTCGTTGACTCTTTGCAGCTTGTGAGATTCGAGTCATTTTTGAGGGCTGATCTGCATGAATTTTTGCACAGACATGAGGTTTATCAGAGGTCAGCTATATTTATCTTTGCAGTGTAACCCAAATTATACATAAACAATAAAAAAACTTGCCTGTGGGATTATCGGTGATGAACAATTTTGGAGTTCCCGGTCTGCCTGGGAGTCTACACTCAAGCTAATTTGGAGTGTGGCCACTCAAAGAAAGTGTGTTATGGCACGGATTTGGAGTCTCCTTGCTCAAAAAAGCCACCCGCAGCAAAATGCGGGAAAAAGATGACCCCTCTACCTTCCGGACCCCCAAAAATAAATAAAAAAATCCCCCCCCAACTGTCCGGACCGAGAAAAAAAAAGAACAGCTTATTGCCTTGCGCAACTGTACATGCCTCGTATCTTGAGTTTGGGAGGGAGAAAAATAAAGATGAAGGTGGCAGGGGATAGCCAGGCTTCTAATGATTCTAAGTGTAAATGTAGAGGGTGATTAAACAAAGATGGCACCCCGCAGGGGCCTTAGCATAAAAGAGGAAGGATTATCAACATTTCTCTCAGGCAAAGTTCACCGATAAGGCATAAGTCCCTCCCAGGGGGAGGGACTTAGTTAAGTTAGTTGAAGGATGGGGTCAAAGAAGAAGTCCAGATGATGTATGAAGTGCTTGACCAGACTTTTAAGTGGAATGAACGGCTCAGCAACAAACCCATCCATTTTGAGTAGTCATCCCTCTCCGCTTGTGTAGATCCAGGATATCGCAATTTGTCCACGCGTTTTTTCACGGGAAGTCCTCCTCTGTTTTCCTCCCCATCAGAGGATTTTGCTCCTTACTCTCCAACCGATACACCCAGATTGGTCCTTGGACCTTCGATCCATGAGGAAGAAGGGGAGTGATCCACGAGGATCTGTCTCCTCTTTTCTCTCGGACGGAACGGTCTATCGTATGGGTCAGAGAAGAATCATCTCATTCTTCCTCTCGGACCGATCCAACTAGATTGATGGAGGAGATCCTTCTCTAAATATTTTGTAGCAGGAAACCCGTGGTTGTGGTACACGTTTATGGAAAGCTGTTGTTGTTGAAACAAAATATCAAAAAAAAAGAAAGCTGTTTCCCACGCGCGGAAAAACAAATTTCATATGGTACACGCCCTAAGCAGCGCTGCGCTATGGTTGGGCATATTTCGACGTCCACTCTCGGCTCAGTTGAATCGCTCCCGCTTCGTCACTTTTGTAGTGTTGAGCGACATCGTTCGCCAAGGGGTCATCCTAAGCAAAGAAACATTGGGTTAACAGTTGAGGGTTCTCGAAATGAAGGCAAATTCAGACCACGTACCGGGTTGGGGCTGGACAACAGAGCCTGTATGGATAGCAATACAGTTCTGATTTGTAAAGCTGGTGACCATCGATCTGTTAACAAGAGCGTGTCGTTATTCGGGTAATTCTTAAGCTTGGAATCCGGTATTAATTGAATATATAGCATTGCGACGAACCTTTCAGGATATCTAAACATATTCGGCCCAGTTTGTCAATGTTAGGGTGATAAATTTTGGTTAAGAATCGTACTTTCGGTGGCGACATCGGGTAATCCTCGGGTAAAAATAATTCAAGTTTGAATAGACCGCCTGAAATAGTTGTTCCGAAGAGCAAAATTAAACCGGATCTCCAACAGATATAATACCACCAGCCACAGAGACATACCTTGGAAAGCACTGCCTTCGGGTCCTTGAAGTCCAACATCAAAGTACCGTAAATTGTCATCGTGTGGCACCGCTGATATTCCCGGTGGCGCATCAGAAACGAGTCGTTCAGTCTCCTGCAGATGGCGATTCGGGTTATCGAATGAGATACAAAACAACATTCTGTGAGATGGGTTCAATCAAGATCGGGACTGTATAAATCGGAGGTACTAACCTTGATAATTCTTTTGGGTAGAGTTGAAGCCATGGCGTTCGAGTAGTATGTAGCGGAATTTGGTAGGCAGAAGGAGGTAGCTGTCTGAGTTCGACGGCGGACGGATTGGTGGGGATCAGTCGGGCCCCCCGTTGGCCTATCCTAACTTAACACAAGTCCCGTCGTTTCAGAGGGCAAGCGGTAGGCCCAAAGTGCCCAGGATGCGCGGGCGCCATCCCCACTTTTTGACTGTATCAGTTTGACTGGAGCTTTTTCAATTTCCTCTGATGTCCACATCACTGCACCTTTCCTCTTGCCCCGGAGGAAAGTGATAGAACTGAATATTCTCTTTCAGATGGTGCTGCTCTCATGGCTTCAATGTCAAAAACCAACCAGTAATAAATTACTGAAGTGCAGAAATTTCAAAGAAGGTACCTGAGGGGATAAATGTGCTTGTAGATCCATGATTTTCACAATTACAGCTGAATCTTCAGGAAAAAAATATATTTATGTATTTTCCGGGTATTTACTGCTTCAAAGTCCAAGCATGCATTTCCCACCACCCTCTGATTTGCAACTGATTAGCAAGATTGGAATATCCTGTCACTCACAGAAAATCTTGCAGATGGATCTTCTGTGCCATCATCAAAAAAGTAAATTTTCATTAGTTCATTATTCTTCAAAAAGTTTTATAAAATCATTTTAGGCCCCGTTTGGACCCACCGTTATATGTGACAAATGGTTGTATTTATCACACGCGACCAGGGGTTCAAAAAAAATGGTGGAGACAGGGGGCAAACTTTGGGTTGTGCCTGATAAATTTCCCCATTTATCATGTAAGACGCAAGAATCCAAATGGGCCTTAATATGTTGGTGGGGTCATGAGTCATGTACAATGTGCACCATCATTTGCCATACAATCTGTAGGAAGCTGATTTTTGGCAACATCAACAGCTGATTTTTAAAAGTATTCAGAAGACTAAATGTATATATTTCTTTTGTTAGAACCTGTGAAGCTATTGACTGTATTTCAAAGAACCAAAAACCAGAACTGAAAAAAAATAATGCAAGAAAAAGATCCTGAAGAAAGATAATGATGATAAATGGAAACAAACCCTGAGTCAAGAAATAATTATTCTGAAAGAATGGACAACCAAAGGAGACAGGAAAAGTAGAGGACAAGGAGCTGAGAGAAGATTAGGTTAGTTAAGAGATTTGGATGAGGGAATAGATGAGAGTAAACAAACCAATGAGGACAGGACTTTTAGAATGGATGGGATAGAGAGAGAGAGCGGACAACAAGGGATAAGGGGGCTGTGAGGAATGAAAAGGAGGTTAGTGATTGTCAAACAAGATGTGAGACCAGTGGAATGCTTTGGTGCATTTCTCACCAAGTTGAATACTTGATGAGAAGTTGATATTGCCATCAAGAGTGAATCTTGAGACTGGGGGAGATTGAATATAACACCAAGGAGAGTCTTGGCAGAAGCAGTTGATACTGAATTGAAGTGTTGGACAGAGATGAGGAAAGTTTGTCAAGGGAAGAAATGGTTACAGAGATTGGAGGATAGTAGTGATGGAGTGGTTGCTAGGGTTTACTTGATGAAATTGAGTTCAATCAATCAGAGCACAAGAGCGCCTGCGGCGCAAGCTGATTTGCAAGGAGCGCAATTTTCAACATAAAGGAGTGCAAGTTTCAACAGAACTCTACTTCAAACGATGTACATCATGTAGGAATAAAATCTGGATGGGATTTTACCTAAAAGCAGGCAAGTAGACCACACTGGCTTAAGATGTCTAGAGAAAAGAATTAAGGAAGAGAGAAGAATGGATTTCTTTCTCTTCAGCTTTTGAGTTCAGGCTACAAAAATTGATTTATTGTTAGCCTAAGATCTTCTTTGTCTCAGAGTCAGAGGACCGTTGGTCCTTACTTGGATTGCCCTATTGGGTGCTTTGTCCAGTTTTCTGAGCGTGAGCAAAAAGACTTAATAAGATTGCCACTTTGTCTGTATTTATGACAGGAAGGGAATGTTTCTTTCTTTTGTTTCTTCATTTCTCCTGTCTATTAATGAGACTGCTCACCAATTGTCTCTCCAGCTCTTTGAGTGGAATTGGTTGGGTCTGTCTTTTCCTGCTTGGCAGTGCCTGTAGGAATTATTTTGTGATTCAGCGTTAGCACAACATCTGGATCAACTTGTCAGAAAGATTAGCCAGGTGCTTACCTTTGGTGCTAGCTTTGTTTATTCTGTCTGCAAGTGACTGACGCTTGGGATTTTCCTCAAGTCTAATTTTGTTGCTTGCTGGTGTCGGACCTGCATACATTAAATTTGATGTGTCAGTTTTACGACCCCGCGCGTATTTTTTGGACTGCGGAAGTGTGCTTACCAGATTCCGCAGCTGTTGTAGCTCCCAGCCGCTCTCTCAATTCATGAGCACTGCAATGTTTGCCTGAGCTGATATTCTCACAATTTTTAATATTTATTTTGAAAAAAATGGCACCTGAGATCCACTGCCAGCATAATTGGCTGGGTTGAGGTTATCCCAGTTAAACTGAGATGAACTCAAACAATTTAAACTTGGTTGATCTCATCCAATGAAATATAAATCCTGCAAGGTACCCCCCTTGGGTTTATATTTCATTGGATGAGATCAACCCATTTTTAATTGGTTGAGTGCATCCCAGCCAAGTATGCTGGCAGTGAGAACTCCAACTGCTACCACAAAGATTCAGATATGACCCATAGGCTCTCCTACAGAGAGTGTCCCACGGGGACACGGGGTCCCTTTGGGACCCTCCATTTGAGAGGCTTAGTCAAGATAGTGACCTATCCAACTCAGCAGGCAGGAAAACTTAACCGACTTGCTATGTTGGCATGACCCCAAAGTTGGAACCCAGTTTGGCACATTGGGTAACCCACCCCAGACAATAAAAGCTGGCAGGCCCACATCATTCTCTGGTTGGGCCCACATTGGGCCAATCCAGAAAAAACCCTTTTGTGCTTCTTTCCATGAAGACTCGACAAATTTGCAAGGTCTGAAACACTGAGGATACTTGGAATAATGTGGACTTGGATTGACTTGTGGCAGGGAAAGTCAATAAATGGTATTTAGCACTATATAGTGGTTTCTGCATGAGTTTATATGTGCTCAGGTTGACCTCTGGAATGAGTGAGGGTTGTGGGTTAGAGATGGCCCCTGTGAACTGAGCTTAACTAAGCCTCTCAATCAGAGGGTTGGGGGGGGGGGGGGCAAATCCGTGTCCCAAAGGGACGCTCTCCAAAAGAGAGGCTTACTTGTAAAGTTGGACCTGTGGCCTGAGGACAGCCAAATTTTGGCAGGGAAAAGATAAAAAATAAACTCAACACAAAGTTAAAAATGAATAAAAAACACTTTAATGCCATTTGGCACAGTTTTAGCTGCCCATCTTGGGCATCTGCTGGATTTTTTTGGGGAAAATTTGGCCATAAATAGCCTGCTCAGCACCTTTTTTGGCAAGGGCACTTGCAGGTTTGGGAAATTAGACTTTTCTGACCCGCCGGATTCTGCTCTTGTTGGATCAGGGAGATTCCCACACCTCTTGAAGTATAAAATTGTATCTTTAATGAAATAAGTACATGTTTGTAATTGGTGGCGTAACCTTATGCTATTTATTCAATAAGCACCGTATTGATCTGAGTTTTTATCTAGGCCTGCATTGGGCGGATTGCTCCAATTTCCAATATTTATCCATCCCCATAGTTTCCTAATGCTATGGAAATGTGGAGCTTTGAGGGCTGTACATATATCAAAAAATCACAAGCTTTCAATGGTCTGGGAGGCGTGACCAGAATCAGAGTGCTTGTGGGTGATTTGGGGGTTGTAATGCCCTCCCCAGCCAAATGTCTGGTTGCCCTCACGCGAGATTTGGGACATTACATTCAAGTCCCTCCTTTGGAGGCGCTTTGTGCTTCCTTGGAAGGAAGGGACTTGTGCTAAGTTAGTCTGTGAACCCGGGTACCTGCAAGCTTTTCTTGCCAAAAATTGGACACCCACACCCGCACCCGCACCCGCACCGCCTGTGGCAGTCATGGCAGGTACCTGCCACCCAAAATGCTCCAAGTTGGACCCCACACTTTGGCTAGAGGTTGTTTAACATTTATTTCATATTTATATATATATAAATAATCATTCCACAGTGATTACAGTCCTTCCTTTGGACCTTTGCTTCACCCAAGACTTCAATTTGTCCTTCTTCTTAATCATGTGATTATGGAGAGCAAGCAGTTCATTGATTTTGTTCTTTGAAAAGAGCACCAGTGCCATGCCTCTGCTTACCAACTTTGGATCAAGGTTGTGTCTCCTGGCTGAAACATAGTCTTGGCCAAAGTTGAAGGTCTGTTCAACATCAAATGTGGTGGCTGTATGTACAGAGACCACTATTATTGGGTTGAATCCTTTTCTAAACAAAAATCACAAGCTATATTGACTCACCTGGGCAGGACATGACATCAATGGCCATCTGCAAAAGGCCATGGTGAGTATTTCCCCTGTGTTTCTGGTCAGACCACCAATTAAGTCCATTTACTGGGGCCCTGTTTTCCAAGACAAGACCACCAGAGAGCCATATATTTATTGGGTCTGATAATGAATCAACCAAACTTGCTACTGCTGCTGCCTCAAGTCCTGCTAAAACACCGGTTGGTTTCTGCAAGGAATATTTCATCAATTTTGGCAGTAAATGTAGATACAAGAATGTGGTGAATTACCTTTGGAGGACCTTTGTTCACTGTTATTGTAGCTGAAGTGGGCTCATTTGGCCTATAACATGTATCTTCCATCTCGCGGGTGAGTTCAACCGCCTCATCAATCCATGAATTGGGCCATTTGGCCAGCTTGAAGTATCCATCTTTAAAATATGGATGGAGAACTTCATTTTGAGTGGAGAGGTTGTAGTTAGTACACTTGTAGAATGAGATAAGTTTCAGATGAAATACATGCCCATTACTATCCTATAAATTGGTGAACAGTTGGTGAGCAAGTAATACTTGTTGGTGATCAGCACTCCAGCACAGCAATTGTTCTCTAAAGCAGGAAGGTAACAACTGTTCTCATCTGCAATAACAGAGGATAGGCTGGTGCTTATTTGATCAATAACCACAATCACCTCAGCAACTCAAGCAGAGGCCTTGGTAGATAGCTGAAGGTTGAATTTGTAGAATGGCTCAAGAACCTGGACAAGATCTTGAGCCAATTTGATATCAGCCTTGTTTATGTGGTACTTGTGTGGAGTTCCATACTGCTTATTTTGCTGCCACACAAGACTGGAAGGCAAAAAATGTCAGAATTATTGACTTGATGCACCTATGGGATGAGAATGGACTTACAGTGCCTTCTCACATCTCACAATGCCCGCAATCTGCTTGTAGGTTGAATTCCAGCAAGTTGGAACATCTGGCTCAATGTTTTGAGGTCTCTCACATTTGGTTTATTCACATAACTCAAGGAACAAAACCTTTGAGTTGGGCAACTTCTTCAGTTTGGTAGAAATTGTGCAAAACTGGGGGAAAAGGAAGATGTGCAGTCAGTGCAAACGGAGATGGAGCAAGATGCAATAGAAAAAAATACCTTTGCAAGGGTCTGACAACATGAGGATGTGGTATACACATCATTCTCTTCATCCTCATCTTCTAGGCAATTAATATTGGCAAGAGTGAGCTCCTCATTGGATTCCATTTTGCTGTCTGGCTCCTTGGTTTGATTGGCAAACTCATCTTCATCTTCTGAGTTGCTGGCTTCCAATTGATCAAAACTTGAAATAAACATACATCAAATTCAGTTGCAATACTATTACAGGGCCAAATGGTGAAGTTACCAATGGGCCTCTGACTGTACATACTACACCTCAATTCCCAAAGGCACCACAATGTAGGCAATGGTGGACTATAAACCACACCACCCACCGCACAGCACACCCTTCCAAGCCAGAGAAAGTTATTGAAGTGATGGGGGGAGGGTTTTCAAGTGAGAAACTTACTTTGCAATCAGATTTGATGGTTCCTCTTCATCATCAGAATCATCAGGATCAAGTGCGCAACTGGCCAATTTTTTCCAAGGTCCAAAGGCTCAAAGTATTGCCTTGACTATAAGATTGAGGATATGTGCAAAGCGGCACTTAGTGTCTGGTTACTTGGGCCAGTCGGGTTTCCATCCTCTTGTTCATCACAAGAATCTAAATTGGGGATATTGGTGTCATCCAGTTTGCGCCTCTTCCACGTTTGAGCCATTGTCTGGTTGTTTGCAGGGCCAATGGGAGTGGAGATGGAGACTGGCCGGGTTTGTAACAAGTTTGAGGTGGATTAGATGTCACATGAAGCTTCCCAGGAGCTGACACATAAATATGTTAGCGGGTACCTGCTAAAGTACCCGGGTACCTGGAAAATTTTCATAGAATATCAGCCGCATCCGCACCCACACCCGCTGGCAGATACCCCCTCCCAGCCGGTGGCTACTGGCCAGCGGATAGCTGCAGGTAGCCGCAACGGGTTCGCCGGGGGCATCTCTATTGTGGGTTCAAGCCCTGGTCATTTTACTTTTTTGCCAACCCCCAAATCCCCCTAACTTAGCTAATTTCCTCCCTCCAAAGGAGGGACTTAGGCTATGTTGACCCTGAAACAGGAGAGAATTACAGTTTCAAGGGGCATATTACTGTACGACCTCGCCTGCAAAATCAAATCTGAGACGCGGGCCAAATTAAGCCCATGCATATGGGCTTACTACGACATGTAAATGATAGATTTGGGCCTTTTGGAGGCTGTAGATTCTAGTTCTATCCAGGCTAAGGTTTCTGACCAGCCAGTTTTTTTTTTTATCAATCATCAGCGGATGGGTTTTCCAACCTGCAGCCCGCCACTTTTACTCTTGGCACAGTCGCTGCTGTTCTTGCCCGGGTACATATGTCTTCAAGGATGATCTGCCAAGGTTCTGTTTGATCCACACATGGGCATCACCGGCTGCTTCTCCTTGGAACTCAAAACCATCCCAGAGGTTGTTCATTCAGAAATTCATTGTCAGATCCTGCCAAATTAGACTGAATCTCCCGGGTTTTTTTCCCTCCCAGATCCAAAAATTCCGGACTGGGGACCCCCGGGGGTTTACTCTGTACAGTAATATGCCCCTCGCAACTGTAGGCCTTTTGGTGGTGATGTTTTTGGAACCAGTCTCCCGCATGAGTTTCTGCACCTCTCTTGCTCTAATTTTCATTTCTGGGATGGCCCCTGCTTTCTCCAGCTTGCTGCTATTTTTTCTCATCCTCAACTCTTCTATCTGAGCTGCAATCAGAGTTGTAACTCCATCAATTTCATATTCTTTACAGTGAATTGATGCAATTACATACTGCTTATGTAATTTGACTTGTCTACTTGATTAACTCAAACACCTAATGCTACTATCACAGATACATTTTGCTATGCTACAGTTGCGAGGGGCATATTACTGTACAGAGTAAACCCCCGGGGGTCCCCGGTTTGGAATTTTGGGATCTGGGAGGAAAAAAAACAGGAGATTCAGCCTAATTTGGCAGGATCTGACGCTGATTTTCTGAATGAACAACCTCTTGGATGGTCTTGAGTCCCAAGGACAAGCAGCCGGCAACGGCCACGTGTGGATCAAACAGAACCCTGGCGAAGACATAATATGTACCCGGACAAGAACAGCACCGACTGTGCCAAGAGCAACAGTGGTGGCAAGAGTTGGGTCAGCTACAGGTTGGACAACCCATCCACTGATGATTGATCTGTGAACGCTGTTGCCTCATACCATGAAGCTTGTTACATACCTCTCCTATGTTCACATTGTGTGAAGGGTACTGAGAGATGAAGAGGGCACTCAGACTCTGTAGCTATGGGCTGATGAGTGCTCGGACAGGCTCGGACCCCATGGCTAATCTATGGGTTTATGAGATCCATAGTCATGGAATTACAGGTTATAAATCCATAATTATAATGGGTTTATGGCATGTACTTAGCAGCGGGTTTGTAAAGTAGGGGCCAAAAAAAAAAAAAAACTGGCTGGTCAGAAACCTTAGGATAGAACTAAAATCTACAGCCTCCAAAAGGCCCAAAACTATCATTTACATGTTATATTAAGCCCATATGCATGGGCTTAATTTGGCCCGCGTCTCAGATCTGATTTTACGGGCGAGGCCGTACAGTAATATGCCCCTTGCAACTGTACCCCCTCATATCTTGGGGAAAACAGACATGGATTCTAAACACCAGCCAGAAAAAAAAACTGAGCACTCTAAAAACATCCAACCCTCTTCCAAAAACAAAGAAAAGAAATCCAGGGCAATATATGAACAACAATGATCATAATATATATATATATATATACGGACTTACTTCGCGCACTGCAAAAAGCTCTTCGCGCACTGTGCAGTGCGCGAAGTTTGCAAACACTTCGCGCACTGTGCAGTGCGCGAAGTTTGCAAACACTTCGCGCACTGTGCAGTGCGCGAAGTTTGCAAACACTTCGCGCACTGCGCGTGAAGGGCGCAACTTTTTCAAATTATTTTTTGACCAATCAATAGAAGAGCTTATTATTGTCCTCTGTGAATTTATTTGGAGTTTTTTGAAGCTTCCTTGTATGCTTAAAAATCCCACCAATAAATAAAACAAGTACAGCCATTTGGGGACCTGGAATTCATATTCCCACAGGCCAAAAAATCCAAATAATTTAGTGAATCATATTAAATATGTATTTAAAAGTTTGAGAACTTTTTGGCCACTTTGTACAAGGACAAGGCTTTCAAAAACCAGTAACTTTTTCTCAAGATATGCCAAAATGCGCCAGTAAGTGGTTAACTTTCCTAATTTTTGAAAGCCTTATTCTTGCACAAAGTGGCCAAAAAACTCTAAAAAGTTTGAATTTATATGTATCATGATTCAATAAATTATTTGGATTTTTTGACTGGTGGGAATATGGATTCCAGGTCCCCAAGTGACTGTACTTGTTTATTTTATTGGTGGAATTTTTAAGCATACAGAGAAGCTTCAAAAAACTCCAAATAAATTCACAGAGGACAACAATAAGCTTTTCTATTGATTGGTCAAAAAATAATTTGAAAAAGTTGCGCCCTTCACGCGCAGTGCGCGAAGTGTTTGCAAACTTCGCGCACTGCACAGTGCGCGAAGAGCTTTTCGCAGTGCGCAACGTAAGTCCGTATATATATATAATAAAACACATATCTTTTCTTCATTCTCATTGAGACCATCAATGCCAGGAAAAATATGTGTTCTTAGACAGAAAAAAAGATGGATAGTTGGAAGGTAATATATATCAACACAAGAGGATCACATAGCAAACATGAAAAACAAAAGAAGACAAAGTGACATGATGATCGTCGACGAAATAAGAAAGATACATATGTATATATGTGTGTATATTTATATTATATATTAAAGAAAGACCAAACCAAAATTGCTTCATCGCTTCCCCATCTCCCAGATGCGTGTATCTCTTTCCGACACGTCTCCCTCCTGCTCTTCTTTCTACGAGTGGATCAACGTGGGGAGAACAGGATTGGAGTCTAGACGATCGTGCATTCGGAGGCTGCTTGGTCTCGCGTCGGTCTGGCTTGTCGTTTCGCAGGCTGGATTAGATTTTCCACAAAAACAAGGCGTTCGATCAATTCCGTTTCGGTGCATCAGCGGCAATTCACGGAAGACAAGGGATTCGTGGGTGTGGAATAAGAATTAGCCATAGCCTACCTTCTGAGAACCCATCTTCTTTAGCTCAGTTAACCTTTGCATAGCCCTCTTATTTTTATTAGCTACGGAAAAAAACAGTGCACGCAAATCAACATGAGTTTGAGCAGAAGAAAGGAGAAGTAGAAAAAGGACGAACTAGCGGCCCTCATATACCATCGTTTAGCCTCTTCAATATCTTGCTTGACGCCGATCCCGACTTCAGCGTAATATCCGACGGCGTATTCCGCCTTAGGAAGACCTTTAGACGCGGCCCTTCGGGCCCAGAGATAGGCCTCGGAGTCGGACTGTTTGAGGACGCCCTCGGAGCCGGTGAGGTACCAGCCGGAGAGCGCCAGTTCGGACTCGGCGTCACCGCGCTCGGCCGCCTTGGTGTACCATCCAATCGACCGGCGGGGGTCCACCGGACAGCTCAGTGCCCCGTATTCGTAACATGCGCCCAGTCGGTTCTGGGAGGCGGGGTAGCCTAGTTGGGCTGCCTGAGTGTACAGCTCTCGTGCGTATGGCTCGTCGCGCTGGACTAGATAGGAGATCTGTGGGCTGCCTGCGGCACCACTGCTTCCCGAGCTTCCATGTTTCCCCCCAGGCGTCGGCGCCGTACCAGCAGGGCCGATGGTCACCAGCGGCGGCTTCTCGTAGATCTGCGCGAGCTCGTGCAGGGCGTGCGGATTGTCTTCATCGGCCTGTTGGGCGGCCCGCTTGAGCCACAGAAGCGCTTCCTGCGGGTTCTTCGGTTGGCCTAGTAAGCCACCCAAGAGGATCATACCCAGCTTGTACATCCCCGCCGTATCGCCGAGCGCGGAGGCTTTACGGTAGAAGAGCATCGCCCGCTGGGCGTCCTTCCGGGTCCCTGCCCCGAGCTCGTTACATACCGCCGTCCGGTAGGTCGCCGCTGGATGATTTTGCTTGGAGGCTTGGACGTAGAGGTTGTAGGCCTTTTCGTGGTCCACCTGGAGGCCCAAGCTCCCGTTCCCTAGACAGTTTGCCAGGAAAAATTGGGCATCGCTGTAAGGAGGCTTGCCCAGTCCGACGCCCTGAGTGGCCAGTTTCTTGATGAGCTTGAGACTCTCCTGTAGCAGTGCATCCCGGTACTTCTTGATCGCCTTGTCGTCGCCGGCCGCACCCCCGGAGGCCAGCTTCCGGGCAGCCTCGATCAGAAACTTGGCATAGTTGAAGTGTGCCTCGGGATCTGGATCAGACTTGATCCTGTTTCGATACTCGTCGATTGATGCCTTGGAGATCGTCGGCCCGGTCTTTGGGGGCATGAGGGCCGGTGGACGGCTGTGGGGGTGGTGGAGGCTGTTGGTGGCGGGGGCGATGAGCATGTTGGAGCGCGAGGAGGTGTTGGAGAGCGAGGTTCCGGAGCGGGTGAGGCCGACCTGGTGGAGGCTTGGTGCGGGTGAGGAAGCGGTTGGTTGAAGTGAAGGTCCGAATCCGGCTTGGGCCAAGTTGGGAGGGTTCGGTGCGGCTAGTCCAGGCCGACCTTGGGATTGAGAGAGAATATGATTGTTGTAGTTGTTGTTATCTCGGTAACCCGGAGGGCCGATGCTGTAGTTCAGTGGGCCATATCCTGGCTGTTGTTGCGGTTGTTGGATGTTGGAGGTGGTAGCTAGGCGATAGAATGAATGGTAAGATCCCTATCGGGTAGACAACCGTTGCTAGGGGCGGTGTATGCGAGCTTACCTAATCCGGGGTGATGATCTGAATAGTAGTGCCTGACGGGATGTGGTTGGTTGGTTGGGGTGACCGGGCCGGGTGAGGGTGAGAGGGTTGTTGGTGCTGATGAGGATGGATAGTTGCTGTAGGCCGAGTTGAGTGAGGAGATGGAAGGGTGATTCTGGCGTTGGATGAGATGGTGAGTGGGGTAGTGCTGCTGTTGGTTGGTGAGAGGGTAGGAGTGGTGGTGTGGGTGGGGGTGGTGAGGGTGGTGGGTTGGATGGTGGTAGTGGATCTGGTGGTGTGGCTGCTGCTGCTGCTGCTGTTGCTCGTGGTCGTTGGGCTGGTAGGCATGTCCGATCCCATCTGAGTCTGGCTTGGATTCGATTGAGCTGCGACTGCCGGCGGCTGAGTACATAAGAGCACCGTCAGCTGAGATCACTTGGAGAAGGGGATAGACTAACCTTGTTCGGTGAGGTGGATCTGGTGAGCTGGCAGGAGGAGTGAGCTTGATCTCTCCTGCTCGAGCTTAGCTGGCTGGTGGTGGTGGTGGTGGTGGTTGATGAGCAGTGGTTTGGTTGTTTCTGTGGTTGTTGGTGGGGTGAATGCTTGGTCGACTAGTCTGAGTTTCTCCAAGCCGAGGTCGTCTGCCGTGGGCAGTGGGGGTGGGGGTAGCTGGATTGCCGTCTTGGAGAGTGTGGGTGTGGATCGGTTGGTGAGTTTGTAGAATGAGGATGGCTGTTTCCACTGGGCGGACTGGTTGAATTCTTCGAGGAGACTGTCGAGCTGAGAATGAGATGGTTCGTGTTCGTGTTCTTCTTGTTCTGCTTGCCTTCGGACTGGCGATTCTTCTTTTTCTTCTTCTTCTTCTTCTTCTTCTTCTTCTTCTTCTTCCTTTCTCTCTTCCAGGCTGTCCGCTGCTTTTCCATCTTCCTGTTTCGCCTCTGCTGGTTCTTGTATCACTTTTTCTGCTTCCTCGTCCTCCGCCGGTTGCGTTGTTTCGGATGTCAGTTGTCCAATCAGTTCATCCAGCTGCCCCAGTTCGTTGCTCGTCTCCCCCATCGTTTCGTTGCTTCTCTTTTCTTTTCTTGGCTTTCTTGCTTGCCTCCGTTCGTCCTGGGCTTTTCAGAACCACTTCCTTAAAATGTGCTTTCTTTTCCCCGTCGATCGGACTTCAGCCTGTCACAGAGCCGTTCACTCAAAAAGCCGCTCGAGCTCAATCCCGATCGCTAGTTGCTAGTAAGAGTTAGGGATATAGTCTTGAATTTGGCTACGGCAATCATCAATCGTGGGCGTCTTCTAATGGTTAGGAAATCTCGTTGTGGTAGCAGTTTTCGACGCCCGTCAACCCCGTGAAAATGTCGGTTCGATTCCGGCCGCCCACAATTCCTTTTTGACTCCGTACCCGCTTGAAAAAATATCACGCAGTTCCGTTGCTTTTATGTTTTGCAGACTAGAAATGTGCCCTGGATTTGGGACGCACTGGAAGGGCAACAGGACTAATCAAATACTGGTGATTAATAAATACATGAATGTTAACAGCTTTTCTTAACTGCTTCTTTGATGGTTCATTCAACTGCAGCCTCAGGCCTGTTTGAAACCTATATATTATATGAGTCAGAAGCCAAAATCGTAATGAGAAGTGAAGGCACATGGGAATCAATTTCAGAAATACCGAGTCATAGTTAGGACAAGAAACAACTAAAAGGTATATTTTGATTTCACTCTTTTAGCGCAAAAGATCATTGCTCTTTTCCATGTGTTTCCCTGCTTACACTTCTTTGTTTTATTTCTCATGTCAGTTACTTGACTACTACTAGCTTTTGGTTTTCATTGCAACAACGTGTTGATCTCTAAAGTTTACAGAACCAAGTAAAGCTACTCGGGTTTTAAACATCACTCTGCAGGCGGAGGGTTGGAGGAGGAGGAAGGAGCGGGCTTAGAGTTTTGCTTTTTCCTAGGAGCTCGGTCTGGTTTAGAAGTGATCCCAGCCAAGGCGTTTCCCAATCTCCTACGGGCAGCGGCTGTCTCGCTACTACTAGGTTCAGTCTTGGCAGGTTCATGATTCTTGCCTTTCTGGGTTGCAGGGGTAGCTGATGAGGATGGGGGTGGTGCCGATGGCTCGGTCGGTTGAGAAGTCGGGTTGCCGGCTGCGCTGCTTGCCTTCTTCCCCTTGCCTCCTCGACCGGCCGCCCCTCCTCCTCGCGCGGGCTTTTTGGATCCACCTGAGCCTTCACGGGCCGAGTTGGGAGTTTTGGCCTGACCATTCTGAGCACTCGGAGCTTGCTCAGCTAGAGACGATCCCTGCTTCTTTCCACTGGAGTTGCCTGCTTTGGACGGGCTTTGGCTTGGGTTTTTGCTTGTAGACGTTGCACTCGGTTTCTCGGCTTTGGACTCGCTTGGTTTGGGAGGTTGCAGAATCATCTTCGGTTGCGTAGGCGCTAAGCTTTTACCTTGAGCTTCGGTTGCCGGCGAATGGGTGGATTGATCTTCCGCTCCGCGTCCAGCCCGTTTGGATTTGGGCGGCTTATTTGGACGAGACTTCGCATTGGGACCGGCAGACGCAGCTTGAGTAGTTGGTGGGGGCACTGTAGACGAAGACTTGCCCGTTTGCTTAGCTCCTTTGGAAGGCGGGGGCGCCGAATTGGACATATGAGGAGGTGTATCATGGGGTGCGGGATTATCTGATTTCCGTGATGGCAAGTCGGCTGCGGTCTTGTTTCCACTGTTGGCCGTCTCCCTTTTCATAATTTGAGGTGGAGCGGCAAAGGGACGGCCAGATGTGGACTTGCTAGAATTGGCTGCATTCCTTTGTTGTTTAGCAGTCGCTGCGGCCTCTTGTGCAGCCTTACGGGCAGTGCGAAGATGCTCGATCAACGGGGTAATTTCGGGCCGCTCGACTTTTTCCACTGCTGGATCAGGATTGTTAGCACTAGTGCTAGGCTCAGGGGCGCCTGTCGCATTAAGCCCCTCGAGGAATGCTTGATATTCATGATCTAAAAACGTCAGGCGCGCACGAAATAGTCATCATCGTCAGTACACACGTGTGAGTGGAACCGATTGTTAACATAAGGTGGCTTTGGGGCAAACCTGTATCTATCGTCCCAATCCTGTTGTCAATCTTCTTGGGCGGACCTGCGACCTTTTGGTAGGGAGCGAATTCCACCTTGGGGAAAGTTAAATTGCCTACGTGTAACAACAGAGACGAACACATGGTTAATTGACGCATGCGGGAGTCCTGACACAGATGTATATGCAGCTCACCATGACTATCCCGAAAAGCTTGGTTGGCGTAGCCCTGGTGGAATTCGACGACTTGGTCAGGAGTTGCGAATTGAATATAAGCTCGAGAAGGAATCTCGACTTTCGTTTTACTTTTACACGTAAAGAATTCGACCCAGAGAATCGAAAATAGAGAGCAATGAGTCGAAATTATTGGATGTTTGATTATGATTACAAGGGGAAGGTGGATGAGGCGTATAATCTCGATCAAGCTCACTTTCGCCTGACCTTACCGGGTACGTATGATTTGAAAGTAGCGGTGCACTTAGGAGGGTCGATTGTACCATCCTCTCGAGGGGTCGGTTCCAACCAACGCGAAACGGTTTTCCAAAAAACTTCCTCGGGTAGGCTGGGTGGTAGATGGCGAACCACGAGCTTAGTACGTTCGGTCATGGTTGGATTCGATCAAGTGTATTTATGTAATGGATTTGGTTGATGGCAGTTGATCTCAGTTGATCGACCGAAAGAAACGGATCAGACGCTTGGTTAAACCAAAAAGACCTGCAGATGAAGAGAAAGATTAGCCTGGATGTTGTTGTGCATACTTGTTATGCGAGAGAAGACTTGAGCAAACGTACCCAAGAGGTTTATTTCCACTTTCACTCGAGTTGATCAATGCAATCGGGCGGGTTTGGGCCGCAAAATAAATGAGCGGGTGGGCCGGGCCAATCTGTCTCAAATCGCCCGCCCCGAACCCGTTTCGCTTGCGGGCCTTGGTCAAATAACCAAAAAAAAGTGAAGTAGTTTGGATTTCAGACGGCAGGGGGGCATCTAAGCATTTGAAGTACCTCCTGCCGGCAGGCCGCCAAAGACGTGTATTAAGTCGAATCGTGGATGATGCTACAGGGTCAACCCGAACCGGCAGCGACCCCTGACCGGGTGCTGCCGGGCCAGATCGGCATTAACCTACGGGCGCCCGGCCGGCGGCCCCGAGCCCGCCCGGCTTCACTCGCAGGCTCATCGGGCCGGGCCAACATTGAAAGTGGCAGCCCGCCTGTCGACCCGCCCGAATGCCATACCTGCGTGGGCAGAAACTCGGGCATAAAGGAATAAACCTTTTTCCTTTCGGCAGACCGGAGTTCTCCCCGGCGGCCGGCATGCCCAGCTTCTTTTACCACGGGTGGAGATGAGAACCATCAGGAACGGTCTACCAAGCCTGCGACGACTACCACCACCAACTCATCCAAACAAATACGAGATCCGATCGATCAGCAGTCATCTCTGCCAATTAGACCCAACACCAAGACCACCGATCATCTGGACGTACCTCAAAGATTTCGTCAGGTATCAGGATGGACTCGAGTTTCAGAACTCACTCGTTCGGCACAAGATCGATAATCCATCTGCACCAGATTGGCTGATTCTCCTCCAGCACCATCCGGTCTATACCACCGGCAGGAGACAACAATCTGACAATCAACTCGAGCTGGAACGGGACAGATTGTCTATCGTCAATCCAACCGCGGATTTCTACCCCACCCTCCGTGGTGGACAAACCACTTTCCATGGACCAGGACAACTAGTTGCTTACCCTATCCTGAATCTAAGCCTGATGGATGTTGAGTGGAATGGCTATCACCCCTGATTTAATGTGTACCATTGATAAACACCACATATAGATTACGATTATTTACACGTGACTTTTTGTTTTGTTTTGTTCAGTTGAATACGAGGATGTACGTGGACTTTTTGATGAATCTGTTAAGATCAATCCTGGTCCATCCGACCTTGCCACGACCAATCATAAGTCTAGATCCATCCGAAAATCCAGACTTGCCAGTTGGAATCTTCATCGGCACTCAATGGTGTAAGATTGCCAGCGTTGGCATCCAAGTTCGACGAAGGATCACGAGTCACGGGTTTGCATTGAATATCGAACAAGAGTGCGAACGTGGATTCAAAGACATCGTAGCCTGTGGTCTCCAAAGCACTAAGCTAACCAGCATCCAATCCGTCCTCGCTCGGTCATCTAGCCAAACTCTGATCAACGTTACCGATCTCGTCAAACCGACTGTTGATCTATTTGGGAAGCTGAGTGGGAAAGTGATGAAAGAGATGAACCAAGACTGTCGAGAGTTAGATCCAATCGGATACCAACTAGTCGACAAATTTATCCATTCTCAGAAAAAATCACCCAACACCAAGCTCATGAGCACACATAAGTAGACTTGTATCCGATCTCCTCTGTCCCCCACGTCTAGGAAAAAAGGCCTTTCACATCATTTAGGCCCCGTTTGGCAGCAGTGATGTTATGTAATAACCACTGCTTTTCTATAACCGGGCCTCACCGAGGCCCATATTGTATCACTCGCATGTTTGGCAGATTTGAGGAGTTATGAGGGTCATCACGAGTTTCCTCATCACTCCTCATCATCCCCGCCATTTCCGATATAGTACCCCTGGGGGTGTATTTGGGGTGATATCGGCACCCTTACATGACACACCCCCAACTCCACCTCTGTTACTCACCTCGATGGCTGGTACAGACTTTGTACCGGTCACCGAGCGGAGTACACACTCCAATCAATGGAAACGGTCATCGAGATTGATGACCGATCCAACACAATCGGCCATCAATGACCATCGGTCATTGAAGGGACTATGTACTCTCCTCAATGACCATCGGTCATCAAAGGGACTGTGTACATATTCTCCTCGATGACCATTGGTCATCCAAGGGACCATGTATTCCCATTGATGACCGATGGTCATCAATGGGACTATGTGTTCCCCAAAAGGGACTCTGTATTCCCTTTGATGACTGTGTACCAGCCATCGTCGAGAGGAGTTAAACACTCGATTGGCCTTGCCGGTATGTACGCTTGATGGCCGGTATTTACCGGCCATGGAGCTTGTTATGTAGGCAAGCTGTATGACGCGAGTGGCAGCCAAACACTCGTGTTATGTTGAAAGATATGAAATTCAAGAGTGATGTGCATCACATTA
Organism: Puccinia triticina; assembly: GCF_026914185.1. Taxonomy (NCBI): domain Eukaryota; kingdom Fungi; phylum Basidiomycota; class Pucciniomycetes; order Pucciniales; family Pucciniaceae; genus Puccinia; species Puccinia triticina. The sequence continues at coordinate 94,372 of NC_070570.1, read as the reverse complement.
GGTAAGTGCACAACATCACATAACATGATTGCTGCCAAACGGGGCCTTAGTTATTCCCAATATTCCCCACCTTGTACTCAAAGCTCTCCATTTCAAACACAACAGATATACGATTCAAAGCCATCAAAGGTGTGAGGCAGTCCCCGGCAACCTAACTCTGGTAGGGTGAAACTTTTCTTTCACTTTACCACAACTCAAAACTCATTCCCAAGTTGTGCTTGTCTTTGTTATAGAAAACACATGATTTACTCTAGAAATATAGATTTTGGCACAACCATTTGGCCGGTCTACATGTAATGTACCCACACCCTTTTGACAGCTGGGTTGCTTTCCAGCATACCAAGGCCGGGACACACCACTGTGTGTCCATCCAGCCGTGGTGTGGCTGGTGTGGTTTTGGACGTCCCGGTCTGAGCGGAAGTAGCTTGGTCCGGTTCATGAGGATCTAGCAAGACAAATACTTGTTGAGAGTACAATCGGGATTAAAAGAAAACTAAATAGGTGTATACCTTATTCCGCGCAAATCTTCATTGTTATACTCGACTTGAGTAAACTAGAAGGGTTTTGCTTTTGATTTATTCATATCAAAGAAATGGTGTAAAGGGCAGGCCCGCAGCACGCGGTGTCACCATTGGATCATGAGACCCAATGTCATCAACTTGAGCTATGTAGCCACTGTGAGTCCCGCGACCCAATGTCTTCAACTTGAGCTAGCCACTGAGTCCCGCGACCCAATAAACTTTACCAGCTGCAGCCGTGCTCGGGGTCTTACCAGACCACTTGAGCACAAATAACTACACATATTTACATTCAAAATCTGGACACCCGCACCCGCCCAGGCAGGTACCCCCGGGTGTGGAGTTATTTTTGCAGCTAAGTAGAGATGATGATTGGTATACCCGGGTTCTTGTTTCGCGTGTGGTTGGGTGCTGTTGGGTGCCATTCTGGGTCAATCTGAAGTGGTAAGTACGATCGGATGTGAATGATGAGATTGGGTAGACATACAGCCAGGCAGCCTCACTGGGTCCCGGCACTCAATCAGCCTCACTGGGTCCCGCGACTCTAACAGCCTCACTGGGTCCCGGGACTCAATCATTAGCTTAACTAAGCCTCTCAAACGGAGGGTCCGGGGGACCCCGCGGAGGGCTCTCCGTCGGCGGGACCGCTTTGCGGCCAGCCACAGCAAGCCTCCCACCAGGGGGGACTTGTGAGTTGTGTCAAGTTAGATCATACTGCGTCCCCTAGTAGCCCCCCCCCCCCCCCCGGAGGATATTAGGGGGCCAGTCTCTAATGCACCCCATGGCTTCAGGGGTGTATTTTGCTTGCCTTTCTGCTCATTTATTTTTCCCAAAGTCTGGTTTAAGGTTATTGCTTGCTACATATCTATGAAATTCCAAACACTGTTGTGATCATTCTTTTTTTTTTTTTTTGGTTTTTGAGATGTTTTCACACTTCTTTAAGCTTTTTGAAACCACTGCAAAATCAAGATGAAGAGCTTTAAAGGTTTGTCAAAAAACAATGCAAATGGGGCAGTCAAGATTTGCCCATTGATCACTTGGACTTCCAGGCAAAGGCACTGACAGTGAGAAAATGAGTTTTGTGATTTCTTCCTTTCTTAATCTCCAAAACCAATGTTGCTTGATTGTGAGGATCCTTGGATTGGACATGTGTAGGATTTGATTGAGTGGAAACTGTACTCAATTGGATTAAGGAACAGCAATTACAGAGGTAGAAACTTGATTTTGATTGATTTTGAAGTGCCTAGTGATTCTTTGACATCCTCAAAGCAGTTGCCTTGCCTTGGTGGATCAGTGCATTGTCAATGATGATTATTGATCTATGAGGCAACAAGGCACCAAGGGCTACCAAGTAACAAGCAAAACTTATAATGTATTCCAGTGGACAAGGGTTGACACAAAAAAAGAGAAAAAAAGGAACATCTCACCTTGAAACAAAATCCTCACCAGGTATATTGAATATTGATGCAGCATGCTCATACGTAGGGCCCCAGAAAGATTAGCCTGGACGTAATCATGTGAATCCCACCAAACCCAAGAATGTGAAACAGTATAGAAGAGAGTGTTTCATCAAGACCCCTTCAACAACACATGCACCTGAGAATACCTGTACAGCACATAACTTCTAACGGCCATGCGTGTTGTATCTACATGTCTCATATTCTTGTGAGGTGGCCTAAAGCAGCTTCTACAGGCCTTTAAAGGTTGATCCATCCTTTCCAATCTTTGTATGTACAGCGGGCTTATGTTTTTTTTTTTTTTTTTTTTTTTTTTTTTTTTTAAGTGCAGATTTGGTTTGACATTGCGCACTATGCATATTCATCTGGTTGACAAGGAACTGTCGGGGGTTACAACAGTATATATGTAAATAGAAAGGAGAAAAATATCTGAGTTTCTGTGGAGTGTTTTGCTATTATTATTATGGAAATGTTTGTTATTGAGAAATGAGAAAAAGGGAAAGGGGAGAAAGAAAAAGGAAGGGGGGGAAGAGATCCAGAGGGTCGGTGCGGTTGTAGTCTTGTGGAGATCATTGATGAGTTCCCTCGGCGTCCTCCATCCTGCGGAACTGGGGTAGCCTGGCCGAGATTCGGAGGAAAGCTTCTGTAGCCTTAAATGCCCTCGCGTCGTGAAGGAGGGTTCTGGTCGAAAGTTCCTTGACCCGCTCCGTATAGAGAAGTCTTCTTGCTGTGGCCCGTGCCTCGCAGAACCTAGAACATGAAACAAGATAATGCTCAACTGATTCTACAACCCCACACGTCGAGCATATCGGGTATGGAGCCTTCTTGCATTTGAACTGGAAAAAGTTTAGTGGGACGTGACCTGATCGTAATTGGTGTAAAGCAGCCTGAAACGCGAAGGCCATGCGTGGTGACCCCCGCCATATCTTCTCTTTTCGGATCAGCGACGATCGCTCCGCTGTCACGCTGCTCTTGATGGTTTTGTCGAGAAAGACGGGGTTTCGGGCCACCGCCGCCTTTCTGTCCGCCATCTCGTTCCCTTCAATCCCTACGTGACCCGGGCACCACCGGATCATCACCTGCGTCGAAGAGGGAATGGTGTCAGCAATCTCCTGAATCTGGGAAGCAATGTATTGGCCCGGTTTGGGGGCCCTAGGATACTTTAGCCTTTCTATCGCGGCTTGACTGTCCGTTAATATGATAATCCTAGCGCCTGAGAGCGGGAGTCGTGTCGAGAGGCCCAGCTCCAGTCCAAGCCTGATGCCCACCAACTCGCACTCGAAGTTGGAAGCAGTGCACTGTGGACCCAAGAAAGCGAGCTTGTATGACAATCCATCTCCTGTCACCGCTGCCGCCCCCAAACCTTCCTCCGGGTGGGCTGATCCATCTGTAAAGACAACCAAATCAGATTCTGAGTCCAGTGAGTTGAGCAGAGAGGAAACCATTCTTTTAGCCTCTTGCTTGTTGACCCTGTCGATCACTAGTTCCAAATTTCTTCCCAGTCTCCAAGGGGGATGGGTTTCAAGGAAGAAGCTGATTTCCTCGAGATTCTTCGTCGCCAAAGGCGCCAAAGCATCGCGTGTGATGACCGCATGCACCGGACTGGGGAAAGCCCTAGCCTGCCACGCCAGTTCCGTTCTGATCTGTTGCTCGATAGCCGAAGGCCTGTGCGCACATCTGGTCAGCTTCGAGAGGAAGAAGTTATTAATCCTATTCGTGGCCGTTTGCACGATGCTCCTAAAAGGCCGGTACTTATCGAGATATTTGATCGGCGTGGATTTCAACGCCCCCAAAGCAAACCGGGCCGCCGAGTGCTCGATCAGTCCAAGTAGTGCCGTCACCTTCTTCTTGTTGCAGGAGGTGAACCAGACTTGTACCCCGTAGAGAGCCCTGGGGACAAGCACAGCCGAGATCAGAAGCCCTCGCTCCTGTTCTCTCACCCCCCAGGACGAACTGCCTATTTTCAGAAGTTGCCCCATCGTGTCGTCAGCTTTCTTTTTCACTTGCGCTAGCTGCCTACCGAAAGTCAATTTCTCATCTAGCCAGAGGCCTAGCCATTTGACGTCCCGCTGGGGCTCCAAGACTTGACCATCAAAAACAAAAGGCAACTTAGCTGATCTAGCATGGGTAAAAGCCACGTATTGCGCCTTCCGGCTGTCGAAGATCGCCCCATGACTTCTGCCCCAACGAAGTGACGCCTCCGCTAGCTTCGTGAGACCCGTCTTGGCCACCTCGGCAGTTTTCCCCGCCGCGAGATGGACCACGTCATCAATGAAGCCTAGAGAGACTTCGTCCCTGTCGAAACCAAAATCCTTGATCAATAAATCGGAATTGTAAAGTATGTATAAGATGACAGATAAGGGAGAACCCTGCGGGAGTCCCTTATCAATTTTAAACTCAGCTGATTCAAAGTCCGCCAATCGCAGCTTAGTGCGGCGACCCTCCAAGAAGCGCGCGATGATCTTCCAAAGGTACGTCGGACATCCTTTCCGCCGAAGAGAGTGTACAAGGCGTCGGGGGTCAACCGATGGGTAGGCCGACTTCACGTCGAGGAAGAGGGCCGAGACCGTTTTCCCTTCCCTCCACTTCCTCTTCACCCACATTGTAAGCGCCATCAGCGCATCGTCACACCCCTTTCCTCGACGGCCTCCGGAGTGCCCGTCGGGAAGAATGGAATTGGTTTCTGCCCAAAAAGTGAGACGGTCAGCAAGGACGGTCTCAAACACCTTACTGACAGTACTGAGGAGGGCGATTGGCCGATAAGCCCCTGGAACAGTGTAATCAGGTTTTCCGAATTTCCGGATGATGACAGTAGTGGCAGTGCGCCACCCGGTGGGGAAGCAATCCTCCCTGATGCATCTGTTAAAGAGGGAAGCAAGGGGGTCAGCTATCTCGGGTGCCAAAATTGTGAGGACTTCATTCGGGATGCGATCCGGGCCTGCGGCCTTTCTTTTTGCCAGTCTGCTAAGTACCCCTGCTACCTCCTTGCCCGTGACGGGGGGGTACACCACAAAAGAGGAGGGCTCTGCCGGGGGAACGTCCGACAGATCACAAGTGCTCTCGACCACCGAAGTGCCGGCAAAGAGGAGTGCCGCCTGCTCCTCCTTGTTCGAGGTGATGTTGCCACTAGGGTCACGCAGCGGGAGAACGCCTCCCCCGCTCCTCGGCTTGGTGAAATGCAAGGCCTGAAACACCGTTGTCGCATCGGTCGAAGCTAAGAAGTCGCGCCAGTGCTGTTGTTTGAGCCGGTTAACCTCCCCGCGGAACCTGTCGTTCCAATAGTTGAAACGGTCAGTATTGGCCTGCGTAGGGGCCATGACTAAGAGGCGCCGGCACTTATTTCTTATCTTAACCAAGGGGCCGAGGATTTCCTTGTCCCACCACTTCTTGATCTTGGCGTGGTTGACTCGCGTTCGTTTTCCCTGAGCCTGCCAGGCGTCGAGTATCCCTGAAGTCAATCTTTCCTCTGTCTCATCAATGCTCAGTTGAGGAGAGAGAGCACTCAGCCGATTGAGCGTGGTCCGAGTCGTCTCCCGCAATCTCTCGCGGTCCAGCTCCGCCGGCCTGGGGGCCGTCACCCGGTAAACCGGTGCCGGTGGGGAGTCCCGTAGCTCCGTGATGAGCTTCTGGTGATCTGAACCGTGGTTGTCCGAGGAGGTCGACGTCCGGAGGATCAACTGGGAGGCGCGGAAGTTCGCCCACGTGAGGTCGATGGTGGTCCTTGATCCCCGACTGGAAACAAATGTGGGGGCATCCTTTTCAGAAGTCAGTCTGAACCCATGCCTTCCGCACATCTGAACTAGAGACTTAGCCTCTTTATGGATGTGCGTGTAGCCCGGTGGATTCCAAGACCGGTGGTGAAGGTTCGAGTCCACTCCAATGACCGATGCCACGCTCCGGTCGTTGGCGGCCTCCAGCCAGCTCCTGATCCGGTCGACTCCCTCGGTAGTGCCTGGTGGGTTATAAGCGTTCAGGACCCGTATCCGGGTCCCCGTCAGCAAGGTCAGCTCTAATGCAATGAAAAACTTACCACTGCCTCCCAGGACCTTAATGTCCTGAGAGGCAATTGATTTCCGAACGTAAGTCACCGTCCGGTGTTTGTTTTTGAGGTCTGTTGGTTGATGTTCCGGGCTACAAAAGGTCCACCAAGCCTCGTGGTCGGGAGGAAAAAGAGTCAGCGGATTCACCCAGGGTTCTTGGATGATAAGAGAAAATACTGAGCTCGGCTCAGTGTTGAGAATACTAAGAGTTGTCGCTCGGCTATTATGGCAGTTCAACTGCACGATAGAAGAGGGCACGAAGTCTTTATTGCTAGGAACTAAAAAAGGAGTATCTACAACTGAGGAACTAGGGACAACAGGGGTTAGTAAAGGGCCTATATTATTCATTGCGGAGGTGATTTTTAGAAAGTAGCCATGCCCGTTTGACCTCACACGCCTTATCAAAAGGCGTGTGGGTTTCCCAAACTCCCTTCCCCTTGCCAGCGTCCTTGCAGATCACACACAGCTTTCCGCCCGAGTTAGCGGCCTCCTGGCAGTCCCGAGTTTCGTGCTTTGCACCGCATCTACCGCACTTCGGGTCCGCCCGGCACCATTTGCCAAAGTGACCCATTTGCAAGCATTTGAAGCATTGCGGCGGCAATTTTTTGAATCGTTCGGCCCTATGAAAGCACCCACTCAAAAATAACCCTCTCTGTTTGACTAACAGGTCAGCGGTTGCAGGATCAGTGAAGGATATAACAATAGTACCGGCCTGTCGAGGGTCCGCCGGGTCCCTGGAGCCTCCCAGCCATCGGATCCTGAAGATTTTTTCTGATCCAAAGTTGTTGTTGTCCGCAGCGATGGCGATCTTGCTCGCTGCCGCGTCGACGTTGAACGTCCGAGGAATTCCGTGGGCCAGGACAGAATATGTGCTAGGCGACGCCTCCAGGTCGGGGTGAACCTGTTTACTCCACTCGTGTTTGTTGCGCATCAGCCATTCTTTGTGTTGGCGGTTCTTCGAGTAAAAGGACACATCACCTGATGGCAGGACCCGGACTGCCTTAACCGTAACCTTCTCGCCTTGGACGGTGGCATTCATCTTGTCGAGGACCTCGTTCGCTTTCCGGACAACGATTTCGGCATCGACTTCCTTCAGTGGTGTGGTACCCGCTCGGGCGTGAATGATCGTCAGGCCCGGTCGAGCCGCTGTCATCTCAGTCTTGGTCGGAGGGGGGGGCGGGGCTTTCGGCTTGGCTGCAGTCGACGCGTAGGATTTGACCGGTGCGGGTTGTTTTCGCGGCAATTGCCCTGCCTCGATGGTTGTGACGCGTCCCGGTAGCTCGCGAAGGTCCGCCATCGCGAGTTTCATCTCCTGCATGGTTTGACGCATTTCGTCCATTGTACGGAGGATAATGCGCTTCTGCTCGGCTTCGCTTTCTAGAAGTTGGAGTAGTAAGGACATGAGCGTCGTGTCCATAACCACTTTCCCATCATGGGTTTGGTTTTCCGGGCGGGCCAGGAGGGATCGGAGAAAAGAAGCCGGCGTGGCCTCGGTCGCTGGAGTCGCGGGGGGCGCTGGTAGACGGGCTTCGAGGAGTCGTCGAGGTTCGGAGGCAGAGGTCATGACGATGTCCGGCGACGCGTCGTTGGCGACATACGCGTCTCGGGAGTTGTGAATCGAGTCCGAGAGGACCTGAACCGATTCAGAGCGGATACCGGGAGGGGGGTCGAGGGGGGGGGGATCGCCAGTGGGCATGGGGAGAGGAAGTTCTGTCAGGGGTGAGGGGTGTATTTGGGATTTGGGGGTGTGAGGGGGGTAGAATTTTAAAAATTCGACGTGGTTGCGGACAGAACTCGCGGGCTTATGTGGCTGAAGCTTTTTCCGTATTTCTGCCATAGGCATGTACATCTTCACTGTACAGACAGTCAAGCCCCACAGGCAAACACTGACCCAACCCTCAGGGTGTAAACGGGTTGGGTCAGGGCAGATTTTAAAATATGCTGCCCGAACCCAACCCAATGTCATACTTTTTTGGGTTGGGTTGGTTCAGGTCTTGGGTCAAGCTGACCTATTAGGTGCCAAAACCCCCCAACTTGACTGTTGGAGGCGCTATAGTCGGGTCGCAGGCTGACCTGATTAGGAAATAGGCTGCCTGGACCCAACCCAACGATTTTACAAGACAGGTTGGGTTGGGTTTGGGTCATGCCATTTTCTTTAAGAACGTGCCCAAACCCAACGGTTCTTGGGTCAGTTTTGGGTCGGCCCAACCCATTTACACCCTGGCCCCCAATCAAAAACTGTTATAGGGTATGTATTCATTCATTCATTATAAACAAAGTGCAGCATAGAGAACAACCTGTGCGGAAAATTTTGAAATATTAAACATGTGTTTGCTTGGCTTTATGTTGATACCCCTCACTCAAGCTCATTAGTATCCTCTCTGTAGCAGGGCTACAATGCAACACAACAGGCAACCACACTAGTGGCATGGCATTTGCCATTGGCTCCAACCCCATTCAGACCATGTGTTAGGAAAGCCAAAGCCCCATACACATCACGTGTGGGAGGCTAGTAGTAGTAGTGTTTCCATTTCCGTCACATACATAAGATACAAATTCTGTACACTCATTCAAAACCTGTATTGTTGAGCCATGTTGGCTAAACAGTTTTTCCATTGTGCTTCAATTTTTTTATCAGCGCTAATAAAAGGGCCTCTCTTGCTCTATTCAAGTTGTTTCCCTCCTTCTCTTCATCCATCTATCTCTAGAAGGAATTTGGACGCAACACTTTACGTGTATTATCATCTCGGCTAGTAGCTACATATTGCTCTGCCCCAGCTCCACAGTCTTTCCCTGTAACCACCCTGTTACAACTCCAGACATAGGATATTCCTCCTCAAGGTGTTTGTCCGCTTCTGTTTCCTCAATTGCTTACCCATCAAGATCATGAGATGCCTTGAGCTGGCCCAAAGACTTCATTTCCTCATGACACGCCTCAAGCAGGCCCAACAGCTTTTTTCCTCATTGACCTTGTCCAAATTGGCTTGTTTTGTCTGCCTGTGCAGCAAATCCGAGTTTGTCCTTGTCTTCTTATTGACTGGTGGATTTTCAATCAGTTGATTAAAAGCCTGTCCAGGCATCCGCCTCATCTGCCTCCACCGTCCAGCTGTCAGAACACTCAAATTATTCACCCCCTGGAACATCTTGGATGGCAAGGTTGGTGTTGTCACAAACACTGTGTTCTCTTCTGATCCGTCGCTTTTGATGTCATACTGTGCATGCTCCGTGGAATACACGTTGGTCATGTACACCTGGCTGAGTGTTGTCCTCCAAGATTTGGACCATTCCTTCATCTTTGGGTCTGTTGTTTTGTCACTCTTATTCTTTATCCTGCCGCTAGAAGAGAGACTTGCACCCGGACTTCTCATCTCCTTAAATAGGTCTGTGCGGAATATATGCGCAATGGTCCCTTGTTTGAAGGACCCCCCCCCCCTCCCAAATGTACATTTCTGTGTACCAATCAATTTTCCGGCGGCCATTTTCTGTGGCCAAAATTAGATCAACAATGAAGGTGTTCAGCTTTTGCCAGGGTTTTGATACTCCTTCTTCAGTCTGCGCCAAAAGTATGTTGGAACCTCTCGATGACATACTCAAGGCAATATGCATCAGTGAATAAAGGTCGCGATAGTTGTACCTTCCACGCTTCCTCAGACACCCAAACCCACCCTGCACCCCAAAGCACAAGAATAGAACTAGATTCCGGATGGAATCCTGCTTAATATACTTCATCTGGCGGTCTCTTCTCGTCGTTCCAGGCTCCTGCACCTCGTCCAGGTGGTTTAACGGCCCCTTAGAATTCGCCATTTGCTCAATCATTTGATGCGGCATGTCATCACACCTTTTCTGTTTTCTGATTGGTGGTGGGTTCTGACTTGTTTGCGTAGCCTTGATAAATCAGAAAGATTCCAAGCAACATTCATTTGGTGGATTTTCAGCACTAGGTTGTTGAGTCCTTTGTAATGAATTTGTCCTTAAGTTGTGGCCAACCGATCCCCGTCCCCGCACTATTAATGACGATTCAAGATATCAGGAAATCATGCGCTGCATCAAATCCTTGTTATGCAGGCTCTCCTGATTTGGTGCTTGCACTGGGTCGCAAAGGTCTAGCTTGCTGGCGGCTTTTTCTTTCCTTTTTTTTGGCTTATCCTGCCAACATATGGGCAGTTTGTGGACCAGCGCTGGACAAGCTTTCCGTCGGATTCCCAACGTCTTGGCCTCACTCGACTTGACAAGCAGCCAGCCCATGACTGAGTATATATTCTATACACTTCCAGATCACTCCTGCCACCTCTCACCTTCTTGCCGAGCATATCTTGTGCAGAGAGATCATACTGTAGACTCCAAAGGAGTTCAACGACGCGAAGAGCCTTTTGGCAATTCCACATGCGAAATATTCGAAAGAATATAAACCCACAAACTGTTGCTTTTGCGATTCCCCATACCCCGCCTTTTACCAATTCTATACTCGATCTTCCCTTCAGCCCGCATAGATATTAAGTTCGGCTATTCGAGTGCTTTGATTTGTTTTTTGTAGGGCTGCAATTAGCTGTGCGGTATTAGCTCTCCGGAAAGCCGAATGCATCTGCAACGAACAGCAGCTGTGTTGGGTGAATGCGGCTCTGCCTGCCTAGTTGTCGTCATAAATGCGGCTCTGCCTGCCTAGTTCTTTGTACATAGTTTTCTGGTTGGTCTTGTTTCCGACGATGATCTTCCTGTTGAGTGATCGCACTATGGACTGGGAATGTGTTTGTTGACCGACCAGTCCCTCTGGAGTGACGATCCTCGTGAATGGTTGAAGATATTTCCTGAGAAGGAAGCACATTTCCCTTTTTCTTTTTCTTGGTCGCCGTGTTCCGATCTCTTGGTTCGGCTTTCGGTTGGCTTGAGCTGGTTGCCGCTTGGTTTTTTTTGCCTGCAGTTCTCGAGAAGACGCGTTTGCCATGACTCTCTTCTCCGCTTTCTTGTTTGTTTTCTTTCTGTGTGTTGACTACATATCCTACTTCGTGTTGACCCTCTTCTGCATATGTATTTAAGTAATGCCGTGGTGGGTTGGTTGAATTAATTGGAAGACGGTGGATTTGAAATGCGCCAGAGACACACACACACTCTCTCTCTACCCCCACCCCCACCCCCAGCCCCACTCCGCCCAGAAACAGCGACAGAATGCTCCGGACCTCGCCGAGCAGCAGGCGCAACCCGTATCTGCCCTTCGCCGGCTCCCGCGCGGACTCGCCCCCCACTCTGCCCGGGTACAGCGCCGGCTCAGCCAGGCTGAGGAAGCCGGCCCGACGACCGCTCCTCGGCCAGCTCCGCCTGCCCGCCCGGCTCGCCAGACTCCTCTCCGCCCATGCGCTCGCCCTCGCCGCCCTCCTCCTCCTCCTCCTGCTCGGCTACTGGCTCTTCAACACCGCCCTCATCCTCTTCCGCTTCAAGATCGCCGACGGCCTGCTCTCCGCCGGCTGGGTCGGCGTCGGCCTCAAGATCCGCAAGCCCCCGCTCATCTTCGTCCACTCCTCCCAGGCCGCCGCCGTCCTCTGGGAGTCCAACAAGATGGCCAGCTCCTCCGGCCACCAGCTCGGCCTCCGCTACTGGACCATCGGCCCCGGCTACACCAACCAGACCGCCCCACTCAGCCCCACCCAGGAACGCCTGCTCAAACGCGCCACCGGGAAGATCGCAGCCGTCGGACGGACCAGGCCCGAGGGCGACAACGGCTGGCGGCGATGGGTGCACTCCGCGCTCCTCGAAGACCTCCAGCCGGGCACCACCTACGCCTACGAGATCGTCCTGCTCAGCAGCCACTTCAGCAACCACGACCCCCACCCGGCCAACCAGTTCGAGATGGTCAGGAAGACCTACTCCAAACACCGATTCACCTGGCACGGCGTCGACCCCATCCATCTCAGCCACGGCCTCCACCGCATCTCAGAGACCTCCGTCACCTCGAGCTCGCCAAGCGACGTCCTGCACATCGTCGTCATCGGCGACAACCAGTTCGGCGTCCGGCCCTTCCGCAAGATCGTCAACCGCTTCATGGACATCAAAGCCTATGCGCCCCCCCTCAAATCACTCTTCGCCCCCCGCCAGATCGCCAACCACCACATCCCGACCCCCGCCAAGCCAAACATGATCTTCCACCTCGGCGACGCCGTCCAGGATGTCCACAACCTCAAGCAATGGCAGACCGACTTCTGGGACCCGCTGACGTTCAAGAATAAGGTGGCCTCAGAGATCCCGATCGTCTATGCCAGGGGGAACCACGACTTCGACCCCACCGGGCACAACCTCTACTCCGGCGGACTCCCCAAGGTGCAAGTAGGAGAGATGAACCGGACACAGACGGCCAAGCTCAACTCGAACGCGGCCTTGGAGATCCCTGGGATCGCGGAGGCGGACAAGAGCTATACGACCTTCGATATCCACGAACGCGACCCACAGGCCAGGGGCACTTACTTTGCCTACTCACCCCATCCGAGGGTCCGGGTCATCGTCTGCGACTCCAACCTCGAACCCACCCGCAAAGTCTCCCCCCATTCAACGCTCACCGAGGTCGACGAACACGAACGCTGGCTGCTCTGGGAAATGGCCCGCCCGGAATGGAAGGAGGCGAGCATCCGGATCATCATCATCCACGTCCCTCCGTTTGTCGAGTTCTGGGAGAAACAGATGTGGACTCAAGGCCACGAATCCGCCTGGTAAGAATCTCTTCTCTGCTGAAACTAAAAAAAAAAAACCACGCGAATCTAAGCAATGCTCCTTTTCATATTTGATAAAAGGGGGTCATACGTCCGCACTCGATTTGCGCCACATTTCCATGCTTTGTCACCGCTAACCTCAAGATACGACATCCCCCCGGCATCGATGGTCATCTCAGGCCATTCGCACATGTACGGCCGAGGGATGTTGAGCAACTACGTCGCAGGGCAATACTTCGAGCCCGAGAGCTCGGCGGGGATCCCAGTAGAGCTGAAGAAGATGGCCCGGACGCAGAACAGACAGGTGTATGACCCACTGAATCCCCAGACCGACCACGGGGTGGTCTATGTGGTCAGCGGTGGGGCGGGGGGCGTCCTGGACGAGGAGAGGGTCGAGGAGTGGGGCTTCTACGAACGCACGGTCACCAAGGAATTCCACTTCAACCACCTCTTGCTCGACATGTCCCGCACCCTCTCATCGAAAGAGGAATGGAACCAGGACTGGGAAGACTCGAAAAATAAACGGATCCACTTCAAGGAGAAGAAACTCCGGGTCTATAAACTCATCGGCAGTCAGCTCGTCTGTCAAGGTCCAATCGATGTCGACACTCATGATGGCCAAAAGAAGTCCCAGGTCTGGGAGGCGGGCCATTACTCGGCTACCGATCGTCTGATCTGGTCGACTCGGTCGAGTGACGGTCGTTTATTAGATCGCTTTATTATTGAAGCCGATTCTTGTCGCTAATCCCCCTCACTCCTGCTCTTCTTCTTGAAACCCTCTCTCTCTCTCTCTTGAAAACCAGCTTCTTTTCAGTCCCCACCCCAAAAGTTGCCAAACCATCTCACAGATTTGAGTCTCCTTGTATATAAGAAAAAAAACACCCATCTCATTATTGTGTATGTCTTCCTTCTGCTCAATCAATACCTGAAGTCATGTGTGATGGATCAAAGAGACCGCGCCTGAAAACACACGTGCTCGGAGCGTTCCTTCATCTTGGGAGGACTTGATTGGACTGCGACCTGATCCACAATGAGCGGCTCGAAAGTACCACCTCCAGTTAGTTGTCTGTTAGACAGCGGGTCGGCGCTCTCACTGAGAGTTTTTGTTGAGCTCAGGGGGAAGGAGGCAGTAGCCAAAATGATGCCTAGGGCTCGCCAGGCGACACCGGGCCTCCTTGATAACGGGGTTCAAGCTTGACCAAATCAAGACACTCATGGCCGCCCAATTGCCAAGCGTTGCGCAAGCGAAGCTCAAAGATGTGTGAACCATAAACACGCGTAATATGGGAGAGCAGACATGTTGACATTGCAGCGATCAATGGGATTTACTACCCAGGACGTTAAGAGGGGAGGTATAACATTCATTTAATCGAGGCAATCTCGTGTATAACAAGGATCATAGCCGTCATTTCCAAGTCTCTCGATCATCGCGAGTCAAAACAAAGTAGTAGCTGAAGCAGTGTATAGTAAAAAAAAGGACACAAGACACGACACGACATGGGGAAACTGTCGCTCAATAACACACGGGCACGTGTTTTTCTGGCACAAACCGCGGGAAAAGCATTTCACACTTCTGGCCCGGTAGGGCTGCAGAATTGGGGATGAGTAAGCAATATATGTTGCTACTGAGAACCAACCACAAACACTCGGGGACAGGTGGCCGCGACGACATCCGACGGGATGGGTGGACTCAAGGATGGAGAGGCCTACATCCAGTACTCGGGGACCGGGAAGTTACCGGCCTTCTGCAGGGGTGGAAGAATCGGGAACTGAACGATCAGGAACTGCCAAGAAGTAAAAACCAACGGGAAGAAAAAAAAAATGACGTACCACGTAGTTGGCGCGGAAGGCGGCTCGGATTTCACCGGCCCTAGTCTTGTACTCTCTCAACGCGTTGTCCAAGTCGATATCAGTAGGACTGGTGCTGCTTTGACGAGGGTCAACGCCAGCTAGCAACTGTTTGATCCTGGTGCAAACTGTCATCACGTGAAAACCATGTCAACGCCGTGCAGCTTTGGAAAACAAAGAGTGAGTCTTTGGATGAGCTTACCATGATGGGCATAGTACGCCGGCGTGGCGATGGATACAGAGCGAGTAGCTCGACCATAAGTGTAACACCTGCGTATTTTTTTAACAGACAGCAGGACATCGTTAGTCTACTGGGCTTTCGCACCAATAGTTCAATAAGGTTGTAACTCACAAATGATAAGTAAGCTAGATGTAACACAAAAAAAATGGATTTCTCGATCAGTCAGCCTGCAAGCATTTGCTTTAGGAGAGGTGGAAGCTCACAGTCTGAATCTCATCAGGCTTGTGTTTGGCATCATCGACCAAGACAGTGTAATGGGAAGCCCGGGAGGTTCCAAGGAGTCCACCATGACTGAGTCCGTACCAATCGAAGTCGAACGGGTGAACGATTTCCTGGAAAGAATCAAATTCAACCAAGAGATTTAGTGAAAAGAACATCGACAGACTGGAGTTGGGTTAGGGATTACGGACCGTGTCAACAATCACCCCCGGGCGCAAGTTACCAGATCGGTCGGTTTCGTCAGACGATGTGGGCCCAAATTTGAAGTGGTGTCTCTTTCCACAGATGATGTATGTTAACTTCATGGCGGCTGCCTGGGCCTTGGGGTCAACAGTCAGGTTAGCTCGTCAGCTCAAGCATAACGAAAGTGTTAGAAGGTACTAACTGTGTATTTGGCGTTTTCCCCAACTGCTCGCATGGCCTGTCGGACCAAGGGGATTTCCTTCGCAACCACATCCGGGAATTGCCCTTCACTAACACCGTCACGGTAGAAGATCAATTTATCCGGCAAAGCGTTGTTGCGCTGAGCAAATTTGATCAAGAGTTCCTGAAAACGTGCACGGGTCAATCACTCAGATTCTTGGGACCAAGAAGCAAATGTTCCAATAGAAAAATGCTTCTTACTTTGACCATGTGGTGGAGGTCAGAAATAATTTCTTGACGACCCGGTTGCACAGAAAATTCAGCGCCATAGCCACCGCCATATTCGTTGGTAGAACCGACGACCCCGGCGATGGAAGGCTCTAAGCTATCTCCTCCGGGATGAGTTACATCCGCGCCTAACGCGTGCCAAAGACGAAAGGGGGGGGGGGGAAGAATCAACTTGCGTTGATTTCCTAGTGAATGGATTCTTAAGCTGACTTACCCAATACCATGGTGCGAGTTTGGAAAAATCGGCCGTTACCAACGCTATGATTGACACCTCCAAGCTTGAGGTTGCTGAGAACAAAAACCAAGCAAGAAGCAGATGTCAGTCACTCGCGCATACTAGGGCTTGCTGAACGAGGGAGAGATATGCGCTTACATCTTGAGCGCAACATTTCTGTCCGAGAAACAGATTGGATCAGTGTTGGTTATGATACGGCTAAGGGAAAAGATTCACCGACTCACGCAAAGTATTGAGCATTGCCCTTCGAGGTGACTTTATTAGCATCCATGCATTGAGTGGCAATTCCTTGAACCGAATCACCGAAAAGTTTGATCTGTGGCCGACAGAGAAATCAGGTTCGTCAACAGTGGTGAGTGATCAAAGGCAGGAAACGGCTATCATACCTGGCGGTATTCCCACGCATTTTTGTCTCTCAGGAAGACGACAATCAACTGAGGTTTACTTTTAACCTTGGACATGATCCATTGGCCCACCGAGTTCTCGTTCGAGGGCGAGAGAGGGTCTCCTTGCCTAGGAAAAATGGTCGGCCCTTGAAGTCCACTTACTTGCATGCCTGCGGCCTTCATGGCGTGTTCAAGTCCGGCTAGATGTTGGGCAGCATGCTGAGGAAGGAAAGGTCTTCCTGAAGGTTGGCCAAGGACTACGGCAACCCTACAAAGGTTTTGTAGGAGAAAATTATTCAGCATGGTCAAAAGTAATCGGTGGTGGGGGAAGAGACTTACCAACTAGTTATAGTCGCAGGTTTGAGGAACTGCGAAAAATACGAGGCGAGTGAGAAACTACAATGACGGAAAGAGGTATGATGAATGAGAGTACAAGATGGCACGCACCAGCCTGTTTGCCATGTTCCAAGCACCGTCTATAGCTTTGGTAGAGTTCTTGGATGGTTGATAGAGCAGGTTGGGCGGGGCTAATCGGCGAGCGGGGATGACGAGCGGAGATGCGTCCATGCGGACACCCCATTGAGCAAGACTAATTGAGGGAGCATATAAATGTCCGGGATCAGGTTGAAGATAGCAATGGAGGAATTGTCCGGTGGTCAAATGCTTACGTGGGAGCAGTCTTGACGTGATTGCGGATTCCATCGGTGAGCATTCGGGTTCGCTCTTGGGGTTTAACTGTCAACCACTTAATACAGTTAGAGAGTTCCTCTGGAGCCAACTTCTTATTGTACTTTTGGCCGGGTTCAACGTTGCAAATTTCGAGAGGGTACCATCCCTTGGCAGTTAATTTGACAACGGGGAGATCGGCACCCCTAAGTTTCATGTTGTAAGTGAATTCGATATAGTCCTGACCCGGTGGAAAACGGCAGCAGGGGAACAAATGTCAGGGGAACAATACGATGATCTAAGAACTGATGAGCGAGCACTTACAGCGACGTTCCACTTCTTCATCACATTCGAATCCGGCGAGACAGGAGCCTCAAAAGTCATAGCTCTAGCTGAGGGTGCAACATCTTTGATTTTGGTCCTCAAGATGGTCTTGTCGACTCGACTGACAGAGACTTTCAGCAATTTCAGAGAGCGGGCAAGGATGGTCAATTGGGCAGGTCGGAGGCCCCTGAGGGAGTTAGGTTCGCCTGGGGTTCCATTCATAGCACAAGCCACGTCGACGAGGTTACCACTTTTCAACATGGGCTGAGAAGTCAAATCGAAATTCAAGATGACGCCACCAGGAGCCATACGGATCGAGCTGATGTCAGGTAAGTCGCAAGTGGAGGGAAGGGCTGATTAGTTAGAGGCTTAGCGGTGGGGGGGGGAGTCAGGAAGAACTTGCCTAAAGTAACCACGCCACATGTCGACAGCGCCTTTGAGCCGGTAGAACATGTCCGTCTCTGCATGGGTCGTGGCAGGGCGAGGGAAGAACTTGTTCTTTGAGTTGACGTGATTCATCATCATATCATGGTTGCACAAGACATTCAATGCGGTTCTGACAAGGTGAACAAGGCACAATCAGTCGAGGGGAGTAGCCAAGTGGTTCATCGAATGAACAACTCACATGGCAACGTAAACACCCTCATCCGGAGTGGATCCGACTTGCTTCTTGACATATTTGAGTAAATTGTCGAGTTTGACCTCGTTAACTTTGGTGATCTGTGATGCCAGGTGGATGAATAGTGTAAGCTTGTGATGACAGAAGACACCAAAGGGAAGCGGATAGAGCAACTACTTACAACGACCTTGAACGAACGGTCACGTTTGGCGGCGCGTTCGGCTGTGGTGGCTATGTTGACGTCGAACTGAAGGGTTTAAAATAAGTAGTAGTGGATGAAGGTTCAGTGTTATGTGATATCCGAGGTGCTCTGGGAGGGTGGTTTCTTACGGTCTGTTTGTCATTGGGAAACTTGAGTAGTTTGGGCGAGAACAAGTTCTTTCTGCCATCGTAGACTACTGGGAGTTTGTCGAAAGCGTCCATGGCCTTCAAGGCGGAGAAGATCTCACGGCCGAGTGTTGGTGGGACGTCGCCGACGGTGCCGTGCTTGTTCACTAAGCCCTCGACGGCAACCTAATCGATCATCAAGACGGGACGAGACGGTCAGCAAGCGGCCGGGGGTGTTTGGCTGAGAGCGAGCGCAAGTCGGCAGGATGATGTGGATGAGGGAGTTGAGCAGAAACCAAGCAGCGTGCGTACATCATAGTGATGGACGACAAGACTGGGCAGAGCGACCTTGTAGGCATTAACGGTCACTCGGATCTTCTGGCCAACGCTAGCCGGGTCGAATGCGCGGGAGGGGGTGGGGGCAGCCAATGGGGAATGGGGGTCAAGTCAGCATGCTACTCGTGTCCGAAGGATAGAAAGGCTCGAAATGACTGACGTGCCGGCGGCAGGTCTGACCATCTGCTTTTCGGCCATGGCTTGATTGGCTGGAGGTTTGCAGGTGGCGGGGGAGGTATTGATGGGTGTATATGGGGTGGGTTCTGGATAGTGGAGATGGGGGGATGGGTGGGAAGACGGAGAGGCGGTGAGCAAATAGTTATATCGCCGGAATCGGAGAAGGGTATCTGACAGTCACAATGGCTCAAGAGGATCTTCCTGTGGGGAATCAGGAGTCTGTTTTCCTCGGTTTCCTTTGCCCTGCTCACTCGGCAGGCTGTACAGAATCAGGCAGATCGTTCGACCGGAATCGGAAGCAGCCACAAAAAGGAAGGGCGGGCAAACAAAAGGAAGCCATTCCAACTGGGCAAAGGGCATTCGTATCCTAGTAGCGGGGGGTTGCATATGCTTATTCATCCATCACCGGGCTCAATGAAACTACGGTACATCCAGCAAACTTCATTCATCCGACGGCTGACCGGTCCAGTGAGTTCACAAATGAAACAACCCACCACCCATCGGGACCACCAGCAAGACTAGGACTAGCTAGTTGTTGTGCTCAAGCTGGGCGGACGATGCATAGCTGTGCAAAAAACACAAATCTGATTCTGGTGGGCAAACAAGTCTTGCATGGCTTTGCACATATTTACACGTTAAAACCCTTTTCATACGCAATCAAAATGTAGATTGTTTGCTTCTTTACATACTCGTGGCTTGTGAAGAAGATTCTTTCGAAGAATGATAACAAATGGGCCATGGATCTCTGATCAATATGTACACACACATCCAAACAAATGAGTCATGGATATGTATATATTCTGTAGAGACCAAAACCAAATGGACTGGTAAATAATGGGAAACTTGTGCATACAAATATCTTGCTTCAGCATTCATCTTTTATGGTGTTCAAAATTGCATAAGATTTTTTTACATAAAATCATAAACTGCAATTTTGGCTGGGAGATGTCACTTTAAGTTTTATGCACGCTGACATCTCCCAGCCAAAATTGGCTTTATGATTTTATGTAAACTGTGACATATGCAATTTTGAACACCATATTTGTACTTTCCTCCACCTCATGAGGAGCTGTGTTGCAACAACATAGGTAGACCCACTCACATTGAGTACCAATCATAGGAATGGATACTTGAAACCAATCTGGTACATGTATTGGTATTTATCAAAGTAGTGGATTGGAGTCCAATTGGGTAACCAATAAGATTCAATACGTGTGGATTGGATCACCAATTAAAGCCTAACTTAACACAAGTCCCCCTGGTGGGAGGCTTGCTGTGGCTGGCCGCAAAGCGGCCCCTCCTGCAGGGAGGGACTTGCATATTATCCCCTGCAATTTTATAGGCAAGCAGAAAGTACCAAATGGCTGTAAGGTTTTTTGAATTTTTAATAGCTCTGCCCCCAGCACCTCCAAAGGTCTGAGCCACACCTTTCTGACCCTTTGACATCTCCTCTACAATTCTGTCTCCTCAGAATTTTTGTATTGCCATCAATGTATTTTTTATAAATTTTTGAAAAGTGAATTCTCAAGAAATGGATCTGCACAAGAATTCACAAGGCTGTATTGCTTGTAGATCCTGTGGACCAACAAATCTGCATGCTTTTGAGCTTGTATGTAAATTCTTGACACATTGTATGTACATAAGCTAAGATCACCACCGCGCTTCCCCACTGCCAGCATATTTGGCTGGGATAAAGTCATCCCAGTTTAACTGGGATGCAATCAACCAATTTAAAATGAGTTGATCTTGACCAATGAAATATAAATCCAAGGGGGTTATCTTGAATTTATATTTCATCAGTTGAGATCAACCAAGTTTAAATTGGTTGAGTTCATCCCAGTTTAACTGGGATAACCTTAACCCAGCTAATTATGCTGGCAGTGGGCCCTCTGGCCAAATGAGGATCCACACATCTTCCAAACATAATTGGAATTTTGTTTTGCCCCCTTGACCTAGATTCCTGGACGCTTTTGCCACTGGGGATTGCAGTCTTTGGATTGAGAGGCTGGAGCAGGTGTCAAAATTTGTGCATTTATCAAGGCTACAAGACTGTCAATTAAGTTTTATGTTGTTGTTTTTATTACACTTTATTGGGCTGTTTTTGTATTTTTTGCACTGACTATCACTTCTGCTCCTGCTGAAATTGAGGCCCCATTTGGCTGCCACGTTATACATCATGAATGGTTGAATTTATGATGCGCAACCCCTGGGGGTTTCAAAGTTTTGGTGGCAATGGGGGGCAAACTTTGGGTCGCACATTGTAAATTTGGCCATTTATGACATATAACGTGGCAGCCAAACAGGGCCTGAGGGATAGCAAGTAAGCCTATCCTACAGAGAGTACTCTGTGCGAGTCCCCCGGACCTCTGTCTGAGTGGCTTTGTTAAGCTAGATTATAGCAGGTTCAACAATGTGTACAAGCAGAGGTAGATGTGATTTCAATGAAAAATTGTGAAGTTTGAGGATTTAAATACAGTACACTGTCCAGTAGTTCTTCAAGACAAGGGCAGCTACACTGTTTGCCACCATATAGCTACAGGGCTTATGAACAATCAAAAACCCAGCCACACACAAGGGTATTGAGCTGGCTTAAAATTATTCCCTTGTTTCAGGGGGCAGTGGACCAGAGCTCCAAGCCCAGGAAGTACCAGGGCAAGCAATATTTTTCTGCTGAGTTGATGTATCTAGGAGGAATGTATTACAAATCCTTCCTAGCCTTTCCAAGACAAAGAAATGGCCACACTTCTGAAAAAGCACTCAGACACTTGCAAATAAGAATTTCACATTATTCTAAAATCTTGGCACAGAAGCTGAAGGCCTACTGAAATTAACACAAACTTTTTCACAATAACAAGTGTGCTAACAATCTGAAGTCAGAGGGTGAAAACTCTTATTCAAAAGTTCCACCCTCAAATCATCACAAAGAGTTTTGGGATGCCTTTAATTAAGACATTTGAGATAACTCTCCAAGGAAAATTTTTCATCCCAAAACGCAAGCAGAGCTGATTCCCAGCCTTGAGGTAAGCAGCTTCTCTTATTTCTAGTTCACATTAATTTTCTCCGCCAACACATTCTCTCTGGTAGACTATCCGCCAGCGGGGTACCCAGGTAATTAAATGCACACCTGCCCACACGCTTCCACCTCTTCAACCAGAAGGCTGGTGTGGTAGAAGATAAAGGACCTCCAGTATGAAATGACCGGAGTGAACCTTCTTCTACGCAAGATAATCCCAAGTAGTCAAGGGAATTCCAAACTCAGCGTAGCAAAAGAGTAAAATAAAATCCACAGAAGGAAATAAACCATAGAGAAAGAATAAAGAATGATAGCCATAAGAAGCAATGGTAAAAAACCCTCCGCCAACACAATCCCCAGTATAGAGTAAGAATCTGTAATAATAAATAAAATTCTGTAAAAGATAGCATGATCCAATCTCCTCCGCAGGGAGAAACACCACTCTATATAGACAAATCTCCACTGCTCCGCTGTAGATAATGAACCAAGAGAAAGCTCCTCTGCATTTCATAACCCAAAAAAAAGAAACAACAAATGGAAATCCTCCTCCCATCCATTCCCACACACACCGCCTGCCTCCCCTCCCCTCCCACATTGTCATCTGCGCCTCCACCGCTTGCCGTAGACAGCAGCCAAACTCCTGATCATCCATCATCCACACCCCTGTCTAGCCTCTGGTGTTGAGATCCCACTCGCTGCCTCCGCCCCAGCTACGTCCGCTGTCGTAGCCCGCTTCAGCTGCCACAGCTTCCCCCAATCACCGCGCCGCTCTAGATAGTACGCGCTGGACTGCCTGGAATCAGAAAGTCCACTCTGCTCCTCACGTTGCTGCTCCGCCGCCTTTGATCGCACGCTCCGCGCTTAGCTTATGCGCCCCGCCTCTGCTGTTTGAAGATCGTGCACCGTCCCAGCTGCCTGCGGAGCCCTTGTGACCTGCAGCACCCGCGCGCCCAAAACTTGTTGCTCACTTTGGCGCCCTGTCCCAAACTCAACCACCACACTAGATCCCTGCCAGTTACCAAGGCTGTAAAGCCCTGGGCACGGGGTCGCCGGGACAGTATGTATCTTGGTGAAGAGAAGGAACATACCCCCTGGTCACAGAGATTATAACAACTTGGCGACAAGAAGGAAATCATACTGATCACAGAGGTCATACAACCTTGGCAACCAAGATATCCCTAACCCTAAGAGCATCTCTACCCAGGGAGGTAAAATTGTGTTGCTAAAAACCCAGGATGGCAACTCATGTTTCCCATATAGCAAACTGTGCGGCTCTGGCACCCACCCCCGTGCAAGGTTTTGAAAAGCCCAAGCTTTATGTAAGCAAATCACAATATGTCCATTTTTTTAAGAGTTTTTGATTTCACAGGTCACACTATAATCTAATGACACCTACTACAAGCCTTTTGAATCTCTCACCATCCAAAATAGCTGTCTAATATCACATCACTCCATAGGTATAACCAAACCTTGTGCAACTAGCTGATACATGTTGGCGAGTGGATATCCACACAGAATTTGATGAGAGAGAAAAGGAAAAAAGGAAAAATTATCATAATTCTGACAATTGGAATAAATGATTGATGGGGCAGGATAAAATGGCTTGTGTATTTCTATTGAATTTAGTCTTCTTCATAGGGCATAAGATACTAATAGTAAAGGGAGAGTGATTATACTTTGTATTTTTCAAACTTGTAATTTTTTTTCTTAGATTGGTCTGCTTTGATGCATCAGAAACAAGCACCACTGGGGTTATCAATGTGGCAATCTTTGGAGTTCTGTTTACCTCCACATCTGGCACAAAGCGGAGGTGTCTTAAACTAATAAGCTGGGTGCCCAAATTCTAAAAATTTGGAACACTGAGGAGGTCTGGGAGTGTATTTTGCTGCTTTGAGTGGAATGCCATTGATGATTGGACAATATTTATCTTTCACATTTATTAAGAGAGTACCATGTTTCTTGCCATTCTTTTGAGGTTGCCCTAGCCAAAGGTTTTTTTCTATAATATCACATGAGATATTGGTCGGAGTGCAAAGTGTTTCTATGTGATTATTGTAATTTGTATTGAATTTGGTTGGGACAGAGTGAATCATAATCACTTTAAAAGTAGCCATATTTAGTGTCTTGAAATTTGGGTCCACCAAATGGGTCCAGATGTAGCCATCTTGGAATTGTTTGGCTCTTAGTAATAAATTTGATTTCACCTGTGGGATATTTTGTGAAAGCTTAAACTTGAACTGAGCTATGATCAATTTTGGCATTGATGGAGCTAAGCGCTTGGTTGACGTTGGTAACAAAAAAGGGGTTTCTGTTCCCGGCCAAGATCAAATAATAGTGTGGCCTCTTTTAAAGTGGTTAATTTAGCTGTTTGGAGGAATTGTGGGGAGTGGAAGTTTTGGTTGTTCCTGTTGTTTAGGGAGCTTGATCAGGTGTTTCCTTTGAATAATTAAAATACAGCTGCAGATGTGTATGACTTATTCCCTTGTTGATGTAGTGAAATTCTAGGCTTGGTTTGTATCTCAAGGCTATGCACAGAATCAGAATCTAAGGCTTTTTCCAATTGTTTTAATTGTTTGGCTAAACTTTCTACTCGTGAAAACAGTAGTTCCATTAAATTGTTTTGGTACTTCTGCGCTAGGGCTGTTGTCTTTGCTGAGAGCTTCAATCCTTTCTAATCTAGTCAGGAGTGTCTGCAAGGTGTTGAAGAGCGGGTTGATGAGCTGGGTTGGTACCTCCAGCGGCTGTTTTATTGTTCTTTTCCATATCCAATTATGTTAAAGAAAGAATCTGGTCAAAATGAGGGAACCAATTGATTGGATATTTGAGCCAGCTTAATAAGAGAAAACCAGAGGACTGGAGAGATAAGTTTTCAATTTAATGTGTTATACTTAGGTTCAGCCTTTTTGCACACCAAAAAATTCCCCTGTCCACATCAAAAAGGTGTGCAAGTCTGTGCACACCACATTACTTGGTGTGCATGTCTGTGCACTGCCAGTTCCATATAGGTCAGGTACTCCAAAGACCACACTTTCCTGTAGTTCTGATCAATTACCAGTTGATGTTGGTCATTGGGATGACTCATCTCTCTTGATGACTGGTACAGACCAGTCATTGGGAGGAAGCAACCCTCTCAATGACTGGTGCTGGTCATTTGGAGTGTTTAACTTATAGCCAGAGGCAAGTGGAGTGGGTGGAGGGAAAAAGATTGGCTTGGCCAATAGCAGACAAAAAGTCTGAAAAGGACCTGACACTTACTTCAAAGAGGGTTAAGTGCCTTTGTAGATAACAGCAATGTGCGGGGTCAAGTGTGCATGAGGGATCAAGTTGGTCAGGACTGATGTTTGTTTACTTAGGAGTCTCAGGGCTTAAAAGAACTAACAACAAAGTGTTCAGCATGTGGGTGCAAGATTGAAGAAACGCAATGAATAAGAAAAAATTCTACATGCATAAATGGGTGAATGACATGTTTGTGACAGGGAGAAAAAAAGAAGTAGAGCAGAATCAAGTGAAATTCCAACAGACTGGTGCTTGGGAGGAGGCAACCCCAGTCCTCCCAATGCAGCAAGGTCATTGAGAGGGTTGTTTCCTCCCAATGACTGTTCCACCCTTAATGGCAGGTCTGCGCGGGCCATTGCAGGGTGCACTCCAAGGTTTTTTTGGAGTGAAAATATGTATTTCCTCCATATAAGATGCCTCTATGGGATAAGGCAAATGGGATCTGGGCGGAACAGTGCCATTGCGGTCAGTCTTGGAACTGACAAATCTGTCTCCTGATCTTGGTATGAATAGCATAAGGAAAACATGTACTAACCTGGGAAGAACAGTCCTGTTGCAGTTAGTTTTGGCACTGACAAATTCCTAATCTTGGTGAGGAAAAGGATTGAAACTGGGTGTAGGTCCAACC
This sequence comes from Puccinia triticina, assembly GCF_026914185.1. NCBI lineage: Eukaryota > Fungi > Basidiomycota > Pucciniomycetes > Pucciniales > Pucciniaceae > Puccinia > Puccinia triticina. The sequence continues at coordinate 68,716 of NC_070570.1, read as the reverse complement.
AGGTTATATAGTCTAAACCTAACCAGTTGATGATGACTAAACACCAGTTAGGTATGGCTTCTAAGTACATGTTCATGCAACAATCTAGTTTATGTAATCTTGGAAATAGTGACTTTGCCAGAGGTACTCCTATGGCGTCCAAAATTGCATATGTCACGGTTTACATAAAATCATAAAGCCAATTTTGGCTGGGAGATGTCAGAATGCATAAAACTTAAAGTCTCCCAGCCAAAATTGCAGTTTATGATTTTATGTAAAAAAATCTTATGCAATTTTGAACACCATATCTCACACTCCAAAAACCACATCTTTTTGAGGTGGACTACATACTTTCACTCTAAGGCCCCGTTTGGCACCGATATAATCAGTGATATATTTCACAAATGTTTCACGATTGGAAGACTTCCCGTCATTTTTGAATAAATCTGGAATTTCAGATTTTGCAGGGAAATCTGGAATTTGGGACTCTGGATTGCTTTGGGGATCTTCGGGGACCTAGATTTCCCCGCGAAATCTGAAATCTGGCGGCTCAGATCTGACTTTCCAGATTGACAGGAAGTCCTCATTGGAGGACTTCCTGTCAATCTGGAAAGTCAGATCTGAGCCACCAGATATGAAATTTTGCAGGGAAATCTGGGTCCCTGAAGATCCCTGAAGTGATCCAGAGTTCCAGATTCCAGATTTCCCTGCAAAATCTGAAATTCCAGATCTGTTCAAAAGTGACGGGAAGTCCTCCATTATGTCGGTAAAATGCCAATGGTGTTTGGCAAACCGACATATTCAAAACATGAAATAATTTGTAATTACAGTTCCTACATGCCAATACATTGGCAGCAAAATCAGACCCACCAGGACCCCGGAAAGCCCCGACCAAGCCGGCATATGTAAATTCCTGGAATTCCGGGTTTTGGACACGTGGGCAAATTGGGTTTTTGCCAATTAGACCCGGTTTAGATACGGTGTACATAAGGTGGATTTTCGACAATAAATGCCTAAAGGGAACAATTGGGCAGAAAAAACGCTTTTTTGGGTGGGAATTGAACCCAAGACCCAAATATTTGGTTTTGGTTTCCAGGAAATGCCAAAAAGATACCGACCACATCAGGATCATCTTGGGACAAAAATTTAATTTGGATACATATCCGCTGAATTACATCAGGAGCATTTTGCAAAAAAATGTCCCCCAGATACGTGCGACATATGTCGGCTTGGTAGGGGCTCTCCGGGGTCCTGACCCACCCTTGCAGCTCCCAACCTCGATTATTGACCTCATCCAGTGGATACATCATACAACACTCCACTAGCTCAATGTATCCACTCAATGAGTGGACTCATATATCCACCTGATGGCCCGGTTGGTCATCAAGTGGATTATGTAACACTTCACTTGCTTGATGACCCTTGATGACCAACCGGGTCATTGAATGGACTTATCCACTTGATAGCCTGGTTGGTCATTGAGTGGAGCATCAAGTGGAGTATTCTCCACTCAATGGCCCTGTTGGTCATCAAGTGGAGTAGGTATCCACACAGTGACCGGTTGGTTGTTGCGTGGAACACACTCCACTCAATGACCGACCGGGCCATCGAGTGGATATAAGTCCACTCAAACCGTCCTGTTCATCGGGTGGACTACAATACATCCACTCAATGACCAACTGGGTCATTGGGTGAAGTGGGTCATAGGCTATAGCCACTTGATGACTGGATGATCGAGTGAAGGGCAAGTTTGTTCATTGGGTGGACTACAATACTTCCACTCGATGACCGACTGGGTCATCGAGTGGGTGAAGTGGGACATGGCTATAGCCACTCGATGACCGGATGGGTGGTCATTGAGTGGAGGGCAAGTTTGTCCATTCGCTTTCTTGGTTGATTGAGAGGTGGGTGGTTGGCTGGCTGGGTTTATACCGATGTACTGACAAACACCAGCGATATATTCAATTACATTTTATTTTGGGTGAAATAATCAAAATGTCACAGATTATTTCACCTGGGATTATTTCACCAATTATATCGGCGCCAAACGGGGCCTAAGAAATGCTTGAGTGCAACAACTTTCTTGGTGTCCAAAAAGGCTCATGCTATTGTGTTTAAGTTCAAAAGTGGCGAAGTACTCAAAAATAGCCTGACGACAGTGGGATTCGAACCCACGCCCGAAGACCGCCGGCCCTGTTCGTTGACCCGACATCGAGGCATGCGAACTCCACCTTAAGACGGCGCCTTAGACCACTCGGCCATGTCGCCGTGGGGTGTGGGGCGAAATGAGTAATACTTTTTGGGCGAAATGAGTCATACTGTTAGGGCGAACTGAGTCTTACTGGTAGGGTCCAAAAGATTTTCGGGTAAACAATTTGCGACGCAACAAAGCTTAGTTAAAACTTAAGCTCGAGCCATATACCCGACCACTGGTCCGCACGACAATGTCGACTGAATCCAGTGTGCAGTTCACCGTTCTGCTCAAACCAATGGTGGCTGGTGCGATGGCCGGTACGACCGTCGATCTGTTCTTTTATCCGATCGATACCCTCAAAACCAGATTACAATCTCGCGAGGGTTTCATCGCCTCGGGCGGCTTCAAAGTTGTCTACAAAGGTCTGGGAAGTGTTGCCGTTGGAAGCGCACCAGGTGGTCAGTTTCATGTCCGATTTGCAATTCAAGACGAGAGTCGAGAGTATTTAGGCCGTAACATCATGGTGTGCACATTTGCTGATAACTTCTGAATTGGCTATATCTCTGAGCCATTATCCGCAACAATTTACTCGCCTGCCAACACAAAACCGATACAGCCGCACTCTTCTTCACAACTTATGAATATTGCAAGCGATCGATTATCCCCAGTGTATTCCCATCCCTTTCGAGTCCAATGGTCCACATGATCTCAGCTTCACTAGGTGAGGTGGTACGTTCCAATTCTTGGCAATCAACATTAATTTGGGTTGAACTTTGTGAACCCATCCTTACTTTACAGATCATGTCTCTGTGATCTCATCTGCTCGCTCTTCAGGCCGCCTGTTTGGTTAGGGTCCCTACCGAAGTCGTCAAGCAACGGCAACAAACTGCGGCATACGGCTCGAGTACCGGTTCGGTTAAAGCGCTGCAGTTGGTGATTCAACAAGGTGGATTCAAATCACTTTACCAAGGCTTTGGGATCACCATCTCACGAGAGGTTAGTTGAACCAATGAATTTCACATCATTTCGTCTTTGCAGAATTGATGTTTGATATGTCCTTTGCCCAGGTTCCATTTTCACTACTACAATTCCCACTTTACGAAAAATTGAAATCTCAAGCTGCTGAAAGACGCTCTCTACCGTCATCCGATCAATTACCCCCGCATGTCTCTGCGATTTGTGGGAGTATCGCTGGTTCCACTGCAGCTGCGCTGACCACTCCCCTGGACGTAGTCAAGACTCGAATCATGCTAACAAAACAACGCGACGAAGCACGGATAGGGATTCCCGAGAGCTTTGCCCGGGTCTATCGGGAAGAAGGATGTTCAGCATTTTGGAAAGGGATCCTACCCCGTACAATCTGGATCGGATTGGGTGGTGCTGTGTTTTTGGGAGTCTATGAAGTATCTATTCAACAGCTTGGCAGTATTATCTGAGGAAGCCCCTCTTCAATTAATGATAAGTAAACTCTCTGAAAACTGGCCAATTAATTATGCAACTGTAGATTGTAGCAACACTGAAAACGTACTGTTCACCGTGTCGATGTGAGGTATTTGTCGCCAACCTTGTCTGAGTGCATGCTTTGATGGGAAAAAAGAAGAGCTCTGTGATGGTCTAACGGCATGTTTTGGTATGCCTCTATGTAGGCAGGTAAATTCCAATGCACACATACCTCTTCTACTCACTCCGGTGTTTAAAGGCTATGGTCAAACCTCTCCAACCACATATGCCTCAGTGGAAATTATTCTTCATGTAGAGCCTCAGGGGTTAGGTGGTGCTAGAGGTTTTTCTGTCTTAGCATACAGTCTCAAATGCCTTTAGAAAGCCTGTCAAACCACAAAGACCAGGAAAAAATATACTCACTTGATAGCAAGTGACATGCAGAGCTGCTCCAGCGCTGCTCCAGCGCTGCTCCAAGTCTGCTCCACTAGCACTTGTAGAGCTTTCAGGACCGCACCAGGACATTCAGCTGATCCTAAATTTTTCCCAGGAACAGCTGATGCTCATCAAAAGCTGAGCAGTAGGCATTGACTGAGCCTGGGCCAAAGCTGAGCATTGAATGAGCCTGGGCCACAGCTGAGCATTGGCTATTCCAAGCCTGATACAAAGCCAAGTGTCAGCTGGACCAAGAATATTCCAAATCTGAGCATCAGCTTAGCCAACAATGGTCCAAAGCTGAGCATCATCTTGGAAAAGGCTTGTGCAGAGCTGAGGATCAGCTGGGACAATACTGTTCCAAAGATTAACACCAGCTGGGCCAAGAATTTTCAAAAGCTGAGCATCAGCTGAGCCAATACTGTTCCAAAGCTGAGCTTGGCTGAGCCAAGGCCGTTCCAAAGCTGAGAATCAGATGTTTTAAGACTATTCAAAAAATGATTATCACCTGAGCCAAGGCTATTCCAAATCTGAGCATCAGCTGAGCCAAGGCTGGTCCACAGCTGAGAATTGTCTGAGGCTAGCCAAGGCCGGTCCACAGCTGAGCATTGTTGGAGCGAAGGCTGGTCCAAGCTGAGCATCAGCTGAGCCAAGGCTGTTCCACAGCTTAGCATCAGCTGAGCCATGGCTTGTCCACAGCTGAGCATCAGCTGAGCCAAGGCGGGTCCACAGCTGAGCATCAGCTGAGCCAAGGCTGGTACAGATGAGCATCAGCTGTTACAGGAGTGGTCAGAATCTGAGCATTGGCTGGGCCAAGATTGATCCAAAGCTGAAAGTCAGCTGATCCAAAACTGATGCAAAGCTTGGGCCAATGATAACCTGAGTCTAATCTGAGCCATGAATGTACTAAAGCTGAGAATAAGCTGGGCCAGGACTGGTTCAAAGCTGAGCATGAGCTGGGCACCAAAGCTGAGCAGGAGCTGGGATGAGAATCAGCTGACCAGAAATGAGGATTAGTGGTGCCCAGCCAAAACTGAGGATCTCCTGTGGAAATTCTTAAAGGTAAGTAGATTGGGGGAGATGTGGTTAGATGGTGGGTAGATGGTGGGTAGCCCGTTGGAGCTGGCATCATGTCACTTGTCATCAAGTGACTATTTTTTTTCCTGGTGCAAGCATGTGGTTTAATAGGTAATTTGTTTCTATGTTTTTGAGAAAGAGAATCCCAGAGAAGGCTGTGATTCATATGCTGCTTTTGAGCTATGACTGGATGAAATTTGGTTTCTGCTTGTATTTAGCCATTGTAGGAAGTTAAAGCACTACAAGAAAAACTCTAGAAACTGGCTGTTATGAGCCGTAGCGCGGGCTCCGCAGCGCAGACTCACATGTACATAGACTACACGTACATGTCACGGACCATACTCAAGGTTTGAGAGGCTGGAGATCCAAGTCTCTCCTTCATCCTGCAATCTACCATCTTGGATCCAGAAACCCCAGAACCCCAGACTCCAGACTCCATCTTCCTCTCCATAGAACAGACCATAACACTGGCAGTAGTTGACACACAGCATGTGTAACTGCCATTTTAACTCCACATAATTACATCATGCCCTTTCATGTACAGTCACTGTGTATATTTGGCTGGGATGAATTCATCCAAGTTTGACTGGGATGCACTCAACCAATTTAAAATGGGTTGATCTCATCCGATGAAATATAAAACCATGGGGGGTACCTTGGATTTATATTTCATCAGTTGAGATAAACCAAGTTTAAATTGGTTGAGTTCATCCCAGTTTAACTGAGATAACCTCAACTCAGCCAATTATGCTGGCAGTGACAGTGACTGTGCATTCAACCTTGGTTGAAATAAACTTTAAGATGAAAGAATTCAGAGAGTTAATACACAGCGGGGCGAATTGAGAATTGGTGGCGCGCCCTGCGGGTGTCACAGCCTCAAAGCGCCACTTGCGCACCCCCAAAACGCCACACTCGCGCCCCAACAGTGAGCGCTCCCTGAACGCACCCAGGGCTACCCAGGGTCGCCCCTGGGGCCGGTGGCGACACCGGTACACCCTTGGTACGCCTCGGAGACTGGTGCCGGCCTGGGGGCGACCTGGTCGCTGCCCCGGCAACGGTCGGGCTGTTGCGCCCTCGGGGCCCTACAGTCAGCGCTCCCTGAATGCACCCAGGGCTACCCAGGCTCGCCCCCGGGGCCGGTGGCAACACTGGTGTGCCCTCGGTACGCCTCAAAGCCCGGTGCCGGCCTGGAGGCGACCTGGTCGCTGCCCCGGCGGCGGTCGGGCTGTTGTGCCCTCGGGGCCCTGCAAAACGCCGAAGCGCCCCAAGGGCGTTCCTGACCCCCAAGGGATTTCCACCCCCCACAGCCTCAGGTACGGCCTAACAATCACCTTGTGACCACTGCGAGTCAACAACACGGCCTCGATGCAGGTTGCCGAGGCCTCTCGCATCATTTTTTTCATTTTTTTTTCTTCTCACAACCACCTCAAAAGATGCTCTGCCACGTGAGAGCCCAAGAAAACAACTTTTTTTTTTGACTTGTCATGATTTTCTCCCAAAAGTGTTGCAAAACACAGGGAAGTCCGCTATCAAACCTCAAACTACTGTTGACCTCCATTGAAGTAGCTGTGTAGTGCAGCTGTCAGGAGCGGCCTCTTGAAGATGTAGTGCAGCTGTCAGGAGCGGCCTCTTGATTAGTTTGCACCACAGACTAGGCGGTTTGAGCCCCGCAGTAGCCATATTTTTGGCTTCGCTGGCCTTAGGGCTCCCTCTCGGCCCAGCGGAGCTGGCTCTGGGTGGCGTCACAGTTGCGCCCCTCAAAGTGAGAAACGCATCATGGGCGACCCGGCGGGGAACTCCTGGGATCATTAGACTTGCCCCCAATGCGCCCCATCAGGGCGTCTGGGGGGCAGCAAGTTACAAAGCGCCCTGAGGGCGTTCCATGCCCGCAGGGTCCTGGCGACGCCCCAGGAGCCGCCCCCGGGGCATCGGGTTTGACCCGCTGTGTACTGTTTTCTCTAGTCATATTAAGCTATTTATGTTGTATTTACAAAGCGCTTTTGAGGATTGAGACTGATTAAGGTTGTCACCCTGTTGGCAACTAACCGTGTCTGAGAGGTTTGTTACTAGCAAGACAATAGTGTAAAGTGCCAAGGATGGGCCAATGGGTTTGTGGTAAGACCTGTAAAAGGTTTCAATCTATCAGTAATCTTGACTGGGAGGCTTGCTCAATGAAGGCACATTCAGATCAACAGAAGGTTTTAATAGGCATCCAAGGAATAACTCAACTTGGGTTCGTGGTTTTACCTGCAGAAAGGTAAGGGTAATCAAGAGTTGATGTTATTCCTGAATTGAAAGATGGGTGAGAATGAAAGCACTGTTTAAATATTGTATGGGTTAAACTTTGCTGTAATAATATTCTGGGGGATAAACAGTCCTGGGGGGCGTGTTTATATAGAGAGAGAGCAGGAGGGGATTGGGACGCTTGGAGGCGCTTCAGAACCAGGGGGGAACCGGAAGAACTCAATGGAAGCAGATCCTCATGAGGATCAACATTGGAAATGATCAGTACTGATCACAGATCAGTAGCTGTGTACACTAGTTGATCATTGGAATCAATGATTCCATTCAGTGCTATTTGAATTAGATTACATCATGTATTGTTTTATGTATTTATATCATAATCAATAGTTTATGTATGTAGGGAATGAGGCGTAACAGGGGATAAATGAGTGATACCTGACTTGGGGGTATTTCAAGTGTACAGTAATGTTAAGTTATATTGTAATCTTACTTTTTGCACTTAAATTAAATCTTATAACAACAGTACATTGGAGTAACTATATTTAACTATGGCTGTCTGTGTTGTAATGTATAACAAGATTAAATTCTTAAGCTTGTATCTAATGATTTATATATGTAATAAAGGTGTAAAAGGAATGTACTGTGTGTAATATGAACCAGCAGGTACTTGGTACATGTAAGGTACTGTGACATGTACTTGGTGGCTGACAAAGGTTTTTTTAGCTAAGAGCAGAAACTGGGCCGCTACTTGTTGAGATAATGGAAAATAAGATTAAACCAATTTGGTTCTACGTTTGTGATGATTGAATATAATGAGGTTAGCCTAGAGTCAGACACAAGGTCTTTTTTCCTATTTTACTGAGGACGTTTTTTCTTCCCTACTTGGATAGGGTTGAAGCCCTCTTTCTCATTTTCTTACTTTGAATCAGTGAGATGGCTGAGTAGCTTCACAACATTGTCTGTATTGATTTTAAAATTGTCTTAGCACTTGCCTTTCATCTCACTTCATCTTTTTTGTAACACAAACACTTACCGGTGTAAGACTCAAAAGTGGTTGTGAAACCCTTTTGCTGAATGGAGAAGGGGATGAAGGAGGTGCAAGCTCTGCCCTTCTATACTACCAGCTACAAGACCCACCAAGGTAAGCTTGGCAAGTTATAATAAGTGATAGGAGTGGTTAGCTCAAGATAAGTTTCTTGTGACACAGTATAAAAATGTTGTTATTTAGTATGTAAGAGTTGTTATATGTAGGTAAGAGGGTTGAGTGGGTACGTAAGTGTTTTGGGTGATGGGTGAGTATACAACTTGATGAGTAATAAACTGAGGAACTACAAATGGGGGGGGGAGAGAGCTCCTTATATAGACAAATGTGAGGGATTTTGGCTCCAGGGCAGCCCCTGAGTGAGGTATTTTAGCTGGCCTGAGCTGTACAACATGAGGGAGTTAAGAGGGAGTGGCTGGGTACAATTTATGCAAGGGGTGCATACATGAGGAGGGGTGTGCCAGATGATGTCATAGTTCATGCAAGGGGTGCATAAGCTGTGCAGGGAATGATCATGTGATGTAATAAGACCAAACATAGTGGAGTTAGAAGGAACTAGAATGTGGGGAACCATTCAGTTGAAGGGGCACAGCCTGCAGGGGCAGTGCTGCATGATGTCATATACATAACAAACAAATCCAAACCAATATATGTAGTGGGGATAGAATGGTGCAGGGAAATGTGACTTGAGGCGCCTGACAGGTGGTTGACTGGGTGTTACATGTTGTCCAAAGGGTTTGACTTCCAGTTTAGTGGGGCTCCAGTGATGCTTCCAGTGGGAAATAGGGGTTACTTTAGCCGTGGAGTCCATTTATGGTGTCTGATGGATGGTATCTTGAGGCCTTCTATATGTACATGAGAAAAACTTTTGATTTTTCACATTTTCGAGTACCACACCGGTTGAATCTCCAACTCTTTGAGTGGTCTGTTTTTCTTTGACTTTGTCTAGGAAAGATTAGATAAAGTGTTGGCTATCTTATCCGTTCTCTTTGAGATATTGAGACTGCTCACCTTTGGTGCTGGTCAAAATTCTCTTCAATAAATTAATAATAATGTTCTTGGGCTGGGATTTCCCTTGAACCTAATCTTGCTGCGTGTGGATTTCAGACCTGTGAGCATCAAGAAGAGTTTTTCAGTTTCACACCCACACGGCGCTGATTTAGACTGTGAAGATGGTTTGCTTTGCTTACCAGTTCCCGCAGCTAATTTAGATCCCGGCATCTTTCTCAATTTGTGAGATTGATGCCGTTCACCCAGGCATGTGTTCTCACATGGAAAGGCCTGAGTATCACCTCAATCTTTGTTTTAGATTCTTCATCTCAACTGCTAGCAGTTTCTAGAGTTTTTCTTTTAGTAGAAGTTTGCTTCAATTGGGTCTATGAATGAAAAATTCTTCTAATTTTTTGTTGCATTTCTTGCAAGTCTGAATCACAATGGGTAGTTATGTTACTTTAAGTTATCCACGTAATTTGGGTAACGTAACTTTCCTCATGACGCGCTGCGGCGCATTACGTTGTTAGTAACGTAGTTTTTTTGGGCCTCAAGCGTAACGTAACCGGCAAAAGGTGGCTGCTTTTAGCCTGGAATTCAACCTTTATCCGGCGCTCTGGGCCCTCCAATAAGGTAACTAGAATTGAAAAAATGCTATTACATCAACGTGATAACGTAACACACCGCCGTTACGCGTAATAGTAACTGTAACGGCAGGAAAATTGCTATGTTACCGTTACGTTAGCATTGTTGGTAACGTAACTACCCATTGTTGGTCTGATTGGTTGCTGGGGCAGGTTGGGTAAATAAATTTTATTTCCACCATCAAAAAAAGGAATCAAAGGGGGGTTGCTTTTCATAACCATAGCTCCAACAAGCAATCAAAAGATTCCACAAACATCATGTTGGAGAATTTTTGGCCAAAGATTGATTCCTGATCCAAATATACTGAAGCCCGCTTTGATGCACTTTTGTATGTCATAAATGGGGAAAATTTATGATGATCACCCATTTAAAATTAAAGGCTTGAAAAAGCAACTCTCAAAAATTGGGAAACAACTCCCAAACTTTGGTTTACATTCTGCAGACCCCGGTGGCCAAAACCTCCCCAAGTTCCCTCTTTTTAGGAGTTGTTGAATAAATTGGGTGGACACTGAGTTGGCAGAGGCGGAGCCTAAACCTTGAATATCCTGGTGCAGGCAGAGCTTGAGATCCTGATCCTGAAAAATCTTGAGGGTTGGTCCGCTACCTCTGCGCTGAAACGTGCATTACACCACATGTACTGGTCTGCACACCACAACGTTATGGGAATCTTTCCATCCCAGTTGGAGGAAGTCAGAGGAAGGGAAAATTTCCCTGTGGGCTGCCTTTGGGATGGTCCAGAAAAGAATCAAGAATCAGGGAATTGGAAAGATAGCATGTGGAGGGGGGGGGGGGGGGAGATTTGTTGAGTTGAGACAATGGGGCAGGATTCCAGTTGGCAGGGTTTGGTGGATTGAAGATCATAAGGAAGTCCACCAACAAAGGGCTGAGAATTTAATCTAGCACAGGATTGGAAAGGCAGAGAGTTTTGGAGCACTCAGACAACAAACTTAGATTATTGACAACAACAGGATTAGGATTAGGATCAAGAATTATGGAAGATCTGAAAAAGAAGTATGGTTCAGATGAGGTCCATGCTGCTTGATGATCATCTGATTTTGTGTGGAACTCAGACTCTGGAGTTGTGACATCTTGCAGGAAATTATATCATACATGAGAAAATAACAAAAAAAAACACCATGACAAAAAGGAAAAGAAACATGCAGAGCACAGAAAAACACTGCAACCTTGACTATCCGGGAGTCCACCATTTTGATCTTGCAAAACCTGAACTGCCTTGAGGTCCAACATGCACATCATGAATCCCAAGGCGGAGGTGGAGGCGGAGTGGAGCTAGGGATGGTGTTTGGGAACCCGCCATGGGTACAAGTACTGGGTTGTTTTTTTACCAAAAGTAGGCACCTGGTACCATCCAGGCGGTTACTGGCGGTACCTGGGGTGGTTTACCCATGATACTTGCTCTCAAATCCTTGCTTGCGGTTGGAAGCCATGATTGATGGTTTGGGCAGGGAGTTGATGACAGGGGTGTATGGTGGCCGTCTCATATTGGGTGTAAATAGGGTTAACAGCGCGATTGCATGCTCCAGGGGGCGCCATCAACCCTTCTTAGACCCAATCAATTCCTCTGAACCCTGGGAAAAATAGGGGGCTCAGGGAAGGTGCGGGCAGGCGGTACCTGGGTGCCCACTATTTTTCTCCCAAAAACCAGGCACCCACTGTACCCGCCAGGCGTTACCAGGTACCCTAAATTGTGTTCCTTCCCAAATTCCATCCCTAAGCGGAACAGAAATTTTGAAAGCTTGCAGAACCCCTATAACTGCATGTCACCACAGTGAGTGTGGTATTGCGCATCACACCGTGAAACACTCCACAACCGCAAAACAAAGTGCACAAACATCCCAATGAGGCAAAATTACACAGAAACCACAGAAAAGACAGAAAAGAGAGGAGGAAGAACCAAAACAATAGAACATAGAACGAGCTTGAGTCTGAGAGAGAGGGACACATTGCTACAAAAGTGGAATGAAATGGAAAACTGAATTGGCAGAGGCAGACTAGTATAAAACTTGAATATCCTGGTGGAGGCTGAGTTGGAAATTATATACTGGTGCTAAAGCATTGTGAAGGTTTGTTTGCTAGGTCCACTCTGTAAATTGAATTATGCAACTTATACTTGTCTGAGCACCAAATTGATCAGTTTTTTGATGATTTTCTGTGCCTGATAGGCTTGATCTTGATTTTTAAATTTGATACTACATTCAATTCCTTAGCTGGCAATGAGACTGATGTAGTAGTCAAGCTTCTTTGCCCAGGTATCAAATTCAGATCTTTTGGCCACAGAGGAAGTGATCTTGTGGATCACTAAATCTACCTTCTTGAGAATCAATTAAATATAGACACTGTTTCAGGGTCCTACATCTGAAAAAGTTGAACCTAACCTCAGTTTCAGCCAGAACATCTTTTGCCCCACTGTCACTCTCACAAGTTGCCAAAGTATTCTTGTGTTCATCCTGTGCACAGTCTTCTTCAAAAATTTCTGGATCAGTGATCAACTCACATTCTTTGACAATGGGGCCAAGCCCAGGCACACAACAAAGATTTGCTTTCTTCTATTTGACCAGGCCTTTGTTGGTCTTGGCAATCACGTTTATGCTGGCATTGAGGATTAAAGCCACCTTGTGGCACAAAAATTTGATGTGGTTCCATGATAAGTCCAGATTGGTGTCTGTTTTCTCAAGAATTAATTGGTTGGCCTCAGTGGCCATGGTCCCATTGTTAGTGCCTGATTCTGTTGTCTGGTCTAAGATGTATTAGACCAATACTGAAATTTCAGAATTGGAGGACTTCCTGTCAATCTGGAAACCCAGATTTTGCAGGGAAATCATTGGAGGACTTCCTGTCAATCTGGGAACTCAGATTTTTCCAGATTTTGCGAGGAAATCTGGGCTCAATCGTCCCAAATCCTAGATCTGCCTAGATTTCCCTGCAAAATCTGGGAAAATCTGGGTTTCCAGATTGGCGGGAAGTCCTCCATTATCTAGGCAGATCTCAGATTTGGCACAATTGAACCCAGATTTCCCTGTGAATTATGGACTACACTACCACCTCTACTCTGTGTTACACAACACTGCCTCCTCTATGCTGCATTCTGCTACACAACTGCCTCTACACCGGATTATGCTACACTAAATTACACCACAATTTTTCACACTACCCTAAGTTATTCAGGGTGTTGACACCTCTCAAAAAACATAGGGGCTTTTTTTAAAAAAAAATAGGTGGAAAACTCCCAAAAGTCCACTCATTCTAGTCAACAATTCCCAAAATACCTGCAACCCAAAAAGGGGTCCGGTTGGACATTGGAGAGGGGTTGGCTGCGGGTCTGTGGGACGTAAAGTTTTTTGGTAGTTGTTTCCCAATTTTTGGGAGTCATTTTTCCAAGCCTCTAAAATTTGGGGTTCTCAAAGTTGTGACACAGGGGCATATGCCATGAAAACATACAACCTTATTTGCAGGGACTATCAAATGCTTCTTTGCAAAAAAAGTTGTGTATGGCAGTATGTCACATTTGTATGTTTTCAATTTTGAGAACCCTAATTATTACACATAACAGTGTATCCAAACGGCAGGCAACATTTCCTCTTTTTGCCCAAACATTTATGTGGGTTTTCATCAAAAATTGCACATTTGGCCAACTTGAACTATGGTGGACACAAATGAAGCCTTGTTTGGTACCAACATAATTGCAAAATATAATTTGGATTAAAACATGATAGAATTTTTACTTCAAGTACAAATTGGAAATTATGACAAATTTCCAGCTACAGTGAAGTTATACAACCACAATGGTGGAATTTTATAATGAATAGAAACACAATGCAAGACAGGTATTTGAGATCTAGAAGTAGTCGCCGGTTTAGTTGATTGAGATGCTCTTGGCCTCTGTGTTCTTGACCTTGGGGACAGTGACTTCAAGTACGCCCTCCTTGAAGGATGCGTTGATTTGGTCGTGGCTGACCGAGGCGGGAACAGCAATGGTTCGAGTGAAACTTCCAAATGTGCGTTCAGATACCTGGGTTGGTCGATACAATTGCAGTCATTCCCTCTGAATTTCTGATAGTTAAAGCTGCCTGGAGATAGCTTTACACTTACTCGAACACTACCGCTGGAATGATCGGCAGAAGACTTGGCTTGCCCGGAGATCGATAATCGGCCTTTGTGCAGCTCAAGGGAGATGTCCTCTAGAAAAGGTTCATTCGCCATTAGATGATTTTTCGCTCAGGCTACATGGGGAGTTCGAGAGAAGCTACAAACCTTTGCGGACACCTGGAAGTTCAGCCGAGACGATGAAGGCATCGTCTTTTTCAACCACATCCATCTTGGGACGCATGACTTTGGTGACCGGGCTGGTGCCGGATGTGGATAGGTGACGCTTTCGGCCTTGTGATGGGCCGCTCGAAGGTAACCCGTAGCGCTCGGTTAACACTTTCTCAAGGAGAGCTTCGAGATCCTCCGATTGGCTGGGAAAGACGAGTGAGTAGGACATGTTGGTTCTTCTTTTTCGGATGTTTGTAGGCGAGCCGATTTGCGGTGTGTGGTATTGGGCTTGGGAGAGGCCTTCGTCGTCAGAGGGGCAGTCCTTTTATGCTGCTGGGTCTCAGAAGGATTCCCTACGCCCTCTGCCCACCTGAGATGAAGTCGCAGCCATGGAGACATGCTGGAACACTCTCGAGTGTGCTCAAGTCAAGTCATGAGGGCATCGACGAACTTGCGTGCCTCGCCCCGGCCCGGGCAATGGATGTCTCGAGATGCAACCCGGCTGCCTCTCGAACATTCCGCGACATTCCTAACTCTCCTCGACGTTGTGGAAAATAACAGTTTTTTTGATTACATATTACGGCAGCTACAACATATGAGACACTTTTTCAAACTATATTGTCACTCACTAGCTGACCATTGGTCTTGTTGCAGAGGATCTCTTGCTTAATCTTTGTTGTGGAAGCTTGACTCTGTCTGGAAAAACAAATGTGTCCATTGAACATACTTCAGGCAAAGTGAGAGTAAGCCGACCCTTGGTCTGGGATCGCAGTTTATCACCAGGAATTCGACGGTATTTGAGTGTGAGCTGGTTTTCAGCTCTCTGAGCGTACTTTTGGGTCCTTTGGTCGGACTGTGAATGTACCAACAAGTGTCAAACCCGATCAAATTAAGGCCTCTTTTACTGATGAAAGTAAATCTTGGAAAGTTCAAATCAAGGGCATCAATTGTGATGTCCCGGCGCCGACCCGGCACTCTTCTTTTTGTTTATCGGTTAGGGTAATCTCTTACCATACGCGGTCTTCTAAAAGACTCGCCTAGTTGTCCTCTCCCACTATCATCTTTCTTTCCATTCGCGGACTCCACAGAGTCCGTTCTCTTGTATCTCCTTGGTTTCACTCGGGCCTAGCCCATCTTGTAGCTAGAGGCCCTCGCCTATAAACTGAGGCTCCATCCCCCACCTGGAATGAAGCCTCAGCGCACTTTCAGCAATCTTTCCGTTACAAAACCGGACTGTCATCACAAATGTATAGCACTTGAATAGACGTGACATGCCTTTTCATGAATCAAAGCATGCCGCATGACTCAAGCGGTCATCCAAGGGATTATGCGGCCAGGATGACTCCTTCTTGGCCATCTCAATCTTCAAATCTTCTGGGCCACCAAGACTGCAGTACGGTCTCAATGGCCGGGAAGACATTCTGTCAGCCATTGAGACTGACGTAAATTTTCCATGGCCAAGAGGTTCCAGTCATTGAGACTGCGCAGTCTTGATGGCCAGAGCGTGATGAGCTTGGGGATGGATGAACAGGAAAAACATTCTCCGCCATCAAGACTAGATAGTCTTGATCATGGCCGAGATGATTCCTCCCCGGTTGTCTTGATGGCCACGATCTTCCCACGATCGAGACTGCCCCATCTCGATGGCCGGCGAGGAATCCCCTTGGCCATTGAGGCTGTTGACTCCTCATGGCCAAGAGGTTCCAGCCGTTGAGACTGTGCATTCTTGATGGCCGGGGCAGTACATACTTCGTATATACCCGGTGAAAAGCTGGTGCATAGTACCCCTCCGCCTTTTGGCCACAAGCTGGTAGTACCGCACCGCTTTTTGGCCGAAAGCTGGTACATAGCTCACACCGCACCCGGCACTGCCGCAGGGGTGCCCGGCGGGTCCGAGCAGTATCCGCCCAGCGGGGCGGGGTAGGATACCCCCCAACAGGTACCAGTTTTTGTTCTCTAGTGTAATAGGATCCCCTGACTCAAATTTTTGACAACCACAATTAAATATGTGTAAATGCAAAGGGATGAGGAAAGGACAAGATGAGCGTTGTTGATGTTTCAAAAAAAGAAGAAAAAAAACAGGGGATGACTTATTGGGAGTGATGATATGTAAGTCCTTGGGGGCACAAATGGGGTTGAATTATTGTACAACAACAAAGACTGGAAACATTATGGATGATGGAGATCTGGGGGAAAATAACAAAAGCACAGAAAGGAGCACTAGGGGAGTATGGATGATGATGATCGATTAATTAGAAACAAGAGTAAGTCCGACGCGTTTGAAGAACATTTCCTCTTTCAATTTGATGACTTGGTGCCAGCATTTCTCTTCCCAGCCGGGCTCCATCATCTCGATGCTACTGGACTGGGAGGATGAAGGGTTGTGGAGATGATGGTGGAGGGAGTGCTGGAGGCTCGGCATGGGCGCGGAGCGGAGTGGGTGGGGGAGACGCGTCGAGGGGGCTCCGTGCGAGTCTCCTCCCGGGTGGGTGTGCACCGATCGGGCGAGATCGAGCGTGTCGCGGGCTTCCTCCAGCTGCTCGGTAGCATCAGTGGCTCCATCGGATGGCTTGAGGTTGGATGATGGCGATGAGTCGTCGGTGGTGCCGCGAGCTTTGGATATCAAGGATGGAAAAGTGCTGATGGTTTGGGAGAGAGAGCGGCCGGGGGAGCGTCTGAGGACGGCAGGCGAGGGGGCAGGCGACAAGATCGGCACCTCGGTGCTGAGGATGGCTGGTCGGATGGCCAGGGATATTCCAGCTGGCTCTGGTTGATCTGGATGGCCGACCTGAATGGCCTCTGGGGTGAGGTCGTGTGCGGTGGTCGAAGTGGGGCTGGGCGATGGGGACGGCTGTGGGGGCCGGATCGGGTCTGGGGTTTGAGGGGGGTGTAACTCAGGATTGGGTTGTAAGGCTTCCTCGCAGGGAGCGTGATCGTCCACAGATTCTTTGGCCGATGACGTGCTGCTTTGCTCAAGATTTGGAGTTTTGTCAGTGGTGTCGAGGAAGGCGTTTTCTGGAGGAGGCTCGGGAGTATTGCCGGCTGTGTTGAAGACGGCGGATTGGAGGGAATGAGTCAAGGGGGGCGAGCCTTCGAAGGAGTCAATACTCTGATGGTTTTGCCCTCGGATCCTTTTGAGTGCATGGTCGTAGGCAAGGCCCAGAGAGTGTGTTTCGGTGAACCGACTGCTTGGAGGAGGCTGGTTGATGTAATGTGTGAACCAGAAGGTTTCGTCGAGTAGGAGGCCACGTTCGAGTGAGCGGACAAAGGTCCAAAAGTGGCATACTGCCCTCAGCCGGGCCAAACAGTAGGTGGGACAGATCGGATATCTCGTAGATGAGCCGTCAACGGTCTTGAAGGTGTGAATATGCAGGGAGTCGCTGTGATCGCTGTTGGGAGTATTACGGCCGCTGCTCGGGAGTTTGAGGCTGACAGAGGGCGCGAGTGCGGACTTTTCGGGAGCGGGTTGGGTGGAATGAACGGGATGGGAAGAACGTTTGGGCTTGCCGATAGCGGCGCCAAAGCTCCAGGCTCCGCCTCGCAGCATCTTGCGCATGGCGGAGGCGGTGGTTGAGGCCGAGTTGCTAGGGGTGTGGTGGGTTGATCCGGTCGAGGAAGCACGAGCAGACAGCCAGGGGTCGAGTGAGCAGCCACATAGGGTACAGCTCTGGAATTCCGAGGCCTGGCCGGACTCGGACCAGACGGGCTCGATGACCAGGTTGCCCTCGAGCAAGGCGGTGAGCGTGGCCCTGCGGGATAGGAAGTTGAGTCCGGGGGCGAGGTCTAGCCTGAGGGCTGGATCTGAGTCTTCTTCCAAGCATCGTTTGAGGAAGGGCTGAGAGAGGTGCTGGCTTAGGGGCAGGAAGGGTGTGATTGAATCTTTGGGATCGAGAGGGGGTGGATCTTTGGATGATGGAAATGAGGATGCTGAGGATGAGGATGATGAGATGGGATGAGAGTGGGGTGTGGGTGTGGGTGTGGTGGTGGGGGTGGCTGGAGAGAAGTATGATTCGGAGAGGGTGTGGGCTGGGGTAAAGGGGCGAGGCAGGGCATCCTGGCGGATGCGGCGCAGGTGGTGGATGAACTGGAGGAATTCGGTGAAGGGTATGATCTCTTGGGATAGTTTGAGTAGAGGGGTGGAGGGGTGGTGGTGGTGGTGGTGGTTGATGATGGTTGAGGAGGGATGGCTGGGGAGGGAGTCTCCGGAGTGATTGATGATCGAGCCTGTGCTGGTCTCTGAGGCGGATGGTTTTGAGTTTCTTCTGAGGGCTTCGCATTCGTTCCTGTACTGGTCGCGTTCTGCTTCGGCGGCTTCGAGGGATAGCCTGAGCTGGTTGGTCTGGTCTCTGCGTGCTTGGATGAGTTCTTCGACGCGTTTCATGGCCTCTTCGACCTGGCTCACTTTGCGCTCTGCTTGGATCCGCTGGAGCTTCTCGGCGGCGACGAGCCTGTTGGCCTCGGTGAACAGACTGGCGGACAGGTCATCGAGTTCTTGGTTGATCGTGCTCAGGGATGCTTCTGATTGGGAGCGGCGCTCGGATTCGAGGGTGACCCGCTGGGTGAGTCTCTGGAGTTCGAGCTGGACGTTTGCCTGGGGTATGGGCCATTGAGTGAGTGAGTTCGGTTGTTTGGGTGGTGGGATGGATATACGCACGCGTTCGACTAGGATGCCGCCCTTGAGTGCTTCTTTGTGCTGAGCGGCTTCGAGTTCGAGCAGAGCGTTCTGGAGGGGGATGGTCAGTTGTTTTGCTTGCTGTGCTGTGATGCAGAGAGGGGGACTGACCCGTTTTGTGAGTTTGCTGTTTGCTTCTCTGGCTGCGTGCAGTTCGTCTTCGAGGGTCGAGATGCGTTCGAATGATCTGACGAGCTGTGTGAAGGAGTCAGTTTGTTTCTTTCTTTCGTTCGTTCTGGGATGGGGGTGCTATGTACTGACCTTGAGGTTGAGCTGGCTGAATTCGGTGTTGCTGTCGGTGGTGGTGGTGGCCATGGCTAGTTGGTTCTGGCTGGTCTGTGTTTTTGGGTGATGGAGAGCAGGCGGGCAGCTGCACAGCCACTCACACCCAACTATGTATGTACACACTAGTGCACTGCTCCCATCCTTAACAGCTGCCAATCATCAAGACCAACAGATCAACCCGCTGGAAAAACAACACCCAAATGGAGATTCTGACAAAAAATTCGGAGTGGGCCAATGCTGAGCTTTTGTTGATGCAAATGTCCCATTTCACCAACCATAGTATGTAAGTATGTATGTCATATGAACAAAAAACAAAGTCCACTTCTTGGGTCCAAAGTTATTGAAAACTCACTGACCGCCCAGAGAGCAACACATTCCAAACAGTCCGCTCATCAATAACTTAATTATAAGGAGGTTCATCCATATTTACAGTACCTATGTAAATAAATAGATCATCTAGTCTCTAAACACATAATAGATAGTCTACAAGTCCATAGTACACACCTGTATCCACATACTATGGTCTAGTCCAAATTTGGCATCTGAAAAAAATGAGACTTCTTTTGGAGGCATTACACAGACTTCAAAGTTATATTTTCGAGTTCTCCTTATAGTTTACATGTGATACATGTCTGGTGACTTTGAACACATCATTCAAAGTTATAATTTCCCATTGATGTGATGTCAGATGTTAAAGAGGATCATTTTTGAAGTTGTTGTCCTATGTGGCGGCTACCGATTTGGTTGATCCATCTAAGGACAAGGTACCCCAGCATGGCTTATAACTGGCAGGGAAACAAGCACCCTAGAATCCACTCAACCTCACCCGGGAGATTAATAACTTGTAAGTTGTTGGCACAATTTGAACAAGGGGGCCATTCCATCTCAAACGTGGTTCCTATTGGGCAGCTTGAAAGCGTGTAGAGCTCTGTTGAGGAGTGTCGGAGAAGTATGGAGTTAGTTGAGCAAAACTTGCATAGAAGCTTATGGAACTATGTGCAGTGACCCCGCCATGTAAGCATTCACAATGTAAGCATAGCATAAATGTAGATTTCCCGCAACCATTCTCTTGGTTTTGCTGGGATTTTACCTTGATAAGAAGCATACCGCAATGTAAGCATAGGATTTTTGTCCACCATCCTTATGCTTACATGGCGGGGTCACTGTAGTACTTTCTGCCCAATTGTATATATATATCTCTAGTTTCCGAGCATGTAATACACATCAAGGGTTTTTCACTTTTGTCTTTCACAACAGATTAAGAGTCGAATAACTCTAACTCCCTGGTCTAGCCTTTGTGCAAGGCTCTGTTATATGTC
Organism: Puccinia triticina; assembly: GCF_026914185.1. NCBI lineage: Eukaryota > Fungi > Basidiomycota > Pucciniomycetes > Pucciniales > Pucciniaceae > Puccinia > Puccinia triticina. The sequence goes on along the minus strand of NC_070570.1, from coordinate 48,119 downwards.
TGGTTCTGAAAATCTACCTGGTGCTCTGTCTGATTCAAACATATCATCTGATTCCGGAAACACTGAGATTGCGTCTGGCCTGGTTATAACTCCTGGTTCTGGTCTGGATCCTCCTCTCAATACAAATTCAACGATGCCACCAAAGAAAACAAAAACTGAGGATCAAGTGTCTGCGGTCAAAATTGATGAAGAATCCCCGGCGCTTTCCAAATTTCTGGCAAACCCAAATTCCTATGTCTTGTATGTCAATCCTCAACTGCTCTCAGATGGTTCCAACATCTCGCAATGGCTCGACTTGCTGGAGGACTTGGCGCTGTTGGTTTTTGGTATTCAGAAATTCTGCTTGGAAAAATCTAATTTTGGCCTACTTACCCCGACGATGGATCAATCCTTAGAACATGTGGTGAAGAATTCAATGGCTGTGGAACTCAAACCAATCATCAAGGATTCGGCGTCTGCGTGGGATTCAATTGAAACTATCAAGAAGAACTTTCATAAGTCTGTTTGGTCTCGGGAGTTGGAGCTTGTTGACTCGTTGGTCAAACTGGATGCGGATCCTACGCCTGGAGATATCAATAAGTTCTTTTTCATCTTCAGAGAGCTTGGCGGACTTGGTCTTGATCTTCCACTTGAGTTTCAAGGTCTACTTCTTCAGGTGTTAACTGATCCACCGACTGGGACGACCCGTACAACTCTCAACAACATGATCTTGGCCGCGGCGGAGAAGACTGAACAAATGGGCCCACGAGATGTTCAGATTGTCTATAACTCTCTCAAGACCAAATCGATGGAGGGAACTGGATCCGAGAAGAACCCCTTTCAAATCAATCAGTTGGCTCATGGCCGACGACCAATGACACGTCCGAACTCAGTGGTGAGTAACTTGCCAAATCGGCCCAATGCCTCAAGATGACCTCCCTTTCCTGTTTTGGCAAACGACCAGTGTGGATACTGTAAGGAGTGTGGTCACTGGAAGAATGAGTGTCCTGTGCGTCAGTCTCAGCAGGGGCAGACCAGCGGGGGTCCTGGTTTGCAGAAGAACCCTGTAGGCCCTTATGCACCAGCAATACGGGTTGCTGCAGCAGATGCGCAAGGCATTGTTGACACCGGCGCCACTAATCATGTGAGTGGCAACATTGAGCTTCTCACAAATCTTTGTCCTCTACAGCAGAATATACTGCTGAATCTGGCTTTGTTTGATGGGTTGGTGTGGAGTTCTGGCGCGTACTCAGGGTCAAGACACTAGGAAAAAGGCCTCAAGACCATCAAGACCTTCAATCTTGACGGCGCGGCGCGCACGACACTCTCAAGACTTTTTTTTCAGGCTCCTGCTCTCATTTCTCCCCTCTTTCCTTTCTTTTCCTTTCATTCCCTTTCTCTTCTTTCTTTCTTTTCTTTTGTTTGTTTGGTTTTGTTTTGATTCCCCCATTGATTTTTCTTTTTATACATGTCTTTTCTTTTCTGTTTCTTCTTGGCGCGCTTTGGAGAGGATGAGACAGAGGAGGGTTGGTTTTTGTTTTGTGATGTTTGTTTGTTTGTCTCTTTGGTTTTGGTGTGGAGGTTGTTTCTCTTTGGTTGTTCTTTTGTTTCATCTTCTCATCTTAGTTGTAGAGGCGCGGCGGGCACGAGGGCTTGTTGCGCGGCATGTCGCGGGCCTGACTCCAAGTTCAGCCGAACTTGGAGGAGGGATCCGCATGGTATCCACCTCCGAACCACGAGGAATATCATCAGTTTTTTTTTTGAGTTCTGAGCTTATTGATCTGGATCGTGTTGATTCATCCCCGCATCTGTTTTGAGTTCTGAGTACCCGAGCTTCCTGAGTTTTCTTTCTTTTTGATCACGTCCCGCCTTTTCTGACGACCGCGCCGGTTTCCCTCTGAGGTACTGCTTTCTGAGCTCTTCCATCCAACCAAACCGCCAAGGGTATTCCATCCCCTTGTTCCTTCTCAACAAATCCCCCCCCCCCCCCCAACCGCTATCACTTTTGTTCGACTTTTCCCAATACTTTTTGCCGGACCACCACCAAGGGCAGCACTCAAGCAACTCCCCCTCACCCGACTGCCTCAGCTCAGCCCTGACAGGAGTCCATATCGGTTACTGCAACGCATGTTGGTACCAGACTGCGCTCAAAACTCTCAACAATAAAGCTTGATAACGTCTTATACTTGCCGGCGGTCCGTGGAACTCTTATCTCGCTTGGACAACTAGTGGACAAAGGCTTTCAGGTGGACTTAACAAACCACTCTTTGACCATCTTGGATTGGGTATCTGGGGACACGGTGGTTGGATCATTCAGCAGCAGGGCTTGGCGGATCCCTTTACAGATTAATTATCATCCTGTCTCCACTTTTTCTGTCACTCCTCATCATGTAATGCAACTTTTGAGTGACTGGGGGTCTTCCCTGGAGTGGCACTGTTGCTTGGGACATGTCTCGGACAACGTCATTAAGCTCTTTCTAAAAAATTATGTACCATTGTTTAATCTTTGATCATGGGTACCTTTCTTCTGCGAAACTTGTGCTGCGGTTAAGAGTGAGAGACGGCAAGTCAACTTGTCAAGTGAAATACCTTCGAACAAGAAACTAGATGTTGTTGTATCCAATGTTCTTGGGCCGGTGAACCCTCCTGATATTTTTGGTAACAAATATATTCTTACGCTGCAGGACCATGCAACTACCTTTTCCTACTGCTTTGTCATTAAGTCATGGTCAGAGGTGGAATCTAAATTGCAACATGCTCTGAAGATTATATTGGTTCAACAAAAATCTCCAAAATACTTTAGATGCGACAATGCCAAGGAATACACAAAAAAATCCTTTGTTGTGTATCTCAACTCATTAGGAACTACCATGGCTTTGACGGCTGCGTATACTCCTGAACAAAATGGTGAAGCGGAACGTTTGAATAGAGCCCTGGGCAACATGGCACGTGCAATGCTGAAACAGTCGGGACTTCCAAAAACAATGTGGACTTTTGCCTATCGAGCTGTGGTATTTCTACACAATTGACTACCAAATTCCCGTACAAAGGGTGAAACACCATTAGAACTCTGGGCTGGAGTGACCCCGCAGGTGGAGAACATGTACCCTTTTGGCGCGAAGGCATATGTGCACATTCCTCAGGACAACCGAGTCAAGCTGGATGATTGGGGACTAAGGTTCCGATCCGGACCCCGATGATCCGGTGATACCCGACCGGATACCGGGTCGGGTCGGGTCACGGGATGGGTCCAGAGATACCCGGTATCCGGTCGGGTATTTCTGTATAGGAGAGGGGCAGAGGAGAGACATTTTTCACCTTCAATCCTCTGCTGCAACATGGCAGCGGAACCTCTCAAAAGAGAGGACTTTTTGACTACTTTGTTTGCAAAGACAACTGATATATGAAAGAAAAAAAGCTACAAAGTTGGTAATTTGATGTTATTGACATTGATGATGGCTTCAGCTAGCCAGTCTTTTAGACAGATCAGGGACTCAAGAGTTTCGACTTTCATCCGATTTTGTGTATAGTCCTGGATGTATCGACCGGCAGAGAAAGCTCTCTCGGTTGGAGCACTGGATGCAGGTACCAAGAGGTATGTTCGAGCCATTGTCGCAAGGGTTGGAAACTGTTCGGAGTGCGTTTTCCAGAAGACTAGAGGATCACAAGATTCCTCTTTGCATTCAGAGCTCAGATAGTAATTGACCTCTTCATCCAGCAACGACATCTTTTGTTTCTTTTTTTTGAAAAGGCTAGACTTCAATGTGTTCTTAGGCGCTGTTTCGGAAGGTTCGTCTGTTATGTGGTCTTTGTTGTATCTGTTATTCATGTACTTCTTGGCTTCACTCCGAAAGTCGTCGATAATTGATTTCCTGCTGCGAGTCATCATTGCAAGGACTTCTGGAGAAAGGATGTCAATCTTGATGCGTGGGTCAAGCAAAGTTGAGCATAGATAAACAGGTTTGTTGATTGCTGAATTGAAATATCCCTTCAGCTTGTTGAGCATATCTTGTGCGGCCGGAATCAGTCCCTGAGCGCCATATTTCTTAGAAGCCTATACGTTAGGAAAAGTTTGACAAGTACAATGATTATTAATACTGATACAAGCTTAGACGAGATTGAAAAGATTTGTACCTCTGTAAGCTTTTCCATCAAACAAATGTATACCGGTGCTGCAAGGACCAAAGTCGGAGTTTTTTCGGGCGAGATCGTATCTGTTGCTTCTTCAAGAGGCTCCAAGAAATTACAGAGTAGCTTGACTTTATCCCATTCCCCTGGTGTAAGGTCGTACTTCTCACTCAAGTTGTGGGCTTCGCAAAATTCCGCAATACAAGCTCAAAGACTATATGCCCTCCTGAGCATGTGAAACGTCGAATTCCATTGGGTCGCTACATCATAAATCATTGATAATTTTTTCCCCATCAAGCGAATAGTGATGTCTAAGAATGCAGCTTTTTTTTGAGGGGAGCGCTTTAAGAAGGTTGTGAGGCTGCTGATTTGAGAAACAACGCTTTTGAATTCTATTGGATCTGCCACTGGTTCATCATTGAGGATGATTGATAGTCCCTGCGGAACTTCGGGTGGTGGTGGCGGTGGTTGGAAGAGAGATTTTATTCCTGCTTGCGCGGCGAGGTTGATCACATGCGCCATACAACCAAGCATACAATTTTGACTATTGAACTGAATTTGAGTCAATATATAGGAGCTCATTGTGCTGTTGTTTGTTGCATTGTCGGCTGTGATACAGAATACCTTATTGGTAATGTCGAAAGACTTCAGCACCTCTATTAAGTGCTTTCCTAGATTAACTCCAGTGTGAGTTCCATCAGCAATCCGAGCAGCTAAGACAATCGACCAAAGAGAAAAATTCTTGTCAATCCAGTGTGCTGTTACTCCTAGGATTGATTGGTTGCTAGGGGACGTCCAGGTGTTGCAGGTTAGGCTGATTTGGGACTTGATTCCGCGGAGCTGTTTGCAGAGGACTTGTTGTCCCTGTTGAAAGGTTAGCTGAATGAACGAAGCCAATGTGTCTGCAGTACAAATAAGATTTTTTGTTTCTGGGTTGCAGAGTCGAAGGAGCTCGCGAAATTCCTTGTCTTTGATAACAATATAAGGAATGTTACAGTTGATGAAAAAGCGGGCAACTGTGGCAGTCAAGGAGTCGCGGTTGAGTTTCGTTGGTAATTTCCCTTTTTTCAAGAACTTCGTGATTGCACCGGTATCCAATTTTCCTTCGTGTATTTTATGGCAGCGGTCCAAGTGATTGATCATACTTTTGGTTGATCCCTTCCCGTCGACGGCAAGCTTTTTAAGGCATAAGTCTCTACCTCCGGGAGTCTTGTTGACCTGGCACACGTTGAAAGACGCATTGTTCGTGGTAGTCATCTTGAAATATTGCCAAACCCAGCTTTTCTTGATGGAAGCTTTGGGTTCAGAATCAACTGGCCGCGTTGTTGGTTCGTCTTCCGAGGCTGAATCGATCTCAATGGGTGCAGAGTCACTAGCGGCGCGTTTGGGGGCCATTTCTGGGTCGTGGAAGCGATGGTCAAGCGTTAATTCACGCAGAAGAGCTCAGATTCCCACCAAACACACCTCAGAGCCTCGAAATCACAATTTTTGGGGATATCCGCCGGGTACCCGGTGTCGGGTCCGGATACGCCGGGTTCGGATCTTGGGAAGGCAATACCCAAACCCGGGGCACCGGATTGGAACCTTATCGGGGACAGCTCTGTTTTCTTGTCTGTTACTCAGAAGATGGTCAGGGCTGGTATTTTTGGGATGCTCAATCAAAAAATCTTATATCCTCGTCAGCAGCGGTTTTTGTGGACTATGCTGGAAAACCTATCCCTCCAAAGACGTCAAACAAGGCAAGCGTGGATTTTATGCTGAACCAGCTGGAACTTCAGCTTGGCAAGGTACCAGTGGATGTAATTTGTGATGAACAGGACCAAATGATCAACCAAATTCCTCAAATTCCTGATCTGGAAATACCAAAGAATCTAAAGCATGCAAAAAGATCGGATCTGTGGGACTCGTGGAAAAAAGCATGTCTAGATGAACTCAACGTGCTTAATGAGTTTGGTGTCTGGGATGTTATGGATGAGGATCCGAACATGAAGATTGCTGGCTCTTGATGGGTTCTTGCTCTGAAACAAAATCCCGATAACTTGATTATTCGATTCAAGGCACGATTTGTGGTGCAGGGTTTTACTCAAGTCATTGGTGTTGACTGCTTTGCAAAATTTGCGCCAACGGCTTCTTTATCGTCTCTTCGAGTGCTCTTTGCATTGGCAGAAATCAACAACTGGGAAATCAATACATTTGATGTGTTGACAGCATATCTTCATAGCCCCATTGATGAGGAAATATATGTTAGACCACCGGTGGAATTGTGCCCTGAACTCAAAGGCAAAGTGCTGAAGCTGAAAAAGGCACTGTATGGTACAAAGCAGGCGCCTCAATGTTGGTGGAAATTCTTTTGGTCGGTAATGGAGAAACTGGGGTTTGTAGTAGAGGAAATTGAACAGTCAATCTATTGGTGTAAAAAAGGTGATGGCTTGTTGTTGGTTTGGATGCATGTGGATGATGGTGTTGTGTTCACCAACAGCAAGGAGTTGCAGGATGAAGTTAAAAAGGGTATGGAAGAACATCTGAAGATAAAATGGGAATATGGAATTTCAAGGGTAGTTGGTATTGATGTGGAAAGGAAAAATGTAATTCAGCTCTCCCAATCACAATTTGCAAAACAAATTGGGGACGGCACAGAACGGTACTTCAAGAAATCTATTCTCCCGATGTGGAACTTCTCTTGGGATGAATAGAGCTTGAGAGGGAATTGGTGCTTGAAGGGCTGCCTCTCAGGGGAACAAGAAAAAGAATATAAGAGTGTGGAATCTTATGGAAAGGTGTGGCAATGGAGATTTCTTGAGGTATGTCTGGGGAATTTTCTCTAATCTAATATCTTTAATTCACAGGTAACAAGTTTGTCCAATCTGATTTATTGGCATAAACTAGGCTAATGAAGGCTGACCAGTAATTTCTGTAATTTCTGATGGGATCTGATGGGGAACAAATGAAGAGGAAAACAACCCAGTTTATATACACAAGAAAGAGGAGACATGAGGAAACAAGGATAACCTGCAGGGAAGAATAGAACATTCTACTTCTATAGGATGAGACAGCCATGTGGTCAGAGTAGTGGTTCAAGGAGTCACATGATGGTGTAATAGTGGGTGGGGATGATGCCATCTTCTGGGGGCTATGGTGCAATCTTCCTAGTTGGAGGAGGGGATATGTGAGACATAACAGGGGTAGAATATTCTATGATCTAAGAGCATCCTTACTGGTGACTAGTTTAGCTCAAAATTAGCTAGTTTAGCCACCAATCTCAACCACACCGGGTGTAGCTAAGCCCAAGCTAAATTAGTGAGAAGCTTGAATTTCAGCTAACCGTCACTACATTCAGTGACGGTTAGCTCGAAGCTAACTGCCATTTCCCGCGCCCACCACTCAGCTCCACCCCGCGAAAGCCAAACCGATACGGCTGAATCGCTGTCGCTAAGTTAGTTTGCAACAGCTGCGAGTCAAAACTTGCGCCAACATGGCTCGACCGGTAAGGATCCTCTAAGATAGGAGGAGTTAGGAGTTTCAGGAAGTGTTTCAGGAAGAAGTAATATAGGGATCTAAGATAGGAGGAGTAAGGTGTTTCAGGAAGTAATAATCTATGTGGGGTTTAGGGCTATGTCTAGTATAATGTGTATCATTTTGAGTTTGGAGGGTGAAGGGTTTCAAGGGTGCTTATACATATTTGAGCACATGGTTCTAAGGAAAAACTAGAAGAAGGGGGTAACATGTGATCTGGTTAGATGTTTGAGACTAGGGAAAGGGTTTATCCAAGAGAGGAAGAGTGTGGTAAGAGGGAATACTATTATCCAGGGTATGACCATTGAGTGGGGATGTTGAGGGCCTTGGGCTTTGCTGACAAGGGGGCAAGAGGTATGGGATTTAGTCTTGAGGTGTGACAGCCTTGTGATTGATGGTTGCTGGATTTCTGGGTAGATCAGGATTGGCTTAACACACCGACTACAACACCTTTGCCTGACAAAAATTTGTTCACCGGCTTCACAAATGATCCGGTGGAGGTTACTCAATATCAACATTTTATTGGCTGTGCCAATTATCTTGCACTAGGCACTCGACCTGATATTTCCTATGCAGTAAACTACTTGGCTCAATACTCAAAGAATCCTCAAAAATCACATTGGCGGGCACTGGGACATCTTATTGGTTACATCAAGCAAACGGCTAACAATAGGCTTTTGATTTCTCCAAAAGGATTGGAACTCAAACTTTGGGTTGATGCGGGTTGGGGGGGAGAATTTTTGCAGTCAACTTCTGGGTTTGTGGTTCAGTTAGGGGGAGCGGTGGTAGCTTGGGGTTCAAGGAGACAGAAAACTGTGGCAATGTCTACTTGTGCGGCGGAATATATATCAATGGGGATGGGAATTGAATTCCTAATTTTCTTAAAGAATCTGATTGAAAATTGTTGGAAGAAGGTTGATGGTACTGTCCTGTGCAATAACAAAACCGCGATACTGGTCATGGAGGATAATGCTTCCCGGGGACTCCTCAAGCATTTGGACCAACAATTTTTCTACTCCAATGATATGATTAGACGGCACAATCTCACAATTAACTGGGTCAAAACTGCGGAACAGCTGGCGGATGTATTCACCAAAAGATTGGGTCCAGTAAATCAGACAAAGGCTCGAAATCATTTCTTTTCTGTTTGACTTTGTGTCTATTCTTTTTATTGGTTTACTTTCTTTATTGTTATCAGTGGAGGGGATGCAGGATGCAAGGTTTGAGGGGGGGTGTTGAGGAGTGTTGGAGAAGTATGGAGTTAGTTGAGCAAACCTTGCATAGAAGGTTATGGAACTATGTAGTACTTTCTGCCCAATTATATATATATATCTCTAGTTTCCAAGCATGTAATACACATCAAGGGTTTTTCACTTTTGTCTTTCACAACAAGCTCCAAGCAGGCACTCCTACTTTGAGACTGATAACACTAACCCATGTACCGTTTTGTAACTTAATTGGTGTGAATGGCAATTCAGAGTATAACTGATGGGATACTTGTGACTACATGGCCATTTTTGAAGAAAAGCAGGGAAACCATTTTGTAGCCAAATCAACCAAAAAAAATTGAATAACTGAATTTCAGAGGCCGCCCAGTTGAGGTGCAAGGAGCCACAAGGAGGAATACATTCTAGGAGTCACAAGTTGTACTGCGTTTGGCAGTTGAGACACGGGAATATCTCTAGTTGCACGTAAATTTGTTTGTGCGATTTCTTGTGTACGCTTCAAGGTAAAGAATTTTTGAAGATGTTCTATGGGGATAATTTCTCTGTTGTAAAGCAATTCAACGGTTCTGAACACCAATTGCTGGAGGAAAAGGAGATCAAAAAGATACAGTACTCTGTGTGGGTGACTGGACTTCGACGGTGTAATCGGCCCAATTGTATGTAACAGATTATTCAATCTTTTGAGCCATGCCCATGTAATCGTATTCATGACCAAATCCAAATGAACCCCCTCCGGCATTTTTTCTGGCTCAGGAGCGGTCCCGGTCCCCGCGAGAAGTTTGTATTTATCTGATGCGGCGTCTAGTTCTTTCGCTTTCATCCATAATTTTTCGATTGTATTTGTGTAGCTTGGGCCCTCGGATTTGTTAAGCTCAGTTAATCTGGAAGGAGGTGGCCATTGATTAGAGATCCCAATCTTCCGAACAATGTTTAAATTAATCTGAATATAATACAAACTTCATTCCTTTGAAGATTTTTTTGACCAATCGCCACATAGCACCGTATTGAGAACCAAGAACCATCTGCTCCTCCCTATCAGTAAGCTTGAACAACCAATGTTGCGTACAAGCTTCTATTAACTTGAAAATCTCTTGTAGCTCTTGGATGGGTTTCTGTAACTCCTTATTCCGCGTTAGCAGAGTCGCGCCGCTTACGGGTTCACTCTTTGGCCTCCTGTACTTATGATGATAGCCGATGATTGTATTGTCTCTCGCAACTTGCTGCTTGAAAATTGAGAAGTGTGTACCCAAAAGACTGAATTCCTCATCCACTGCTTCTTGCCCTATTGATGATTCAAAGTTTTCTAGCATTAGTTCCCAAAATCGTGGAAGTGCTGAAAAGAAAGCGATGCCATGGAATGTAGTAAGTACTTTTTTTCCACTCCGGCCAGACCGTAACCCCTATACCTGACAGATTTTAATCACGAAAAGGCTTCATTTTAGCTTAGTTGGTTACGCAGTGAGGCAGGCAGCTGACGTTTATCATGAGCGACTGGAAGCGTGGCTGGTCGGAGGTCTGGAGATCCATTTAAGAGCGACAAAATGATCTCGGAGCTCGAAGGGTTTCGACTATCCACGGCAACTAGACACAGAAAGAAAGTGGTTTCCGTGTTTCGAGGGATCAGTGAATCACATGGTTTGCGCATTTCATGCAGACGATGGGGGAGAAGAGGAAACGGAGGAAAATACCTTCTGCTGCTTGATCTGCCTCACGACTGATTTGCAATGATGGGGTAGGCCGGGCTATGTAGTGAGCTGCTTGAAAGCAGCACAAAACAAGAGAGGCCAATAGTCGGCGCTTTGAAAACATGTCGTGCATTGACGGGGAAGCAAAGAAAGCGTGAAGTGAAATCCAACCCGTTTGGTCTCTGCCTGGAGCAATTGAAGAGTTTGTCGCCCTCTTGTATTTTTATGATCCAGAAGCAGCCTTAGGCCCTGTTTGGCACCAATATAATTATAGGTGATATAATTGCTGATTAATTCAATAAAAAATGGAAAATTCAACATAAAGCCTCCAAATTTTTTTTGTAGGCAACCTACAGTGCTGGTCTCTTCAACTTTGAAATCAGATTCAACTGATTCAGCCATCTTTAGCACCATAATACCATTATATCACTTTTAACCAATATGAAGTGATATAATGGTATTATGGTGCTGAAGATGGCTGGATAAGTTGATTCTGGGTTCACAGTTGAAGAGACCAGCACTGTAGGTTGCCTACAAAAAAAATTGGAGGCTTTATGTTGAATTTTGTATTTTTTATTGAATTAATCAGCGATTATATCACCTATAATTATATTGGTGCCAAACGGGGCCTTAGTGTCTGGGGTTTCACCATAGCCGGCGGGCCAGGGACCAAATATAGGAGCCGCGGTTTAACTTTCTCCCTAGTTCATCTTGTTTCTTCTTGAGAAATGTTATGTAAAACATGGTTGAGAAGATGTCGTTCTTTTTTGTGCTTTGTTTGAAGGGTTCCTGAAAGAAACATCTCTTGCAACCAATTTGAAACGTTTCTGGTTTAGAAACGTTTCTGAGACTGTTTTGGGCTTTGAAAAAGTTCAACAACATATCAACAATTTACAAACCACACAATTCCTTTCACCAGGGAGGAATATGTGGCACTCTCTAGGGAGTGCCAAACCATATGTTTCTTTGGTAACACTAGCTGATGTCATATGTGTGAGCATGCAAGGAGCAGGCTTCAAGGAGTTTGATCTTATGTGCAACTAAGACTGATATTTGATCCAATCAAGGGTGTGAAAACTGTTAATTCAATGGAGGGTACCTTCACTTGATGCCTGGTACACCGTGGAGTTTTACACTTACTGGTGTGTATCAGCCATCAAGATGAGACACTCTCCACTAAATGACCTGGTTGTACAGCAATTGAGTGGAGATACCCTTCATGTGATGAATGTTGGACAACTATTGAGTGGAGGGTGTGTCCAATTCATGGCCATATGTAGATTGCCAGCCATCAAGTGGAGACATCCTCCCATAAATGATCCTGGTTTTATGGTCATTGAGCTGAAGGATTCTCCAATCAGTGACTGGTGTGTACCTGCCATTGAGCAGAGGGGTTCTCCATTTGGTAACTGGTGTGTATAGGCCATCAAGTGGGGACACCATCCACTTGAGTACAGGTCACTTTTCTGGGAAAAAGCCAGTTTGATGACTAGTAATACATATTTTTCATTGAGACCAACCTTTCCTAGCTTCAAGTACCAGTATGTACTGGACATTGCGCTGGGAAAGTACTGGCGCAATGAACATTACATACTGACCATTCAGCTCTTCTTTTGCAAGCTGGGTGGCCAACATATATGGCCTCCCAAGCTTGGAAAGGCCAGATCAATGACCAGCATGTGCTGGTAATCCGGCTAGGGCTTCCTTTTCTTGATGACCAGTGTGCACTGGTCATTGTATTTGAGTTTGGAGAGGCCGCGGGTAGATGACCAGGGCATTATGGCTGTCAAGCGCGGCCTCTTCCAACTCAATGACCAGCTTAGAGCATCCGCATTGGTGGCTAAGTTAGCTTGAGCTAACTTAGTCACCCAATACCCGGCTAGCACTAGCCAGACCCCCGCAACCGCACCAGTTGAAGCTATCCGCTGGCTACAGTGGGGAAACTTTTCCTTAGCCAGTGCAAGTGCATCGGTAGCCGCTGGTAGCTGCCAGCTAGACCAACCAACCACATCGGTAGACACCATGGAAGAAGACCCTTTGGACATCAACCAGCTGGACTTCCGAAATCACATCAACCGTGGAAGTGCTCTGATCCAAGATATCCTCGAAGAGCCAGCTGACATTGTCCAGCGTTTCTGTGACTCGGATTCTGAAGATGAAACTCCCATCAAATCCGAACGCAATTGATGTCCCAACAAGGAAAGAAACCATGTCTTGTTTCACAAAAAGCTCATGGAAGACTACTTCAACCTCGAAACAGCATACGACGATGAAGACTTCTGTCGGCAATATTGAATGGAGCAGCATTTGGTTGTGAGGATTATTGATGATCTCACCAAACGGTTCCCCTACTATGTACGGAAACCTGATTGTACTGGGAAGTTGGGACTAAGCCCTCATCAGAAAGTCACGGCCGCTCTCCATCAGCTTGCATATGGACTGCCACTAGACTCCACGGAAAAATACTGTTGCTTAGCAGAAACAACAGCTCGCCAAAACCTAGAGATATTCTGCGGAGCTATCCAAGAGATCTACGGACCTTATTACCTGCAATCACCAAACAAAGAAGACTTGCAATATATTCTCAAAGAAAATACACGGAGAGGATTTCCAGGCATGATTGGTAGCCTTGACTGTATGCACTGGGCTTGGGAGAAATGCCCGCAATCCATGGCAGGGCAGTTCAAGGGTAAAGAAGATTCACCAACGATAGTCTTGGAGGCAGTTGCAACCAAAAACACGTGGATCTGGCATACGTTTTTTGGTACACCCGGCTCTCTGAACGATATCAATGTAGTTGAACAATCCCCACTCTTTGGATCTGTTCTAGGTGGGACAGGATGGTTGGTGGAATTTGAAGTTTCTGGAAATAAGTAAAATAAATGTTATTATCTCGTTGACGGGATCTATCCAAAGTGGTCGACATTGATTGCTTCAAAGGGGCTTGAAGCACAAGATGCAGCAACAAAACACTTCACCAAGGCTCAAGAATCCCTCAGAAAAGACATCAAGCGAGCCTTTGCAGCTCTGCAGATTCAATTTGCGATCCCCTCAATTCCTGCTCAACATTGGTACCCTGGCGACCTCGCATCAATCATGGTGTCAGGGCTTGTCTCTTATGTGACGTGGCTCTGATGGATTTTAAGTTCACGCTGTAGCGGCTTGGGCAGCGGCCAGCGGAGATGGGGCCGCACTATAGCTCAAAGAGCCAGTGGGAATAAACCACACCTTGACGCTAGGTAGCGGAGGGGCTAGCTCCCTTACAAAAGTAAGGGGACGCGGCAATGACTCGAGCCGGCGCCGTAGCTTTAGAACAAAGAAGGATTATTTTCTAAGTTACAGGTGTGATAACAATCACCTGTAACTAGAAAATACACGAGTTGAAGGAGAAGAAGACTGTAGAGAGAAATAAGGTTAGTTTGATTATTATAAACCCCACTCAGTAAGGTTGGCGGGTTTTTTATGTGTAATAATCTTTGGGGGGAGATCTCTCCAGGGGAAAGATCCCCCCTTTTATATTACAGGATCAGCTCCCTCCTTCCAGTCAAGGACCTGAGGGATCCTTAACTCCAAGGAGAGGAATGAACACAGAATTCAGAAGGGGATTTACATAAATATGGATGTAATCACCCTATTTGTACATATATTAGGCTTAATCAGGACAAATACATAGAGAGATAAGATTATCTCTCTCTGTATAAACACATATGTAAAAGTTTAATTACATACTTAAAAGAGTGTGAAATATGTAGTAAGTACATAATAACAGTACATTGAAATAAAAGGTACACAATTAATGTAAAGCGGGGAATTGAACTCTTGACTTTCTGTACATGAGTCAATCATTAAAGCAGTCTTTAACCATTAGGCTATAAGACATGAACTGTGCATTGTAGACACATGGACTTAGGGTCTCAGTGTCTGACACATGGCTACATGTGTGATTCTTCACAACATGATAGTGGAAGACGTCCACCCCATAGTCAAATATCCTTTGTTGCCCGCAACAACTCGGCTCATTCCAACAAGAACTCAGCCATACAGTCTTCTTCAACAACGCATGCAAAAGGTTGAGCTCGAGTCACCACCGGTACACAAAAAACTCACACAAGATCTTATCAAGCACCTCTGGAGCAAAAAAGGCTCTAGAACAGATGATGATGAATAGTTGTTATATTTTTCTCTTGATTTCTGCTCTTGCTATCTGCTTGTTTTTTATTGTTCTTATTGTTCTTTACTCAATGTTTTACTCTCAGTTTCTGTGCATTAAACTATCCCAGGGGCTTCGCGGCGGTCCCGGTGAATATTGGTTGAAGTCAGCAAGCACACGCTCCCAGAATTAGTCGCAAGTTTGAGAGTTTCCTTTGATTGGATCGGTTGAGATGAGTATCCAGCTCTTTGAGAGTTGCAAGTCCTCTTTGGGGAGCCAATTCGGAGCTCTCTTTTTTTCGCCGCTGGTTGTTCATTTGGCAATTCTTCAGGTGGCCCTGAGGGGGTGTTTGGAGCGGTCTTCTTTGGTTTTGGTTTCGCCATATTCTGTTGGGTTGTGTTGTACCGTCAATACTTGACGTAGGTTGTTGGAATACGGAGGATGGCTTCTGCTAGCCTGGGGGGATCAAGAGCTCCCTAGCCACGAGCTAGCGGCGGCTATATTTAGCTGCTGCTAGCCAGGATTCTAGTTTTTTGCTAAGATAGCCGGGTCTTAGCCGGACCCGATGCGGATGAGATATGTGGCTAAGTGTCTTAGCTCGAGCTAACTTAGCCACCGATGCGGATGCTCTTATGCTGGCCATTGAGTTGGAGAAGCCTTAGCCTGATGACCAGCACATGCTGGTCATTGGGCCAGCCCTTCCGAGCTCGGTCAAAGCACACTCCGTCATAGGAGTGTGCCAAAGCACACTCCGTTATAGGAGTGTGCCAAAGCACACTCCGTTATAGGAGTGTGCCAAAGCACACTCCGTTATAGGAGTGTGCCAAAGCAAAGAGCATCTGGATGGTCAGTATGTGCTGGAATGTTCTTTTGGTGGGGGCTTTAGCAGCTCGACGAAAGCACATGTTGTTTGTTGAGTCTGTGTACATGATCATCACTGCAGCAATCAACTGCTCGGACAGTCTTGTCCGAGCAGTTCTTGGACAGATGTCGTCCGACTACTTTAGCAATCTATTGGGTCTTTATTTTGGAATTCTTGGACGAACTCGGTCCGAAAACTACTTGGGCAAGACTGTCCGAGTAGTAAGTTGGGCAGTGCAGCCACTTGCAAATGTCTCCCCTCATGTTTGGCCAAACATGGGGGTGGACATCATGAACAAAACAAAACCCCCCTGGGGACACACGGGGAGACCAAGCTGATCCCTGTTTCCCCCCTGCAGCCGTAGTTGACTTGTGCCCAGCTTGAAAATTCCTGCACACAAGTTATTATTATTATTTTCATTGCATATGCATGAAACTCCTGCCAATCCAATGCAAATGACGTTGATTGGTTTGGAAACAGCATGTCCATAATGCATCAGCATTATTCAACACCTGGTGCTGCTTAAGGATTGTTTGGATGCACCATTATACATCATAAATGGGTGAATTTATGATGTGGCCCGGCCCCCAGGGGGCTTTAAAAATTTGGTGGCAATGTGGGGTAAAATTTAGTTTGTGCGTCATGAATTTGCACTATTTATGATGTATACCAGTGCGTCCAAACAGGGTCTAAGTACGATTTGATAAGAAAAATCAACATGATGTTGTTGCAGAATACACATGGACACAATTATAAATATGATGAAGGAATGCTAGCTGTAGGGAAAAAATGACGGGAACGGTCAGGGAAAAGATTTGAAGATGATAAAACTACAAGTAAAAAAGGTGTGACTTATGCTGGGATGTCCATGGGCATTTCAGAATTGACTTCTCACCTCAGATTTCTCAGACCAGGTTTTCAGTTCTTTCTCTTGCTACTTGCAGGATCACTGAAATATTTATGCACCTGTTGATATCTACCAATCTAGCTGCCATTGCCTATAGAAGCTTGGTTATTCTTGCCTCTAGCCTCTGCATTTTTCAGTCAGGTGGAGGTGAACTGATGAAAATTGTGCAATGTCTATTCAAGTATGTCAGCTGCATGGATTGGTACCAAATGAACAGCAGATGGCACTTCAAACTTCACCCTTCTTAAATGTTTCAAAATTCATTCTTTGGTAAAATGGTAGGCAGAACTGGCTCCAGTAGCTTTCACATTTTGTATTGCAGGGAGGAAAATGGCAGGTTACACCAGTTTTCCCAGCTTTGGCACTGCTTGCTATTTAAAGAATAAAAATTTGATTTCAAACCAATCTCCTCCCAATTTAATATTGGAATAGCCATGGAATAAATATGCCACAATGATTCATCTACCATTTGGCTTAGCCTTTGTGTTTGTTACATTTCCATAGTCTGCTTCATTATATGATTTTATGTGTTTATCTAATGAAAAAAAAACTCAGCTCTGCAAAAAATTCCTTGTCACTTGGTCAAGGATATGTTTCAGAACAAGGATACTTGTATTTTTCCAAAACATGTTGTAAATTGAAGTTCACATCCAGAATTGTGGCCATGATGAACCAAATGGATGATTTCAACACAGAGATGTTCATGTGTTGAAATTGAGTCACAGATTATTCCACAACAACTTCACCTATAGTTAGCCTTGCATTGGCAAAAAAAATGAACAAAGAGTTGCAGTTGACATTGAACTCACATCAGACCATTTGAATGATAAAAATACAGTCTGGCACTCTCTAGAGAGTGCCACAAATCCCCCCCTGGTGTTTCAACTGCCTTGACTGAACCCCTCAGGGTTCTAAGTGGTGAGTTGAAGAGGGGAGCTTTTTGAGCCCCTGAAAAGGGGCTTAGAGCATTTGCATTCGTTTGCTAAGTTTTTGAGTTAAATAAGCCCGGGTTTGTGGGCAGGTTAGCTGACAAGGTTGCCTTCAAGTGGGCAAACACATTTTTTTGGTTAGTTTCAGGCTAAAATGCGCTGAAATGAGCCGCAGACCGCCTTAGCCTGAGGCTAGATTTCAGGTTAAGGCCCGCTAAATAGCACTCTTCACGTAAGCTAAATATCAGCAAGATTGAAATAAAGTTTATCCCATTGTGCCAGCCAATTTTGCTGGGAAAGTATGCTGATGTATATCTCTCACATGGTCATAGATTTCTTACGTGAACAGTGCTAATTTAGCTGACCTTAGCCTTGAAAGAACTCAAAGGACTAAGAGCTTATAATTAGATGTTCATGTATACAATCTAATTACAAGTGTCACAAAATATGGGAAAGTAAAATTACCTAAGAGCGGAACAAGAAGCCGCTGTCTACTTTTTGTAGAACTAAAAAGTGGATTCCTTTATGGAATTCAGGCTTAAGATGATCTTAATGATCTTCCTGTTTGCTGGTGGCAAACTGTATCATGCATTAACTCTTCCTGCGCAAGGATAAGGATAAATCCAATCTCTTACTTGGATTAAGAGTTTATCTCTTATTGTCCAGCTTATTTAGCTTCGGCAAAACGGCGTAGGAGTTGCGCAACGGCGTCTAATCAAGAACACCTTATGTTCAGCTCCTACGGCCTTTCGTTTCTTATGGACGAAGTGTTTACACTCGCTAACTCACCTTTTTCCGTTTCTTCTCTTCGAGAGGATTCGGTGGTTCGTTTGGTCTTTTCCTGTGCGTCTTTGACTGCAGGAGGGGATGAAGCCTTTAGCTGAACATCTCTACCATCTAGTGATTGAACTCGCTACTCACCTTTGGTGTTAGCTGAGATTCTCTCTGCTAGAGGTATCTGACCGGGAATCTCCACGTGTTGATTTTTGCGGCTCGCGGATGCAGAAACTGTATTCATCATTTAGATGCAATCAGTATTTTCATTCCTCCACAGCACAGCTTTGGACTGTGGACTCTGGTTTGCTTTGCTTACCTTTTTCCGCAGCTTGTTGAGCTCCCAACACCCTCCTCAATTTATGAGGACGGTGTTGTTCACCTTGGCTAGTAATCTCACAAGCCTGAAATCAAACCTGAGGCTTGTTGACCCAGGGTTAGCCCGGACCAATGCAATTGCCGCTTGGATTAAGTTGCCCAAAATCATCAACTTAACCCAAGGTGTGCAAATGCTCTTAAGAGACACTCCCTAGTCTTGATTCTCTTCTTTAGACCATCCACACCGGGCGCTAAGTTAGCCCGGATTAGGGCACTTAGTTTGACCCTGCACCCGCATCGGGTTGGATCAACTTAGCCCGGAGCTCCGTTTGGAGCTAGTGGGGTCTAAATGTAGACCCCACTAATCCTGGGACTAATCCCAAAGTGAATATGCATCATGCTTGTTAGCATGAACTTTATGTGTTTAGGTGCCAAACACATAACATATAGGCACCTAAACACATAACCTCTGACAGCCTTGGACCCGCTAATCCCCACCCATGTGGATGGCTGATCGGATTATCCTATTCTGATTGTAATCCGAGCTAGTTAGCCCAGGCTAATCTAGCCACAGATGCGGATGCTCTAAGAGCATCTCTTGGGCTAACTAGCTCGGATTACAATTGGAATAGGATAATCCAATCGGCCATCCGCATGGGTGGGGATGAGCAGGTCCGAGGCTGTTGAAGGTTATGTGTTTAGGTGCCTATATGTTATGTGTTTGGCACCTAAACACATAAAGTTCATGCTAACAAGCATGATGCATATTCATTTTGGGATTAGTCCCAGGATTAGTGGGGTCTACATTTAGACCCCACTAGCTCCAAACGGAGCTCTGGGCTAAGTTGATCCCCGGTTGATCCAACCCGATGCGGGTGCGGGGTCAAACTAAGTGCCCTAATCCGGGCTAACTTAGCGCCTGGTGCAGATGGTCTTAAATTTTCAAGCAAGCGCGTTAGCGCTAAGACTTCCACGCCCGCTCTAGGCCAGAGCTTAACTAAGCCTCTCCAAGGAGGCGCAAAGCGTCTCCAAAGGAGAGGCTTAGGACTAAAGTCAGATTCTTGGCCTGAGGCTGACAAGGTTTTTTGAAGAAAATGAGCAATTTTGTATTTACATTTATTTTATGATTAGCTCTACGGTTTTACTCCAAATCCCAGCTGACCATGTTGTAGCCCTTGATCTCAGCTATCTTGTACATATTTTTTCAAGTATTCTCAACAAACATTGGCTGCTCAGCAGCCATTCTTGCCAGGGCTTTTTCTGAGCAATGTAATGGACCCATTGGGCCACTCGCTGGTCAAGATTGGAAAGGTTCTCACGATTTTGGCTCACCAGACCTCCCAAGGCAGTTTTTTTACATCAAAATTACTTCCAAGGGATGAGGATACAACTTTGATGGGATACATGGTAACATGTACAACAAGGAGCTGATTCTAATGGTACTAGAGGCTGTGAAGAAATCCAAGGGGTATGCGGGGATATGTGGATTAGAAGGATTTTTTGGCCATTTGGCTGGGTAGCCTCAGGCCAAATGTTGGACATTAGGCACAAGTCCCTCCCGCAAGCGGGAGGGTGCTTGCGCCCTGCAAGCACAGGGAGGGACTTGTGTTAAGTTTGCTCTAGGCCGGCCTAGGAGCCCACTAGGGTTGCCTCAAGCCGGCAGTGTGTGGGTCGGGGGGGGAGCTTTCCACCCCGTGTCCCCCGAGTCTCTGGAGACGCTCCAGAATTCATCCTGGGTCTTGGAGGCTCAAGAGGAGGGAAAAGCTCACCGGAGCAGAAGAAAAAAGAGAGCACGCGAGTGGGGGATCAGTGCTAGACCCATTGACTCTGGCAAAGAGGACCAGAAGCCTGAGCCTTGCACAATCACCCACTTACTTTGGTTGAGTTTGACTGAGTTGACTAACTTAGTTCCGCATGTCATCAATTTCTGTTCACCCACCTGTCCTCTAATGTAGACAGTAAAGAGAGAGATTGATCTAGTTGGGCTGGGGAATAGAGATTGCCAGTGGGTACCCGTTTGGCGGTACCCGCACCCGTTGGCGGGTACCCGCCACTGCCCTTTGAGTACCCGTCCGCGGGTGCCGTGTACGGGTCCGGGTATGCAATTTGGGCCGGAAAATCACCGGGTACCCGGGTACCAAACAGGTACCCGCCAATTTCAGCAGTGGATGGCCGGCCATCGAGTGGGGTACACACCCCGCTTGATGACCGGACATCAAGCGGAGTACACGCCCCGCTTGATGGGACATCAAGCGGAGTACACACCCCGCTTGATGACCGGACATCAAGCGGGATATACATCTCACTCGATGGCCGGTGCACTCCATGACCAGCCATCGAGTGGGATGCGCACTCGATGACCATTGACCGGTCACCGAGTACACACCCCGCTCGATGAACGGTCATCGAGTGGAGTACACACCCTCAATGACCGGCCATCGTTGAGCGGAGTACACACCTCCACATCCCACGCAATGACCGGACATCGAGTGGGGTGATCACGATGGCCGGCCACGGAGCGGGGTGTGTACTCTGCTCGATGACCGGCCTACACCCCCACTCAATGGCCGGTCATCGGGTTGAGTGCGCATCCCACTCGATGGCCGGTCATCAAGTGGGATGTGCACCCCGCTCAATGTGCGGTCATCAAGAGGGGTGTGTACATACCCCACTCAATCGGTCACCAGTGCGGTACCCACGGTACCCGCCTCAAGTACCGCCGGTACCCGTCGGCGGGTGCCGTGTCCGGGTCCGGGTGTCCAAAATTGGAGAAATTCACAGCAAGTACCCGCACCCGTCGCGGGTACCCGGACCCGTTTGGCCATCTCTACTGGGGAATACTGCCTGATGTATCTTTTGTAGCAATTTGACTGCCATCAGCCAAGGGAGCAGATCTCTTCTGCGCTGACGCCAAGGGCCGTGTGCAAGGACGCCCCTCCTACCCACAAAGAATGGCCGGAAATTTTGTGGAATCCACCTTTTGCCCATGCTTTTGTTAAGCTGGTGATGACCGCCTGGCTTTTGGTGGTCTAGAAGTATCAAACCGGGCCACTGAATAGCCCATGGGCCTTTGAATTCCCAGAAAGCCAACCAGAGCCCCCAAATAGCTAATGGGCTCTTGGTAGCCCATGAAGATCTCCATGGGCCAACAGATACCCTCATGGGCTTTTGGTGGCCCATGAAGATCTCCATGGGCCAACAGATATCCTCATGGGCTTTTGGTGGTCCAAAAAGCTCCCCATGGGCTTTTTGTGGCCCAGAAAGGAAGCAAAAAGCCCATGGGATCCCATGATGAAAGTATCTGTTGGCCCATAGGGATCTTCATGGGCCACCAAGAGCCCATTAGCTATGTGGGGGCTCTGGTGGGCTTTCTGGGAATTTAAAGGCCCATGGGCTATTCAGTGGCCCGGGTTGATACTTCTAGACCACCAAAAGCCCATGTTGAGATTTTGGTCCCATCAAAAGCCCCAGAAGCTCCCAGGGCAAGGCAAAACTCCTTTAATACTGACCCAATGTGCTTTTGGGGCAGGCCCGCTCAAGGCCCGCTCAAGCCAGCTCCAGGCCCACCAGGCCTGTGAAAAAAAACCATCCCAAAACATTGTCCAATGATTTTTGCTCAGTTTGGGACATTTTATTTTTTTGGCTCAGCATGCTCAGTTTGTTCCCCTGAGTGAAAATTTGGTTTTATTTTTTTCATGTTGACTTTTTTTTTTTTTTTGGGGGCAAAATAATAAATGTTTGTAGTGTAAGGAACTCAAGGAAGCTATATGATGATAGTCCGATACAATGTGAGCTCTCCACACGCCGAGGTCCAATTCTCCTATCTCAATGAAGAGAGAGTAGGGGAGCGGGGGTGGGTGGATAGATATAGACTAGGTACAAGAATAGGTTTGAAGATCTGGTATCACTAGGTTAGGGTTCTACTGACTATATGCATATGTATGGATGTATGTGTGTAAGTGATAAGTGTATAGTGTGTAATTGTGTCTCAGCTCTCAACAAAAGTTCCATTTTTTCTTCAGGCACGGGTTAGTTGAGAAGTTGTGTGAGGCACTGTACAACCAATACACTTACCCACAAGAGGCCCTTAAACAGATCTGACCAGCCAATCAAGTTCTCCCGCTCCTCCTCACTTAGATAAGCCAGCCTATTGATCCCAGAATCCACCCAAGCAAGCATGCTTTCTGTCAGCCAGATGCTAGTCTAGACAGCGCAGCAACTGACAACGCCGCGACTACTAGCGGCTTATAGTCACTTGGCCCTAAGCCAAGGAGCGCAAAGGAGCGCGCGGAGACTGCGCGCAGCAAAGCAATCCTTGAAAAGAGAAAGACGCTTGTCAAGTAAGACTGTCACAGATCAACAGATCTACTAGTATAATTATGAGGGAACCATCCTTATTGGAGTTTTCCCTCAGATTTGATTTACCAAGCCCGCCAACATTGCAGTTCTTGACAACTTTGACTACTGCAATTGGGGCCTTTGACATCTCTTTTCTTTTCTCTCTCCAATTCTCTTTTGATATAAGCGCTTGACCTCACCCATTAGGTAAGTTCAAGCTCTAGTATCCCTCATTTCCTATTCCCCCCAGGAGCGCTGCAAGCCTCCGGTTGACCCTTGTCAACAGCCCCTCCTCCTGGAGGCGTGGTTTTATCCTCCTGCAGAGGCGGTTGAGTAGAGCTTCCGACTGAGTAGTTGTGGATAGCTATCCGCTGCATTCAGAGCGTAGCCACTTTAGAGACCCTCCCTGACACTTTCATCAAACCATTGCTTAGCCAGCCCACAAGATCCATCCCTACCAGCAAAGTTCCCATATAAATGAATTCACCTCCAAGACTCTTGAATGATGCCTGCTGGGCGGATGAACCCATCTGGACCATAGAAGTCTTGTCCGGATGACACATCATAAATCACTCCATTCACCGCAAACAACTACCCTCAACGAATAAATTAGAGAATTGATCAGTACAGCAAACCAACCCACACCAAATTATTGCTTGACTACAATCACTCACAATCTTCCTCCCATCCTTCCCATCAAACTGCTGTAGTTCCAAGGGCGTATACCTCCTCCACACCACACTCTCCAGAAACTTACTTGGCTTCCTATGGTATTCACTCACTTCATCTAGTAGTCCAGCACCCCTTCCACCTGTCTCCTCCACCTTCAACTCAGCAAATCCAAGTCTATTAAAACCACAGTTTTGTGGAAAAAAAAATCCAAGGGTTCCCCCTACAATAGAAAAAATTTACAAAAAAATGACAGGGTTTTCCCCACAAGGCAATAAAGTACAAAAAAATAGAATGGGTTTGCCCACTAACTAAATACAGGAATTACATATAATGTGACAGGCTAAATTGCATTTAAAATGGGCAAAAATCTCAACCAGAAACGTAGCCCAACACCAGCCAAAGCTGCTGCACCCAGGCCCCCATACTGCCGCCCAACTCACCGGATGGGTCAAACAGTATGTGTTGAAGGCCCCCTGCAGCGCCAATGGCAGAATGCATAATGGGGGGCCAGATTTTTAACCCCCCAGACTGTGCAAATGCATATGCAGCAGTGGGGAAGCGTGAGACACACCACCAGCTGGAATTACAGCAAAAACTGATGTGCCTGGGGGACAAACAGACCAGCCAGAGCTCAGCTTATATATCCAATTCCCACCCGCAGGTCTTGAGCTTTCACAACCCCAAAGCCATGGCAACAACACGACCAACAGTATGTACCATGGCAACAACACCACCGCCATGGAACCACCAGTTTGCACATGCCATGGTGGTCGTTCAAATACACAGATCTTCATAATGATCCCACTCGTCAACCAATACAGTCTGTCTGGGCCTACTCATACCCTTCAACATCCTTTTCGGCCTTCTCAAGCCGTACTAAGTCGTAATCTGCTGTTATTGTGGCTGCCTCAGCGGATGTCAGGCGATGATCTCCAATACCCAACTGATTCAGCGAGAGGCTAGGTAGACAATTTTTCTTTGTACTATGAGAGTTGGAGAGACTCATTTGAGGGCTGGAATTTTCACAGATCCGCTGGAGCAGTACTTGTCGCCTCCGCGGGACCTTTTCACTCGCCGAGCGCCTCAGCTGAAGAGGAGAGTGTTAACGTATGGGGAAGAGTGGCTGAATCTGGAGCTTGTTCCAAGCCAGTCAAAGACAGTCCCACCGGGCCCGGGTGTTCCCCGCCAGACAGTTTGGCCCTACCATGCCAACTACAAGCTGGAGAACCATGAGGAGTGGGAGTTGGAAGAGTCGGACTGGGGCCGAATTGTAAACAGGCATGTGTTTGAGTTCTTGGCCTCTGATGATGAAGCACCATTGAGTACACTTGTTGCCTGTCAAAACCAGCCATCCGGCGTCGTTGCTGGTCATCAGCCAAGGGTCATGACCAGGAGGTTGTTTGTCAGACGAGGGAGTGAGGGTGTTGAGATCAAGCCTGTTGGACCCCGTTGGTCTCCTTCCTCTCATCATCTTGGCGCCGAGCAAATGGTCACCCAGCCGGCCGATGATGGTCGCTGGGTTGAGGTGGAGGTTAGTGATGGCTGGGATGGTTGGGATTGTATTTTTATTTATTTTTTGTTGAGAATTGAAATCAAGAATGATTGCCTTTAACACATTGAATGTGGCTTTCCGATCAGGCATGACTGTTACTTGAGCCCAAGTGACTCCGGGGGATGCTGACATATGGGGGTGGTTGTTCAAAAAAAACATCCGAGGTCCCTTGTATCCAGTCAAATCCCTTGACATAGCCTCAATGCCCTATCACCATAACACTCGATGTTGTTCTGGCCTGTATGCTGCCTGTCTCTCCTCCTCTTTGGCTAGCCATCCCCCATCCCCGCTGACACTTCTTCCCCTAACTTAACACAAGTCCCCCACTTCGGAGGGCCCTGGTACAGCCTGGGCTGGCGCGAAGCGCCCTTGCGCGAAGCGCGACCTCCGAAGGAAGGACTTGGGACTACTTTCCACTTTTTGGCCTGAGGGTTTGAGGACTTTTGGTGGGTGTTTTGTGCCATTCAAATTTTGACCCTGTTCCCAAAGGGCCCCAGGCATGCCCTTTGGATCATGAAACTTGTCTCACTCTTCCCTATCTTTTGCCGCTACACAAGTCTCTGGAAGTCCAAGTGTTCTCCTCCCATGACCCTCCAAACTTATGGTCTTTGGGGTATTCTGGGCTGTATGACATGTGTTGATTGAACTGACCTTGGAAAACAGTATGCTCATTCAATTCAATTCCACAGGATCCAAGCTCTCCAAGCTCTGGTCAATATGCCTTGGCCAATCCAGCTCATGCATCCAATCCTCATTATGAGGAGATGGATATGAAGCCAAGATGGTCAGCTATATTGACCCTTCAGGGCTTCAGCAGAGGCTTGTCAGTTTTTGCTGTGTGGAGGACAAAAGGAAAAAAGGGCACAGAAAGCCACAAAAGCCCCAAACTCTCAGGCAAAAAGTATGACATAAGTCATAAGCCTCCCCTACGGAGAGTCCCTTTGGGACGTGGGGGTCCCCCCCCCCTCCGTTTGAGAGGCTTAGTTAGGCTAGCTTCTTCCCCCTCACTGCCACAAACCACAATCACCCCTACAAAAGCAGAAGCATGAAACTTGTCAAAACGATCCGCTCTTTTGTAAGGAACTTGATACCTCCTGGATTGGCCTGCAATGAGCTCCTTAAGACAGGCCGTGGCCCCGGCTGCTGCTGGGTATGGATGCTACAAATTGGCTCCAGGGGGCTCTCAGGCCGGGTCTTCTTGATTTGGCATGGCGAGCGCAGTAGTGTTGAGGGTCCATTTTGATTGATCACTGGAGCAGCACTCAGCACACTCAGCAACACCACCCCAGACAGCACCAAAGCCCTGCTCCTCCACGCCCACAGCCGCGACAACCACAGACACGCCCTCGCGCATCTCATCCGGCTTGACCAGCCAACCCACGACTTCTACCCTTGCCTCTTTGCCGTGTGCGGACAGATTGGCCGGGGGATGGGAAACATGCGCAAAGTCGCCAGACTCTCCCCCAGCCCTCTACAGACCAGAATCATCAAGGCATACATCAGAAACCTGCTCAGGTGTAACCAGCCCAAACGTGCCTACGCACTCCTTGCCCGCTTTGACTTTGGCCCACACATCGACCTCCTTGCAGAGGCACAGCGCATTGGCGGCAGATTCGCCCCCAAGGCCATCTGGATCAGCCGCCAGCCACTTCCGGGCTAGAAGTAGAAGCACCAAGGGTGCACTTGCCAGTCTACTCGCCATATACCTCATCCTCAACTGCCCATGAAATTCCCAAAGTTTTCTCATACCAATCAGATGAACTCCTCTGTTGATGACATCAACAGCATTGGATTGAACTTTCTGTTGCCCAACATGATGTAATCTTTTGAAAACCCATTTTTTCCTGGCTTGATGATCCAAATTGTCTTGAGACTATCAAAGCCTACATGACCTGGGTGAATTGTAAATAAATAATAATTATTCTGCATGTACTGAAAAAGGCTAGCAATATATTCATTTAATTTTTATTTCAGGTGTAATAATCAACATGTCACAGATTATATTGCTTGTGATTATTTCACCAATTGTATTGGTGCCAAAAGGGGCCTAAATCTCAACCTTTTCCCAGAGAAAATTGATTTCTGAGAAGTAGAGCTCTGTTAATTTTTGGGTTGGGTTTATAAATTAGATCTTCTTTGTGCTTTAATCAAACCCCACAATTTTGCTTCATTTTTTGTTGATTGGGCAAACCTGTGATTTTTTTGAAAAATAAAAGGAAGAGGTTCTTGTAAGAGGAAACACTTGATCTTTGTTAGGCCAAATTGGTTATTTCAATAACCTGGGATGTAACATAAACACAAATCAAACACACCAAGGTTCTTTATCATCTGAAAAAAGAAAGACAGATAATGATTTATCTTGGAGATTGTGGGAGGTTCTCCCCTTGAAATCACAGTGGCGCAGCCGCCTTGGTCTCTAGTTGGAACAAAGCCAGCAGCCTGTAGAGCCAATAACCCAGGAGGACTGACAAGAGTAGATGGACCAGATGGCTCAGCTGCTGAAGATCAATCAGCCACTCAAACATCCTGCTGGCAGAATACATACAGCAGACCAGAGGGGTATCAAATTTGGGCTATCACCGGGGGGAGTTGGACAGACATGTGACACTGTCTTACATCTCAACCATTTCACAGGCTTTGCAAATACATAGTCTCACTTTCCTCACTTTATGAATTGACTAGAGTCCAGACTACAACACATAATTATAGAAATTGGCATAAAAGATGCAACTAACCCTTCTTCACAACATTTAAAACCTCCATTTGATATTTTTCAGATAGTGGTACTTTATCTCACACATGAGAGAAAGTCCTACATACAACTGACCATGGCCAAAAACCTCAATCCTGAGAACCAATCCCACACACTGCATGCTTTCACCCTGGCGTTTATTTATGGTCATAACAAAAACACTAATTCCATCAGAAATGCCTATGAATCATACTTAATTGACATATGGATCAACCTTGTGTAAGAGATTTATTTTTTGGATGCTCACCTCTTTGGCTTTGAGAGGACCTGTGACAATTTGAATGCTCAAAGTGGTTTTTGCTGACCCTTAGAAACACCAATGTGAACATTTTAATTTTAACCTGCATGATCAAATCAACATGACACAGCAACATGGGAGAAGACTGCACTTATGTGCTACTTATCCTAACCTTAACCTTTATGACATTGTGATCTCAAGATGCAATATATCCTGCAATCCATAGAAACTTCCCCACATGTAACATCTGCAAATCTTGTTTGATGAAAGCATTTCCCAACATATTCCAAAAGATACAGGACTTTATCATCCAAACAAGACATTTGGTTAAGAAAATTTGTGTCTCTATGACAAGTGCAGCTTCACACTGGATGGATTTAAGGACACCTTGCAGTTGAGCATATTCAAGGGATTGAAATCTTCCAGGCAATGTGCCGTGGAAGCTCAAGGTGTGGATAGACATTTGAAAATTCCTGGCACCTAAATTTAGAATCTAGCCCCCGCAAACAGGGGCAATAAGGTGCAAGTCATCCTGCCGAGGGCTGTTGGAGGCTTGCTTCGCAAGACGCACGCCCGCAGCAGCAAGGGCCTTGGGTTAAGATTGACAACGGGTATAAACTGGCAGTGGGGTTGCGTAGACAAAAAGTAAAAGAATAGACAAATAGATGGACAACAATTCAAGATGCTACGATGGTGAGGTTGGACTGATGGAATATGATTAGCATCAATATATGTATAGAAGTCGGCACGATGGAACATGGACCAACCAAAAATAATGTTGCAGCAAAGATCAGAATCTTCAGATACATTACGCGGATAACCTAGTCTGCAGCTCAGTTTACAATTAAACGATCTGAATGAAATTTGAATTGCCAAGGCCCAAAACTCTGTCTAAGAGTTGAGCGGATATTGATGCTATCCAGGAATTTGTATCTTTTTGTTTGTTTCGAGGGGTGATGGCGGCAGTGGAGTATGGGCCGGCGTTATCTTCGACTATGTTTTTCTATTTGAGCACCAAAACTCGACCGTGCGGAATTCACCAAACAATACTGTAACCAAGATTGTTTTTCACTTTTTAAAAAGAAACGGGTATGAAATGATTGATAGGGACGGGGTGATAAGGAATTTGAATATTATGATTGAGATGCTGATGAGTGGTGATTATTTTCAAGTAGGCTCATCACTCGTCCAGGAATGTAGGTCTCGGCGTAGTCGGGCGGTGTGTTCGTAAGGTGACTGGCCATCCGAAAGACTGGCCCAGCGCTCGGCATCGAATTGAAGCGCCTGTTCCTCGCTGGCCTCCTCCCCGCGAGTGACAGTCTGGGGAGTCCGCCGTAGATCTGGCCGGCTGCCTGACGTGGAGTCTTCTCCAAAGGCACGTGCTAGTCGGGTCAAGACACCGCTCGAGCCCGGTGTGGGTGGATGCGCTATGAGCGGACTGGGACTCGTTTGAGAAATACTATTGCCTGCATCATCCGATGGGGTAAGTGTTAAGACCCAGAGGAAGACGATTTCTCAAGAAGAAGAAAAACGAACAACGAAATAAGCTTGACACCTACCAGGTGATTGATCTTCCCGGACGGGGCTTATCGCATCTGTGGCCAGGGTGAGCATTGCTTCAGTTTCCTCTTCGATCAAGCCGGAGTTGTTGTAGATCGTCAAGCCAAGTCTCTGACGAGTAGTTTGGCTGATTGAATCATCCGGAAACACGGTCGTCTCGCTCAGGAGAGTACGGGGCGGAGATACAGATATATGGGATGGATCGGCACCCTCAGAGGTGGAGGGAAGTGCAGCGGGAGCAATTTGAAATTCGGACGACCGAGTACTGCGACGTATCGAGTTGGAGGTTGCATTCGAGGGATGTCTGTGGGAGTGAGGGAATGCAAGACCGATTCCCCGGCCGCTTCCGCTTCCACTTCGACTGCCTCCTCGGCCGCTGGTGCTATGCTCTGTGAGTTCAGGTATGGCACTGAGTCCAGTATCATACGAGTCGGTCGTGTATCGCTGTTCGGATTGAGATGGAGATTCGAATTCGTGAGGTTGAGGGGAGGCTGGGAAGGGCGGATCCTCATAGTGGTAGTTAGATGGTGATGATGATTGTTCTTCTTCTTCTTGTGATGACGCAGAGAGACCGGTGACGGCTTGGACTTTTTCACCAAACCCATTCTTCTCAGTATCCTGATCGATCAGCACGGTTGATTGGACTGAGGATTCGGCTGGTTTTTTCCGGTGCAGAGCTGGTAGCCAGGCCGTATCGTAAGGTCTATCTAGGAATGTGTACTGATACCACGCACCAAAAAGCCTGTTAATGAGAGTTGGGTTCAGTTGAAAATTGATGATGAACATGAACAGAGTCGGTTGAGGATTGCTCACATACAGGCCCAGCTAAGCGGCAGGAGGATCCGGGTAACTGTGGGTGGGTTATAATTGGCTAAATCCTGGGTATATCGGGGATTGATATCCGGATCAGTCATATAGCTGTGAGAGGCACGCGACGAGGATGCAAGCTGGGGGGAGGAGGAAGATGGGAAGGAACCTTGGCATGGTGAGGGTTGTGATCGAAGAGGAACCGTATACCGCGGCTCATCCCATCGTTTTCCTTAGCAAGGAGGTCGACTCCGAGGAAAAACAAGAAGGCGCCCGAGGAGGCGCAGGCAGTGGAGATGCCGATCGAAGGCCGGCAGATGATGGCGATCAGGCCAAAGATGGCAGCGGCCAGGGCGAGGAAGATGTATTGGATGCTGGTGTGATGGATGGTGAGTTGAGCGGAGAAGATCAAGAGCGAGATTCCGAGGGCGAGGCCGGCTTCGATGGATAATAGATATCGGCCGATCGGATAGCCATAGTGGCCGATCAAGAGGCTGAGGGTGAATCCGAAGAGGAAAGTAGCGGTGACTAGACCCCAGATGATGATATTCTGGCTGGCTTGGCTGTATGATCGACCGGCGATTCCGCCGGGGCCGGCCAGATTGACGGATAAGGCCCAGGTTGGGAAGGCGCAGGCGGCAGCAAAACCAAAGGAGTTGAAAAAACGCGGGAGGGCGCGTCCGAGCAGGAGGAGGATCAGGCCGAGGATCGTCGTGGGCACGGAGAACAGGAGCGAGCTGAGTGCGGCGCGGGAGGGGGAGGTGCCAGCTGCAGCGGCGGCTTGCTCGGGAGAGGCGATGGAGGCTGGCGGCGGCGGGGGTTGGTTGGCGAGGGCGGCGGGCTGCTGAAGAAGGAAGGCGGAGGGCAGGAGGAGGAGGAGGAGGACTCTGGAGGCGGCCATCGGATGGTCTCCGGAGGGATGGATGGCGGAAGAGCGACGACTTGGCTCACTCGAGGACTTCAACCCAGAAACGGCAGCTTGGAGCCCGAAAAGCTAGATTTGGCTGCGAAAATCTAGAGAAGCAGCATCTGGGAGGGTCCCAGAGCGCACAGGAAGTCACCCACAGGTGATTTATACTGGGTGAGCTGCTCAAAAACCACAAACAGAGCCACTTACCCAGCCGCTGTTCATTGGGAGATTTGCCCCTGCCAGGTCATGTGGCACGGGGTTGCCATTATGATTGAAATTTACAAAACTTTGCAGGTAAATTTAATAAAATACATGATTTCCACTTTGAGTAAAACTTATAACCAAATTGCTCATAAACACCTTAAGATAGGCTTAAAGTTTTACATACATATTTCAATTGTGAACCCCCCTATTGGAGGACTTCCCACCTAACTTAACTAAGTACCTCCCAAGTCCCAAGGGCGGCCAAAGGTCTCCCTCTGGGAGGGACTTATGCCTTCTTGGTGAAATTTGCCTGAGAGAAATGCTGATAATCCTTCCTTTATTATGTGAAGGCCCCTGCACGGTGCCGTCTTTGGGTAATCACCCTCTACATTTATACTTGGCTATCTCCTGCCACCTTAACACTGCCAGCATGTTTGGCTGGGATGATGTCATCCCAGTTTAACTGGGATGCACTCAGCCAATTTATAAAAATGGGTTGATCTCATCCAATGAAATACAAAATCAAGGGGGGTACCTTGGATTTATATTTCATCAGTTGAGATCAACTAAGTTTAAATTGGTTGAGTTCATCCCAGTTTAACTGGGATAACCTCAACCCAGCCAATTATGCTGGCAGTGAGCTTCATGTGGATTTTTCTCCCTCCCAAACTCAAGATAGAAGGCACATGTAAAAAAAGCCCTCACGCTGGCTAAAACATTTGGGGCATCATTGTTTTTTAATCACTGTGTGCAAAAATATGTCATGACTAAGTTACAGGTTACACAGTCCTGTACAAGTCATAGCAGACCTGCGCGTGCCATGACCTGTCAAAAATGTTGAGATAGTGTGTTAGCATCTCCCTATGTAGTATGCTTCTAACCTATACACCCGCAACTTAGCCTATATTATACATGTATATAGTTTAGTTGTTCTTCTTACTGTTATCCTTCTACACTGAATGATAATTATGCTTTGACTCTCCGTGCTCAGACTCTGTCCTCAACACTCCGTCAAACCTCTCTTAGTCTTGTGTCACCAATTACCCTCAACAGGTTATGAGACCCATGTGCTCCGCCTGTTGCACCCTTTCATAATTTTTTCAATACATACACTCATTTCCCCCCGATTTTTTTTTTCTGTAAACCCCCCTGCCTCCCTCTGCCTTTTAGGAATCTCTTTGACTCTTCTGTCTGGAACGGTCCCATCAAAATTGATGCTTCTCTTGGCGTACCTTGTCCAATGTGAGAATAAAGGATAGGTCAGTGGGTAGAAATGTCCACTAGCAAGGGTGAAACGCTGTGAAAAGCGGTCAGTGCAGCACAAAAAGTGCACCCCCGCTGTGAGGAAATCCCAAACAGAAGCAGCAGCAGCAGCTTGCGCTGCCGCTACCGCTGTTTGCAGCTGTCAGCTACTGAGACAACTGTCCATGTGTCTACAATGATAATTACAAGTCATGCAACCCAATGGCTAAAGGCTACCTTAAGACTGATCTTGATCTTGTGTAAGATCCTTTGTTTAAATCCTCCTGTTGTCTTATAATATTACTTTTGTTGGCATTGCAATCTTCCTAGCTATCCTACCTGCTCACAGGTGAACTATCATGGACTGCCTTCAAGAGCATCAGTCCACTACTCACATGGACTGCCTTCAAGACCCTATAACCCCCACCCTACCCACTCAGAGATGAACTATGATGGACTGCCTTCACAACAATCAGCCCAAAACTCACATGGACTGCCTTCAAGGCCCTACAACCCCCACCCTACCCTGTCAGAGGTTAACCATGAGGCAATTGGACTGCCTTCAAGACCATCAGTCCAATACTCACATGGACTGCCATCAAGGCCACATGACCTGCCATCAAGGCCACATGACCTACCTTAAAGGCCACATGACCTGCCTCCAAGACCAGGCCCATCACACCAGCTACCCCCCAGGCCTGAACCTGCCCCAGTGGCTGAAGATACCCCACCTACATACACTTCACGCAACCAGAGAAAGATGGCCATGGGCCAAAGAAACTTGGACTCGGATGAGCCTGTATACCTCTTTGATGTTCATGTGGACCATGTTTGTCCTTCCCTTTTGCAAGGAAAGAACTTTGAACCTCTGTGGAATCCAGCCAATGAACGTTTGCATCACCTTCCAGTTGCTGGCCCCACAACACGTCAGGCCTGTGTAGAAAGGAGATTTGTTCCCCAGTTCATTCTGGAAAACCACCCTTTCAGTAGACCAACTGAAACATCAGAAAAACTCAGGGAAATCATCTGAATACTCTATAGAATGACCTCACACCGCCTGGTGAACTCAGCAAATAGAAATATCCTTGGAGGACAAATGAGTTTATTGCGGTTTTGTCCAGCATCTGATCAGGGATTTTGGGGAGCTAATGAATCTTTCTCTCTGTGTTTTGCTTCATTTGAATGCTAACCCTAAACCCTCTTTCCAGGTACCTATGCCCGTGATTCTATGATTCCAGAAGAAGTTGCAGCAGACAATGAGCTCTGGGACAATCTAGGACCATATAACGACTTTCTGGGCAGCCAAGTTAAGTCCCTCTCTGCAAGTGCATACAAACAGAACCAGGACTTAATGGATCAAATGTGCAGGAAACATTTCCAACAAATCTGACAACTTATCCCGCCACTCTGCTTTGTGCCAATTGGGGATGCCATACTGATCCATTAAGTCCTGGTTCTGTTTGTATGCACTTTCGGAGAGGGACTGCATTTGGCTGCCCAGAAAGTCGTTATATGGTCCTAGATTGTCCCAGAGCTCATTGCCTGCTGCAACTTCTTCTGGAATCATAGAATCACGGGCATAGGTACCTGGAATGAGGGTTTAGGGTCAACATTCAAATGAAGCAAAACACAGAGAGAAAGATTCATTAGCTCCCCAAAATCCCTGATCAGATGCTGGACAAAACCGCAATAAACTCATTTGTCCTCCAAGGATATTTCTGTTTGCTGAGTTCACCAGGCGGTGTGAGGTCATTCTATAGAGTATTTGGATGATTTCCCTGAGTTTTTCTGATGTTTCAGTTGGTCTACTGAAAGGGTGGTTTTCCAGAATGAACTGGGGAACAAATCTCCTGTCTACACAGGCCTGACGTGTTGTGGGGCCAGCAACTGGAAGGTGATGCAAACGTTCATTGGCTGGATTCCACAGAGGTTCATAGTTCTTTCCTTGCAAAAGGGAAGGACAAACATGGTCCACATGAACATCAAAGAGGTATACAGGCTCATCCAAGTCCAAGTTTCTTTGGCCCATGGCCATCTTTCTCTGGTTGCGTGAAGTGTATGCAGGTGGGGTATCTTCAGCCACTGGGGCAGGTTCAGGCCTGGGGGGTAGCTGGTGTGATGGGCCTGGTCTTGAAGGCAGGTCATGTGGCCTTGATGGCAGGTCATGTGGCCTTGATGGCAGGTCATGTGGCCTTGATGGCAGTCCATGTGAGTATTGAACTAATGGTCTTGAAGGCAGTCCAAATTCCTCATAGTTAATCTCTGATGGGTTAGGGTGGGGGTTGTAGGGCCTTGAAGGCAGTCCATGTGAGTAGTGTCTCAAAGTCAGTCCATCATAGTTCACCTCTGAGTGGGTAGGGTGGGGGTTATATAATTAAGGGCCTTGAAGGCAGTTCATGTGAGTAGTGGCTTTGATCATAGCTAACCTCTGAGCGGGTAGGATAGCAATGAATGTTTGCTGATGGATGGGCGTAAAATTGGCTGTTGTGTAGAATATCAGCATTGGGGTTGTATGAGGGCCGGCCATAAAATTGGTTACTGTATTGAATAGCAGTGTTGGGGTCATAGCTAGGTGTAGAAGGAGGGCCTTGTTTGGGCCTTGAAGCTGATCTGCGCCGGTTGGAAGTATTGTTTGGATCATGTGGAAAATAGTACAACATGGTGGGCTATTGTGGTGTGAGAGTGGTGGGGGAAAGCACCAGAGCTTGGGGGGGTTTATATATTGGTGAGGGTCACCTGAAGCGGTTATGGTCTGGGGTTCAAACAGATGTCTGGATGGGTTGTCATGGCTGGTTGCATGGGTAACCTCATGACTACCCAGAACTCCCTGTTACAATTTTAACCAGTTATTGAGCAGCTCCCAGTGATAGATGAAACATGATGCATGGGTAGTCATGGCATGTTGTGTTTTAGCCATGGATACCTCCATTTGGCTCCTTGTTACAGGTTTCAATTGGGTCTTTGCAGGCCTTGTACAGGTATCATAACAACACTGAAGTTTCCAGCCCTAGAAACAGATCAATCCTGTATCCGGAGCTCTCCAGCCCTCATCCCCACCTGTTTCAAAACAACAAACAATTACCCAACGCCATGAACTCCCATATCTTGAGCTCCCCAGCCAATGACATCTTCCCCACTTGTTTGAGAAAATGTACCCAATGCCAAGAAATGTTCTGTTTCTCAAACAATGACCCACTGCCAAGCAAATTATCCTGTATCTCAAGCTCCCCAGCCCACGACATCTTCCCCACTTGTTTGAGAAACAATTACCCAATGCCAAGCAAATTATCCCACACACAAGACACAGCTGTTCTGTTCCTCAAACAATGACCCAATGCAATGAAATCCCATATCTCGAGCTCCCTAGCCCATGACATCTTCCCCACTCGTTTGAGAAACATATACTTAATGCCAAGAAATGTCCTGTTTCTCAGACAATGACCCAATGCCAAGCAAAATATCCTGTATCTCAAGCTCCCCAGCCCATGACATCTTCCCCAATTGTTTGAGAAACAATTACCCAATTCCAGGAACATTAACCCACACACAAGACACAGCTGTTCTGTTCCTCAAACAATGACCCAATGCCATGAACCTTATCCCATATCTCAAGCTCCCCATCCCACACACAAAATACACCAGTTCTGTTTTTCCCCAACTGTTTCAACAGGAGAAACAATTACCCACAATGAAATTATCCCATATCTTGAGCTCCCCAGCCCTGAAATCTTCCCCACTTGTTTGAGGAAGGTTCACCCAAAGCCAAGCACATTATCCTGTATCTTAAGCTCCACATGTGAAACACCAGTCCTACAGATTGATCCTGTCTCTGGAGCTCTCCAGCCCCACACATGTGACATATTCCCCACCAAACTCTAGAGCTTGAGTGTAT
Source organism: Puccinia triticina (assembly GCF_026914185.1). Lineage (NCBI taxonomy): Eukaryota > Fungi > Basidiomycota > Pucciniomycetes > Pucciniales > Pucciniaceae > Puccinia > Puccinia triticina. The sequence goes on along the minus strand of NC_070570.1, from coordinate 11,481 downwards.
GGCAAAGCTTGTTTTGATAACAAATATTGCATTTCAAGATTGAGAGCATTTGCAGCATACTGGTAACACAGAACACCAGCTGTGAAGGGTTAAGCCTTTCCTTCTATGTGCCTCTGTTCTATCAATCTCCAAAACCAACCTGGGTTTCAATTTGTCACCTCACAGACTTTTCAATCACCGCTCATTGCATTGCAATCCAAGGGGCTGAGATGTCTCAGTAGTGACTGCTGCCCACAGAATTTTCAGGTACCTATGTTATTCATGGCCTAGCAATCACTTGCAATTGCTGTGTAGCTCTCCCTCATCAAAGATAGTCCTGAATCATGATTTCATCATTGCCTTCAATTTCTTGATTGGACATAGTTGCTACGGTTGGCTTGTCAGTCTCCGGAGCAATTCTGTACGCAGTTGACACATTCACTATTTTCATGTCATGTGAGTGCGCTGACTACAAAAAAGTGGTCAGCAGCTGTCTGCGGTCACTCAGCTGCACTGCACTGATTTTGAGTGGCAGCACCCTTGAGTTATGCTGTACTGATGCAAATCAACAGCAGTGTCTGTGGCAAACCGCTGAATTCAGCGTGAGCACAGTGCTCCAACTGCTGCACTAACGCTGATTGGGCTGAAAGCAGTAGACTGCTGGGCTGTGCTAAAAGTGGAGCCCAGCAGTTTTTCCGTTGCTGCTGGCTACAACCAGACTATGACACAACTAATATGCTTACCTGGATGTGCAAACTATCAGAGGAGGGAATCACAGTTATCAATGTCACTGTGCATGGAAGATGTTTGGGGGGGGGGGGGGGGACCACCTTACAGCAAGCAGCTGTCCCACCAAGATTACTGTAAGGTGGCAGCTGAAAGGGTTCCGTGGAGAGGAGGAGTGCGGAGTGGGAAAAGGAGAGAGAAACTCACCAATATTGCATCCCTGATTGCGGTTGTAGTCACAGTGGTGTGCCTACCTGGATGTGCAAACTATTGGAGGAGGGAATCAAAGTTATCAGCGTCACTGTGCATGGAAGATGTTTGGGGGGGGGGGGGGGGGGACCACCTTACAGCAAGCAGCTGTCCCTGCAAGATTGCTGTAGGGTGACGGCTGACAGGGTTGCGTGGAGAGGAGGAGTGCGGAGTGGGAAAAGGAGAGAGAAACTCACCAATGTTGCATCCCTGATCATGGTTGTAGTCGTGTTGTAGTCGCGGTAGTGGTGGTGGTGGCGGGTGGCGGCGGGCGGAGGTGGTGGTGGCACTACCAAGGTGGATGAATTTGCGATGTCGTATATTGATCAATATAGCGTATATTGATCAATTTATATTGATCATTTTTTTTTATTCCTGTTGATACCTTTGTCTGTGTTCCATGTCTCCTTAATACTCTTCTATAATCTCTCTCCTTCCCCCTGTGTTAGCTTCAAGCCGCAGGAATCTTTTTTTTTTTTTTTTTGATAAAATTCATGAATTTCTACATACACCATTCAATTCTTCCTGAAAATGCAAGTTTTAGGATTAATCCAGGGCAGCTGAGGGGTCTCAATTTTTTTCTTTTTTTTACATCAACAATTGATGTTATCAGAAGTCTCCAAATCAACTTTTTTTCAAAAAGGGAAAAACATTGACCCCTGACCTCTCTCATGATACCATCCTGAACTCATTCTTAACTTGGTTGGTTGAACTTCCTGAAGATATTGCATATCATACTGGGAGTACTACATGCATAGAAGGCCTTTTTGAAATTAGTTTACCATGGTTTAGCATATTTTTGTCAGGTTCTTTTTTTTATCTACTTTTGTTATCAACCACAGATTGATGAGGAATATTTCCTCAGAAAATTTCATTGGGAAATTATTCTGCATATAAAACCCAGAAATATTATATTTGGGGTCACATCCCTTATGCAGCAGCTATAATCTGATCAGTTGCCAAATAGCACTACTTTGGTTGTTTCTTGGTGTTTCTGCGACTATATCTCATCCCAGCCTGGTAATTCTTCCAAAATATTGGTACCAAAATGTTTACAAGCACGCAAAGTTTCATAATGTACCTTTGCTGACCACAAAACCCCAAAAAGTAGCACCTACAGTCTGATCAGTTTCCAAATATCACTGCTTTGGTAGCTTCTTGGTTTTTCTGCCACTATATCTCATCCCAGCTTGGGAATTCTTCTGTCATATTGTGAAAAAAATATCTACAAGCTTAAAAAGTTTCATTATTTACCTTTTCTGACCACAAAACCCCCAAATTTAGCAGCTATAGTCTGATCAGTTTTGAAATATCACTACTTTGGTAGTTTCTGGGTGTTTCTGTTGCTATATCTCATCCCAGCGTGGGAATTCTTCTGCCATATGGTTACCAAAATTTTTACAAGCCCATAAAGTTTCATTATGTACCATTGCTGACCACAAAACCCCCAAATGTAGCAACTACAGTCTGATCAGTTTCCAAATATCACTACTTTGGCAGTTTCTGGGTGTTCCTGCCACTATATCTCATGCCAGTGTGGGTATTCTTCTGCCATGTGGTTACCAAAATGTTTACAAGCGGCCAATGTTTCATTATGTACCTTTGCTGACCACAAAATCCCCAAATGTAGCAGCTACGGTCTGATCAGTTTCCAAATATCACTACTTTGGTAGTTTCTGGGTGTTTCTGCCACTATATCTCATCCCAGCGTGTGAATTCTTCTGCCATATGGTTAAAAAAATGTTTACAAGCGGCCAAAGTTTCATTATGTACCTTTGCTGACCACAAAACCCCCAAATGTAGCAGCTACAGTCTGATCAGTTTCCAAATATCACTACTTTGGTAGTTTCTGGGTGTTTCTGTTGCTATATCTCATCCCTGAGTAGAAATTCTTCTGCCATATGGTTACCAAAATGTTTAAAAGCGTCCGAAATTTCATTATGTACCTTTGCTGACCACAAAACCCCCAAATGTAGCAGCTACGGTCTGATCAGTTTCCAAATATCACTACTTTGGTAGTTTCTGGGTGTTTCTGCCACTATATCTCATCCCAGCTTGAGGATCCTTCTGCCATATGGTTACAAAAACGTTAACAAGCGGCCAAAGTTTCATTATGTACCTTTGCTGACCACAAACCCCCCAAATGTAGCAGCTACAGTCTGATCAGTTTCCAAATATCACTACTTTGGTAGTTTCTGGGTGTTTCTGTTGCTATATCTCATCCCTGAGTGGGAATTATTCTGCCATATGGTTCCAAATGTTTAAAAGCGTCCAAAATTTCATTACGTACCTTTGCTGACCACAAAACCCCCAAGGGTAGCAGCTACGGTCTGATAAGTTTCCAAATATCACTACTTTGGTAGTTTCTGGGTGTTTCTGCCACTATATCTCATCAAAGCGTGGGAATTCTTCTGCCATGTGGTTACCAAAATGTTTAAAAGCGGTCAAAATTTCATTATGTACCTTTGTTCACCACAAAACACCCAAATGTAGCAGCTACAGTATGATCAGTTTCCAAATATCACCACTTTGGTAGTTTCTGGGTGTTTCTGCCACTATATCTCATCCCAGCGTGGGAATTCTACTGCCATATGGTTACCAAAATGTTTACAAGCCCTCAAAGCTTCTTTAAGTACCTTTACTAACACTCTGGTAGAACAATTCCCACGCTGGGATGAGATATAGTGGCAGAAACACCCAGAAACTACCAAAGTAGTGATATTTGGAAACTGATCAGACTGTAGCTGCTACATTTGGGGGTTTTGTGGTCAGCAAAGGTACATAATGAAACTTTGGGGGCTTGTCAACATTTTGGTAACCATATGCACCAGGGGAGATATGTTCCCACTCCACAGGGAGTGCCTTACCGTAAATTTTTTCCATAACTGTGCTGGAGGCCTTTGGTAAAGCAATAGTGAATAGGTATGAACAAGACTTGAAGTCAGCGTGGAAATTAGTTGGAAATCATCCTGAAATAAACCATAACTTGCCAAAAAATCATCCAGAACTCATCTATAATTCATCCAGAACTCATCCAGAATATAGTCCTTTCTTGGCTCCATGACCAGTGTGTCCTTTCCATGGAGATGTGAAAGGCCCAGCCTGTGATTTTCTCCCCCTCATGTACTCGCGTACATCAGGGGGACAATTGGTGTCTCAAAACAAATTTTTTACTTTTCATGTGGCTGTGAAAGGCCCATCCTGTGATATTTCCACCTCAATGTACGCGCGTACATCAGGGTGACTATTAGCAAAGTGCAAAAAGGTAATTAACTTGCATGTGCACATGTGAATTTTGAAAAGCAAAAAAATACAAAATTCACTAGATCATTTTTGTGAGGAGGACAGGATATATGGCCAAAGTGAATTGGCACCGCAATCCAACCTTGACTTAACTCAGACTTTCACCCTATTAAAACAGTTTTTTGTCATTTTTATCAGCCAAATTCAAATTAATTCCCGCATTTCCAAGAAAATGGGTTTCAATTTCAATGACTGCAACATTACCACATTCCAAAAATCTAAACCCAATAATACCAAGTTGACTTTTGGTTTAATTTTGTACATCAGGGCATATAATGTGAATTACAAGAAACCCATTTTTTTGGAGGAATTACTTTTGAGAATGGGAATTTTGCTTTGCTATCCTTGAAAATCAGTAGACAGGAGCAATTGATGAGTTGGACTTTGGTGAAATATCATTTCATCATATTTCTTCCTACAGTTGTACATAGAAAACAAAAGAATTCTACACAACATTGTGTTGACTTCCAAATCAATTGTGACTGACTTTTCACTAACTTCTCCATCCAATTTACTATTTTGGGGATGAGTCACTAATCCACATCAGGCTCACATCCTACCAAAACTCACATAAAATTCAGCTCTGGCACTCCCTGGGGAGTGGGAACATATCTCCCCTGGTGATGGCCGAAGGATTCCCACGCTGGGATGAGATATAGTGGCAGAAACATCCAGAAACTGCCAAAGTAGTGATATTTGGAAACTGATCAGACTGTAGCTGCTACATTTGGGCGTTTTGTGGTGAAAAAAGGTATGTAGTAAAATTTTGGACGCTTGTAAACATTTTTTTAACCATATGGCAGAAGAATACCCACACTGGGATGAGATATAGTGGCAGAAACAACCAGAAACTGCCAAAGTAGTGATATTTGGAAAGTGATCAGACTGTAGCTGCTACATTTGGGGATTTTGCGGTGAAAAAAGGTACATAGTGAAATCTTGGACACTTGTAAACATTTTTTTAACCATATAGCAATTTTAACCATAAAGAGGTATGTAGTGAAATTTTGGACGCTTGTAAACATTTTTTTAACCATATGGCAGAAGAATACCCACACTGGGATGAGATATAGTGGCAGAAACACCCAGAAACTGCCAAAGTAGTGATATTTGGAAACTGATCAGACTGTAGCTGCTATGGTGTAAGACTCAAAAGTGTTCCTGAGAACCTTTTGCTGAATTGAGAAGGGGATGATGGAGGTGCAAACTCTGCCCTTCTATACTATCAGTCAACAAGACCCACCAAGCTATGCTTGGCAAGTTTTAATCAAATGATAGATCTGGTCTAGTTCCAGATGAAGTTGTTTGATGACAAGTATGTGAGATTTGAGAGTGAGTTCAGTAGTTATTTGCAAATATAAGGGTTGTAGTGATGTGTGGTGGTGATGGTAAGTATGAAGGGTGGTATGTAAATAACTGGTGAGTACTGAGCTGAGGAGCTGACAACTGGGGAGGAGAGAGCTCCTTATATAGACAAAAGTGGAGCCCCAGAGGGCTTGTGGGTTAGGATTTCAACTAATCTAGACAACAGTGTGAGGGATTTTAGCTGGTTGGAGTAGATACAAATGATGTCATAATGTGTCAGGAGTACATAAATGATGTCATAAGAATGCAGTAGGGCCACATGAAGGCTGCTTAAAGTGACAGTAGACTGCATGAGTTGACAGGTGGATGCAGGGAGTGCATAAATGTGTCTGAGGCTGCAGAGTCAGTGCGTGATGACATCATAATATGGAAATAGAAGGGTACTCGATAATATGTAATGACTGTAGTCTGATGGGGAGATGTATGCTTGTATCCTGTGATGTGTATAAGCATAATGCTGTGATCTTTGACTTGAGGCTTGTGACAGGTTGGTGATTTGGTATGTTGAACGTGTGATGGGTGTCCAGTGTCCAAAGAAGTGTAGGTTCCAATCCAGAGGGGCTCCAGTGACACTTCCAGTGGTGACTAGGGGTAAAATTGGCCGTAGAATCCATTTCTGGGGTCCATTTGATGTTATCTTGAGGCGTATTGTGAGTGCATATGTAGTATAGAAAAAACTTTTGATTTTTCACTTTTCTGTCTACCACAACGGTTGGGGGTTTTGTGGTCAGCAAAGGTACATAATGAAACTTTAAGGGCTTTTAAACATTGTGGTAACCACATGGCAGAATAATTCCCACGCTGTGATGAGATATAGTGGCAGAAACACCCAGAAACTACCAAAGTAGTGATATTTGGAAACTGATCAGACTGTAGCTGCTACATTTGGGGTTTTTGTGGTCAGCAAAGGTACATAATGAAACTTTGGCCGCTTGTTAACGTTTTTGTAACCATATGGCAGAAGGATCCTCAAGCTGGGATGAGATATAGTGGCAGAAACACCAAGAAACTACCAAAGTAGTGACATTTGGAAACTGATCAGACTGTAGGTGCTACATTTGGGGGTTTTGTGGTGAACAAAGGAACGTAATGAAATTTCCGACGCTTGTATAAATTTTGGCAACCATATGGCGGAGAATTCCCACGCTGGGATGAGATACAGTGGCAGAAACAGCCAGAAACTGCCAAAGTAGTGATATTTGGAAACTGATCAGACTGTAGCTGCTACATTTGGGGGTTTTGTGGTGAGCAAAGGAACATAATGAAACTTTGGCCGCTTGTTAACATTTTTGTAACCATATGGCAGAAGAATACCCACGCTGGGATGAGATATAATGGCAGAAACACCCAGAAACTACCAAAGTAGTGATATTTGGAAACTGATCAGACTGTAGGTGCTACATTTGGGGGTTTTGTGGTCAGCAAAGGTACATTATGAAACTTTGTGTGCTTGTCAACATTTTGGTACCAATATTTTGGAAGAATTACCAGGCTGGGATGAGATATAGTCGCAGAAACACCAAGAAACGACCAAAGTAGTGCTATTTGGCAACTGATCAGATTATAGCTGCTGCATAAGGGATGTGACCCCAAATATAATATTTCTGGGTTTTATATGCAGAATAATTTCCCAATGAAATTTTCTGAGGAAATATTCCTCATCAATCTGTGGTTGATAACAAAAGTAGATAAAAAAAAGTGTTGTGACACAGATGTCACATGCATCTCCTGGACTCGCCGCAGCATGACCAGTACTCCTCATCCGGGACAATCCCGGGTTGAGGAGCGGACTGTGTGGAATATATAGTTAGTGAGCCGGTCATACCTGAATAGGTTATGAGCCTTTTATCTCAAACTTAAGACGTGATCTACAATCTTCCAATCTCATTTGATTCACCTCACCGGCCGCCAATTCGACCTGACGGCTATATCTTCTTGACCGGTAGCTCAGACTAGAGCGTAATCGACCGCCATCGGGAGGATCTGCGTTACTTTGCCGTAACGCTGTGAGGTGCTCTGGGATAAGTAGACCTTGCTTTTCCCCTTTCTACTCTCTGAACGGTACAATCGGCCTAACCAATTACGCTAAGCGGATTAGCCATCCTGCTGATTAGGGTGTGGTGGCCCCACTAACCTGTGCAGAAAAGCGAAGCTTGTTTTGCCGTTCTACTCCCTCTCCTAATTTTCCTTCTCTCTTATACTTTGAGCACCTTACGGTGTTGCGGTGAGTAGCTCTTTTCTTCCTGATCTCGACTTACTCTGCGGATTACGTCCTATCCTTTTTTTTTTTTTTTTTGACCCGCGATTATGTCTGCATCCGACCACGACTTGGACGATTTTGTTCCCGACGGCGGCCTTAGGATGAGCAATCTCTTTGACTCGGTTGCTGGTTCCACATCTGGAAACAGAGGAGCGGACAAGACGATTCGGGCCTTGACATCGGGACCTCGACCACCTTTGGGCCCACCGACGCCTGGCTTGGCAATCAATGTGGGCAGGAATGCGGCCCCTCACCTGGGCCAAGCGCAGACGGCCGGTGCGACCAATCAACCACTTCCGGGGAATGGGAGCGATTTGAGCCAAGCACAACAAGATTTTCTCGCGGCCAAGCTCCAACTTGAACAAGCAAAGCTGGTCAGTCAAACGGCGAAGCTTATCAACGACAGATGGAACGACAACAAACGTCTGGCGGCCAACGGAAACAACATGACGCAATTGCTTCACCAATTGCAAGAAATCGGAAATGCGCACATGTCGAGCGGGGATTTCTTCTTCAAACCAATCAAGAACCTTGTCTTCAAAAAGATTGCGCAAATGGTTGTTTTGGACGGTGTGCACCAATCGTTGGTTCCCAATCTACAACGGCTGAAGACAACTCTCGAGATGCTGTCTTACCTGAAGAAGAAGTTCTCAGTGGTATCTCGTGCGGCGCAGTACAACGTTTGGAACAGGTTCCTCAACTTTTCGGTCAACGACTCGGATGGTGTTGGGATGTCATTGGCAATGCGGAATCTGTACACTGAATGGAACAATCTCAATGTACGGATTCACTCGGACGCCTATTTTGGTTTCATCTTTCAAAGAGCCGTGATGCGTTCCTCGGTTCCCTTCAAGAAAGATTTCGAACAACGCATCGAGAACGCCATGCAGAACAACAAATCAAAGAGCGTCCCAAAGTTCGACACCCTTGTCAATACTTTTGACGTCTGCAAGAAACAGCACGAAGACTCCACCTTGTCTGAAACATCTCTCACCTCTGTGGCGGCGCCTTCGGTCCTCTTAGTGGCAAACAAAGCAAGTGACTTCGATTTCGAAGCTTTTCTGGCGGATGTGCCAGAAGAGAATTGGCCTGATGCGTTAGATTTTTACGCTGCAACAGCACACCGCTGTTGGCAGTGTGGGGCTGCAGACCACTATCTTCGCAACTGTCCGCAACGAGCGAAGTCAAATCAAATCAACAAAAGACTGAGAGGTCCGGGAGTCTCGCCTTTTCCCCTCCCAACACAGCTAACACAAGCCACATTTGTAGGTTCTCTCTACACCCAACCGCCTCAACAGACCGTGCCCGGAAATTCCAACCCTTGAGCCCCTCCCCCCATGTCCCAGTTTCAAGTTCAAGCTAAACGACTAGCCGATCTCTATTGGCCTAGGTATGCCAATGCCTCCAACCGTCACTGCCAGCATATTTGCCTGGCATAGCACAATGCCCCTCCTCATTGGGTGCACTCAACTGATTCCAAATTGGTTGGGCACGACCGATGCAATATGCATCCGAGTTGAACTTGGTCCCAGCTTGTGCGATGCATTTGCCCCCCGATCTGAAGTCGGCTGCTCAACCGCCGAGCTGCCATCGGTTGGTCTTCAAACCGATGAAATCATTTCATCGGGGTGGGGTGATGCGAGGGTAGGTCGTGCACTTCCCACCGATGAACTGACCCTTGGTTGGACATTTCACCGAGTATTCATATGTTTGGTGGATGCCAACCAAGGGAAAAAACCCTCGGCCCAAGGCCACCCGAGGCAAATATAGATCGGGAGGCTGCCTACCAATGAATTAGTATCATCGGCTTGCCAGCCCGAGGAAATCGCATTACGTTGCTGCTGTCCTCCTCCAATCCTGCTCCCAGCACGCCCAGCTCTGGATTGCCCGGGGGGCTGGCCCCGCCGGAGTCCTGGGCGAGCGAGTTCACCACGTTCCCAACACGGCCGCGAACGTGGTGAACTCGCTCGCCCAGGACTCCGGCGGGGCCAGCCCTCGCCCGGCCAAGCCCATTGGCCGCGCGCCACCAGCATCAGGATGCCCTTCCCCGCCCGCGCCGATTCGGACCATCCCCGCAGGAAGACCAAGTTTGTGGTCCTGGAGGAAAGAGTGCGCGTCTCCACCATCGTCTCACCCAGAGCCAGGGCGCCATCGTCTCCTGCACCCAGCCCTGGCCCTTCCCCGCCACCCGCCACTCCGCCCACGGCCCCGCTGCCCTCCATCCCCATCATCTCCGCCCGCCACAAGGTCCTTGCGCTGCCTGAATCGTCGGCCCGCGCCTACAAGCCCGACACACGTCTACTGACAGAAGACAGGCACAGGCAAGGGTGGATAGTTGTTGCACTCACAGTCTGGACAACCCTGTTCCCCACCCTCCAGCAATGCCGGATCAAGAATCTGCTTGGAAAAGCCATCACCATCGTTGCCTGATGTAGTTTGCCGAGGGGCAACTTTGGAGAACTGCTGGATCGCCAAGGGGCAACCTCGGAGAGCTGCTAGTTCGCCGAGAGCCGCCAGCTCGCAGTGCCCTTGGCCAACTATCAGCACTCACTTTCTACACTTTTTTCCAGCTATGTGTGCGCTACATGCAAATATTTTTGGTTTGATGATGAAGAGCAGAAGCGCATGAGTAGTTTCTGCCAGGAGCGGAGCCAAGCAAAACGGAAAAGATACAGAAGATTCTTGCACAGACAGAAAAAGCAGGAACTGGAAATTTGAGGCAAAACTATTCAATTAGATTGATTGGCCTGCCGAGAACTTTCCAAGAAGTCTTCCAATATTAATTCCAAGCCGGTCGTTTTGCCTTTTACTTGCAAAAGATAACCCTGGGAAAGATACAATTAGCTGCTGCCAGGACTGATTACGTAAATGATGGTTTTTGATCAGATAAAAAACTTGCCTGCATTTGTGTGATCTTTTCCAAGAATAAAACTAACTGGCACCTCTGCCATTCCAATAGAAACCAACTCCGCTTAAGCATACTTCTGTGTTCATTGAGAAATGTCAAGGTTGCATCCGTTTTGACCTTCTTATCGCCCCAAAACTTCAATAGACCGTGATGATATCCCCCTCCTTGAAGAAAGCAAATTTCTTGATGAAAGACGATTGAAGTTCGATCTTGTTGAGCAAGGAGGTTGCGCGCTGAACCTAACGTTTGATTGATTTTTGTGTGCAGGTTATCCACTTCGTTGATTGAAAGCTTCAAGAGGGATTCAACGACTTCCTCCTTTGAATACTTGTTTTGATAAACTATTTTGAAGTACTGCATCATGTTGGGAAAGAAATAGATTAAATACTTAAATAGGGTTAGGGTTAGGGTTAGGGTTAGGGTTAGGGTTAGGGTTAGGGTTAGGGTTAGGGTTAGGGTTAGGGTTAGGGTTAGGGTTAGGGTTAGGGTTAGGGTTAGGGTTAGGGTTAGGGTTAGGGTTAGGGTTAGGGTTAGGGTTAGGGTTAGGGTTAGGGTTAGGGTTAGGGTTAGGGTTAGGGTTAGGGTTAGGGTTAGGGTTAGGGTTAGGGTTAGGGTTAGGGTTAGGGTTAGGGTTAGGGTTAGGGTTAGGGTTAGGGTTAGGGTTAGGGTTAGGGTTAGGGTTAGGGTTAGG